>NC_054847.1:2082665-2831832 GCF_018345385.1 Vulpes lagopus | reverse complement strand
GGAGTTCCACCTCTCGAATCTCTCCTGCCCAACCCCTCCTATGTTCACTGCCCGAAGCCTTCCTCATTTCCTGCCTGGATCTTGGTGATCCTTTCCTTCCACATCCTCCCTGTCACTGGACTTGATTCCTAATTTACAATCCATCCTGCGGACCTTCCACACTACAAGTCTGACAGATCACAGCTCAGGCCCCCATTCTGCAGGGGCTCCCTGTGGCTCCTGGTTTTCAAGCGCCTCCAGCTCCCATCATCCCTCCCACACCTCCCTTTGACTGTGACCCCAGCTTCCTTGCAAGCTTGTCTCTACCTCATAGCCGGGCTCCGGCTGTTCACTGCCTAGACCACTGTTCACTGCTGCTATGAAGAACAGCACGGAGAGCCAGCTCCGGTTGCGCCTCCAGGGGGCTTTCCCTCACTTTCCAATAGAGCTGGTCCTGGCCCCCTTTGGTCTCAGCACCTGTTAAGAGTGTATGACACCACCATTTGCTTTCTGCCTCCCTTCTTGGATGTGCAGCACCCCAGGCAGGGCCAGGTCTCTCCATTTATGGAATTCCCAGCCAGTAGCACAGGGTCTGGCACATGAGGAGCCTTGGAAGGTGTTTGTTAAAGAAATAAACTCACAGGATTCCCCAGAGAGGATAAGGCAGGCATTACTGTGGATGAGTGACAAATAGAGGCTCAGAGAAACTGAATGATTTGGCTAAAGCTACACAGCTTCCAAGTGCCAGTGCTGACTACAAAGCCCAAGCATGCTATGTCTGTCATCATGATTCCACCTCTGGGAAGTACTGGGGTGTACTTTCTGAGCTGGGGTCTCCAGATGGCCTCTCAGAGTCCACCTAGAGCCTATGAAGTGTCACTTATTATTAGGGACCCTTGTCTGAGTCCCTGACACATCTCTATCTTGCTAGCCCTATGACGGAGGAGGTGGGGTGTAGGGTGACCGCCAGAATGTTGACGTGCCTGATCCTGCAGGGAAACTGCACATCCTGTGAGGGCCTCAATGATGCCAAGGACTATGCCCATGTTCGCTCTGCCATGAAGATCCTCATGTTCTCCGACTCTGAGAACTGGGACCTCAGCAAGCTGCTGGCAGCCATTCTCCACCTGGGCAATGTGGAATTTATGGGTAATGCTGTTCCCACCCAAACTGCCCTCCCTGGGGAGGAAGAGTAGGGGGGCCGGGGGCAGGAGGAGGAAGAATCTCTGGGAGTTCTCACCTCAAGAGCTTGCCAAGGTCACATGGTCCAGCCCTGTCCTGGGAAAATGCATTGAAAATTATCGCTATGATTTTGGAGATCTCGTGGGGTTAGAGGGAAGACGTCAAAGCTTAAGGCTCTCTAAAGATGCAAACTCTGATCATCGCCCAGCTTAGCTGGGACCCCCTTAGGGTAAGGGTGAACCAGACTAAACAAAGCCATGCATGAACTTGCAAACCCGTTTGTAAGCATCGAGATGGCCTGGGCATTAGGGTGTCCTGACCTATTAGTGCCTCTAAGCATCTGATGGAAATTCCTCTCTGGAGGAAAATAACATCAATCTAGATTCCAAATTATTCCTTCAGACAGTTTTTCCAACACAACATCTAACATGCAGCCAAAGGTAAGTAGGAATGAGGAAACAAGACATCATGAGCAAGAAGCAGCAGCAATAATAGACAATAGAAATAGGGCCACAGAGATTTCAGATGTTGGGATTATTGGACACAAATCATAAAGCAGCTATGCGTGGCTATGTTCAAGAAAAGAAAAGGCCACACTTGTAAATTTAGACAGGAAACTGGAAATGGAAAATGTGACATTATAGATTTTAAAAGGAGCCACAAAGAAATCCTAAAATGAAAAAAGTCATAATAAAAACCAAAATGAAGACATCAATAAATGGCTTTAACAGCCAGTTTTATGCACACGAAGAGGGAATGGGTGAGTGAAAGAAAAGTCAGAACACAGCATAGAAAAATCAGAGAGGGAGACAGATCATGAGACTCCTAACTCTGGGAAATGAGCAAAGGGTCGCAGCAGGGGAGGTGGGGTAGCAGAAGGACGGCCACTGAGGAGGGCACCTGAGGGGATGAGTGCTGGGGTTATACTGTATGTTGGCAAGTCAAACTTCAATAAAAAGAAATGAAAGAGAGGAACAGAGCACAGAGAGATAGAGGGCAGCGAAACAGAGAGCAGGAGGCGCGGAGGACAGGTGAGAGGCTGCAGCATACCTGTAACTGACGTACTAAAGGAAAAGAGAGAGAAAGGGGCAGAGGCAATACTGGCAGGAAGTCCGGCTGGTTCTCTAGTTCATGAAGGATTCCGATCCGCAGAGCAGTGAGGAAGGGCAGACTTCAGTGAACTAGTCCATGAACTCGGCCCCCTCTGTCCCACTGTGTAAGGAAATCTACTCCAGGCGAGTCGTTGTCACTGTGCCCATGTGATCTGTCACCTGAGCCGGGCACTTGGGCTGGTGACAGGTGGGTGCTGCGTGCAGGAAGAGGGCATCGGGAAGTGAAGGCGCGCTGCGAATGTGATGCTGAGCAGGTGAGACCAGGCACCACGGAATGCAGAGCTTGTAGATCGGGCGCTCAGTTAGGTCACGCTTAGCACAAAGTCTGAAAACAGATGAGATTAAGTGCTGTTAAGGGAGTAATATTTAGATAGTAAAAGGATGACGGCGGGGAGGAAGTGGGGAGGAACCCGTCTTAGCAGGAAAGGACCGTAGGGGCTTCAGGCGTTCACCAGGCTCTGCCTTGGCTGTAGTAGTGGCTCCATGAGGTTAAGTTAATCCTATTTACCATGACGCCCCTGGGCTTCTCTATACTCCTGTGCCTGTAGGCTTTATTTTGTGTCTGTATTTTGCACTAGGGCTGGGCATGGCTCACAACTGTGCTCTGTTAACGTCCACTTATGTGACTGAAAGAACGAGTAGCCGCTTCCATGTACAGTGGGGAGCAGTGAAGGGGGTCGATGGCTCATCTTCTTCCTTAGTAGACCCCACCCTGCCCACAGCAGCACCAGGCTTCTCCCTCCACATGAGCCCTCACTTCTTCAGACTTTCCTTTGATGTGGGGCCATGATGTGGCCTAAGCAGAGAGGGGGAGGCAGTCTGTTACCTTCCTTCCCGGCTAAGGGGCTGCTCATCACCGGGGACACTGTCTCCTGGAGGTGGTGCCTCACGCCTAGGGACAATGGCCTCTAATAGGTGGATCTGTGGCTGCCTCTGGCTTGGGCCCTACTGGGGCTCCTGTCCCATCACTTCAGGCCACCTCGCCACTTGGGCCTACTGCTTCTATCCACAGCTGCAGTCTTCGAGAACCTGGATTCCTCCGACGTGATGGAGACGCCTGCCTTTCCCACCGTGCTGAAGTTACTGGAGGTAGCTGGCCATTGTGTCTACCAGCTTCCACCTCTGTGAGAGGCCCCAAGGGCCTGGGGTCACAGCCCCCAGACCCCAGTTGCCATCAACCCTTCCCAGGATCCCACTCCTGCCCCCATCCTCTCTCCCAGGCTCTCAGCTCAACCTCCACACCCATCGGGGCACTGCAGTCCCTGGGGTGGGAAGCAGCATGAGCTAATCTTTAACATGAAATGATCGGTTTGGCTTTAACACACGTTTCTTCCCTTTTCTTGGTGCTCTTTGGTGGCCTTCACTCAGCATCCTCACTCTCCACCCCACCCGGTCCCTCAGCTGTCCCCACACGGCCACATGGCCCAGTGCCCTTCCTCTGGACCCTTCCCTACTTCCCTTCAAGCCCTCTGCCTTCTCCATGAGTTGTGCTATTCTGGAAAGTAGATGTGCTCATACCACGAGCCCTCCAGATTATTACACGACCAAATGGAGCCTTGCCTTGCAGGAAGACAGGCAGGCACTGGGTGGAGAAATATCTTTGCTCTAGGGACATGATAACGTCCTCCACATCACACTCCAGTGATAGTTCTGGTAGGAAGTTGATAGAATCAGAAGCAAACACACAAACAAGCAAAGCAATCACATTCTGCTGGAGTGGCTGCTGTTGGGGCATAGCCAGGTGCCAGTGGCCCAGTGTCAGAGCCCTCCCCACGCACTGTTTGCCCAGGTCTGCTTATGGCACCAGCCCTTTCCCCAGCCTCCGGGAGACCAGCACAGAGCTGGTAAACCAAGCAGCCAGCACGCCCAGGACCCACCCAGCTTATACACCTTCCTGAATATCCTGACACCCCGGTGCTTAGACCGATGCTCGACCAGGCCCGGCCCAGGACCCCGACTCCAGCCTCCATCTGGGCCTGGCCCTGTTGGATGGCCCCACAGGCATCTCCCACCCTCAGGTGTTTGGTCACAAGAGAGAACAAGACATGGTATGAGTAGGTCATAGCCATGGAGCCAGGCCCTGCCCCGTTAGCTGTGATGCCAGCTCCCACCGGCCTTTCCAGGTGGAGTACCAGGCACTCCGGGACTGTCTGATCAAGCATTCCATCATCATCCGAGGGGAGTTTGTCACCAGGCCCCTGAACATCACTCAGGCTGCAGACCGGAGGGATGCCTTTGTCAAGGTACAGAGCTATGGGAGAAGGGGTCCGCGTGTCTCTCTGTTGGACATGGCTCCTTCTCCTGCTGGTGGAGAGCAGGAGAGAGCAGAGGTAGCGGGGCATGTCCCGACTCTGCCAGTCACCTGCCTGCTGACTGCTTCCTAGCCTCTTTGGGCTTCAGTTTCTTGCCTTTCGAGTAGGGATAATGCCCCTTGGCAGGTCCATGAGAGCCAGCGTGCATGCAGCCTCTGCCGGTGAACTAGAGATAAGGGGCAGCCTGTCTCTTATGTTTCAAAGGCCATGCATGGGCTTTACCTCTTGTCTCCTCAGGGCATCTATGGGCACCTCTTCCTGTGGATTGTCAAGAAGATCAACACTGCAATTTTCACTCCACCTGCCCAGGACCCCAAAAATGTGCGAAGAGCCATTGGCCTCCTGGACATATTTGGCTTTGAAAATTTCCAGAACAATAGGTATGAAGATCTCAGTTCACCTGCTTTCAGAGAATGGGAGATCAGCTTAGCTCCTCTCTAATGGAGCAAGCTAGAGGGTGACCATTCTTCCCGCTGCCAGGGACCCCTCATACATTCTCACAGATGCCAGAGTCGGCTCTGCAGGCCTGAATCTGTCTGCAGTGAAATGGTGTGCGTACCTCCCCTGACAGCCCCTACACAGCTAGAGAGGGCCACAGAGCAACAAGTTACCCCAAGAGTCAGGTTGAAGCCCCAGCATTTGTCACCTCTCTTGAGCCATCTGCTCTCCTAATGAACTAAAGTGAATTATTACATGAGGCTGGAGTGAAAATGGAAACCGGCAGCACTGATTCAACTGCATCTTTAGATGAGCTACCGTACACGGCCACAGGGAAGAGAGGGGTATGTGTGACCATCCCTGACTTTGGAGTTTGGCAAGGGTAAGGCAAGGCAAGACACCCCTGACCCTGAGTCCCAGTGTCCCAGGACCCTAGACTGGAGGCCCAAAAGCCAAAGGCAGGAGGCAGGTCAGACAAGTGATGCCTGGGGGGACTGTGATGAAGGCTCGAGAGGGGGCTAGGCAGGGTGCCGAAGAGAGTCAGGCACTGGAGCCAAAGGAGGACAAATGGTGGCAGGAGGAGGACAGAGGAGGAAAATGAGGACCTCGGGACAAGCAAGCAGGAGCGCACTGGGATTGCAGCCATCCAGCCAGCTGGGAGGGCAGGGCCAAGGCCTGCTCAGTGTGCGTGGGGGGATGGGCCGGTCTGACAGAACCAAGCCCCGTGCAGTGGCAGCTCTAAGGCACGAGAAATCCAAGTGGGATTCAGATCATTGGGTTCTGTCCCCAAGAGCAACAGTTGAGCAGACCAAGCACCTTGGACACCTTGGAGGTAGATGAATAGTTGGTTGCAGGGATCGGTTCATTCACACAGGACCCGTCCTTGAAGGAGCCACAAGCTGGGTTTGCTACGGGGCTGCGGTCACCTCAGTGGCTACAGGTGGCCACTGAGCAATCTCCAGGCAGTGTACTGGGAGTGAGGGACATGGCGGACCTGTCCCCTCACCTCTTGGGTTAATAGATGCTGAACAGCCAGTCTCAGATATGATGAGGATTTGCATGAATGGGCACGAAAGGCCTAAGTGAGAGCCAGGGTCGAACAGAACTAGCTGGGTAATGTGGGGGGGCGGGGAGCACAGAAAGGTGTGATGACTCAGACACAGGGAAGGAGGCCATAGTGACCCCGGCCACTCCCTGGGAGGTGCAGGAAGGCTTTGTACCGTGTCTCTGGCTGTGGGGATCTGAAAACAGCAGGAAGCCCCAGGAGGATAGAAAGCAGGGGGACAGTGGGGCCTTCTTGCCAAAGAGCCCCCCCTCCAGTGGCAAGTGGAGATGGGGATGCAGGGAGAGCCAGCAGGAGGTGGCCCCATGTGAATGAGGGGGTGCTGGACACAGGCCTCAGCCATGGGAGCGGAGGGCAGTACAAAGGCCAGAGTGCTGTGCTGGAGTGAGCAGGGACCAGACTCTGGCAGCTGACTGGAACTGGGGAGGAGGGAGAGAGACGTGTCAAACATGACCTTGGTCTGTGACTTGAGCCAGCGGTGATGAGTGGAGGGATGACTTCCCACGGTGGGGTGCCCAGGAGGAAGAGCAGCAGGAGGATGGGGCGGGAGTAAGAAGTATGTCTGACTGATGCAGCGGACCCCAGCAGTTGTTACCAGGTCTCCAGAAGCTCATCTCAGCACCAAGACCTCTTGCCCCCGGGTCTGGGACTGCTACAGGACACTTGGTTCCCTAAGGATGGTCCCTTGATGACATTCTTAGTCTGTTTGCCATGGGCTGGAAAAGGTGACAGTGGCAGAGACAGAGAGAAGAGGAAGGCTGTGTGTCAGAGTGTGCACGTATATGGGGATGTGCATCCCTGGGCATACTTGTGCAGCTGGATGCAAATGGCTGGGGGCCCGCGGCTCCTGCCAACAGCCACAGGGACTAAGCTAACCTTGCTCCACCTCTGGGCGGCGGAATTCCCCCCGCAGCTTCGAGCAGCTCTGCATCAACTTTGCCAACGAGCACCTGCAGCAGTTCTTCGTGCAGCATGTGTTCACCATGGAGCAGGAGGAGTACCTCTCAGAGAACATCGCCTGGGACTACATCCACTACAATGACAATCGGCCCACCCTGGATCTGCTGGCCCTTAAGCCCATGAGCATCATCTCCCTCCTGGACGAGGAGAGCCACTTCCCACAGGTACACCCCAGAGCCTGCTGACCCTCGGGTGGAGACCCCCACTCATGGCTCTTTCCCTCAAGATTGGGAAACTCCCCTGGGGTGGCCCATTGGTCCCTGGCCTGCCGAAACCTCTGTCAGGCATTAGCAGACCAGCCCCAGCTTAAGCAGCCTTGTCTCCTCCGAGTCCCACACCCACTGGAAGGCTCACCAACTCCACCTCACCCCCAGTCCCCAGCAGCGTGACTGATCATTTCCTCTAAGAACTCACCCCACCCCAGGGAGGGCTTGCGAGGGCTGCAAGGATGCCAGAGATGGAAATGCCTGCCCGCTCGCCCTCAAAGCACTCCGGCTGACCTTGGGGAGGCAGACTTTCAAAGTAGTCAGTAAGGGCTCTGAGTCCAGAGAAGGGGGAAGCCAGGGTCAGGGTACCTGGATAATCGTAGGGAAGGGTGGAGCAGGGAAGCTGGCAGTGCAGGTAGGCAGACCCAGTCTCTGCTCCCAGCTCGGTCCTCACTCATTGTGACCAGTCGCCAGCCCTGGGAAGCAGTTTCCCATCTGTAGAAGGGTCCTCACTCACTCTCAGCCCAGTTGCTTTGCCCCCGTGAGGGAGCCCCTGAGCCCTGTGGGTGTGCCAGCTGAGCTCCCCATGGCTGGATTCTGGGACGTCAGCCCCTAGGGTGTCTGTGTTCTTCCAGGGGACAGATACCACCATGCTGCAGAAACTGAACAGTGTCCATGCCAACAATAAGGCCTACCTACAGCCCAGGAACATCCATGAGGCCAGGTTTGGCATCGCCCACTTTGCAGGCGAGGTGTACTACCAGACAGAAGGTAGGTGCAGCTCTTCTCTACTTCCCCTTCCTTCCAAACCTGGATCATTCTAGGAAGGCCGTGGGAAGAGGGCTGAGAGGACAAGGTTATTTTGCAACATGAGCAATGGGACAAAGGGAATGGAATGGACCACGCACAGTTTTGTTTTTTAGCAATATTTAGCTCTATTTAGACATAATTCACATACATATAATTCACCCATCTTAACTGTACATCTCAATGGTCTTTAGTATATTCACAAAGTTGTGTAACCATTGCCATAAGTCTGGAACATTTTCATCAATACAAAATGAAACCTTCCGTTAACCATCAATCTACATCCCCCCGCCCCCAATACTGGGCAACTGTTCATTTCTGTCCCTATGCATTTACTTATTCTGGACGTTTCATACAAATAGAACCATCCAATATGTGGTCTTTGTGACTGGCTTCTTTCACTTAGCATAATGTTTTTAAGGTTTGTCCGCATCATAGCACATACCAGGACTTTGTTTCTTTATATTGCGGTATGATCCCATTCCACTGTGTGGATATAGCACATCTCATTTGTCACTTCATCAGTTGAGGGACATTTGGGCTGTTTCCACCTTTGGTTTTATCAATAACGCTGCCATGAACACTCACATGCAAGTTTTTATTTTTATTTATTTTTATTTTTTATTTTTTTAAAGATTTATTTATTTATAATAGACATAGAGACAGAGAGAGGCAGAGACACAGGAGGAGGGAGAAGCAGGCCCATGCCCGGAGCCTGACGTGGGACTCGATCCCGGGTCTCCAGGATCGCGCCCTGGGCCAAAGGCAGATGCTAACCCGCTGAGCCACCCAGGGATTCCAGCAAGTTTTTATATAGACAAATGTTTTCACTTCTCTGGTATGTACTGGGTCATATGGTAATTCTACGTTTAGCTTTTTGAGTAACCACCCAACTGTTTTCCAGAATGACTGCACCATTTCACATTCCCACCAGCTATGTATGAAGGCTCCTATTTTCCCACATCCTCACCAACACTTGCTATGTGTGTCTTTTTTCTTTTAGCCATTCCAGTGGGGTTGAAGTGGTATCTCCGTGTAAAGTTGGTTTGGGTTCCCCTGATGCCTAATGATGTTGAGCATCTTTTCATGTACTTATTGGTTATTTGTTTATCATCTTTGGAGATATTTCTATCAAACCCTTTGCCCATGTTTTAATTAGTTGTCTTTTTATTGAGTTGTAAGAGTTCTTTATATAATCTGGATAAGTACCTTATCAGATATATAATCTGCAAATATTTTCTTCTGCTCTCTGGGTCATCTTTTCACTTATTTTTTTTAATTTATTTTTTATTGGTGTTATCGTTTCACTTCTTGATAGTGTCTTTTGAAGCACAAAAGTTTTTCATTTTGATACAGTCTAATTATCTATTTTTTCCTTTGTTGCTCATGCTTTCGGTGTCATGACTAAGAAACCATTGTCTGACCCAAGATTTACTTACCTCTGTGTTTTCTCCCAGGAGTTTTTTAGTTTTACCTTTTACACTTAGGTCTTTGATTCATTTTGCGTTCATTTATATATATATACTGAGATATGGTCAGTCATGGTTTTGACTGGAGGAATAAAGACCTGAGGGTCTTTATTTATCAATAGGGTCTTTATTTATCAATAGGGTCAACCTATTGATGTGTTTAGAAAAATGAGAAAGGGGGGATCCCTGGGTGGCGCAGCGGTTTAGCGCCTGCCTTTGGCCCAGGGCGCGATCCTGGAGACCCGGGATCAAATCCCACATCGGGCTCCTGGTGCATGGAGCCTGCTTCTCCCTCTGCCTGCGTCTCTGCCTCTCTCTCTCTCTCTGTCTCTCTCTCTCTCTCTGTGACTATCATAAATAAATAAATTAAAAAATTTAAAAAAAAAAGAAAAATGAGAAAGGTGGTCAGGATGCAGCTGTGGTCAGGATAGCGGGTCAGGCAGCCACAGCAGCACTCTCTGTAGCTCATATGGAGAAACAAGGAGGAGCTCTGGCCTGTTTAACCAGAAACTCAAAGTCAGGGATGATCTATACATACTTTTCAGTTGGAGAGACCAGGCAGTAGGAAGGGCTTTTTTTTTTTGCATGGAAGAAGTGAGGTATTGGGAGATCAGGGGATTATTTCTGCTGTAGAATGAAATATGACTCCCTGTGACCTGCAGGGTCCCAGAATACAGAGAAGACACTGAGTCCATCTCAACCTCCATAGACAATTCAAGGCCAAGTTTTATTATTTGAAGTCATGTGAAACTTTGTTGCGTATACCAAGATTAAGACAGCTTCTTTGTAGACTTTCTGAATGGAAAATTCTATTAATGTTCACTGAAGCTGAGGCTGCTGGTTTTTCTTTGGGTGCCATCTGTGCTGCTGAGCCCCACCTACTATACCCACTGTGGGGTTGAGCCTGGGGAGTTTCAATGCATCCCTTGAGAAAACCCCGGGTTGCAGAGGCTCTGCCAAAGCCTGGGGAGACACAGAGTGCCACCAAGTGTCTGCCCACTCTCTGCTGCAGAGGACAGCCTCCCCAGCACGTAGCTGGGAGAAGGGTATTTGTGTACAGTGCTTGCTGGCTCTTGTCTTGTGTACAGTGCTTGCTGGCCTCATGGTGCCTCCCAAGCATCTGGCGCAGTGTCTTCCCCTCACAGGCACTGGGGGCAGATGTGGGGGAAGTTGTCTTCTTACTCCCCTGACTCAATCTCCCTAACCCATACCAGGCTGTGCAGGGATGCACAGTGTCCCACTAAAAGGTGGGTGACTGAAAGGGGCAGAGTGGGAGAGGAAATTCAGGGTCGTGTCCTTGTGGGGCATCCCTACAAGTCCCAGGACTGTAGCCCTCACCAGCCTGGCTTTGAGACACAGCTCTTCTTCATCACCTTCTTGATGATTCTGTGTCCCACCTCAGGGCAAGCCCATTCTTACCCATGCCCGGAGCCATGCCTGTGTTAGCAGATGGCTAGGGCTGCCATAGCAAAGCTCTGCAGGTGGGAAAAGAGATTCATCTTCTCATGGTTCTGGAGGCCAAGAGTCCAAGATTAAAGCATTAGTCTTTCCTATGTCTCTGGGATCTTCAGTGTTTCTATGAATCTGTGTCCAGATCTGCAGAACACCAGTCACACTGGGTTACAGCCACCCAAAAAGCTTCATTTTAACTTCATCACCTCTGTAAAGGCCCATCTCCGCATATAGTCATATTCTGAGGCACTAGGAGTTAGAACTTCAAAGTATGGATTTTGGGGGGATGCAACTCAGCCCCTAGCACTGCCTCTCCTCAATTTCTGGATTCTCAGTCTTCAGGTTGGGGGGGCTCCTGGCAGAGGGAATGTCCTCAGACTGCCCCTGAACTGAGCAGTAGGGCCCATGAGAAAGGCCACATGGAAGCCAGGGGAGCCCCAAGGAGGGCCCTGGGGAGCCTCCTGGATTAGACAATGCTCGGGCTGGTCTCAAAGAATGAGCAGGAGCTGGCCTGGGTAGATAAGCAGCGAAGAGTGTCCAGGAGTAGCTGGTGGGGGTTGGAGGTATAGCAGAGCCGGGGCCTCTGGGGGTGACTTGGCGCCAGTGGAGTGCAAGGTCACAGTGGCTCAGGAGATGAGGAAGGAGGAGAGGAGGAAGCCGTGCTCTGGTGGCAAGAGAGCAGAAGAAGGGCTCAGGCAGGGTGACACGGCAATGTGCTGTTTCAGGACGTCCCGAGTGTCCCGGGGACCGTGAGCCAGGAAGGGTGGGACAGGAGCAGAGAGGTGGGCTGTGATCAAAGGAATGATTTGGGCAAAAGGAACGGCAGTGGCTTAGACAGGGGGTTGTGGTGGAGATGGTGGGTGCTGGGAGGGTGGCACTGGAGGGTTCAGATGTGAGTGTGATACATTGGTGTTGGGCAGAGATGGGCACAGGCGGGGGTGCAGGGAACTCCGCTGGCTGCACAGGGAGGTCGAGGGAGGGGTGGAGAGGGCAGCTTCTGTGGGGGTTCCTCTGGGCATCCCAGAGAGACCAGAGTCCCCACCCCGTTGCCCTCTCCTTCCCCTGGGGGTCAGAAGTGATGGCTGAACTGAGCTGGCGGGCGGGCTCTGCTTCCCCCACAGGCTTCCTGGAGAAGAATCGAGACATGCTGAGCACAGATATCCTCACTCTGGTCTACTCCTCCAAAAACAAGTTCCTGAAGGAGATATTCAAGCTGGAGTCAGCAGGGACCAAGCTGGGCCAAAGCACCATCATCCGGGCTAGGGCAGGGAGCCAGCTCTTCAAGGTGGGCTCCCGTGGGTGGCCCTGCCAGTGCCTCCTTGGGTCTCTTGGCCCTCAAGGCCACGAAGGCCAGACAAGCATGCACAGGGATGACCTATCACCTGGGGTCTCCATTGTTCAGTCAGGGCCCAGAAGTGAGCGTAAAACAGGAGTGAGGTGTCGCTGCTGCTGCTGCATGGACAGCAGTAAGGTGACAGGTGCACCTGGATGTGCCTGCTTCTGAGAGTGTGGTGGTCTAGTGGAGGCACATCTGCTCTCGTTAATATTATGTTTCTGTATTGGTCTCCGTGTATATGTTGTATGTGTATTGTGTGGTGTGTGCATGGTGTGTGTGTTTTGTATGGTGTTTGTGGGGACTAGGTGTGGTGTGTGTGGTGTGTGGTGTGTGTGGTGTGTGTATGGGTATGTATGTGTATGTGGTATGGGATATGTGTGGTATGTGTGTATGGGGGTGAGTTATAGTGTGGATGGTATGTATATGTGTGATGTGGGAATGTGGGGGGGGTGTAGTATATGTGGGATGTGTGTGTGGGATAGTATGTTTGCTGTGCGTATGCATGTGCTATGACGTATGTGATGTGTGTAAGTGGTACGGGGTGTGTGCGTGTGATAATGGTGTATGTATGGTGTGTATGTGTGTTATGGGGTGTGTGGCATGTACCAGGGAGTGTACTATGGTATGTATGGTATATGTGTGTGATGTATGTGTGTGGTATGTGCATGGTATGGTATGTGTCTTATGTCGTGTGTGTGTGTGTGTGTGTGTGTGTGTGTGGTACAGGGTGTGTGGTACAGCAGCAGTGGCACTAAGGGCCACTGACCAGGAAGGTGGACAGCAGAGAGCCCCCAGTGCTCCTCAAGGCAGAGTAGGATTTCCTGGTGGGATGAGGGTGTGCGCACCCACTCTGGCACACCTCCACCCCTTAAGAGTGACTGTTCCAGAAAAGCCCTGCAAATTATCTAATTATCTCCCTCCCACCCTGGGCAGGGAGCTGGGGCCTGCTGAGTGGCTATGGAACTTGGGGTATAAGAACTTGGGCTGTAGGCAGGAGAAACTGTGCCCCCTGTGCCCCACTGGCCACGCTGAGGTGCCCTTCACCTTTCCTCATGCCCCGCCTGACCTCTGCAGGAGGCCTCTCCTGTAACGTCAAGGCCCAGGGCCCACCGCGTGCAGGGCCATGCACAGAGCAGGCCCTGAGAGGCAACCGAGGAGCCATGAGGCTGTGCGGGAATTGCCCAGGTCTGGAACCAGGTGGAGTCAGGCTGGACCCCCTGCATCACTGAGCCAGGCTAAACTCTCTACAGCTGAGGCCAGGGTACAGGCTCGTTCTGGCTCTGTGGGACCCCAAGAGCATGTCCTGGGGATTTCGGGGAGCAGGACGACGGAGGGAAATGACGGTGAGGGAAATGCACGTGATTTTACAAACCAAGGCAACAGGAAAATGCAGCCCATTGTTACTATAAGTGCCAGTGATGGGGCATCCTCTTCTCAGAAGTGTTAACACATGTACTGCCAACTGATGGGATTTGGCAGTACATACCTTTGCTTGGGTGCATTTAACCTGGGAAGTGTTTGATCAAGGAGCTTCACCTAGGATCATCACTGCACAAAACACACACTGCGCTGCCTAGGGGCTTATGCTTGTTTCCACTTGCATCCATAATTTTGAAACATTTTTAAAAAAAACTATATACATATACTACAATGCATACAATGTGCACTGTAAAACATTTTTTAAAAACATACAAAACCAATACAAAAACTAAAAACATAGAAGGGTAGAGGCAAAAAATGAATGTTGTCAGTTCTCACATTCTTTCTCACTCTGGTGTATCATCTTGTACACCCCTCTTGGGAGACCCCACCTCTAGACAGGACACCTTGCCCCATCTTGCTCACCAGAACCTATGGTGGGCCAGTGAGTGAGGGGCTGAATGAGTGCAGCCCTGCCTCTCTGTGGGACCTTGGCAGAAACCCTCATCTGGGTCAGCTGTGCCCCAGGCTGAGCTCCCCAGCCCCGCACTTGTGCCTCTGCTTCTGCCTGCAGTCTGCAGACTCCAGCAAGCAGCCCTCCACATTGGCAGGCCAGTTCAAGAAGTCCCTGGACCAGCTGATGAAAATCCTGACCAGCTGCCAGCCCTACTTTATCCGCTGCATCAAACCCAATGAGTACAAGAAGCCACTGGTAATGAGGGGAGGCTGGGCGCATGCATGGAGAAGGGAGGGGGCATCTACTAGAAGATTCTCATGGCATCTAGGGTCACACTACTCCCTTCTGCAGGGTCTGGTCAGCATTAGGGCTCTCTACCCCCAGATGGGGACACTGAAGTAAGGTGACCAGTCTAGGCCATTCAAAGGTCAGTGACTGGCAGGGCTTTGTATAACCCAGACCTCTGTTGTCTCAGGCCTGTGTCGGGCTGTATGCCCTTGGCCAGGTGCTTTGCTTCTTTGAGCTGATTTTCTCTTCTGTAAAGTAAGAATCGTGCCTGCCTGTGGGGGCAGCAAGGACTGTACATGACGTTTTTGGGAAATTTGCAGGTGTAAACCCACTCAATAAGGGGTAACAACCAGTACTAGGATGGAAGAGGCCGGCTAGCTGCTGGTCACCAAGACCTGAGGCCAAGCGCTCTTTGAAGGGTGGCTTTATCCGCCTATGCGTGGGGTGGGGTGGGAGCCTGCTGTCGGCCCGGGAGTCCCGGATCTGTGGGCTTGGGAATCCCACCCAGAGGCTGAAATACAGGATCCCCAAAACTGGAAGATGCCATATAAAAGGAGATAAAATGACAAAAAAATTTTTAAAGGGGAAAAATTAATATTACATGAAATGGACTATATTTTTGAATAGAATAAAATTATATGAAATTGGGACTGGCCCAGGAAATCCTGAACGTATCTTCCTTAGAGGCACAACACCTCTTAGAGAATAACTGTGCTTCCAGAGGCCCTCTGGCCACCTTCCCACCCCAGCTTGCAGAGCTGGTACAGGTGGGCAGGGCCTGAGGCTGAAGTTCCTGTTTGTCCAGCACCCCTGGCTGGCACATTTCTCAGAGACAGTGGGTGTCCCGTGGTGGTTGAGAGGCAGGCTGAGGGTCAGGCAGGCTCGGGGTTAAACATGGCTCAGCCACTCAGGAGTGTGGTCCTGAGCCTCAGCCATCTCTCTTCAAACTGGACCTAAGTATCCCATCATGCAGGGCTGTTGGAAAGATGAAATGAAAAACACTGAGCCCACAGGAAATGCTCAATAGGTGGAAGCCAATTAGTTGCCCAGACTAACTGCCTGGGGGCCGTGGACCCCATCAGCAGTTGGCTCTGCGGCCTTCAGTGCTCCCGTGTGGGTAACTGCCCGCTGGTGAGCTTGCCAGATTCGAGGGTGTGCCCCTAGTCCCCTGGCTCGGAGGTTGAAGGGAGGTTGTCCAGAAGCTAAGCAGTATAGACCGAGGCCATGGTGGGGACCCATGTCCCCGGGCAAAGCATCGGGCCTGTATTCCTATCTGTCGGCCCTGCTGTCCCCGGATGGGAGGTGGGGGGCACAAAGAGTAAGTTGGCTAGAATATTTTCTGACACTGGGCATGAAACGTATTTCTTCATTCCATTAGACTGTGGGAGGCAGAATGGTCTGGAAGCGCCCAGCCCAACACAGGCAAGGCCAAGAGGAACTATTTCAGCACGACATATGCACATAACTTTTCTATTCGTTCTCAATAACTTTGCATATCCTGAGAACGAAGGAAGCATTGAGTGCTCTGGTGGGCGTTACAGTTTGTACCGACTTTCAAGTCCTCGGAAGCACTTTTGGGGCTTTTCAGGGACCTCAGACCAAACGCCTCTCCTAGAAAGAGGCCCCGCAAGCGCTGCTGAGTTCTCCTGCGGGTGGGCAGGTGCAGGCTGGGGGCTGGGGCCGGCGTGGGCAGGTGCAGGCTGGGGGCTGGGGCCGGCTGGGCAGGTGCAGGCTGGGGGCTGGGGCGGGCTGGGCAGGTGCAGGCTGGGGCCGGGGCCGGCTGGGCAGGTGCAGGCTGGGGGCTGGGGCGGGCTGGGCAGGTGCAGGCTGGGGCCGGGGCCGGCTGGGCAGGTGCAGGCTGGGGGCTGGGGCCGGCTGGGCAGGTGCAGGCTGGGGGCTGGGGCCGGCTGGGCAGGTGCAGGCTGGGGGCTGGGGCCGGCTGGGCAGGTGCAGGCTGGGGGCCGGGGCCGGCTGGGCAGGTGCAGGCTGGGGGCTGGGGCGGGCTGGGCAGGTGCAGGCGGCTCAGGAAGCCCCGCTCGCGTCTGCCCCGCAGCTCTTCGACCGCGACCTGTGCCTGCGGCAGCTGCGGTACTCGGGGATGATGGAGACCGTGCGCATCCGCAGGTCTGGCTTCCCCATCCGGTACACCTTCCAGGACTTCGCGCAGAGGTTCGGCGTGCTGCTGCCCAGCGCCCTCCGCCTGCAGGTGCCTGTCGCCCTCCGCCTGCGCGCACCGGCCCCAGGACCCTAGGACCCCCGGAAGCGGCGGCGGTCACCCTCCGAGCCTCTGCCTCCTCCAGGCGCCCCAACTCCCAGTTCCCCGGGCCCCCCTAGCTGCCCTCCAAGGAGGCGGACTCCAGGCTTCGAGATGACCCTCGTTGCTCCCTTCCTCCCGCTCCTCCAGCCACTTCTCTCACTCCCCGGGTACCCTGGCAGGGAGGGAAGGGGCGGCTCGCCCCGGGTCACACTCCCTGGATGAGCTGGTGGGTGCACGTTGGTGCTAGGAGGTGTCTGCGCTTGAAAGCACAGACTTCTGTGGCAGGTGCTGGAGAGATGCTGTGTGGCTGATCGCTCTTTGGGGCAGGAGGTCCTTCCCATCCTTCCTCACACACTTAACCATCCTAAACTTCGGGCTGTCCGAGCACCCGACAGCCACACTGAGGCTCCAGGCCCATGCAGCGTCGTGGCCCCGAGGCTCTAGGTCCTGGGTGCTCCCTGGGCCCAGTCCTTGTTTGGAAGTGCTGGAGCCTGTGTGCTGGCTGAGCAACACTGACTGTGCAACCCAGAAGAGGAGGAGGACTTGAATCCCAGAAAGCATTGGAAAGGGACCCTCTGCTTCCCACCTGGGGGAGGGGGGGCTGCTCCAACTCCACCAGCCATCCTGTTTTCTCCTTGGCAGCTTCGAGACAAGGCTCGCCAGATGACCCTGCGCATTGCTGAAATGCAGCTGGGGACGGACAAAGAATGGAAAGTGGGAAAGACCAAAATTTTCCTGAAGGTGAGCCCCCGAACATGCTGCCTGAATTTCCTCCTTGGGGCTGGTCCCATGCCCACCAGGTGGCATCCCCTCACCCACCCAGAGCGAATGTCATGGGAGCCTGCTCAGGTATGGCCCCCACTCTGAGGCCCCCTGTTGTAGAAAGCCATGCTGGGGGGAAGGGAGGCAGGAGGAATGTGGGGAGGGCCCAGCCCAGCCTGCAGAAGTCCAGGAGGCCTCTCAGAGTGGGGAATCTAAGATAAGACCTGAGGATAAGGAGGAGCTGCTCCAAGCCACCAGGCAGAAGCAAGAAGCAGCTCAG
The DNA here is from genome assembly GCF_018345385.1 of Vulpes lagopus. Classification (NCBI taxonomy): domain Eukaryota; kingdom Metazoa; phylum Chordata; class Mammalia; order Carnivora; family Canidae; genus Vulpes; species Vulpes lagopus. Next base: position 2,814,053 of record NC_054847.1, on the reverse strand, counting down.
GGTAGGCTTCCACTATCCCTGAGAATAGTCCTCCTCCTCAGTGCCAGCAGCTACAGTCTGAAACCAGGTGGCCAAGGAGGGGAGGAATAGAGTGCCCATCCCTCCACTTCTCCCCATTCCTGGCTGCTCCTTGAGGCCACCATCAGAGGCCGAGTGTATTTCTGTGTCCACAGTGCCCACCTGGGCACATGAAGAGGCTCAGCATCTGCTTGATGGGAGGCTGATGGAGGTAGGAGAGGGCACCAAGCCTTTGCCTCTCCTTACCACTTGCCAAAGCACCAAGCTGCTTTGTGTTCTACAAGGATGGTAGGGACTAGGATGGGACTAGGATGGCAAGCCCAAGGGAACAGCGATCCAGGTGAAGCACAAAGGCAGGCCAGAGAAAGTTTTTTTTTTGCTCAGGGGCAAATAGGGCTCATCAACTCACTTCGAATCCTACTTAAAGGCTGGGAGAAACATATTTCTATTGAAACAAGCATGAGTCTATAATACAAGTTGGGTGACATTTCACATGAATTGTGGGAAATAAAACAGCTTCGGGGAAACTTTTTGCCCGCTCCTTGGGTTCTCCAGAGTGGAAATGAAATTTGCCACATTGAATTAACAAGAAGAGAGAACTAAAACGGGAAGTTCTTCGATTGGGAACTGGGGTATTGTTGCAGCTCCTGTCTCTGAGCCACATCAGGAACAATTTGAAGGCCCCTTCCCCTGCTTGCCTCCTGGGAACACATATGGGAAAAGTCTGAAAGATGTTTCTGGAGACAGAGCCCGGGCCCCAGGTAGGGTGTGGAGATGAGTAGAGGCAGCTACATACCGGATGTCTTCTGTCCCAGGATAACCAGGACACTCTACTTGAGGTACAGAGGAGCCAGACCCTGGACCAGGCAGCAATCAACATCCAAAGAGTACTGCGAGGCTACAAATACAGGTGCTGGCCTGGCCCAAGCCCCTCTCAGCCCACATACTTACATCTACTCATGGGCTCATCTGCCACATGTATATATCCTCTTTGGTGAAACTTCTGTCTGTGTCGTTTACCCTGTTTCTGGTCGGATTCTTCGTTGAGTTGTGAGAGTTATTTATATATTCTAGACCCTAGACCTTTGTTGGATGTATGGTTTGCAAATATCTCCTCCCAGTCTTCAGGTTTTCTTATTTATTTATTTATTTATTTATTTATTTATTTGAGAGAAAGAGAGAGAGAGTACAGAGGGAGAGTGTGAGAGAGAAGCAGACTCCCTACAGAGCAAAGAGCCTGATGTGGGGCCCTATCCGAGGATCCTGAAATCATGACCTGAGCGGAAGGCAGACACTTAACTGACTGAACCACCCAGGGGCCCCTAGTTTTTCTTTAAGTCCTCTTAAGTGGGTCTTTGCGGAGCAAAATTTTTAGTTTTGAGTGAATCCAATTCATCAAATTTCCTTTCATGGAGCATGCTTTTAGTGTCACATCTAAGATCTCTGCCTGAAAGTTTTCTCCAATCTTTTTTTCTAGAAGGCTCTGTAGTTTTACAGTTTACATTTAGGTCCATTTTCATTTTGAGCTAAATCTTGTATCACATGTGAGACTTAGGCTACAGTTCTTTTTAAATCTTTTCCCCAGTGGATGTTGCCACAGCATCATTCATTGAAAAGTCCATCCTTCTCTCAATTAATTGATTTTGCACCTGTGTCGAAAATCAGGTGGGCGTATTTGGGGGCTTGTTTCTGCATTCTCTATTCTGTTCCATTGATCCATGTGTCTGTTCCCTTGCCACACTCTCTTATTCCCTGTAGCTATATAAGTCTTAGACTTGTGTAGACTGAGTCCTCCCACCTTTTTCTTTTTCAAAATTGTTTTAGCTGTCTGGGCCCTTTGCTTTTCTAAGGAAAGACCTTATCCATATCTACAAAATATTCTTGCTGGGATTTTGGTAATAATTATGTTATACATAATTTGAGGAGAATTGACATCTCTACTATCTTAAGTTTTCTAATCCATGAATTCTGTTTATTTAGATCTTCTTTGATGTCCTTCACCAATGTTTTGCAGTTTTGTTATACATGTTCTGAACATGTTTTGTTAGATTTACACCTAGATTGGGGGCATTTCTTTGAGAAATTATAAATGGTACTGTATTTTTAATTTTGGCATTGATGTGTTCATGGCTAGTCTAAAAATATTATTGATTTGTTTGTGTTGACTTTGTTTCGTGTCACTTTACTGAAGCCACTTACTTTTTATGGATTTCTTGAAATTTTCTATGTAGACAATCACATCTGCAAAAGGGACAGCCTTATTTCCTCCTTTCCAATCTTTATGTCGTTTATTTACTTTTCTTGCTTTATTGCACTGGCCAGAACTTCCAGTACTATAAGATTGGTAAGAGCAGATATCTTTGCTTTGTTTCATATCTCAGAGAAAAGCACTCAGTCTTTAACCAATCAGTATAATGTTAGCAGTAGGTTTTTTGTAGATGTTTTTTATCAAGTTGAGGACATTTCCTATACTCATAGTTTTCTGGGAGTTTTTCTCAGAAATGGGTGTTGAATTTTGTAAAAAAAAAAAAAAATTTTTTTGCATCAGCTGATAAGATCATGTGATTTTTTTTTTCTTGTTTAGCCTTTTAATATCGTGGATTATATTGATCAATTTCTGAATCTTGAACCAGCTTTGCATGCCTGGAGTAAGTCCTACTTAGTCATAGTGCATAGTTCTTTTTATATATTGCTGAATGCTATTTGGTAATATTTTGTCATGAATTTTTGCATCTATATTTATGACATCTATAGTTTTCTTTTTCTTCATTTGTAATGTCTTTATCTGGTTTTGGTATCAGAGTAACATTACCTTCATAAAATGAATTAGGAAGTGTTTCCTCCTCTTCTATTTTCCAGAAGAGATTGTGTAGAACTGATGTGAATTCTTCTTTAAATGTTGCTAGAATTCTCCATTAACACCATGTTGGCCTGGAGACTTATTTATGGAGAGTTCTTAATTATAAATTCCTTAATATTTGGGACACCTGGGTGGCTCAGCGGTTGAACGTCTGCCTTTGGCTCAGGTCTTGATCCCGGAGTCCCGGGATCGAGTCCTACATCGGGCTTCCTGCATGGAGCCTGTTTCTCCCTCTGCCTGTATCTCTACCTCTCTATATCTCTCATGAATAAATAAGTAAAATCTTTTTTTAAAATTCCTTAATAGTTAAAAGACAATCTAAAGTATACATTTCTTCTTGAGAGAGTTGTGGTAATTAGTGCTTTTTGAAGTATTGAGTTCCATTTCATCTAAGTTGTCAAATTTATATGTATATGGTTATTCATAGTATTCTATTATTATCATTTTGATGTCTGCAGAAGCTATGATGATACCCCGTTTCATTTCTGATATTGACAATTTGTGTATTTCTCTTTTCTTTGTCTGTTTTGCTAGAGGTTTGTCAATTTTATTGACCTTCTCAAAGAACCACCTTCTGATTTCATCTGTTACTTTTCTTTCTTCCTGTTTTCAATTACAGTGATTTCTGCTCTTTTTATTATTTCTTTTCCTCTTCCAGTTTTGAGTGTATTTTACTCTTATTTTTCTAGATTATTAAGGTGGGAACTTAGACAATGGAACTTAAACCTTTTCTTCTATTCTACTGTAAAATGCTAGAAATCTCCTCAGCACACTTTAGCTGTGTCTCATACATTTTGATATAGTGTTCTTTCATTTTTATTCAGTTCATTTTCAAAAAAGTTTCCTCTGAGACTTTCTCTTTGGTCCATGTGTTATTTAGAAGTATGTTGTCAAGTTTCTTAGTGTTTGGAGATTGTCCTGTTATCATACTGTTCTTGATTTCTACTTTGATTCCATTGTGGTCAGAGACATACTCTGAGTTAAATTTTTTAACGTGCTGATATTTCCCTTATGGCCCAGGATAGGGACTGTTTTATTATATGTTCTAAAGGTCTTTGAAAAGGATATATATTCTGCTGTTTGGTGGAATGTTCTAAAAGTGTCAATTAGATCTTATTGTTTGATAGTGATATTGAATTTTATATTCTTGCTAATTTGTTGCCTAATTGTTCCACCGATTATTGAGGAGGGAGTGTTGAAGTCTCCAACTATAATTGTGTATTTTCCCATTTTTCATTTTAATTCTATCATTTTTTGCTTCATATATTTTTCAGTTGTGTTGTTTGGTACATACACATTTAGGACTGCTATGTCTTCTTAGTAGATTTATCCTCTTATCATCATGTAATATCCCCCTTTGTATCTGGTTATTTTCTTTGCTCTGAAGTCTACTTTATCTGAGAATAATAGGGGCGCTCTTGTTTTATTTTGGTTACTATTTGTATGACATATATCTTTCAGTCTTTTACTTTCAACATGTATTTCAACTGAGTTTCCCATAGACAGTCATGTTTTTAAATCTATTAAGCCAATCTCTGTCTTTTAGTTGATGTAGCTATGCTTTTTATACTTAATGTAATTATTTATATGTTAGACCTTGAGTCTGCTATTTTAGTTTTTGTTTCTGTTTGTTCTCTGTTTTCTTTTTCCTGCCTTACTGTGGATTACCTAAATATTTTTTAAATTCCATTTTTATTTATTTAGAGTGTTTGAGAGTGTATTTCTTTTAATAGCTTTTTTTTAGTGGTTGCTCTATTATTACATGAAATATACACAAATTATGACAGTCTACCAGTGACATCATTTTACCACTTTGAGAAGCATAGAAACTTTATCTCCCTTTATGTCCATTTACCTTCTCCCATTTGTAATATTTTCCTTAAATGTTTCCTTTACACACATCTAGAATCATATCAGACAGTGTTACAAATTTTGCTTTAATCATCAAAAATAATTTAGAAAACTCAAAAGGAGAGGAAAGCCTATTGTATTTGCCTATATTGTTGCTTACTATTTCTTTTTTTCTTCCTGACATTCCAAGGTTTCTTTTAACATTTCCTTTTTCTTTAAAGAACTTCCTTTAATGAAAAAAAAAAAAACTTCCTTTAGTCATTTTTTTAGGATAGGTTTACTGGCAATTCTCTTAGTGCTTTTAGTTTTCCTTCATCTGATGATGTCTTGGTTTCTTCTTTGTATCTGAAAGATATTTTCACTAACGTAAATTCTGGTATAACAGCTCTTTTCTCTAAATCCTTGGAAAATAATTGTGCCACTTGCTCCTGGGCTTCATGGTGTCTGATAAGAAATGTGTGGTTTCTATCATGTTACTTTCGAGATTTTTTGCCTTCAGTTTTCAGAAGTTTGACCATGATGTATCTTGATATGATTTAGTTGACTTTATCCTGTTTTGAAGTTTGCTCAGTATCCTGACTCTCTATGTTTATATCTTTTGCTACATTTATAAGCTTTCAGCCATTATTCCTTATAATGCTTTTTCAGCACTGCCTTTTTTCCCTTTCTTTCTAAGACTCCAATAACAACAACAACAAAAATAGATACAGTCCCACTGGTCTGAAACTCTGTTTCAGAGTCTGAAACTCTGTTCACTTTGTTTTGGTCTCTTTTCTCTCTGCTTTTCAGACTGGGTGATTTCTACTGTTCTGTCTTCAAGCTCATTGACTCTTTACTCTCTTCTTTCCCTTTGTTGCCAAGCCCATCCATGGAGGGTTTTTTTGTTTGTTTGTTTGTTTTAGTTATTGTATTTTTCCACTCCATTTTGTTCTACTTTATGTCTTTTACTTCCTTAGTGAGACTTTGTGTTTTGTCATTTGTTTCAAGGGTGTTTATAATTGTTCATTGAAGCATTTTCATAATGGCTAACATTTCTGTCAGTGTTGGCACATGTTGCTTGTTTTTTCTCATTCTTTAGCTTCTAGTCTGGGGAATATGAGGTAAAAAGAAAAGCCAGAGGAGTTACCACTGTTACTCCTTGGGTCTGAGATCTCTAACTGGCCTGCCTTCTCTCCACATTTCAGAGTCTTCTTATATTTGTTTTATATAAATGTACAAGGTTTTTAGTTGTAGTTAGCAGGAGTAATGGGGAAAAGTATGTCTACTCCATCTTCCCAGAAGTGATCATCAATGATAATTGATAGTGTTCTTGTTCTTCTGGACAATAAAATTATATACAAATATTAAAGAAAAGATAGAAACTAGAGTTTCTCAACTTCAGCTCTGTTAACATTTTGGATTAGATAAATCTTTGTTGTGAGGAGCTGTCCTGGGCTTTATGGGATGTTTAGTAGCATCCCTGGCCTCTACTCATGACATACCAGTAGCACCCTCCTCCCCCATCCCATAGTCATAGTAACCCAAAATGTCTCTAGACATTGCCAAATTGGGGAGTGGGGGCAATCACCCCCATATAAGAACCACTGGTATAAGTATTAGAAAGGAAACAGATTATCTCTATTTTAGATAATTACTTACTTCAGCCTTGTATTAGAATCAACTGGGGAGACATTTATACTATGTGTGTATACATATACCACAAAATATTAGATAGATAGATAGATGATAGATAGATAGATAGATAGATAGATAGATAGATAGATATTCTCCAGACCCATTAGCCAAGATTCTGACTTAATCAGACTGGGTAGGACCTGGACATCAATAAATATTGATGTTCTCCAGATCATTTTTATTTTTAAAAAAAATATTTTATTATTTATTTATTCATGAGAGAGGTAGAGATACAGGCAGAAGGAAAAGCAGACTCCCTGTGGGGAGCCTGGTACAGGACTCTATCCCAGGACCCAGGATCACTACCTGAGCCAAAGGCAGATGCTCAACCACTGAGCTACCCAGGTGCCTTCCCCAGATCATTTTTAATATGGTTGAGATCTACTGTCCTAAACCTAAAAAAAAAAATCCTGAAAAATTATTAGAAATGGTAAGGAAACTCAGGTAAGTGTGAGATAAATGTACATCTATATGCACCAAGCTCACTTCACCAGGAGCCATGTTTCAGGTTTACCCCTCTGTATTTAGGCCACTTTCCACCATGCAGAGGGGAGCAGTCTCGGGGAACTTCAGGGGCTGCCCTCCTGCCTTGACCTGCCTCCAGAGAGGCGCCCTGGTCCTAGGATTTCTGAGCTGGTTCCCAGCAGACACCTGGGCTACTGGTCAGAGGATCAGGAAAAACCTGACAAAGAGTAAAAAGTTGGAAATGAGCTTTATCCCTTCATAGATCTTTGGAAGGAGTGAGGAAAAATTATCTGATTGCTCTAAAAATTGGACTGTCCTAATTCATAGATTTGTGTAGTTGGCAGTAGATTTAAGTTCTTAACATGTGTGTCTTTGGCTTATAAAGCCTTCTGGGAAAGAAATAATGTATGTATTCATTTTCCCCAACACTTCATTATCCCTCTTCCCTTCAAATCATTCCCCCCCCCCCCAAGACTTTGAAATGTCTAAGGTTGTTACACATTCAGACTTGCATTTCCTCTTCTAGGAAGGAGTTCTTGAGACAGAGGCAGGCAGCTGTGACCCTCCAGGCCAGGTGGAGAGGCTACTACAACAAGCGGAACTTCAAGCAGGTGAGAGGACTCACTAGGGAGACTACTCCAACTGTGAAAGCTTGTTCATGTGACTATGAGAACTCAGGCAGGAAGGATCAGATCACTAACTCACTATAACAGGCCTCAAATGACCAGCCCTCAGCATTCTACATACTCTCTGTTTAGCGTCATCTAAGGTGACATGGTCTGTGGGCTTCAGAGTGATCTCTTGCAGAAGTTTGGACGTCTCTAGAGCTAGGATGAGATGTCCTGCTCTGAAATCACGTAATGATTGTCTTCTCAATTTGCAAGCAACAAAGTGGGTTGATGGATTAATCTCTGTTTCAAGCCCTGCTTTCTAATTTTTTTCTTAACCACAGGCACTGTTAATGAGTGTATATTCAATAAATGAACTAGAACAAACTTAACCACACCCTATTGGGCCTCACTTGACTGCTTTCCTTTGTCATGGATGTGACTGTGGTGGGGACATGCAAACCAGGGCCAGGAAACCAGGCTCAGGAAACCAGGACCAGATGAGCTATGAAAGGCTACAGTTCTGTGGAGGAGAGTGAAGGCCTCTGGTTACTGGGCTGTGGAATGATCCTTTGGAGGCAAGAGGAGCCTTTGAGAGTCTGAACAGGAGAGGCTGAAAGGCAGGGAACAGGGGAGCAGAAACAAGATGCACATCTTTGCATTTTGAAATTTGTCTATGTGCTGTGCTCACAAGGATGTAATGGCAGCTGACATGGATGGAAAGGCTACTTAGAAGCCTTGCTTTGCATACATCATTTTATTTATTATTAAACCAACCCCACATGTCAAGAAGCTGAGGTATTGAGAGATTAAATAATTTTCCCAGGAGCACACTAAGCAGTAGAGCTGGGGTTTGAATGCAGATCTATATAACCTCTAGGCTTGTAAGATGAAACATGACCCCACACACCCGGCACCCATTGGATTGGTCTTTGAGAAGCCAACAAGGCTCATCCAGGGGCTCAGGAATTGCTGTGCACCAAAGCATGTTTGCAGCATAGAAGTGAATTTATTATTTCCTCTTTATTTTAAAGATCCCAGAAATTAGCTTCATGAAGCAAGCCACAGGCCTCCACACAGGTGCACTAGCTTCTGATGGTTTACATGGACTGGGCTTTAGGTGTGACAAGCAAGGCCTCTGGAATCCCATCACCCATGTGACATCCAAACCAATTCTCTAATCTGGCCACTTATTGATTATGCCATTTAATAATACTTGTTTAGCACTTACTTGCATGCCAAGGACTGTTCTAAGCGCTTTGCAAGTAATAACTCACTTAACATGCTCATGCTTGTAGATGCATAACATTTTCGCACTATCTCTTTGCCAAAAAGTAGATCCACTGTAAAGCTAATTTGCAAGGTCTCCTGGGGTGTATGACTTGCCTCTCTTTCTCTCTGTCCCTTTGGGAAGGCCTTCTCTATGCTCTTGCCCTGCTGGGCCCAGGCTTCCTTTTGAGTGTCTGTCCCTTTTGCCTCCACAGATCCTCTTGGGTTTTGAGCGCCTGCAGGCCATTGCCCGGAGCCAGTGGCTAGCAAAGCAGTACCAGACCATGCGGCAGAGGATGGTCCAGCTGCAGGCACTCTGCAGGGGCTACCTTGTGCGCCAGCAAGTCCAGGCCAAGAGGAGGGCAGTGGTGGTCATACAGGCATATGCCAGGGGCATGGCTGCGCGGCGGAACTTCCAGCAGCAGAAAGCCAATGTAGGTGTAGCCCTCCTCATCAGTGAGGGCTGACTGGGGCCCATAGCAGGAAGGCAGACAGGAGGGGTGAGCAGCAACATAGAGCTCTCACCAGACACTCCCATCCCCTCTGTGTCCAAAGTTATTACTGCAACATGTCCTTATACGCTCTGGGACACCTAGGTCCCCCCCAGGAGCATGGAGGATGTGACATAGAAGAGGCATCATGTCACCAGGATGGTCTTATACCTGGAACCTGGAAATTGAGCTTCTTGATCCCCTTCTCTTAGCCTTGGGGACACTTGGCAGGACTGGTCCATCCCTGAACGATGGAGGAAATCAGGGCCAGATGAGCTATGGGAGACCACAGCTCTGTGGAGGAGACGAAGGGCCCCTGTGAGTGGGCCATGGCACGACACTTCTGGGGCAGGGAAATTCCAAGAGAAGCCTTTGAGTCTCTGGGCAGGAGAGGCTGATGGGCAGGGAGCAGGGGAGCGGTGCAGGGTGTACATCCCTGCATTTTGAAATTTCACCCTTGTGATCCCCTTTCCTACAGGGGGCACCCGAGACTCAACCTCTTTCTTCAGAACTCACTCATTTGGCAACTGTGATAAGGAAAAGGCTGGGATGAAGTCTGAGCCTTCTCTGGAGATGAAAAATTGGGTCTGCTGAGCCCATTACTAGTACAGTGGCCAGGGCAAGTGAGACAATAGACCCACAGACATGCCTCTGCTCCCAAGTAGCCCCAGACGGGCCACAGATCAGCGTCACCTGTGCGCTAGTTAGCATGGCCCAGGGGCCCATCCTGGTGGAGCTTTGCTGTGCTTTAAGTAAAGGGGCCAGGTGGGCAGCTAGATGCTGGGAGCCCCTGGGGCTTGAGGCAGTAGCTCAGGGATCATGTCACAGTGAGGACACACAGGCAGCCTCCCTTCTCTGGACCTTTGATTCTCCGTGGGAAATGAAAAGCCCAGGGTGCTTGATCCCTAGTCACACTAGCTATTCTAGGATTTTAGAAGAAATCTTATTGATTTGAACAAATGACATCAGGGGGAGGTTTAGCTGGGTTCTGTGAGGTGCTTGCCTCCCCTGGGCCTGCGGTAACCTTTCCTCCCTGGGGTATGTGCACAGGGGCCTCTGGTCATCCCGGCTGAAGGGCAGAAGAGCCAAAGTATTCTCCCCACCAGGAAGCGTAAGTCAATCTACGATACCATCACTGACACGGAGATGGTGGAGCAAGTGTTTGGCTTCCTCCCTTCCATGATTGGTGGGCAGGAGGGCCAGGCTCCATGGCGCTTTGAGGTAAGATGGGCCCTGTTATTGAGGGGTCTCGTCTGGCAGGGCTGGGAGGTCCCCACTCAGTCAGCCTGGAGGCTCCCCGAGAAGCCAAGGCTAGGCTGCGGCGGGGTGGGGGCCGGCAGAATGGGTGGGCAAGTGTGTGCTGCAGTCCTGGGTGAGCAAACAAAGAAAAGGGGAGTGTGAGTTTCTGTGGCCAAATCCTCTCAGGTTAAGCAGGTTTATGACTTATGAGACTTGCTAGAACCTTTAACATACAAATGCTTTGGGGCTTCCAACCAGGCAGCATTTCCCACCCTGTACTTGACCCCCTCTCACAGAGCACTCTGCAGCCGCTGCTCTGCAGAATGTGACGTGGGGGCTGATGAACCCAAGAACTAATGAGCACTGTGGGAGGTGGGGGTGCAGGGACAGGAAGGCAGGACAGGAGGGCAGGAGCAGGGGCAGGGGGGAGCCAGTCCCCAGGGCTCTCACTCTGGGCCCCGAGACCCAGTGATCCAGGTACCCCCAGCCCCAAGTGCTTATGCCATTCCCCTGAGCACGTACACACACACCAGCACACACGCCAGGCTGTGTAGTCGGGGCAGCTGAGACCAGTTCTGCAGGAGGAGCAGCCCCCCAGGGCCCATGGAGGGTGTGAGGTGGTGGGAGAGGTCGCAGACAGCCGGGGCGTGCTTCATAGTGCGCCGGGACAGACCTGTCTTGGGCTCCCTGGCCCCCAGAGATGCACACCCGCCAGCTAGCTGACCCTGACCCTCCCTGTCGCCGGCACCCAGGATCCGGAAGCAAAGAGCCAGAAGCTGCCCGAGGTCGACCTGGACGCCGTCCCCCTGGTGGAGGAGTCTGAGGACGATGGGGCCGGGCTGGCCGAGTACACCTTCCCCAAGTTTGCTGCCACCTACTTCCAGAAATCGGCCACCCACACGCACATCCGGCGGCCCCTGCGATACCCGCTGCTCTACCACGAGGACGATGCCGACTGCTCGGTACCCAGTGGGCCTCGGCCTCTCTGGCTGGACCCCCGCCCCGGGTGCGGGCAGCGAGCAAGGGCAGGGACTGGGCCCGCGCCACTGAGCGCTCCGTCTCCCTCTCCCCAGGCCGCGCTGGCCGTGTGGAACCTCATTCTGAGATTCATGGGGGACCTTCCAGAGCCCGTGCTTTTTGCCAGGAAAGGCCCGCGTGGCGGCTCCGTGATGCGGCACCTCCACGGCAGCCCGGGCAGGGACGCTGGCGCCCGGTCCCCCCAGCACTGCGAGGCCACACAGGTGCGCGCCGGTGGCGGGGAGGGGGCAGCCCCCGGGGGCCTCGGGACCAGAAGGGTGACCAGACTGAGCGAGGGTCAGCCGTTGAGCCTCTGGCTTGAGCTCAGGAACCCGTGAGCCGGGCCTGCCCGGGGGTCTTTGAGGGACACGGTGGGTCCTGGAAAGGGCCTCCTGGGCTCTGGGTCTTAGGTTGGACCTGAACAGAATTCAGATGCGCAGGATGCGAACGTGGCACTTGGTGTTGCGAGTGACAGCGCGCTGTGTGCCAGTCACTCCTCTCGGGCCAAGCCCGTGAAGAAGGGTATTAAATTGATTCATTATATCGATAGAAATCGAGAAGTGAAGTGCCCAGAGCCGGGCTTGGAAACCATCCTGCTGAATTCAAAGACCAAGTCCTTGGCCTGTGGCCTGGCCTGCCCTCCGGTGGAAGGTTTATCCGTATCCCTATATCGTAGGGTCCGAAGTCCTTCCTGAGGCCTCCACTCCCCGACGTGATCTTAATGGAACTAACCAAGGATAGTTCAAAGGAATTCCACAGAGGGATCCTCCGGCAGGAGGAGCCCCAGGACAACCCATAATTGGACACTAATTCCAATGGGGGGGGGGGGTTCCCCACACTGAGCAATTCTCCAACACCAGCTGGGTGTGCCCCCGTGCCTCTCAACTGTGACAGTGTCTACCTGGGGGCAGAGTCAGATCCCAGAGTAAAGGTTCAGTCCTAGAGACCACCCCCCACTTTAGACACCAGTCCCAAGTCCAAGCCGTCATCTGTGCTTCTGACCGACAGGCTACAAATCGGGGGTTCCTGTGACCCCCTACTTGGATTTGACTAATTTGCTAGAGCAACTCACAGAAATCAGGGAACACTTTTTTTTTTTTTTTAATAAGGAAATATTTGGTTTATTTAAAAACAGGTACCCAAACATATGTGTCTAAATTTCCTGAGTTTTCAAATCTTGGCCCAAATACCTTGGGGAAAGCAGATATACTCAGGGAAACACTTTGCTAGATGACCAGTTTATTATAAAAGGATGCAACCCAGGAACAGCCAGACGGAAAAGATGCATTGAGCAAGGTTTGGGGAAAGGACAGTGGAGCTTGCGTGCCTTTTCCCAGGGTGCCCTTCTCCCCAAATTTCCCAAAGCTCTCCAAACTCTGTCCTTTGGGGTTTTTTTTTTTTTTTTGGAGTTCAATTTGCCAACATATAGCATAACACCCAGTGCTCATCCCGCCAAGTGCCCCCTCAGCGCCCGTCACCCAGTCACCCCCACCCCCGCCCACCTCCCCTTCCACCACCCCTGTTCGTTTCCCAGAGTTAGGAGTCTCTCATGCTCTGTCACCCTCACTGATATTTTCACTCATTTTCTCTCCTTTCCCTTTATTCCCTTTCACTAATTTTTATATTCCCCAAATGAATGAGACCATACGTTTGTCCTTTTCCGATTGACTTATTTCACTCAGCAAAATACCTTCCAGGTCCCTCCACATCGAGGCAAATAGTGAGTATTTGTTTCTACTGTTTCTAGTTTCTAATGTCCTTTGGGTTTTTAAAGATTTTTGTTAATTTATTTATTCATGATAGAGAGAGAGAGAGAGAGAGAGAGAGGCAGAGACACAGGCAGAGGGAAAAGCAGGCTCCATGCTGGGAGCCCGATATGGGACTCAATCCCAGGACCCCAAGATCACGCCCCTGGGCCAAAGACAGGCGCTGAACCGCTGAGCCACCCAGGGATCCCCCTCTTTTGGGTTTTTAGTGAAGCTTCATTACTTAGACATAAGAATAGATCTTTGGCCCTTGGTGATCCAACTCAATCTCCAGCCCCTCTCTACTCCCTGGAGGTGGGAGGGAGGGGATAGAAAGTTCCAATCCCCCAATCACGGGGTGGGTCCCACTGACAATCCTCAGGCAGTTCTCAAAGTCACCTCATTAGTATAACAAAAGACACCTTTGTTGCAGGAAATTCCAAGGGTTTCCAGACCTCTGCGCCAGGAATTGGGATGAAGACCAAATATGCATATATATTTCTTACTGTAAATCACAGCACACCACCCCATACATCCAGCATCTGGGACTCCACTTAGACACCTGCAGGGTCCTGTGTGCAAACTAACTGCATAGAAATCCAAGGGGGCCTGCAGCTTGAGATCCCTTGGCCAGACCTGGTGCAGGACTTATGTGGGAAGTTGTCCAAGTTAAGCCCTGACCCCGGATCTCTAGAAGCATCTATGCTTCCTCAGCATATGATTTCCTCAGACTAAGTGAGCTAAGAGAGGAAGCAGCAATGCCTAGTCTCCTAAGTCACATACCATGGTGGGTGGGAATGCCAGGGGGCACTGATCACTGGGGGCCGCTCAGGGAAGGGACCCTGGATGGTGGTCTGGCCACTCTGCACCTCTGGAGGGTCAGCACAGGGAGAAGCAGGACTGGCTTCCCAGAAGTGACGACTCAAGTTTTTCTTCGTATGCACATTTATTAAGCACCTGCTGTGTGCCTCCCACAGGAGCAATGAGCCTAGCCGGCCTTGCTCACCCTCGCCTGCCAGCTAGTGTGTTTTGCATTCCATCCCTGTGTGGCAAACCGGTTTGACCCGAACCCCTAACCCCACTGATCCAAACCCAAGCCCAATCTCACATTGAGCTCTAATTTTGGCAGCAACTTCTCATGATACCCTTAGGACAAGGTGGGACTCCTGCCTAAGGAGACTAACCCTTCCTAATAGCTGGAGACAAGCCCCACCCCACCCAGCCCAGGCCTGGAAGCCTAGATTCTTCTGATCCTCTGGCAGAGCTCCCATCTTGCAGTGGGCAGAAAGTATTCCAAATCATCCATGAAATTTTCACTGAGAATGACCATGGCCCAGGGTTGTCCTGGGCCCAGACCCGGCCCTACCCTGAAGGACTTTACTGGCTAGAGGTACAGGCTTTGGAATCAGAATGGTCCTGAGGCCTCCCTGAGGGCTGGTGATGTGAGTGGTTCTCTCACCTCCCCTTGCCTCTGTTTCCTGACCCAGAAGTGAGGAGGAGGATGTGCATCTGTGAGTGCTGCAAAGCTCGGCCGAGATGCAGGGTTGCACTCAGCATTGTAAATCAGGCCAGGAAATGGCTGGGAGAGGTGGACACTGGCTCTGCCTAGGTGGCTGTCGGGTCAGCAGCAGCATCAAAGTGCTGGCCTGGCACGCCTTCCCTCAGGAACTGTCTCCATCCACAGAAGTCCAGCCGCAGAGACAGAGGGAGCAAGGACATCTCCTCCATGAAGCTAAAGCGGTCCTCCAAGATCACAGGCCAGGTGAGCCTAGGGTAGGGGGCTTCCAGCCCTGCTATTGGCCTGCCACGGGAGCCCAAGCTTTTGCTTCCCTCCTTGCGCCCGGTTTCCTCCTCTGCAGATGAGGAGAATCACAGCTGTCCTGACCACCTCCTTTGTGTTTCAAGGTAACCAGCCAGCTGACTATTGGAGAGGAGGCATTTGAGCCTGATGGCCCCATCTCAGACCGACCCATGTCCAACCTGGAGAAGGTACACTTCATTGTGGGCTACGCTATCCTGCGGCCCAACCTCAGGTCAGTCCCCATTCCCACCTTAGCCCCACCTAGAACATCGGACCCCCTAACTGGCTCTCAGCCCATGGCCATAGCCTTCTCCTCTGCCTGCCCCCTAAGACACCCTGTCCTCTCCCTGCTCCCTGTCCTGGTGCCCATAGCCTGGGTCTGAGTACAGTAGATATTTAACCATTAAGAGTTCTCTACTTGTTCTGTGTTAAAACCCAGGGGTAAAAGTGAGTTTGGGGGAATATATTTATCATGGGGTAGTGATAAATTTTATAATAGACTTTAATGCAGGGTCCTGTAAGTAAGCAACTTCCTCTTTTATATTACGTGTGTATTGCTCTACAGGAATTATCTTTTCATGTAAATTTTAAGAAATCTGTATACTGCTTTCAGAGACAGATTACTATATTTAGAGGCTCATATATTTTGGGTTATTATTTTTTACCAAATTTGGGAAATTTTGCCCATTAATTTTTCAAAGACTTTTTTCTATTTCATTCTCTCTCTCCCTCCCTTTGAATTCTAATTAAACATAAGTAAGACCCTTTGATATCATTTCTTAGGTCTCTACAAGTCTGTTCCTCTTTTTTTTCTTTCCTCTCTGTTCTTTTGACTGGATAATTGCTATTGATCTATCTTCAGATTAACTGATCTTTCTCTTGTCTGTGCCAGTCTGCTGTTATACCCAGGTAACAGTTTGTTTGTTTTTTTAACTTTCAGATGTTATATTTTTTAGTTCTAGAGTTTATACTTGGTTCTTTTTATAGTTTCTATTTCTCTGCCGAGATTTCCTATTCACTATGAGCATAGTGTCCCTTGTGTGTCCCTTCAGCAGTGATGATAGTTTTAACATCTTTTCTGCTAAATCCAGTATCTGAGTCATCTTGGGGTCAGATGCCATTGACTGCCTTTCCCCTGGAGAATGGTCGTGTTTTTCTGTTTCCTCACATGTCTAGTACTAGACTGTTGCTTCCTCATAAATATATTACTTTTGGGTTGCATCCTAGACACTGAGGATGACATGTTTAAAGACTCTGGAATCTGCTATATTCTTTCAAAGAGTGTTGACTTTTGTTTTGGCAGGTCATTAACTTGGCTAGATTCAAACTCTGCCTTCCTGTAGTGAGCAGCAAATGGAATCCATGGTCAGTTATTTTAGCCTTTGCTGGGATTCCTGGAGTCTGCCCCACACATGTGTTGATCAGGGGCCAGCCAGAGACTTAGGAAGATTTTATATGCAAAATTGAGAACTCTTCTTCCCTGGTTATCTTCTTTTTTGTTTGTTTGTTTAAAGATTTTATTTATTTGTTCATGGGAGACACAGAGAAAGAGGCAGAGACATAGGCAGAGAGAGAAACAGGCTCCGTGCAGGAAGCCCAATGTGGGACTCGATCTCGGGACTCCAGGATCACACCCTGAGCCAAACGCAGATGCTCAACCACTGAGCCACCCAGGTGTCCCTCTCTGGTTATCTTCATTCTGGGATTTCCCTTCTCACTTTCAACTGCTGGGTTGGGGTACCCCAAACTATGTCCTCTGGTTGTTCAAGCCAATAAGGCTATAGGGTTTAGCTACCTGTACGACACCAACCCAGCAACTCTTCCAACTTAGTTCTGTTGGTAGTTCTCTCGTGGTTAATCCTCCCTGGCCACCATATGCTCCAATATGGCAGGCATGTATAAACTGTGTCCAAATGAGATGCACTGTGGGTTCTCCAAGTACCTCTAGAGGCACTTCCACACAGTGCTGTCCTAGCTGGGGCTGACACTCTCAGTGATCCATTGAGACTTGCTCTCAAATCTAGCCCCTAATTGAACATATCACAGCCTCTTAGCACTGGAATCTTCTGGAATGATGGGCTGCCTGCTTGTCTGGGATCCTATCAAGATGCCTGAGTCCCAGCTTCTTTTGTGGTATCATCTTAGTCAACAAGAAGCCTGTCCATGCTTGCCCACCAAGTGCAACTCCCGGCTCCCGTCCGTTCTTTCTCCCATCTGAGGTAGCTTAGAATTCTCCAGGAAGAAGCAGATGCTGGTCTCTTGTTCATAGAGGCCCCTAACTTGTGTCTCTGGGGCATACATAAGTCAAGCACTCTTAAGAACTCTGTCATTGTACCCCATTCCAGTACCCTGGGGTAGGCCAATGGGCTTCTGGAGTTCAGCATACCTGAGATAGGAGTGAGATGGATCTCTACTCTGGCAGACAGCCCCATCTCTATTAACGGTTTTCCTTGGGCTCCAGCTCCAGCTGGGGGCTAAGTGAGGGCTTCCCTCTAGCTCCCCATCGCTTGGAGGGAGTAGAGATGGGCCAAAGATCTCTCTACTCTTATGAAGGCCCTTCCAGGAATCACCTTTCAAAGTTTTCATCTTCTTTTATGAAGGAGATGGCACAGTAGCTAGACTGGTTCTGCCATCTTTTAATAAATTCTACACGAATATATATCTTTAGAATGTTGAGTATTATCATCTATCCTTGGCTCTGGGATCTTAGACTCCAAAACCAAGCAAATGTCCCCTCCACATCCAGCCGTGCATTAAATAAATGAGTTTTTGCAAGTTTTTATTTAAATTTCAGTTAGTTAACATGCAGTGTAATGTTAATTTCAGATGTAGAGTTTAGTGATTCGTCACTTACATACAACACCTGGTGCTCATCACAAGTGCTCTCCTTAATATCCATCACCCATCTAGCCCATCACCCCACCCACCTCCCCTCTAGCAACATTCCATTTGTTCTCTATAGTTAAGGGCCTGTTTTCTGGTTTGCCTCTTTTTCTTCCCCCTATGTTCATCTGTTTTGTTTCTTAAATTCCACATGTGAGTGACATCATACAGTATTTGTCTTTGACTAACTTATTTCCTTTAGCATAGTACTCTCCAGCTCCACCCATGTTGTTGCAAATGGCAATGAGTATTTATTAAGTACCTGCTCAGGGCCAGGCCTTAGCCTGAAGGCTGGGGATGCAGATATGAGGGCAACAGTGTCCCTGTCCTCTGGGAGCTCACTCTTTAGTGGGGAGCATGGGAGAAGCCAAACACCCACAATAACTGCTTGTGCTAAGATTGGAGTCCAGTGAGAGCACCAAGGACTAGTCATAATGCCCTCGCTGGGTGGAGTTGGAAGGAGGAAGGGTGTTCACCAGACAGAGGGAGAAGGTAAACAGGGTCACAGAGTCCTGAAACAGCCTGAGGGTCTGGAATTTTAAGTGGTTTGTCACAACTGGGGCATGGAGATTGAATTCAATTCTAGGAGTAGTAAGGAAAAGTTTTAAGAAAGAGAAGACTATGGTTATATTTGAATTCCAGAAAGGTCTCCCTGGCAATCACATGGAAGGATAGAACCTGGGGGTAGAGGCCAGGAGAGGGCTGCTGCAGAGGTCCCAGAAGAGCTGATGAGGGGTGGCTCAGAGAGCAGGAGCAGAGAAGGGGGGCAGAGAAAAATATCCAGGAGACTGATAGTACGAGGCTGGCTGATGGGAGGAGTCCCAAGGGCTTCCAGACTTCCAAATTGGGTGAAACGGTTGATGATCATGTGGGTGGAGACTGCAGAAAGAGGAGGTGGCTGGAGCCGACTGTACTGGCCCATGAGAGCTGATGTTGTCAGACGTAAATATTTTCCCCACTCTGTGTTCAGTGATACAATGTTAGCAGCTTCACCTTGGCATTGGCGGAGATATCGACAATACAGAAATTGGCAAATGCAACACGAGAGCTCTTTTCCTAGGAGAGTTGGTAGTTCAACATCGACCATCATCACACCAGCGAGTCATTAGGAGAAAGATGCTGGCCTCTGGATAATTGAGGCTGGGGGGCCTGCAGGACTGTTGTGTGAGACGATAGGGGCTTAAGTCGGCAGGAAGGACCCAGGAAAGCCCCTTCCCAAAGAGAAGGCAGAGAGAGGGGCTCATGAGCCTGTGGGAGTGGAGACTGCTCAAGAGGGGAGATGTTAAGGGATTCTCCACTTCTGTCCGTAGTTGGAGGGATGGCCCAAGGTGAGGCAGAAGGTTGGAAGTGACAGTGAGGGCGGGGCCCCTGGGGGCAGGGCTCTGGACCCCTGGGCATTCTCTGCAGCTGCGCCCCTCAGCTGGAGGGCAGGGTGCTGTGAGCCGACACCCCGTGGGCCTGGGATGTGGCAGGGGAGCCCAGCCACGGCAACTGGAGGTGAGGAGACTGGAGGTTGCCATGTGTAGATGACCCCACTCAGGGGCACAGAAGGAGCCGTGTGCCCAGCCGTCACTGTCCCCTCACCCAGAGCCAGCCCCCAGCCTGGCCTCCCTGCTGGGTGTGTCTTTCAGGGACGAGATCTACTGCCAGATCTGCAAGCAGCTGTCCGAGAACTTCAAAACAAGCTGCCTGGCCCGGGGCTGGATCCTGCTCAGCCTTTGCTTGGGCTGTTTCCCACCCTCCGAGAGGTTCATGAAGGTGAGGAGGCCCCGGGGCAGGGGCCGAAGGTGGGGGGCGGTGGGTTACAGCAAGCATGGGTTGGCTCTAGGCTCAGGAGCAGGTCATCAGAAGTCCCAGCCCTGCTCCTGCAGGCCAGGGTAGGCAGCAGTGCCTCCTGGGCCTCCGTTTCCCCATCTTTAGAAGAAGACTCTGGACCTGGCTCCTTCTGGCCCCTAATCAGGGTCTGCAGGGCCACTTCACTGGTCCCAGACACCAAGATGGCTCTTCGGAGTGGACAGCGAAGTGGTGGGTGAACTGTGTGTTGCAAAGCCCAAGGTGTCCCAGGAGTGGGCACTGACTGGAGGCCGACTGCCAGCTCACTCTCCAGTCCTCAGAGCTAAAAATGGACGTGGGTGTTGACAGGTGCTCCCGAGTACTGGAAGCCCCAGGCCTCGCTGCTTTGATGTAGCAGGTTCTGACTGTAAAATAACATGTAGGAAATGCAGCAAGTCTGGAAAGAAAACACGAGTCATCCCCACACCCAGAGGTACCTTCTGTTCCCCTTGCGGCACCAGCGTCCCACCTGTGATGGGGCAAGAAATAATCTCACTTCCTCTCGTGTCCCTTCAGCACAGCAGCAGGCGTGGTCATTGGGCCATCGTCCCTGGGCACCAGGGCACTCCTGACATGAGCAGACTCCTTCACAAAATCTCTGTGAGACAAAATGGTTTTCAACACCTTTTGTCAGATGAGTTTTAAATATGGCCTCGCTGCATTTTCACTTATCTCCTTAAGTGTCTTCTCGTGCTTTGAACGTGTCCCGAGTGCCGTCCATGTATATAGCTATCCCAGAGGGTATCTAACTTGCCAGTGGACATTTAGGGCCTGTCTTCCGACTGGTCACCACCCTACACACCGTATATAAAATGAGTCTGAATTACTGGGTCAAGAAGTATGCACGTTTTTAAGCTGTGCAGTATTTAAACATAGTGACAAACTGGTCCTCAGAAATGCTGTGCCAATTTATATTCCTTCTCATGGTGTGTGAAAAGTGCCCTTCTCAACACACTTTGGCCAGCACTGGATATTATTGTTTGGTTTTCATTTTTCCCAGATTTAAACTTAAGGGGTACGGAGTAGTGATGTTACACAGGCATGTGTTGCAAAATTATCACCACAATAAGGTCAGTTAACACATTCACCAACTCACTTAGTTGCAGTGAGTATTAGGATTTTCAGAATCTGTCTGGGCAGGAAATAGAAAGTAGCTTCCATTCTAAGTGTCTCCCTCCCCTTCCCTTCCTCACCCACCAGTATCTGCTAAACTTCATTGGTCAAGGGCCGGCTGGCTATGGGCCCTTCTGTGCAGAACGCCTGAGACGAACCTATGCTAATGGGGTACGCACGGAGCCCCCCACGTGGCTGGAGCTGCAGGTAGGGGCCAGCAGGGGTGGGAGACCACCAGAGGAGGATGCTGCCGGGCCCCATGGCTCCTCCAGCACCTGCCAGCAGGAAGTGTGTCCTCTGGGCCCCTCCACCTTTCTCGGTGCCCTCTATGGGTCACGCCTGGGCTCAGCCTCCCTAGGCATGGCCCAGGCTCCAAAAGAGCCCTCCCCAGGTCTTTAGGGGCCTACCAGCTTAAGGGAAAATAAATCTTAGCCTTACGGTGTGATTGACTACCGAATGGGTAAAGTGTTAACCCTCCCAAGAACATATGCATTTTATTAAGAAGGCAGTGGTCATTCCAAGGTGGACATCCGTGGTGACTTTGCTGTTTGTGTCATCTGTGCATTCTTGCAGTGTCCTCAGGAAGGGTCATTCAGACAGGGCAGGGTGGAGGGGGCCCAAGGCTCCTGGAAGGCACATGTTTCCTGTGCCCCGTCAGGCCCTATGCTGGGGTCACCTCCCGCGGCTCCCCTTCCCATTCTCGCCCTGCCACTCAAGTCCCTTCTCCTTCCCCCTTTTCTATGTGCTCTGCACCTGGGCGCCAGCACTGTTGTGCCCTGGCAGCAGCTGCGCGTGCCGTGCTCACACCGTGCTATGCGCACACGGGAACGGTGGCTTCCGTGCACCCAAACAGTCTCGGAGCTCAGGACTCGGAGGTTTCCGGGAGCGCCTCTGACCTCCTGAGATTGAATCACTTAACCTCCCCAAAGCTCAGAGTTCTCGTGTTAAAGTGGGACCCCTCTCCCCTCCCCCACCCCCACCCACAGGCTGCACCCCACCCGTGTACCTCGGAGAGGCGCACAAACTCCTGACCCCGCTGCAGACGATACTGCTCTTCCTCCCACCGCGGGTCCATGAGCTCAGCAGCCCGCGTCGCTGGCCAGAGTGACCATTGTTCCCTCTGCGCTGAGCTGGGTGGGGCCTCGGCAGGCCTGGTGCTTGGGGACCCACAGGGATGCGAAGCCGGGGAGAGGAGCGATGGTGGGAGGCCTCCGGGACAGAGGGCCTGAGTCTTCGTCCGTCCCCAGGCAGTCAAATCCAAGAAGCACATCCCAATCCATGTCATCTTGGTGACTGGAGAGAGCCTGACCGTCATGGTTGACTCTGCGTCCACAGCTCGGGAGGTCTGCCTGCACGTTGCCCACAAGCAGGGCCTCAGCGATCACCTGGGCTTTTCTCTCCAGGTGGCCGTGTACGACAAGGTACTGCCGAGTGCCCCCCCCCCACCTCCCACAGACACCCGGGCCAGCTCGAGCCCTCTGCCATGTCCCCCTGGCTGCGACTGCCCCATCAGACGCACACACAGAGGCAACTTGTCCTCCTGCCGCGACACTCATGTACTCGGCCCAGTGGCTGCGCCCTGGCCCCGCGTCACACACATCTCGTAGGTCCCTGGCCACAGCTGAGCAGCCCCCACATAGACCAGGCAGTCACCATCCTGCGGGGAGTCCCCACGTACCAGGGAGCTGCAGACTCCCATGCGCGGCTCAGAGGGTCCCACCACAGGGCGCCACCTGAGCGCTCTTGCACCCAAGCCCGCAGCCTCCAACACTGGCGCCAGGCCACCAGTCAAGGCCTATAGCCCTGCGAGCCGGCCTCGGCCGCCAGCCCGTGCGTTTCTGGGAGGGGCCCGTAGGGCAGCGAGTGTCGGGGTGATGGGCAGGCCAGGCCTGAGGGGAGCCCTCAGACCCTGGAGAAGCCGCTGGGCCCCTCCGCTCGCCTAGTCTGATGGCGGTGTCCCGGCAGGGCCTGGCCCGCAGCGGCTGCTAACCCCGCTGTCCCCGTTCTGGCCTCAGTTCTGGTCCCTGGGCAGCGGGCGCGACCACGTGCTGGACACAGTCGCCCAGTGTGAGCAGCTGGCCCGGGACAGGGGCGAGAACGAGCGCCAGTCGCCCTGGCGCATGTACTTCCGGAAGGAGTTCTTCACGCCCTGGCATGACTCCCGGGAGGACCCCGCCAGTACCCAGCTCATTTACCGCCAAGTCCTGCACGGGGTCTGGTCTGGCGAGTACAACTTCGAGAAGGTGAGGGGACCCGCCGCCACGGG
Organism: Vulpes lagopus; assembly: GCF_018345385.1. Lineage (NCBI taxonomy): Eukaryota > Metazoa > Chordata > Mammalia > Carnivora > Canidae > Vulpes > Vulpes lagopus. Next base: position 2,790,920 of record NC_054847.1, on the reverse strand, counting down.
GGCCCTGAGACGGACCTGTCGGTCGGCCTGGGGACCACCGAGATCCGGGCGGGCTGGGCTTCAGCCCTCAGGGAGCGCCCCAAGAGCGGGCTGTGAGGGGTATGGAGAAGGGAGGGCAGGAGGCAGAGGCCGGGAACGGTCCTTGGGGTGCGGGTCCCCGGGCCCTCTGCTGGCTGCGCAGCTGTACCCTCCCGGCCGGCGCCCTCCTCCTCCTGTGACCGCGGGTTTGCTCAGGTCCGCAGGGTTCGACGCACCAGCAGCAGGCAGGGGAGGCGGCCCTAGAGGCGCAGGGAGGACTGAGCTATGTGTCCGGTGTGAGGATCCAGGGAGGGGAGCCGTGCGCCCGGTCCCCGGACTGACTCCACCTGCGTCTGCAGGCCTCCTCGGGCCTGAGGAAGGAGGACACTGCTCTCGGGCTCGGAGCTGAGGCCTGTCCGAAACGGGGCAGTGGGCAAGGAGAGGCAGGGGCAAGGGAGACAGGCCCCAGAGGGGCAGGCAGCTGGGTGACTCTGCCAGCTTTGGCCTCCTGGAGAGAAGAGGGCTGCTGGGCACCTACAGGGCCCCTGGAGAAGGAGCCCTGCCCTATGCTGGGCCATGCTGGCGCCTTACATGGGACCCTGCCCAAATGAATCCCTGATTAAGCCACACGGGGGTGGCCACTGATCAGGGGTGGCCAGTGGGTAAGAGCACCGTGTAAGATAGGTAGAGGGGGCCCACATTGACCCTACTAAGACGGCACTGTTGGGGCTCCACCAGGGCCTCAGAGCTCACTCCCGCACATTCACTGTCTACCTGAGAGGTGGGTGAGCAGCACGGGGGGTCGCCCCTTGTCCTCTGGCAGAGGGCCTTGCAGGGCTTGGGCTGAGGCTGCTGAGACGTTCCAGCAGCCTCCTGGGTCCCATTTGGCACACTGTGATCCCAGTGTGTTGGGGAAAGGGCAGGTCCAGCCTAACAGAGGTGGCAGGATAGGGGGCTGCTCAGATTCCTGGTTCTCAGATGGCCTGATTGCTGGCCGTCTCCACTGTGCTGGGGCGAGAGCTGGGATGTGGCAGGGATGTCGTGGGGGAGGTGGGCTCTTACACTTCCCCCCCTTACTTCCATGTTTGTTTCTGGGGTGTGCAGGAGGAGGATCTGGTACAGCTGCTGGCCAAGCACTGCTACGTGCAGCTCGGTGCCTCGGTGGGGAGTGAAGCTGTCCAGGAGCTGCTGCCCAGCTGCATCCCCTCCAAGCTGTACAAGACCAAGCCTCCAGAGAAGTGGGCTAGCCTCGTCACTGCTGCCCACGCCAAGGTCAGCTCCATGGAGCCTGGGCACTTGGGCTATGTAGCCTCCTTTGGGACAGAGGGCCTAGGTGTGTCGAGGGACACAGTCCTCCCACTGGGCAATGGGAGACTTTGATTTGCCAGGGCGCCTAGCTTAGGTCTCGCAATTTCTACAGTGTCATTCAGTCCAGCTCCCTATCACAGGCCTGCTCTACTGTCCCTCATCCCTTCCAGGCAGCATCTTGGGCGAGTTAGGGCAGCTCATCCCTGTCCTCATCTCTACCACAGCGTCTGGCTGGGTCTCGGCCTTTTGGCACAGGTGGGCACCCACAGCTGCCAACTGCACACCACACCCAGCCCCCAGTACCGGCTCTGCACAGCCAGGAGGGCCGCCCATCTTCTACCCCTGCCTGGTCAGCCTGCACCATGTAAACATGGCTCCTCCTGGGGGCTCATGCCTCCACCTTCTCACGGACACACACCTGTGTCCTCAGGATCACCCACACCAGTGGGGGTTCCTGCTGCCCCCTGAACACCACCCCATGAGAGGATAGCACCTCCCTTGCCCCGCCACAGAGGCAGCCGTCTCCAAACCTGCCCCCCTCCCCCGATCAGTGCCTCTTTCCTCCCAGGGTGCTGAGCTCAGAAGCATGGCCGGAGGTTCCAGGCATGGCTCACTGATCACTGCTGCTGCCATGGCAGGAGAGCTGTGAATAGGGGGTTTCCCTTTGTTTAATACACGCCCACTTTCATTATCCCCATGGCACTAGGAACCAAGAAAGGGCAGGACAGGGGGGGAGGAAGAAGACAGCACCAGGCCTACTTGTTAGGGACTGACAACTCAGTGGTACGGAGATGAACCCCAAGTGTGTGGTTCAAGCAGCAGGGGCCATGCATCCAAATTCAGAGAGGGGCAGTGAGAATGGCCAAGCAGCATAGTCTCCATTCTGCCACAGGAAAAGGGGGTGCCCCAAGAGGGCCCACGGACAAGGGTTCTGTGCACCTGTGGTTTGGAAAATACAACTTTCCACGTCCTGCTCTTAGGGAGTCACAGTGCATAACTGCTTATGAAAGGCTCTGACAAGTCCTGCAGTAGAGAAGCCTGATTGTTTTACCCAGACACGTTTCCCAGACATATTTGACCACCAGACCTTTATTCTATAAGATGGCGATAGGAATTCTTGGTGATAGGAATTTGAGGCAGCAAAGCCCACTGGGTCATATTTGGTGATTCCCAGCCTGAGTGGATGTGTTTACAGGAGAGAGACCATGGGCTTTTAGGGCTCATATGAAGGAGGGACCACCAGAGGCATATGTGAACCCAAATGAACATGAGTAAGAAGTGGCTTTGTAACTTGGGAAGAGAGAGTTGGGGTGAGGGTAAAGAATTAGGAAATGTTACCCAGCCACTCTTTTCCAAAGTGAACATAGATACACAGAATTTTTTTCCATTAAACCACTTAAAACATCTACATTACCAAATACATCAGAAAACAAACAGATACAAAGAGAAAAGTGAAATCACCAATAATGTATCAATGAGATCATTGCTCTTAACATTGTGGTGTACACCCTTCCAGGTGATCTCCACGCTTGTACAACTGAGATATGAACATGACTAGAGAGAGAGAAATAATATACTGTTTCGGAAAGATTTTATTTATTTATCCATGAGAGACACAGGCAGAGGGAGAAGCAGGCCCCTGTGGGGATCCTGGTGTGGGACTTGATCCTGGATCCCGGGATCATGACCTGAGCCAAAGACAGACCCTCAACCACTGAGCCGCCCAAGTGCCCCAAAAATATACCTTTTAAAAAATAAACATAGGATCATATCACATAGCCACTTTCAACCTGCTTCTTCACTGAACCACATAGCATGAAGCTGTATTTCCGTATCAGTAAATACTATTCTTCATGTTCATTTTTTACTTTTTTTCTCTTTCCTTTTTTTCCCTCTTTTTTCTTCCTTTTTTTCATGTTCATTTTTATTTATTTTTTTTTAAATTTTTATTTATTTATGATAGTCATACAGAGAGAGAGAAACAGGCAGAGACACAGGCAGAGGGAGAAGCAGGCTCCATGCACCGGGAGCCTGATGTGGGATTCGATCCCGGGTCCCCAGGATCGCGCCCTGGGCCAAAGGCAGGCGCCAAACCGCTGCGCCACCCAGGGATCCCTCATGTTCATTTTTAATGGCTGCATAGTACTGCAATAATGAATTATAATTCACTGATTCCTGTTGATGGACAGTAAGATCATTCTCCATTTTTCACAATTAAAACAACAAAGTGAACCACTTTGTAGATACGACTTTTATACACTCGACAATTATTTGCCAGGATAAATTCCTAGAAAGGAGATTTCAGAGTGTATGAACATTCTACAATTCTTTTTTGTTTTTGTTTTTGTTGTTTTTTGTTTTTTTTTACATTCTACAATTCTTGATACATGTTGCCCGTTGCCAGATCACCCTTCAGCTAAAGCCATTGATTTGCATTCCACAATCCAGAGCATGAATGTTACTTAACCACGTTTTAAACAGAAAACAAGAGAAGTAACATTTTATTCCACAAATAGTAAAAAGAAAGTTCAATTGGCCACTATAGCCCGCTATGGACAGAGAGTAGTGGAGATGGGGGGTGGGGTGGAGAGGTGGAGGAGAAGCCAAGGAAGGAGGAGGAAGGAAAGTCGACTAGGGTCTGGTTGCGATGAAGGCCCCTGAGCAGGGGCTCCCCAGTAGGCAGAGAGGATAGACAGGTAGCGAGGACACAGAGGTGCGCACCAAGACAGGCCTCCTGCACAGAGCAAGACACAGGCCCATAAGGCACGCATGTGTTGGCGGGAACAGGCCCGAGCACGCACGCGCAAGCCCCCGTCATAGCTTTCCATGCTGAGGCAGCGAGCTGCAGCCTGATCCACCGCCTTCTGGCGTCCTGATGCTAACCAGGGGGCAAGGCTTCCTCCCTTCTCAAAACCACCCACAAATGGTCCTCCACTAAGGCGGGTAAAATAGGGCTGTACCAGCGCCCCAGAGCATCCCCACCAGCCCTCACCAGCACTGACCTTTCTTCAGACAGAGGCTTCACAGGATGGTCCAGCAAATGAGCACCGAGGACATTGGGTCACTAGTTGAAGCTGGGGTTGACTGGGTGAGAGATGGGTGACGGAAGTGACCCACTGTGTCCCCCTGCAGGCACAGTACACCCAGAAGCAGGCAAAGCCGCTCACTGTGCAGGAGCAGGTGGTGGACACCGCCCGCCTGCAGTGGCCGCTGCTCTTCTCCCGGCTCTTTGAGGTCACCACGCTCTCCGGTAATGGGATCTGTTGGAGCTGAGTGGGTGCAGGCAGGGTTCCCCATGAGGACAGCTTAAACTTCACACCCCTGTCCCCCTTGGCCAGGCCCCCGACTGCCCAAGACTCAGCTGATCTTAGCTGTTAACTGGAAGGGGATGTACTTCCTGGACCAGAGAGAGAAGATACTCCTAGAACTCTCTTTCCCAGAGGTCATGAGTCTGATCACCAACAGGTGGGTGTCCCAAGGGAACATGCCCTGAATCTCTCTTTCCTCCAACCTTAGTTCTTGGGGGCTCCAGGACGTGCAGGGATAGAGGGAGGCATGTTGTCTTTGGCACCCAGCTGGGGTGCAGGGATGAGGATGGGCATGTACAGTGTGATGGCCCCTGGACGTGCGACCTCATCCTGTCCTGCCACTGGGCTGGCACTACTCTGTTAACTGCTGTGTCTGCACTCGAGGCATTGTTCTCTTGGGCTTCTCTTTAAAACCCAAATCCACCTGGGAGGGGGCACAAAAGCTTGCAGCCCCTTTTGGGTGTGCATTCATTTACAGGCTCCTTCCCTTCTTGTGGGCAAGACTGGTCACATGAAAGGTTGAAGACCGTCTGAGAGAGGAAGTAAAGGACAGAGGCAGATGTGTGGCAGGGCAGCCTTGCAGGCCAGGTTGGGCCTCAGAGGCCCCCACCTCTATGCTTCTGCGTGCCTCCTGTCTTCTGAGAAAGCCTCCCAGCCCTTTGGGAAGGGCCTGCCTGTGCCCTGCCGGAGCCCCCCTTGGTTAAAGCATACCCCAGTGTGCCATGACCAGTATAATCATTACCAGTGTGTGGGGGGCACACAGTGGCCACCACTTACTCAGGCTGATCATGCTGGCACTTGTCCCCATGACATAAGATGGGACATAGCGCACCCAAGCTCACCAAGACTAGTGCCTCATCTCAACTCCAACAGTCTTTGCCATATCCTTGTGGTGGCCCAGAACACCAGCCGCCTCATCACCCACCCAGAGCTGAGCCCACAGAGCAGGAGCTCATCACTCACTCCCTTTGAAGCCCAAGGGACCCTGAGCTCTGGATGTCATTTGTCCACCACACATGGGAGTCCCTGGGACGTAGGCTGACCTCAGCTCACACCTTGGCCCCACCAGTGCCCATGATCAAATCGTCTATGACTCAGGAGGGTCACCCCCTCTGAGGCTGTCGAGGTGCTGGAACGGGGAGGGTGGAGCAGGCCGTTGGTCATGTTGCATCCTCTGTCCCATCAGAGAGGCACAGGGTGGGCAGAGGCTGGTACTCTCCACGCTGCACGAAGAGGAGTACAAGTTCATGTCCCCCAGCAGCGTGGCCATCGCCGAGATGGTAGCTATGTTTCTGGAAGGCTTGAAGGAGAGGTCCGTGTTCGCCATGGCTCTGCAGAACAGGAAGGCCACAGGTGCCCGGTGGGGAGGGGCAGGTCACTGGTCAATGGGAGGGTGGCCGGCTCATCCCCCTGTCTCAGTGGCCATGTGGCAGGGTTCCAGGAGGGACCCAAGCACAAGGAGGGAGAGGGCCATGAAGCTTGGTGTGGGGCAGCTTTAGGCAAGGCCCTCCCTTCTGTAAAATGAGGGGCTAAAGGAAGTGGTCTCAAAGTCCCCAAGGTGAAACTAGTTGAGGACAGTAGCTGCAGGAAGCTCAGGGAAGTCCGCTCCCTCCCACTGCAGACAACAGCCAGGCCACCAAACTGAGCTCTGAGTACCATCCCCACAGCCACTCAATCTCCCCTTTACAGACAAGGAACTGGAAGCTCAGAGAAGGGAAGCAGATGGTCCAGGGTCACAGACCTTAGGGGTGGGGGACTGAGCCCTGAGCTGGTCTAGGTGTTGGCCACCTTCCCTACAAGCCAGCACTGCAGCAAGAGCTGAGCACCCCTGGGAATTAGGGGGTGCAATGACTGCAAGGACCTCAGGAGGGAGCCGGGTGGCCTCCTGGGATGGAGAGAAATGTGTGCTGGGAAACCTCATCCCTGTTGCCCATTACATCTGCCAACTCCTGAGACAGAGGAGGATGCAGGCTCGGGAGGCCTCACAGCACAGAGAGCAGGTCCCCTGAGGCTGGGGACTCAGCCACAGCTCCCCGCCCCTCCTGCCCGGGCTCTGTGGCCAGGAAGGCCACCACCACTCAGCCTCACGGTGGCCTTGGGCCCACCACTCCGTGCCGGGCTTTCCTCACCTCCTGAAGGAGACAGACCACAAAATGCCAGCACAGTTTCTGGCCTCTGCAGCGCCCTTGGTAAGTGGTGCTTTCCCGCCCCTGTGTGTGACCCGGAACTGCAGATGACACCACCATCCTGCCCTTCAAGAAGGGGGACCTGCTGATCCTGACAAAGAAGCAGGGGTTGTTGGCCTCTGAGAACTGGACCTTGGGCCAGAACGACAGGACAGGCCAGACGGGGCTGGTGCCCACAGCTTGCCTCTATGCCATCCCGACGGTCACCAAGCCCTCGGCACAGCTGATGGTAACTCATATGCTCATCTATTCTCAGCCCAGGCACCTGTGGGCACATGAGGCTGAGGCTCGGTTGCTAGCTCAGGGGCTCATACCCCACCTTGTAGAGAGCCAGGAGGTCACCTGGGCATTAGGTCTGCTCAGCTGCCCCTGCCATCCCTCTGGGGTGACCACGAACCTGGCACAGTATCTGTGTACTGACCTGCACCGCGCTTGGCACTTCACAGATGCTCCCACTACAGTGTGTCCTGGGAACAAACCCACCCTTTCCCCACTGTCAGCCTTGATTAAACCTGACCTATGGGGGCCCAGGTCTCCCTACCCACAAACCACTCACCCCAGCTCCACGGAGAGACAGGACAGATAGGCATTCCAGTATTCACATATTGAGTGCCCACTGTGTGCCCAGGCACTGCAGCACTGAACACCACAGTGACTACCCTCAAGGAGCATTTAGGCAAACAATCGATGCCTAGTGTACAAAGTACCACCAGGAGGAAGCACTGGTTGTTCTAGGAGCGAATAATAGGAAAGGGGCCTGCCCTGTCAGCAGGGCATCCCAGAAGAGGTGACATTGTGCTGTGGCCCGAGGGAGGTAGGGAACCAGGCAGGCAGGGGCAGGGTGCACCTGAGAGGTGCCCTGGGGAAGGGGAGCCTCGTGGGTCTGAGAAGCCTCCCTAAGGAACAGGAACAGGCTTGGACACATTGAGACAGTGGTCACGGGTCACACACAAGGTGACACGAGGGGGGTAGGCCCAGGCCTGTACAACCCTGTGGTCAGCCCCTCCCGTGGCACTGGAGCAACCAGGCCAGGAAGGAGCCCACAGGAAGAGCCCTGTGGGCGGGGGAGCCCATAGCCTGTGCCTCCGCAGAGTTTGCTGGCCATGTCACCAGAGAAGCGGAAGCTGGCAGCCCAGGAGGTGCGGCCCGCAGAGCCACTGCCTGAGGAGCAGCCCAAGGAGAAGCCACACACCCTGGAGGAATTCTCCTACGAGTTCTTTAGGTGCCCACTCAGGCCCCCACCAGGCCCTGCCAGCCCCTGGTGTTCCCTGAAGTTCACAGGGAAGCCACGGAGGCAGGTGCAGGGTCCACCTGGCCTCTGCGGGGCGAGAGGAGGGCGGGCGGGGCCTGGGTCTCTCCCCCGAAGTACACCCACGGGCAGGGAGGGCTTGAGGAAGGCCCTCACGCCAGCCACCGTCCCCAGCAGGGCCCCGGAGAAGGGGACGGTCCGGAGGACCGTGCTGCCCCTGGCCCGGACACAGGGCCTCCTGTGGGCCCACTCGCCCGAGCCACTGCGGCAGCCTCTGCTCCAGCAAGTCCACGCCAATGCCGAGCTCCGGGACGCCGCCTGCCAGATCTTCACTGATATCCTTCCCGGGGCCTGCCCCAGCTCCGGTCAGCCCCGCGCTCGGGCCCCAGCACCACCCCCAGCACCACCCTGTGCGGGGCCCGGGCCGGGAGCGCAGGGCGCAGGCAGGGTGCCGCGGGCTGCTGGGGCCGTGCGGGCCGGGCAGGGCCGAGGCACCCGCGTTCTCCTTGACGGCCGCACGCGTCCTCCGCTACATGGGCGACTACCCGGGTCGCCAGGCTCGGCCCTCCGCGGAGCTCACCGACCAGATCTTCTCGCTGCCCCTCCGGGAGCCGGCCCTGCAGGACGAGGTCTACTGCCAGATCCTGAAGCAGCTGACGCACAACACCACGAGGTCTGCTGGGGCCAGGAAGGGGCCCGAGGGCGCCAGGCCGGAGCCCCGGAGGCTGCGACCCGTGCTCGGCCCCCGGGGGCTGCCAGCAGCGCCTCTGTCCTGCTCACTTCTTGGGGTGCTCAGAGCAGGGGGGAAGCGACCTGCCTCGGTCCCCGCCCTCTCCCGCCCTTTCTCCTCTGTGACCCGGGCATGTCATGGGCTCCCTAAAGCTCAGTGCCCCCCTCCATAAAATGGGCACCATGGTACCCCCGCCCCATTTTACGCATGTGACAACCTTTTGAGGCATCAGGCCGCAGGGCAGCGGGCTTCCTTGGCTGCGGCCTTGGGCAGGCCCCACACCCATCTCCCCGCTCCCCACTGGCCCAGGCCTGTACAGGATCCTTCCTGAGCCCGCAGGCATCTCCGCCTCCAGGTACAGTGAGGAGCGGGGCTGGCAGCTGCTGTGGCTCTGCACTGGCCTCTTCCCGCCGGGAAAGGCGCTGCTGCCTCATGCCCAGAAGTTCGTAGACACGCGGAGGAAGAAGCCATTGGCTCCCGACTGCAGCCGGCGCATCCAGAGGGTCCTGAGGTGAGCTGCCGGCTCCCTACTCTTTCAGGAGCATCTGCCTGTGGATGCTGAGGGGCCCCTCTGGCCCTTCCAGGGCTTGTGGCCCAATGGGGACACCTGTCCATGAAACCAGGTCCTGTGTCCTCTCCAGAAGCTGGTGTCCACTTAGGGAGACAGGCCCAGGCCCCCAGCAACCTGCACAGAAGCTAGGAGTGAGGTTCTGAAGGTCTGACAGGCCTGGACGGTCAGTGGACGCTGCTGGCAGGCTGCCTTAGCCCTGGGCTCTTCCTACCCTAACAGCTGCCTATTCAGGGCACAGGAGGAGCAGCCTGGAGGCCACAGTGTGATGTCAATGCCCCAAGCCACCCAACTCCCCACCCAGCCCAGCCAAGGGTGGCCAAGATGGGAGGCCACTCCCTGCCAATCGATGTGGCCAGCCCTCCCATAGTGGGGCAGTTCTTCCTTGGCTGTCTTGATTCTCATCCACGCCACCTGTCCTGTCCAGCTTGGCTTCCTGTGGCTAGGGGAGATAGTGGTTCGGCCATGGTCATGGAGGGGGAACTGGGCGCCCTCAGAGAAGCCGTGTGGAGATGCCCCCACTGTATGAGAATGAGAACCCCGGTCTCCCTGGCACTGGTGCTCTGCCCGGATCCCCTTCCCATGTATGTCCTGGCCTCCCAGCCTCCTCGGAGCTGCAGGGCACCCGGGCAGTGAGTGCAGGCTGGCCTCTGAGCCTGGAGTGGGGCAGCCCCTCTGTACCCCATCCTCTACTGGGATTGCAGAGTTATCTATTGTTTGTGTCTGGCACATAATTTAGCTTGGAGGTGGTGGCTGGGGCCTGGGCTGGGCTGGGCTGGCAGGGTGGCATGCTCAGCGTCCTCTCACTCTAGGACAGGACCCCGGAAGCAGCCCCCACACCCAGTGGAGGTGGAGGCCATAGAGCAGAACATCTCTCGCATCTGCCACAAGATCTACTTCCCTAACGACACTAGCGAGGTGAGCCCCTTACCCCAGCCCCGCCTGAGTGACTGGCTTCCCAGGCTCTTGGCCTGCAGCCCCCAGCAAAACCTCCTCACCCTGGTTTCCCACGGAGAGCCAAAAGAAGCTGACTGACACTGTTGCCCAAGTTAGAGCGGGCCTCTCACCTTCACGGTCTCCTTCCCCACCCATTAGACATGAACTGAGTGCCCTGCACCCTCAGGTGCTCAAAGCCAGCACAGGGAGTAGCCACCCCAGAAGGGGTGTTGCTAGTGCAGTGGCAAGTCCCAAAGGTATATGGGACACTCTGGGCCAGCACAGAGAGGGGCTGTCCCAGGGGGAAGGTGGGAGCTGTCAGCAGAGCAGGAAGCCAGGGAAGTCTAGAGAAGGCACTGGCCAAGGTTCAGGAGTGAAGAGGCCCTAAGGGTGGGCATCGAAGCTGGGTCCTAGGGCAGAGGGCTCCTGTAGGCTTCCGACCCTGTCCTGGGGCATGGAGGAAGAACTGCTGTCATTGGGGCTGCCTGGAGACCCAGCCCCTGTGGGCTGTGGGAGATGGCGGAGGACAGGTGAGAGGGGGAGTCCCTTAGACCCCAGCTGTGGTAGAGAGTCCCCTCCAGCCGAGTGGCAGCAGTGAGGTGCAGAGGAGGGCCGGAGAGCATGCTCCCTTGCCGCCTCCTCCTCCCCCCGCCCCGCCCGGCCCTGGCCTTATCATCTTGGAGCCAGTGGGTCCCCCAAGGCAAAGTTCCCACAGTCTGGCCGCAGGGCTCTCAAACCAAGTTCAAAAGGCTGAGCCTCCTGGGCCCTCAAGACAGTGAACTCTGAACAACATAGGCATCTGCCCAGTTTTCTAGAACGGAAGGCCAAGGCATGTCCAGACAGTCTTTATTTTTTAAAGATTCATCTATTTATTTGAGAGAGAGCAAGAATGCATGAGTGGGGAGGGGCAGGGTGAGAGAGAGAGAGAGAATGTCCAGCAGACTCCCGCTGAGTGTAGAGTGGGCGCACGGCTCTATCCCACGACCCTGAGATCACGACCTGAGCCAGAATCTCAAGTCAAACACTCAACCAACGGAGCCACCCAGGCGCCCCCCGAGCCCGTCCTTGGGAGAAACAGCACCAGGCTGTCAGGGGTCATGCCAGGCGGAGCCGCATCCTGAGACCTTCATGTACTGCTCTCTGCCCAGATGCTGGAGGTGGGCACCTACACTCGGGTGCGAGACGTATGCCAGGGCATCGCCACCAGGCTGCAGCTGTCTTCCTGGGAAGGCTGCAGCCTCTTCATCAAGATTGCTGACAAGGTGCAGTCGGCGGGGTGGGCCAGGGCTGGCGGGAAGGCAGGCAGATGTCTGGGGTATGTGGCATTCTCCCCCGTGTCCTGGGCCAGGCCCCGCACTGCACACGGGCTGGCAGGATAGAAGTCGGGAGGCTTACGGAGCAGCATAATGGGGGGACAGGCCCCCAAGACAGAGAGACCCAACGCTGAGGAGCATGGGGCCTCCCAGGCCATAGATGGGCTGGCTGGACCCAGGCGCTCCGCACCCTCCAGGAGGGCACTCCCCAGAAGCCCTAATACTGCACACCCCTCTGCCTTCCTCCCCATCCACCCCAGGTCATCAGCCAGAAGGAGGGAGACTTCTTCTTTGACTCCTTGCGGCAAGTGTCTGATTGGGTGAAGAAAAACAAGCCCCAGAAAGAAGGTAAGGGGAGCAGGGTAGGGGTGAGGAAGAAGGGATGTGGCTGGGGTAGAAGGGGCAGGGAGAGAGGGGACAGTCTTCCTCCCTGTGCCAGGGTCAGAAGGTTTCCCTGGCACCTGTTGCATGGCCCCTGCCCATTCATTCAGTCATTCATTCCCCTTATATCCCCTGAGTCCTGGGTATGGCTAGACCTGGGGCCAGTCTAGAACAGGCGGCTGGATGCAGGCTGCTGAAGGCTGTGTGGGGGGCTGACTCCCACAGGGAGGTCCAGGAGCATCCCGGCCAGGATGGCCTCTGCACTATCCTGAAGGATGAGGAAGAGATGGGGCTTAGGGAGGAAGAGGGGATGAGCTTTCCAGCAGGAGAGGCAGCAGGAGCAAACACAGCAGTGATGTAGGGGCGAGGTGCACCGAGGCACACGTGCTGCAGGCAGGGTGAGGGCAGCGGGGCAGCAATGCCTCGGCCACAAAAGGGGGTGGGCAGCACAGGTCCAACAGTCTGCTGGGTCACAGGACAGCCTGGGTGCTCAGTAACCCACTCCTCACCCCATCCGCCCCTGCCCAGGGGCACCCGTGACACTCCCCTACCAGGTGTACTTCATGCGGAAACTGTGGCTCAACGTGACCCCGGGGAAGGATGTGAATGCAGACACCGTCCTCCATTACCATCAGGTACCCAGGCAGGCTCCCTCCTCGGGGGTATTTGAGTCCAGCTTTGATCCCGCACACACCTGCCCTGCGCGGCAGGAGAGGAGGCAGCAGGCCCACGGCCACCTGGCTCCAGGACACCCCCCTCTGCAGGGGCTTTTGAGGCCCTTAGGCCCCATGTGTGGGCAGTCTGAGCCCTGAGAGTTCTGCAGCCAGGAGCGGAGGGACAGCAGCCCCCGGGACGGTGACCGTACGGGCACCTGAGCATGATTGCTGAGAAGGGGAGGGGCCAGAAGATCCCAACCACACAGGGCAGGCCGCCACCTCTATGGCCAGACATCAGGAAGCGCTGCCCTGACTTGGTGGTCGTTGCCCCTGCCCGAGACCCTCCCCCATGGGCCTTAGGCTTTGCGGGCTCTGTGTCCTGACTGGGGGTGAGCCGGTCCCTCTGCCGCCTAAACTCAGAGGGTCGGGGGCAGCAGCCTAAGCCAATCCGTCCATCACCCAGGAGCTGCCCAAGTACCTCCGTGGATTCCACAAGTGCTCACAGGAGGATGCGGTCCACCTGGCCGGCCTCATCTACAAGGCCCAGTTTGACAACAACCGGTCCCAGCTAGCTAGTATCCCCAAGATCCTGAGGGAGCTTGTGCCTGAGAACCTGACACGTCTCATGTCCTCCGAGGAATGGAGAAAGGTCCTTGATGGGTTTGGGGAGGGGGCCCTTGGGTCCATGGGTGCCAGGCCCTGCCTCGGCAAGATGAGCACGTTCTGCACATGGAGGGTATGCTGTGCCTGCAAACGTCACCCCTTCCCCATGCCGTCCCCGGTACATCAGACTGATTCTCTGTGTGTGTGGAGGACGCACCAGGCTCTAGGAACCCCCCAGTCTGGCCGCAGGCATCGAGGTGCAGCTTTGGACTAGGGCCCCAGGGACCCTGTGCGAAGGCCCTGGTAGGGCACTGGCCCCACTCAGGTGCTCACTGGCCCTTACCGTCCCCCAGAACATCCTTCTGGCCTATGACAAGCACAAGGACAAGACGGTAGAGGAGGCCAAGGTGGCGTTCCTCAAGGGGATCTGCCGGTGGCCCACATTTGGGTCTGCCTTCTTCGAGGTGAAGGTAGGCGTCCGCAGCCCTGCCCCCAGCAGCCTGAGTGTCTCTTTGAATACACGCCAGGGGAGGGCCTGGCCGCCTGGCCTGGAAGGAGGGGGTGTGCACGTGAGTGCACGTGTGTGTCCCAGGGAGGTGGCCCCCGGGCTTCCCCGGCTGGGCTGTGACCACTGTGCCTACCGCACCCTCCCCAGCAAACCTCGGAGCCTTCCTACCCAGACATCATCCTCATCGCCATCAACCGGCACGGGGTTCTGCTTATCCACCCCAAGACCAAGGTAGCAGCAGGGCCCCGGGGGGGCGGGTCCAATTACCCTGCACAGGTGGTATCCCCTGCCCTCCTGTCCCCCCTCACATGGCTCCAGGGGCTCTGGAGGACCCCAGGACAGCAGCTCCTTCCTAGGGCGCCTAGGACCCCTGGGCTGCAGCTGTGTCCTACTCCCCCTGGCCCACTCTGTCCCCAGGAGCTGCTCACCACCTACCCCTTCACCAAGATCTCCAGCTGGAGCAGCGGCAGCACCTACTTCCACATGGCACTGGGGAGCCTGGCCCGGGGCAGCCGCCTGCTGTGTGAAACCTCTCTGGTGAGCCCCAGGTCCCTTCCCCTCATCCAGACCTACAGGACGCGGAGGCCCCGGGGACTACGTTTCCCCAACCCTGACCCCAGACTGCCACCAGGCAAGTTGCTGCCTGTGAGGGCCTGGCTTCCTGTGCCCAGGGTGAGCTAGGCCAGGCAGGGCCGTCGGACTGTGGAAGGAGGAGCAGCAAGGGAAAGGCTGGGAGCGTCAGCCGGGGATCATGAGGAAGGCCTGGCGCGGGCCCTGTGGTCCTGGGCACTCTGAGGACGGAGGCAGACTCTGTTCTCAGCAGCAGGAACCCTGTTTGCGGTCACCTCCCTGTACAGGGTGTCCTTGAGGCCGAAGGGAGGCACTGCCGCTGCACCTCACAGCCTCCAACCCCCTCCCCCTGTCCAGGGCTACAAGATGGATGACCTGCTGACCTCGTATGTGCAGCAGCTCCTGAGCGCCATGAACAAGCAGCGGGGCTCCCAGACCCCGGCCCTGGCCGATCCTTAGCACGGGGAGCTGACCTGCCCCCTCCCTTCCCCTCCCCCACCTGGGCTCCTCGTGGGCTTGCCTAGTACGACTTCTCGGCCCAGGGCCTACACTCTGCAGACAGCCCTTCATGCTGCTCCCCCCAGAACACACCTCCACTACCCTCAGCACACCAGGCAGGTCTCCTCTCCTGCAGGTGTGACCATGGAGGCCAAAGTGGGGAGCCCAGGACAGGGCTGGGAGTATCAGGCCTCCAGGCTGATGAGTGGATGGCTGAAAGGACTCCCCCAAGAACGCTCAATAAAAATCCCTGAAGCAGTGTGCAGTGTGCTAGTGAGAGAAGGGGGAGCAGGAGGGCCAGGGGGGCAGGACGCCTAGGAGGCACTGGCCAGCAAAAGGACTCTTCCAGAAAAAGCAAGTCACATCGTGACTTCTCTGGGGACACCCGGATGACAACTCCATTCTCAGAGAATGACTTCATCAGCTTCTCTCTCCTCCCTTCCTCTCCCTTCCCCCCCCTTCCTCCCTCCTCTTCCTGTGAGGCCCCCCAGCTTACCTTTCTCCTTCCCTCACGGGGCACTGGGATACATAACCGCTGCCCGGAGGGCCTGGGGGGGTGCGGGCCAGGCCTGCCTGCTCTCTGGTTGCTGGCTTCATGCTAAGGCCAGTGCCCAGGCAGGAGCAGAGCTGGATGCAGGGCCTTGGTGGCCCGGGGTCATCCCCACCATGCTGGCCCGCTCCATCCTGCCCACCCAGCCAGCCTTCATGGACTGAGGGTTTCTGGCTGGACTTGTCTCCAAGGCCTGACAGCAGCCTGCCCCTGAGAACAAGGACTGGATCCCAGCTGGACCTCTCTGTCACCTGTCTTGTTTGGTGTCTGCTTCTCTAAGCATTCAACACCCTCAAAGCAGTAATGTCCACAGGGGCTGCTGCCTCACGTCCTCACTCTCATGTCAAAAACCAAGCAAGCCATGTGGTCGTGTAAATAAGCCTTCATTCATTGTGCAAGCACCACATCCTGTGCTAGCCACGGAGGAAGTGTCCTCCCTGGAGGGTCGGAATGAGCCACCCACCCACCCGGAAGTGAGTGGGAGGATGAGCCTCCCACTACCTTCTGCCCCCTGGCCAGCTGCACCCAGAGGATCAGCGTGTGCCCTTGTGGGGGGAGCAGGGAGCCTGAGGTGCTATGGGGACCACAGAGGGGCTTGGGGGAACCACAGTGGCTGCTGGCCCAGAGTGGAGTAGCCAAGGCCGGATTTCAGGACGGAGGCTTCCTGAGTGACAGCAAGGGTGGGGGTGGAGTCCTTGTCCCTCCTGATGATTTGAGGGGTACAGTGGCAGGATTTACCGACCCGATTTAAGCACAAGGATCCTACTTGTTTGCGTGAGCATGTGGCCAAGGGTGAAAGGGTGGTCACCAGAGGCCCCCATCCTCATGGTCAGGGTCACAGGGCTGGAGCAGCCGCCTGGCTGTGGCCCCCCAGGGCCATTTGTGCAGAGTGGGACCACCTTGGGGTGGAAGCTGGTCAAGCTCCCACGCAGGAGGACGTGAGCTGCCGGGTGCCCCTGCAGGAGTGGGACAGGTCAGGACGAGCAAGGCTGGGAGCAGTGGCCCATGACCAGGGCCAGGAGACCCCAGGCGCTGAGGCTCCCATGTCCCCAGAGGACCTGGAGCTAAAGCTTGTGGGCACAGGCCTGTCCTAGGCTCAAGGCCCCTGCATCTGCCCTATGCCTTTGTGGAAGGAAAGAGAAGAGCCCATAGCAAGGGAGAGAAGAAAGGCCTGGGGAGGAGACAGAGATGAGGGATTAGGGGTAAAAGGGGGGTTCGTGAGCAAAGAGAACGGGGAGGAGAGGGAAGAGGGGAAGAACCGGTGGATGGGGCGGGAGGGAAGGAGAAGAGATGAGGGGGGAGGAAGAGGGGAGGAAAGAAGGAAGGAAGGGGAGGCCACAGGCAGGGAGCAGAGATGCGGCGTGGAGGCAGCAACGGGAAGGGGCACCAGGAGCAGGGTCACTAGCAGGTAGGGGGCCATGGAGGCAGAGGGCAGGCAGGAGGCCCCTCAGGCGGAGTTGAGGCCCACGGACTTGGGGTGGGCCTTGCGGGCAGCCAGCTCCGACAGCTTCTTCAGCCGCTTCTTCAGCTCCAGGGGAAACTTCTCGTAGCATCTCTTGCACACGGGCTTCATGTCGAACTCCACAAACTTGTTCCTGGGGAGGAGGTCGGGCAGTCAGGAGGGCTCCTGGCCCCACCACGTCAGGCTCTGCAGAAGCAGAGCCCCGGCCCCTAGCAGTCCAGGTTGCGGGGTGAGCTTCCAGCCAGAGGTCACGGAGGATGAGGAAACAGGCTGCCAGGCCTCCTTTCCCTCCCAGAAGCCTCTGATACTCCAGAACCATCCATAACTCCCCGCTGTCCTCAGAAACCCGGGTTCTGTCTCACCTCACAACTCCAGCCACTCTGCACCTCCTGTGGCTTCCTGGAGGAGCCAGTGGTCGGACTCCTCGGCCTTCACATGTGCTGTTCCCTGAGCAGAATGCCCTTCCCCCGCCAGAGCCCAGGGTCTTTGCTGCTGTATTGGAGGCTCGCCTCCCCCCAACCCTCACGATGTCCTGGGGGCCCTGGCAGCCCCAGGCCCCGACCACAGCAGGCTTTCTGGAAAAGCCTGACGAAGAGCCCAGGGGAAGCCCACTCAAATGTGAGCTCCCATGGCAGGCTCCAGGAGGAAGAAGACACGGTGCAGTCCCGTCTGCCCACACTGGGCCCCCCCGAAGGCCGGCACCACTTACTTCAGGGTGAGCTTGCTGTTGCAGGTGGAACAGGAGAAGCAATTCACGCACCAGGCCTTGTTGAGGGCTGACACCACTGCGAGGGGCGGAGGCAGGCAGGCTCAGCAGGCCCAGGCTGGGTGGAACCAGCTGGGCCTGCAGCTGCAGGACTCACGTGCCAGAGGGAGAGCAGACACATGCAGGGGGGCAAGGGGGCACAGGCCAGGGACAGAGGATCCTTACCATCGCCCTCAATCACATGGCTGCAGTTATAGCAGACGTCCCCAAAGAGCTGTGGACGTAGCAGGTGTCAAACTCGTGGTGGGCAGTCACGCCCTGGCGCAGGGCCAAGGCTGCCACTGACCCCCATCCCACCCCCCAACAGCTGCTCTCAAGCATCCTCCTCAGACTCCTGGGCCCCTCCTGCAAGGTGCAGCCTCAGGCCTGACGTGAGGGCACCCCTGGCTCAACAGAATCACCACCCTGGGACAGACCGCAGGCTGAGGCGTTGCTCCTAGGGAGAACCCCACTACCCCTGCTGGGGTCCATGAGAGGGCACGCCCCAGGGCCTAGCCCCTGACCTCTGTGGCACAGCCACTGGGCAGCTCTGCAGACTGGGAGGGAGGAGGATGGCGGCACGCATCACTCCCATGAACCTAGGATGCCCACGGCCCTCTCATTCAGTTCCCACAGCACGTCGGGGCCAGAGTCTCCCAGGACGCCCAGCACAGGCTCTGAAGGGGCCACCCTGGTCTTCTCCTGCCCCAATGGGTGCCGGCTGCGTGCCAGCCACTCATGCCACCTCGCCTCCCTGAAGGCCCCACTGGCCCCCGCTTCACAGGCCCTGCCCGTCCACTGTCTGCCCCCGGGCCCCACCTGGTTGTAATGGGTCTCACAGTAGGCCAGGCCCTTCTTCTCATAGTGCCGGTGCCCCAGGAACGGCTTCTCACACTTGGCGCAGACGAAGTGCTGAGAGGAGAGAGGGCAGCAGGGCAGCTGAGGGCTGGAGCGACCACCCCAGGAGGTGGAGGGCCACCCTGGAGTCAGAACTGACAGGCGGCATGGACCTGCATGGACGGCCCGCAAGGCAGCCAACCCCACTCCTTTCCTAATGCGCAGTGACCCAGCGCCATCCTGTCCAGAGCTGCTCTTACCTGCCGCAACCTCAGTGCCAGCTGCCGCGTGCTGGCGAGGTGCCTGTGGCAGGGTGGCCCTCTGGGGGGGCTGCTCTGTTATGAGCATGGTGCCTGCCTGTGTCGGGGGCATCCCCTACAAGCCCCGGAGCCACTGAGCAGCGTCTTCCCATTCACGTGGTGTGTGGGGATCTGCCCTCGTCACCAGGCTCGGGGCCAGGGCCTGCATCGGAAGCCTCCCCAAGAAGCCACCCATGGCAGGGCTTCTGGGGGACGGACTAGTCAGGGCCCCAGGGAACACAAGCCTCCCTTCCAACGAGTGTCGGCAAGGCCATCGGAGCACAGCGTGGAGGCGAGTGTCCCAGGTGCCCCAGGCACACACACCTGAGGAGCTCCACCAGCAGGTGTGCCAGCTTCTGTATCTACATGAGGCTGTACACAGCCAGTTCTGCCAACCATAATGCCAGACGGTGCCTTTAGGCAGACTGTCCCCAAAGTTTTCTCGTGACTTTGGAATCTTCTAGGCCAGGAGGGGAGAGGAAAGTAGGTGGATGCAGCTGCCTGACCGTGGTCTGAGCCTACTACTGGCTCCTGCGGAGGCCAGGGACAAGGAGGGGCAGCACCCAGAGGAAGAAGCAAGCCGAGTGGCCTGGCAGCGGGAGTGTGGAGGAGCTGCAGGGCCGGACTCCAAATACAACGGTGAGCCCACCGCCACCTCCTGGCCTCGCTCACCTCCACGTGCCACTGCTTGCCCAACGCGTTGACCACACGGCCCTCGATGGGCCGGCGGCAGGCCCCACAGATAGGGACGCCCATTTTGTCATGGCAGGGCAGGCAATACAGCTCTCCCTTCAGCTCTCGGGCCTCTGCGGTCAGCTCCTTCCTGGAAGATAGAGCAGAGCCCCAGGTGACACCCCTGCCCCTCTTCAGGGCTTGCACTGGCACGGGCAGGTCCCCCTGCCCCCTCCAGCCCTGGGGAGCAGCTTCTGGAGAGGCCCCTGTCTGGTCCAATAGAGCGCCTGGAGCAGACGGCTCTTTGATCCCTGGTCCCGTCGAGGACTTCCTGTGCCCCAGACAGGCCCCAGGGCACAAGATTCCTGCACAGGCCTCTCAGAAGGCCGCCTGTGTTGTGCATTGTCAGGCCCTCTGAGAAGCAGATCTGTTCTCTGGCCCCTCTGCACCAGACTGAGCGTCTGGGGCATGCACGAGGGATCCTCTGCAGGATCCCCTCCACCCTGCCCTCGCCCTCCAAGTGTTTGATCCCTTCCTCCCAGCGTCCTGGGGCCCAACCCTCCCTCACCTTGTCTCCAGCGGGGCCTCATGCAAGTGCTCCCTGAACACTGGAGAAAGGCGTTTCCTGCAGTGATGCTGCTACCTCCACCCTGCACCCCCTTTCCAACTGGTCCACCCACCCTGTTCCATCACTGCCCCGGGAGGGGGGCACCCACCCGGCTCACCACCTGCCCGTTACACACATACCCGCAGTGGGTGCAACTGAAGTGGTCCGGGTGGTAGGCGTCGTTCTTGAACATAAGGGGTTGCTCATCAATGACCAGATGGCACCGCTGACAGACATACTTGCCCAGGCCCTTGGCCTTCTCTCGGTTGTGACAAGGCCGGCACAGGTGCCTGTGGGAAGTGAGGCAGGTGTAAGGCCCGACTATCTGCTCCCCCTCTTCCTTGCCAGACAGCATGGTCCACCTCTTGGGAGAAGAGCCCCGGGGACTCCCGCCTGCAGCTTTAACAATGCCTCTAGGCCTCGAGAGGCTTGGCCAGTGGTCCACGAGAGCAAGCTAATCCTGCGGCCAGGATGTCTACAGGTGTGCCCTCTACCAAGGGGGTCCTGCAAAAAATGACCAGAAAGAACGTTGGCATTTGCTGTCTTCGGATGGCAGAGCAAATGTGCTAGTTTTCTACTTCCCCGCGTTTTCTGAGCCTAGAACATCATATGGAATAGAGTGGACATTTCATTGCCATTTGCTGAAAAATTGACTTTATTTTTCAAATGTCTTTGAACATGGGTGCATGAGTAAATCATGACTATCAGCTTGAAAACCCTGCTGTGCCCAGCGTAGTGGCCAAGGGTGCACACCCCCTTCCTTTGGGGTCTCTCAGACAAAGAGGGACCCATACATCTACAGGCTTTCTGTATCCAGAGACAAGCACAGCTGTGTCAGACGGAGGACCCCAAACCAGGAACTATCGTTACAGAGACTTTTTTGTAAAGACCTCATAGTAGTTTCTCATGCTACTCCTTGCATTGGGCAACAGCTGTGCTCTCTATTAAGGGAGAAATCAACATGGTTTCTGTTTCCTTGTGCCTCAACGATGGCAGGAATTTAGACGCAGGGGCCCGAGCAAAGATGTACAAGGCCCCAGTGCACTACTCCCATCCCCACCTGCCACCTCATCTGTAAGCCGTCCTGATGCATCCGGGCCCTCCCCTCCTGCCTTCCCAGGCGCCCATCCAGGGGGAGGCTCTCTACCCCTCAGCAGCCCCCATGGGGACCTAATACCCACAGTCAGCCTCTTTTATAGGCAGATCAAGGAATCTAGTTCAGAGATCAACTCTCAGACTCAGGATCCTGCAAGTGGGTATGATGGACAGATCCTAGATGCCAGGGAGGCCAACTCACTGTCCACAGCCTCGGCTACGTGCCTGCCACCTCACTTGGTCTGGACTCCCCACAGCGTAACACTGCTGGCTGCCTGCCTTATGCATGTCTCATCTCCCCAGCTTGTGTGAAGGCCAAGGGGCCAAATGAGTGCCCAGGAGCCACTTGGTAAGCTGCTGACTGGCTCCAGGCTGTGCCCCACACAAGGTGGCCCCGTAAGCTGAGTCTGCGGTACATGAGTGAATGAATGATTGTAAAAGAGAGGAAGGAGAGACAGTGGGAATCACCTCCCATGACAATACAGCCAGGCCAGAACTAGGAGTCGGGACCCTCAGCAGGGCCCCCGGGCTCCACCTACCCACGGGACACAGACGGGCCTGTCCTTGCTGCGGTCTTCATCTCCCTGACCAAGGCTTTGTGCCTTCGGTGCCCGGAGCCCTGTGCCTACCCCACTCACCCAGACCCCCAGACAGGCCCAAGCAGAGCTGCGCCCCGCACCCCCAGCCACCAGACCTCTGTGGCTTACCCTCTCCACATCACACCCGCCACCTGCTTGTGTCTCTGTCACACACACAGCATTTATTCCCTATGACTCCACTCCCAATTTTGGTGACTACTCTTAGCATTAGGACAACACTCAAGCCGAATGGAATAACTTTTGTTTCAAAGCTACAGAAATTAGCACAACTCCACCGAATTCTGCTACGACAGTCGATTCCCTCACAGTCGATTCCTACTGTCAGCAACCACCCAACAACAGGAATAGCCGGTCAGACAGCCTTGTTTCAAATTCATGTGAGCCAGTCCTTCCAGATCTCCACTCGGGGTGGCACAGGGGAGCAGCCAGGCCCTGAGCGCACACTTGCATGCTCCACTGGCTGCCAGCAGAGACCAAATCGAGGAGCCCTGCACCCCACAAGAAACCCCAGATAAGAAACATCTTTTCCTTTTTTTTTTTTTTTTAAGATTTAATTTATTTATATTAGAGCGAGAGAAGGAGAAGCAGCCTTCTTGCTGAGCAGGGAGCCTTGCTGAGCAGGACTTGATTCCAGGACTCCGAGACCATGACCTGAGCTGAAGGCCGACACTTAACTGAGTGAGCCACCAGGTGCTCCGGGAAGCATCTTTTCAGCAGACCTGATCCCAGCACCAAATCCAAAGACAATCTGCAGAATTTTTTTCTTGGTAGAATGAAGATGGAACCTAAGAATTCTGGCATCAAGGTACAACAGAAAAACTGGAACAAACCAAAACTAACACACACAAATCTTAAGTTTTGGAGTGACACATGCTTGGGCACAATTCTTTTTTTTTTTTTAATAATAAATTTATTTTTTATTGGTGTTCAATTTGCCAACATACAGAATAACACCCAGTGCTCATCCCGTCAAGTGCCCCCCTCAGTGCCCATCACCCAGTCACCCCCACCCCCCGCCCTCCTCCCCTTCCACCACCCCTAGGTCGTTTCCCCGAGTTAGGAGTCTTTATGTTCTGTCTCCCTTCCTGATATTTCCCAACATTTCTTCTCCCTTCCCTTATATTCCTTTTCACTATTATTTATATTCCCCAAATGAATGAGAACATATAATGTTTGTCCTTCTCCGATTGACTTACTTCACTCAGCATAATACCCTCCAGTTCCATCCACGTTGAAGCAAATGGTGGGTATTTGTCGTTTCTAATGGCTGAGGAATATTCCATTGTATACATAGACCACATCTTCTTTATCCATCATCTTTCGATGGACACCGAGGCTCCTTCCACAGTTTGGCTATTGTGGACATTGCTGCTAGAAACATCGGGGTGCAGGTGTCCCGGCGTTTCACTGCATCTGTATCTTTGGGGTAAATCCCCAGCAGTGCAATTGCTGGGTCGTAGGGCAGGTCTATTTTTAACTCTTTGAGGAACCTCCACACAGTTTCCCAGAGTGGCTGCACCAGTTCACATTCCCACCAACAGTGCAAGAGGGTTCCCTTTTCTCCGCATCCTCTCCAACATTTGTGGTTTCCTGCCTTGTTAATTTTCCCCATTCTCACTGGTGTGAGGTGGGATCTCATTGTGGTTTTGATTTGTATTTCCCTGATGGCCAGTGATGCGGAGCATTTTCTCATGTGCATGTTGGCCATGTCCATGTCTTCCTCTGTGAGATTTCTCTTCATGTCTTTTGCCCATTTCATGATGGGATTGTTTGTTTCTTTGCTGTTGAGTTTAATAAGTTCTTTATAGATCTTGGATACTGGCCCTTTATCTGATACGTCATTTGCAAACATCTCCCATCTGTAGGTTGTCTTTGAGTTTTGTTGACTGTATCCTTCGCTGTGCAAAAGCTTCTTATCTTGAAGTCCTAGTAGTTCATTTTTGCTTTTGTTTCTTTTGCCTTCATGGATGTATCTTGCAAGAAGTCACTGTGGCCGAGTTCAAAAAGGGTGTTGCCTGTGCTCTCCTCTAGGATCTTGATGGACTCTTGTCTCACATTTAGATCTTTCATCCATTTTGAGTTTATCTTTGTGTATGGTTCAAGAGAGTGGTCCAGTTTCATTCTTCTGCATCTGGATGTCCAGTTTGCCCAGCACCATTTATTGAAGAGACTGTCTTTCTTCCAGTGGATAGTCTTTCCTCCTTTATCGAATATTAGTTGACCACAAAGTTCAGGGTCCACTTCTGGGTTCTCTATTCTGTTCCATTGATCTATGTGTCTGTTTTTGTGCCAGGACCACACTGTCTTGATGACCACAGCTTTGTAGCACAGCCTGAAATCTGGCATTGTGATGCCCCCAGCTAAGGTTTTCTTTTTTAAAATTCCCCTGGCTATTCGGAGTCTTTTCTGATTCCACACAAATCTTAAAATAATTTGTTCTAACTCTCTGAAGAAAGTCCATGGTATTGTGATAGGGATTGCATTAAACGTGTACATTTCCCTGGGTAACATTGACATTTTCACAACATTAATTCTGCCAATCCATGAGCATGGAATATTTTTCCATCTCTTTGTGTCTTCCTCAATTTCCTTCAGAAGTGTTCTGTAGTTTTTAGGGTATAGATCCTTTACCTCTTTGGTTAGGTTTATTCCTAGGTGTCTTATGCTTTTGGGTGCAATTGTAAATGGGATTGACTCCTTAATTTCTCTTTCTTCAGTCTCATTGTTAGTGTATAGAAATGCCACTGACTTCTGGGCATTGATTTTGTATCCTGTTGGGCACAATTCTAGATGCTGCCCCTTCCTGGCAAGTTACTTCACCCCTCTGAACCTGTTTCCTCATCTGTGAAATGGGCCATAATCCCAACTGCACATGATTATGTGGAAAACGAGGTTAAAATTGTATACATAGTAGTTACTTCTCAATGATAGCTATGTACATTTTTAATGTTTTAACTAAAAAACTTAAAGGTCTTTTGAGATCAAGCACGGTGATTTTGTTCCCAATGCTATTATCTGGGGAAAGACAGGGAGGCATGCTCAGTAGCAGCCACTGCCCACACCTGGACCCCCAGCCTCGAGCCACCCCTAGGAGGGGTCTTGGGGACACCTAGGGAGTGGGCAGCAGTGGCCATCTTCACAGGCCTCCTGTCCAAAGGAGGAGCCCGCACAGGTAAGGGCCAGCCTCGTGGGCTGTACCATGTCCCCACAGGCCCAGACAGCGCCCCATTATGAGGCAGCCCGCAGCTGTGCCTCGCTCAAGATAAAGGCCATGATTTATTCCGCACGTCCGAATGGAGCCTAATTATACAGGGCAAGACACAAGGACCCTACAGCAAGTGTCCTGAAAGAGTCCCCTCTCATTCCACCAAACAAGGCTGCTCAGCCTCTCAGCCTCCCCATTCACTGTCCCCCTCTACTGTCCTCTGAGCAGGCTTGGAAGCCCAGGCCTGTTGCCATGGCGGCCAGCCCCTCCCGCCCCCCCCCCCCCCCCCCCCCCGTGGGTAGGAAATTATCCCCTGCTGAAACGTCCTCTTGTCTCTGCCAGCCCCAGCCTGCCCCCACCCCACCCAGCCCGCGCCCACTCCACGTCTTCGAGCAGTCACACACCCGACTTCTGTGATGCTTGGTGGCCAGGCTGGGGGTGGGGGTGGGGGCCCTGGGCCTAGGACACACTGGAATATTCACAACCCAGTGGCGGCAGAGGCAGCCGTAGGAGTGGCCCACCACACAAGGAACCTCTCGGAATGAAGCAGCCTTTCAGGGCCAGAGGGGCTGCAGTCTCCCCTCTCTCCTTAAATAGCCAGGCTTCCAGCGGCACGGAGCCCACCGCCAGCGCCACCACCCACTGACCACAGCCCACCTGCCGCCCGCAGCCCTCCTGCCCTTGTGCCTGCACCCAGCTGAGAGAGGTAAGGACAAGGACCCAGTGAGGGCAGGCAGGGGGTTTAGGCGCCAAGCAGAGGCCAACCCAGAGCAAGGGCAGCACTGGGTGCCCCTGTCCCTGAGACACTCTGTGATGACGGCACCACCTACTTATTGAAGGCTGCCTTTGTCTGGATCACAGCAGGCCCGCTAGGAGGTATTCCTATCCCCTTGTCCGGGCTTACGGAGGGTGACTGCCACGACAGTCAGCTGGAATCAGAATCCAGGCTCTCCACTGCGAGGCCACCAGGGCGCAGGGAGGAGCCAGATGGAGCAGAGAGAAGAGGTGCCGGCCTGTGTGAGGGACTGCAGTGTCGGCCCACCAAGGCCCTGCCACCTTGGGCCTCTTCCTACAGCCCCACCTACAGCCCCACCTGCCCAGGCCTCCCCTCCACGGAGGCCCAGGACCTGCCTCTGATGCTTGCCTGACCCACAGCCCCAGACCCCCGATGTCCAGGCCCAGGCGCCCTCCATGTGCCCACGCCACCCTGCCCTGAGCAGCCCCACGGAGGAGCCCACAAGGGCAGGCCAAGGCTTGCATCTCTAGGGTACGCATAGAGAGGGAGACAGGGGCCCATTTCAGACCACACTGCAAAAATCAGTATCAAAACTCCTACCATGGGAGAGGCAAAGAAACCTCAACAAACCAGAAACAGGCCTAAAAGTATTTTTAAATTAAGTCTCAATCTCAGAGAGAGCATTGTGCATGCAGCCTTCAGTGGTGGCGGGAAGCCGAGGGCACTGGGCAGGAGGCAGACGGCCAGGTGCTGCCATGACCACCAGATACCACAACGGGCCAGCAACCTGTGCAGCCAGGCAGGCCCCACAATCGATGTAATGCTCTTCGGTTACCATCTTGAAACTCCTACTTTGGGATAAAGGGCCGACATTGTCATTTTGCACTGGGCACCAAAAATGACATCACCCTTCCTGGGGCCAGACCCCGAGAAAGTGCCGCTGAGCCCAGGAGACACTTCCAGCATGAGCCCTGAGGCTGAGCCACACTCCCTACTCTGGCACCCGGCACCCAGCAGCCTCCAGAGGCCAGGCAGTGCTCCAGGAGGTGCTGGGTGTCCCAGCTAGGTGTCCCTGATCTGACTTCCAAATCTAGGACCACCGTCCCCAGCCAAATGACCTTGGGCAAGTTAGCCGATTTTAAGCCTAGACTTCTTAATCCCAGGTCTGTGCAAGGAAGCTACCGATGCAGAGGCCTGGCAGACTGGGTAGTCAGTACCTGCGAGCAGCCCTCCGGGAGGGGCCGGGGGGTAACTGTACTGAGGGGCGGAGTCCAGGCATGAGGGGCAGCCCAGAGCAGAGGGTATCCAGCTCCCCAGTTCTACATGACCCTTCCCTCACTTGGCCCCATCCCCTCTCCAACAGCCAGGGCTTCCCTGGCCTCCACACCTTGGGGTACACACACCTGGAAACAGCAGGAAGGTAGCCTCTGTATTGGATTTCAGGCATCCTGACCCACGCTGGAGCAGGGGAAATCATCTGGGCAAGGGAACTTCCCTGGATCCCTTCAATAACTAACGTGATACCGTTAGGAAAGTACCCCACTTTCCCCGAGGATGGTGACTGGCCAGATGCTCTGTGCCACTCACTTGCATCGCCCCTGGCTCTCTCCTGCTTCAGGCAGCCTGCCCTCACCCCTCCATGTGTGTGCTGAAGAGACAGGGATAAGGGGGATGGTTACAGGACCCCAGGGGTGATTGATGAAACATGATGGGGAGGGTCCAGCTGCCGCCCAGCCTGACAGCTCGGCATACCCACAAGCTGGACCACCTGCTCTGTTCTGTCTACTGAGAGGGAGCATGCCAGGCCCCGCTACATGCCTCTGTTCTTCATCCATGCCTAGGGATGGCACCCAGCCTCCTCCTCCAGGAGCTGCTGTGCTCAAAGAGCTGCCACCATGCCTCCAGAGGGAATTGAGGCCAGGAGACGCTTGCCGAGAACTTGCTCCAGCTGCCTGCCTGCTCGGTACAGAGCCAGGCTCAGCCAGGATCACATCCCTGACCCTGCCATGGCCACAGCCTGTGCTCCTCCTCCAGCTGCTGGGATGCCACTTCTCTCCTGTGAGCCCCTCTCCTGCCCCTGCAGCCCAGCCACATAGGTGGGCAGTGTGGGTGTCAGGAGGCCAGGCTTCCAGGGAGGCCCCAGAAGCTGCCCTGCAGGTGAGGGTCTGCCAGGCATGAGAACGAGGGGCTGGCAGCAGCCCAGGGATGCAGGACATGCGGGTCAGGTGGAGGCTGCTCTGGCCCTGGTGTCCTGCCCTCTTCTGCCCACACCTCCCACTCCCAGGGCTGGTGAGGGGGGCAGGGTATTTGGGAGCCTCCCTCTTCTTTTTGGGTCTCTTGAGTTGGCCAATATCAACACAGGAGTCTGTTCCTCTGTCAGGCAGGCAGCAGGGAACACCCACCCAGAACTGGAGTTTGCTAAATATAAATGACCCATGGCTGGGCTCTAAGCTGGCCCCCGCAGGTGTGGGTAAACCAGGCTAGGGAGGCCAAGCAGACAGGGCCCCAGGCCTCTCTGGGGCAGCCAGACTTGGCTGGAAAACCATAGCCAGTCTCACTACCTCTGGGAAAAATAGCTCTTCCTCTCCTAGAAAAGAATCTGCCTCCTGGTTGTTAAACTACTCCGGGTGGTAAAATCTCCCCTACTGGCCTGGGGCCCAAGGGCAGGGCTTTCTGAAATACAGGTCTCCACCCTGTAGGATGTCCACAATGGAGTTGGTAGGCTGAGTCCAGAAAGCTTGGGACCCAGCCCTGGATGGCTTTCAGGTGCCAACGGACAGCAGGCCCCTGACTTCCCAGGAAACTGCCCGTCACTATACTGCTGTTGGGGCCCTTCTGGGTGGCAGGTGTTGGGGGAGCTGTGGTCAGGGGCTGACAGGAGAGGAGCACAAAGCCCTGACAGGCTTCGCACTGCGGTTGGTGGGAAATGCCACAGGGCCTGGGTAGGCGGGCCAGGAAGGGTCCTGAGACTTAGGGTGAGCAGGGTTCACCCTGCAAGGATGAGGCCAAAGAGAAGCTGGCCGTGCTTGCATGCACCAGGCTCTCAGAAATAGGTGATTTAGGGACGCCTGGGTGGCTCAGTGGGTTAGGTGTCCAACTCTTCATTTCAGCTCCTAACCTCAGGGTCCTGGAATCAAGCCCTGCGTTGGGCTCCCTGCTAAGCCAGTAGTTTGCTTGAGGATTCTCTCCCTCTGACACTCCCCCCACCGAGGATTTTTCCTCCTCTCTCTATCTCTCCCACATAAATAAATAAATCAAAGAAAGAAAGAAAGAAAGAAAGAAAGAAAGAAAGAAAGAAAGATAGATCTACCCCGCCCACCCACTGGGAGTTGAGTCCAAGAGCCCCTCACTCCATCCCCTGCCATTCAAAAAGAACACTTGGGAGCATGGCAGAAAATACGGGAATGCTCCCTCCATCCCAGAGCCACCGTCCCCATGGTCTGAGAGAGTGGACCTCTGGGACACCCAGCCCCAGGGCCCAGGCTCCTGTGTGCCTGGCAGGGAGGCAGCTGAGCAGTGGGAAGTGAGCCGCAGCAGTGGCCTGGCAAGCTCCAAGCCCTGGCTTCATTTTTGCTTTGTGCTGAGCTTCAGAGAGGCTCTGACACTCACTCCCCCCAGGTGAACACAGGAGCTGCCTTCAGTAGTCCCCAAGGTGATGCCGAGCTAAGCAGCTTCTCGGGTTCCAGGCTCTGGAGCCCATCTGCTTGCTCCCTCCAGGCTCGTCCCCCAGCTCTGCTTCCGGCTGAAGCATGAATGGCATAGAGGTGGCTTCCTCGGGTCTGACTGCTAACTCCTCCCTGGCCACCGCACAGCAATGCGGCCAGGAGACGCCCCTGGAGAACATCCTCTTTGCCTCCTTCTACCTCCTGGACTTCATCCTGGCTTTTGTTGGCAATGCCCTGGCCCTGTGGCTTTTCATCCGGGACCACAAGTCGGGCACCCCTGCCAACGTATTCTTGATGCACCTGGCTGTGGCCGACCTGTCCTGCGTGCTGGTCCTGCCCACCCGCCTCGTCTACCACTTCTCTGGGAACCACTGGCCATTTGGGGAAATCCCGTGCAGGCTCACCGGCTTCCTCTTCTACCTCAACATGTACGCCAGCATCTACTTCCTCACTTGCATCAGCGCTGACCGCTTCCTGGCCATCGTGCACCCCGTCAAGTCCCTCAAGCTCCGCAGGCCCCTCTACGCACACCTGGCCTGTGCCTTCCTCTGGGTGGTGGTGGCCGTGGCCATGGCCCCGCTGCTGGTGAGCGCACAGACGGTGCAGACCAACCACACGGTCATCTGCCTGCAGCTGTACCGGGAGAAGGCCTCCCACCACGCCCTTGTGTCCCTGGCCGTGGCCTTCACCTTCCCGTTCGTCACCACCGTCACCTGTTACCTGCTGATCATCCGCAGCCTGCGGCAGGGCCCCCGGGTGGAAAAGCGCCTCAAGAGCAAGGCGGTCCGCATGATCGCCGTGGTGCTCACCATCTTCCTGGTGTGCTTCGTGCCCTACCACGTCCACCGCGCCGCCTACGTGCTGCACTACCGCGGCCGCGGCACCTCGTGCGCCACCCAGCGCGTCCTGGCCCTGGGAAACCGCATCACCTCCTGCCTCACCAGCCTCAACGGGGCGCTGGACCCAGTCATGTACTTCTTTGTGGCCGAGAAGTTCCGCGACGCCCTGTGCAACCTGATCTGTGGCAAAAGGCTCTCAGGCCCACCCCCCAGCTTTGAAGGGAAAACCAACGAGAGCTCGCTGAGCGCCAGGTCGGAGCTGTGAGCCCCAGGACAGGGCGACAGGAGGGGACCGACGCCAGCCTTGGGCCCCCCCCCCCGCCGCACTGCCACAGACTGTCCTCGGAGGGACTCCCCCGCCGGGGCACCTGCGACCCAGACTGGAGGAGTGTGACTTCTTCCCGGGGCGTCCCTGCCGCCCCCTCCAAGGGCAGAACTCAGTACCCAGCACCCGGCTCCGGCTCCGTCTGATCTGATGCGCAAGTCCCTAACACTGGACACCCCTCGATGGGCCCAATCAGCCACCGTCTGCAGAGACTTTGCTGGCACTGCTCACTCGCACTTACTAGATATTCAGTGACTGCATCGCGTGGGGGTGGGAGGGGAGGCCAGGGGAACAGCTCCTGAACAATGAGCGTCTTTCTTTCCCAAGGGCTGCTTGCTAGACTCCCAATGTCCTTCCCGCCACAAAGAACACACAGCAGCAAAGCTCTGCAGAAAGAACCCCAGGAGGCAGCTGCGAATGACTCAAGAGAAGGCGGAGCAGGAATCTTGGTGGAGGGGTAAGGACTTTGAGTTCCCTGGATGGCGCCTTTGCCAGACGCCCCCTAAGTTTAGGGGCCATGGACTCTAACTCCTAGCTGAGTATTGTAAGCACCTGGCCACCAGGTGACAGTCTCTGAGCACGTCACCCTGGTTCTGGGTTCCGGATCCCTCCCGCGGTGAGCCCACACGGGCCTGCATGTAGCCCGACAATCTCTGGAGCTGCCTAATCCCTGCTGAGTTGGTGGTGCACACAGCACGGTGGACAGATATGGGGAGCCAGGCTCCATCACTGCCTCAGGACACCTCCAGCAGGGAGTTATGCCTGGCATGTGACCCTGTCTCCCACTAGCCCAGGCCAGCAGGGGCATCCTGAGCCCTGCCCCCTGTCAGGAGGCTTGACCAGCCACAGGGGGCCAACCTTTGAGCTGTTCTACTCCCTGGCATGGCACCTACCACCCTGGCAGGTCCCTTTGGCACTTGATCATACTGATCATAACCATAACTGTACTGTGATGCTGAAGGTTTTCGTGAGTGGGTAACATAACCACCTTCCCAGACCTCCTCCCCTGCACCCAAGAAGGCAAAGCAGAAGTGAAGACAGGAGAAGCCAGGCAGCACAGGCTTTTGCCTCCGGTTCTGACAGCCCCCCATGCAGGCTGGCCCCACGTGGACACTAAGTCCTGTATCACAGGCCTCAGAGGGCTGGCCCAGGCCAGGGGGTCTGAGCAGGGCCGCGCTTCCATTACTTTACTTCTCAAGTGCTTCCAGCCGCTCCCAGGACAGAGGGCTCAGTGTGAGCTGTAGCTCAGAAGGAGAGAGGGCTTGCTCGGGCCCACACCCTGCAGGTGACCTCCAATTGGCACGGGACTCCTGTGACACCATCTGCCCCCCCAGCCCGCCCGTAGACAACGATACAGGCACCTCCTGCCCAGTCACCTGCAGATACCCAGAGCAACAGCAGTCAACATGGAGCAGGCAGGTGGGTGAGATCGCTATAGGCAGTGGTCAGAGCACGGGATACAGTGGCAGAGAACAGAGGGGGGAAAGGTAGGAGAGGCCGGGGAGTCAGACAGACGGGTAGGGTGGGTGGTGATCTTCATCAGCACAGGGAGACTGGTAGTCAGCAGAAGAGAAACCAGTTTGTTTGGGGCCTGTTGTTGCCTTGGGATGCCCAGTGGACACCAAGCAGACATGGTACACAGGCAGCTGAGGACCCCAGGGAGAGGTATACATGGGGTGGAGGCATGTCCACCCCATCCGGATTGTCCAGCACATGCCTGCCAGCCAGGGCTCTGGGACTTCAGGACAGACATGAGGGCCATGTACTGAACCCCAAATCCGAGAGAAGAGGGCCCAGCAGAGCCACGAGGCAGGAGGAAACCACGAGAACACAGGGTCCTGGGCACCGGGGCAGGAGGCACTCCAGCCAGAAGTGAGAGCTGCCGTGAAGCCTGCTGAGAGGTCAAGAGAGGACCAGCAGGCCCCTGTGGGTCTGGAGGGCAAGAGGAATGACCAGCCTGGCAGCGGGGAGGATGTGAGAGGAGGGTGCTGGAACAAGCTGGAGAACCACAGTGGGAGGGAGCACAGCTCTGGGAGAAAGAGGCAGACTGAAGCAGAGAGCCCTGCCAGAGAGGGTGGGGAGCCGCGGGACGTGGGGAGGAGCAGCACAGGGCCTCCATGGTGCGCTGTGACTGAGGCAGGGGCAGTGCCAGTGCAGGGAGCAGGGAAAGTCATTGTGGGGGGAGGCCCTTGCTCTGGAGGGCAGGAGGTATAGAGATGGTTCTGGGAGATAAGAGCCAGGCTTCCTAGAAGCCAGGAAATTAGCCTACCAAGGAAACTGATCCTGAGGTGCCCTGAATTGAAGAGTCAACTTGGGCCCCCTGGTTCAATGATTTCAGCGGGATTTAGCCCTGGGCACGGGGAAGGAGGTGGGTAGTGGGGTCAGTGGCGTGTGGTGGCCAGGCAGCAGTGATGACCCACCCACTGCATCTCATGGCTCCTGCTCCGGCCACCTTCCTCCTGGCTGCCTGTTGTCCATCTGCTCCTGGGAGCACCCTCAGGCCCGAGGCAGGTGCTGACTGGTCACCTCCTGCTCTCTCCAGCCCTGGCTCTCACCTGTAAACCAGGGGTCTCTTCTGCTTTGCAGGGACCCAGCATGTGGCACATACCACATGGGCCTGGTGCTCACTGAGCAGTGCCTGGGTGAGGGCCCTCCTCCCACCCAGAACCCGCCCACCTCACCTGCCAGCATTCTTCACGAAGCCCAGGTCAGCCAGCTCCACGTCACACAGCTCACAGCGGAAGCACCCCGGGTGCCAGTTGTTGTTCATGGCCTTGATGACGCGGCCAATGATAAACTCACCTGGAAGAGATGGGTCCCTGCTTGCTGAGGCAGGCGTGTGCCCCCCCCCACAAACCCCCTCCCAGGCCCTGCCCACCCTGGCACTCGCCTGACCCTCAGCCTGGTTACAGTGCTCCCCTCCCAGAGCCTGGGAAGGTGATGCCTGCAGACGCTGGGGCTCAGAGAGGGGGTCAGGGAAGTGCGCCTGTAACTCCCCGCCCACCTGCCCAATCCCAGGCACACAGCGGAGTGTGCTGCGTCCAGCCCTTACCGCAGGATCCACAGCATGGAGCAAATAGCATTTGGAAGTCATGTTCGCAGTACTTCCGGCCTTCAAACTGCAAACGGGCCAGCAGAGAAAGTTCAGGCAAACCCTCATCATTCCCCCTGAGCTGGTCAGTCTTTCTTTGTTGGATAAGGACCCGCCCTCAGGAAGGCTAGACAAGCACCCCAATGTGTGCAATTGCTACCGTTGCAGGAAGCAGAGTGCAGCACCCAACCCTCCCACCAGAGAAGGCTTCCTGGAGGAGATGGTAAGGAGCTGGAAGAGACTGCAGGGGTTGGGGGTGCTGAGAGGAAGGCATTCCAGAGCCTAGAGATGGGAGGGAATCTGCTAGAACTGGCCCTTTCAACAGGGCAGGAGGGCGTGCAAAGTGAGGGGTCTCCAAGAAGTTGGGAACCTGATAAGGCCAGACCTCCAAAGCCACTGTTGTTTGCGCAAGACCTTGGCCCTGGTGGTCCTGGGAGGGAGCCAAGGGCTGGGATCAAGTCTGATTTATAAATGTCACTTGGCCCTACTTCCTGTGTGTCTCCTCTGTGTGAGAAGTCCATTTCCCCCCGAGGTCACAAGAGCCCCAGAGTGGGGAGACAGAACAAGGGACACAGGAAAAATATGGGGGCCTGAGGAGAACCCTAAGTCCTGCAGCCAGCAGCAGCCACTCTGGGCACCAGCCGTCATCCCCATCTGCCGGGGTAATGATGGCCCTTGCCCCGGCCCCAAGGGTGGCAAACCTTGCCTCTGCCTTCTTCTTCTTTGACAATTTTCTCTTCCTTCAAAAAAATGTTGGTTTGCCCTCTTCTCTGAGATGAGAATCCTGTTGGGCTGCAACTGAATATAGCCCTACCCAGTGGCCTGTGGAGGTGGCAGGGTGTGAAATTCAGTCAGCAACGCACATTTCCTGAGCATCTACTGTGTGCTGGGCTTTGTTCCAGGCACGTGGCCGCCTCAAACGGAGCTGTGCCTCGGCTCACCCTGCCTCCACAGCGGGCCAGCACCTCCTAGGAGGCGGGCAGACTCCTAGCTGCCCCGACGCTGCCAGAAGGAGTTCACATACCACACAGCCATCTGTCAATCCCATCGGCTGTACCTTCGAGGTCTCTCCAGCCTCTGCACCCTGGGCACCACCTCCACTGCAGCCCCAGTGGTGCACTGGTAAATGATTACCCACCAGCCCTTCGGAAAATGGGGTCCAATCTGTAGCATTTACCAATTTCTATGGTGTAAATATTCCCGCCATGGACAATGCCATACCAACATGCCAACAGCATGCAGTTAAGTATGTGCAGCGGCCATCAGGGTACTGTTTCTACCACCCAGAGACAATAGACAAATAACCTCAAAGGCATAGATGATAATAGGAAATAATAAAATAATTAGGAAACGGTGGATTTTGAGTATGTATTTCCTTTGTTTTCAATAAATAAAATTTTATCTCACTGTAAATTTATATGATTTAATTTTGAGTAAGAGTTATGTTTAGTCACTAGCTGGCAAGATTATCGAAAATTCACACAATCTGCTCTCATGAGCCAGTGGGGCCCAGTCTAGACTGCTTTACTTGATCTGGATTTTTTCGGTAATCCAGCTTCTGGTCCCACCTGTTCTCTAGCTTCTGTGACTGCCCACATTAGTCTCTCCTCAGCACAGCAAGGAGAGTGGTCCTCTTCAGATGTCAGACATACTGCCTCCTACTGCACCCCAAATACCCTGCGTGCTCTGACCTTAGGGCCTTTGCACCTGACAGTGCTCTCTGCTGAGTGCTCTTCCTGCAGATGTGTGCATGGCTCCCTCACCACCTCCAGGTCTGCTCAGACATTACCTTCCCTGATCACCCACCCTCTGAACCCTGAGATTCCTTATAACCAGAGCACTGAGCACCATCTGATATACCACATATTTATATTTATTGTGTTTACCATCTGATCCCAAGGGAGGGTATGTGCCACCAGGGCAGGGTGTTTGCATACTGTGGCCTCCCAGAGTCCACCCAGTGGGGGCTGGGTGAATGGTGACTCTCCTTCAGCGCCCACAGCCACGGGGGGGATACAGGTAGGGAGGGACCCACAAAGTGCGGCATGTCCAAGACCTGGCACGACTGCCCGTTGGTCACTGGTCAGGACCACAGCCAGACACAGCCCAGAGGCTCCTAGAAGAGCAAACTCTGAGCTGGCTGGGGGCTCGGACTCCAATAAAGCCATCCGGCCGAGGGTCTTGGGAGCATCCTCACCTCATAGAAGAGCCCCTCGGGGAATGGCCGGAAGCACTGGGCACACACAAAGCAGTGCTCATGATACAGCTCTCCGTTGCTGTTGACGATCCGCTCGGCCGGGGGCGAAGCGCGCCTGGCAGCGCTGGCACACCGCGTTGGCCAAGGCATTGGACATATTGCTGGGGAGAGAAAGAACGGGAGGGTTGGGATGAGCAAGCCTGGAGGGCTGCACTCAAGGGGCCTGCCTCCCTCCTTAGAAACTTCAAATGCCTTCCAGAGTGAGGAAGTCCTCACCCTGATGAGGGTCTTGGCCCCATAAGGACTCAGCAGCACGCACTCAGAGCCAAGCCACCTGGCACCTGGGCCTGCACAGCGGCCCTACACATCTGCCTAAGCTCCCGCGGCCCACAGTGCCTGCACACGCCGGGGCTACAGTGTATGTTCCCAGATGACAACCCTATAAGCCAGAGCAGCATTTCCGATTTACAGACGAGCAAGCCAAAGCCCACAGAGTGTTGGTGTCCTTCCTGAGGGCCAAAGTGGATGGAGGCAAAGCCTGGATTGGAGACCAGCACCTGTCCAGACTGAAGCCCCCATCTTTCCACCGTGCCCTGCAGCCCCTGTGCACTTCCACAGAGCATCAGACGTGGCCGGGCCACAGCCAGGCACCCACCGGTCAGAGCAGCAAGGGCTCAAGACAGGTGCTCTTACGGCGGCCTGGGCTGTACCTCACTCTCCAGGCTCAGACTCCCAGCCGTGGAAGACAACAGGATGGGTCACAGGCCAGTTAGAGGAGGGACCTGTGTAAGCACTCAGCGGCATGCTGGCCACGGTGAGCCCTCAAGAGGACCGTGCAGTAGCTGTCAACGTCCCTGCTTGGCTCCCAGGCTGCTTAGTCTTCATCATGCTGTCCATGTGTTGCAGTGCCAGTGGCCACCTCAGCCCCCTCTTATGCCTCCTGTCACCTCCAGAACTTCACCCAGGCACAAGTCGGTAGCTCTGCATTCCACTCTTGTTTAATCCCTGAGGCAACCCCCGGGCCTCCAGATGAGAGACCTAAGGCTCAGAGAGGTTAAGTAACGCCCAAGCTCACAGGCAGATGACGGAGTTCAGATTTGAACCCAGGATGGTCAAACTGCAATGGCTCTTTGCTCTGCCCTCAGAAGCGACATAACCCACCACCCTACCACAGGCAAGGTGAGAGTGTGAATCTTCGGGATAGGGCCAGGCTGGGGAGCAAATCTCATCCAGGGTGGGCAATACCGTGCCCAAGACAAGTGGCAGCCTTCCTCCCGGGAGGAGTGGAGTCCAAACCGAACCACAGGGACACATGCCCACTCTGAGCTGGCCCCGTGCTGAGGGGCCCTGAGGCGTGGCCAGGAGGAACCGTCAGACTCCCAGACTCCCTGACCTTCCAGCACGCTGATGCCTGTGCCTTTTGCTATAAGGGCGGCAAATAGGTTTTGTCTCAAGTGTCAACTCCGACAGATTGGTGGTGGCAAAGCAGGACAGCCAGGCTCATCAAGGGGAAAGGTGACCAGCTGGAAACATCAGGTGGACATCCAGGGTGGCTGGACACAGCTGAGCGCCCTTGAGAATGGCTCTCCAGCCTGTCTTGCCTCCTGGGTGTGGACCCCATCCCTCCCTGGCTGCCACAGCATTACGAGAGGAATTCTGAAGTGAGCGAAGCTCTTGCTGGGGTGTTCAAGTGCTGACCACAGGCCGGAAGGACACCTGAACAGGATAGCGCAGGAAGTGCCAGAGGGCTCTGTGTCGTGGCGTAGCTGTGGACGGTGGGTCTGACAGGGGGCTGCTGGCCCCGGAGACAGGCTAGAAGCTGGGCCGGGGCCCCCAGGCGGACTTGCTCTCTGTTCGGCACGGATGGGAAACCCTATGGCAGGGCCAGGGCCGGAGGGCTCCTCGGAAGCCTCCCAGCCGTGCTGGGTGTCTGCGTGCCTCCGCCCGCCCCCCGCTGTGTTCTGGAGACCAAAGCCACCTTCTCTGGCCACGTACCGGCCTCCAGGGTAAGGAGGCAAGACAGCGGAGGAAGAGTCAGGCAGAGCCCAAGATGCAAGGGGCGTGGGGGCCTGCGCTAGCACCTGACACACGCCCTGCACCCCCCACCCCCAGCTGGGCCCCACAGGTGGGCCTCAGGGCCGCGTGGGCGTACATCCCGCGGGGAGCCCTGCGATCCAGGCAGCCCCGTCGTCCACAGCACACACCCACGGTGAGGGGAGGAAGTGCCCACCCCGGCCGTGCACAGGACCTTGCTTCTCTTGGGGAAGTGAGACATCAACAGGAAATCCTGTGACTCCGGACCTGGAATTCCCCACTCAGAGGACCCAGAAAATGAAGGAAAAACAAGGATTCAAGTCCAGCCCCAGGCTTTTGTATTACGGCTTAAACCCAGAGCCCCGAGCCCTGAAAGTGAGCACCGCAGAGCACCCACCCACCCTCCCCAGGCCCCTGACCTCTGGCCTCTGGCCTCTGACCCACCTCCCACCTGCAGTGGCTGCCGGAGGGCTGTCTTCTCTGCCAAAGCTGCACCTCACAGGTGGCCCACCTCGTGGCCACTGTCACTCGTGTGCCACTAGCCCAGACACCAAACCAGCCCTCAGCCACTGCACCCTCGTGAGTAGACCCTCTGGTAAACTCTCATCTGCGATTCCACCTCACTGGGGCTGGGCTCCCGGCCGGGACCCGGACAGATGCCGTCCGCACAGCAGCTGGCCACACCCTCCCTCCCTGCCCATCTTCACCTGGCCTCCGGGCCAGAGCAGTTGGCCTTTAACTGGTGTCTAGTTCCCTGGCTGGGTCCCTGCGCACATCAGGTGGAACATTTTGCCATCTGTCCCCTATGTGCCTTCATGAGCCCTGGCATAGGAAAGTAGGGTGTGGAGATGACCACCTACCTTTCACACCCACTGGCTGCCCCAGCCCAAGTCCTGGGTGGCAGCAGCACCCTCAAGGCACACGTGGGTCTGCATCCCCCCCACCAGCCTGCTAGGGACCACAGACAACACTCCCACCCGCTGGCCTAAGACAGAGGGACAGACAGACACACAAATGCGTCTAATAACCAAACCATGTCACCATCAGAGAATGCCAGCCGCTTCTGCAGGAGGCCAGGACACAAAAGGGGGCTGTGGGTTCAGCCCTCCATGTTTGAATCCTGACAGCCCCCGCCATCAGCTGGGGGACTTGGAAACGGGTCCCAGCTTCTCTGGGCCTCATCTGCAAAAAGATGCGCCTCATGGAGCCAAAGTGAAGAGCTCACAGGGTACAGAGTGATAAGCACGGGGCCAGGCAGGCCAAGCATGGGGTAAAGAGAGCCCCGCTTTCCTGCGGCTACTCTGAGAGCCTTCCAGAGCACCTCCTCTGCAGCCCAGTGCTTAGGAAGGCCCACAGCCTGCAAGAGGGGAAAGGGTAGGAGACAAAGACATTCCACGTCCTCCTTCACACATTCCAGCCAAGAACGGGACACACAACGTCAGCCTAGCTTTTCCCCCAAAGAGACACCACCATCCTGCTGCAGCTGGACAGCACTCACACTGCCAAGGGCACGGCCTGGGGCCAGATGGTGTACAAGGGCACACCATCTGTGCCTCTCCTGTAACCCTCCCCAGCACCCCAAAATACTCTCAATCTGGAAAGCCCGACACAAGCCAGTCTGTGGCTTGTGCAAGATGTCACTAGGTGATGAGATGTCACTGAGCTTTACAAGGACTATTAGCCTGGGATGGGGTGGGGGAGCCCTCTCTGCGCCCACTTCTTTTGAGGAGATAAGGAAACCAAAGTACAGAGAGGGCCAATAGGGACTGGACCATGTCCCTTCAGCTCCTGGTGGCATTATACAGGCACAGCCATCCAAGACTCTCTGTTGTAGTTTCTTTTTAACAACCCTAGATCCTGAGGCACCTGGATGGCTCAGTCAGGTATGCATCTGCCTTCGGCTCAGGTCATGATCTCAGGGTGCTGAGATCGAGCCCCCTATCAGGCTCCCTGCTCAGCTGGGAGTCTGCTTCTCCTTCTACCCTTCCCTTGCACTCTCTCTCAAATTAAAAAAAAAATATATATATATATATATTTTAAGAAGAAAGAAAAGAAAAGCAATCCTAGACCCTAGAAAGAAAAGAAAATCAACCCTGCTTCAGCGTCCCTCCCATCCGAGACTAGAAAGATAAGAGTGGGTACCTGGGAGCAGACAGGGGCTGGCCACACCTGAGAATGAGTCAGTGTTATTGAGGCCATGTCGACCTGAGTAGCAATCAGGCCAGTGCATGTACTCCACGGCCAGGCAGACCAGGGCTGACCTGGCTCCGGTGCTCCCTGACTCCGTGGTCTGTGGCAAAGTACCCTCTGAGCCTGGGCTTTCTCATCTGTAAAACTAGCTAGCAACAGCCACCTTCCGGCACGGCTGGATTAAGTGAGGTGACACCTGCAAGCACAGCCCACAACCGCTCCATAACAGGCAGCCGGTAGCATCCCGTCCTTCCTTAATCTGACAGGTCTTTACTGAGCACCTACTCGGGGCCCAGGCACTGTTCCAGGTGCAGGGAGAAAAGGGGGGACCCACTGCAGCACGACCTCTGCAGCTCAGGTGGAAGCTGCCCCCCGCACGGCCTGGGCCTCCTCCCCGCCACCCCCTCACGAGGCCAGCCAGCAGCCAGCAGCCGGAGTCACCTGGCTACGCACAGGAAAAAAGAATTTACACAAAGTCAGCGCCCATGCTCAGCCTTGGGAAGACTGGAAAATCTAAATGCTGCCTTAGGCTGCTATGCACGACGCACTTACACCCTCAGAAACATCTTCACAGTCTGTTTGGGGCCTATGGGAGATTAGCTGGCTTTTCCTGAAGCTTCAGCCATCCCCCTCTGCTCTAGCAGCTTCGTTTGCTTTCAGGCAGGTGTGCTTTAAGACCATCCCACCAGGAACTGAGAGCCGAGGAAGGGCATGAGCCAGCAGCGCACAGAAAAATAAAGACAAGTAGCATATAAACATACGTGCCCGCATGCTCGGGACTTGCCTGAGGCCTGATTTTCATACCACGCCGCGGTGCGCTCCTTGCGTCTCGGCCTTGTTCTTGTGCGGAGTCTATTCTGTGACCTCTCTCCCCAGCCTGGCCTCCGGCCTATCAGTGTCCTGGCCGCCGTTCTCTGCACCACATCTCACCGCACGCACGTCCAAGGGCATCCACAGGCCCACTGAGGAGGGCTCCCCTTCCAGCACTGCCACGCTCGGGTGAGTTTCTTGGCGTCCTAAGCCTCGGGTTCCTCACCTGAGTAATGGGCTTGTCCAGCCCCTGTCCTGATGCACAAGGGGACTGCAATCCAGGTGTGCAATGGGAGCCCATCCTGCAGCCCTCTACCCCATGTCTTGCTCCTTGCTCCGTCCTGAACCCCAGATGTCTCTGTAGCTCAGTCCCAATCACCTCTCCAGAAGGTGCCTTGCCTGAGGGGATACAGCTCAAGGAGGCCGGATTTTCCCTGCATAGCAGTAGTCCCTGGACGTCCTTTCTTCCTGGATCCTCCAGATCCCTCCTCACCTCTCTCATTGCTGCTCCCTGTCTCTTCTCTGACTCCCCACCCCCTCCTCCCACCCTCAGGGTTTTCCTCCCTTCCGCCCCCACCTCCTCCTCCGGGGTCTCACTCATCACTTTCAGGGCCAGTGACCCCAAGTTCACAGCCCTCATCCCTCTGTCCCCAACCTTCTACTACGAGTTTCCACCCAGACAGCCCCTGGAGCCCAGCGCCCAGCCTGACACACACACCAGGGGCTCTACTGCCACCTCTGCCCCCTCGGCCTCTCCCCACCCCAGGTTAGCTCCTCTTCTCAGATGCCTTGAGGCCAACCCGAGCCCCACAGGCTTCCCTTCCCGCCCCTAAGGAGGCCTTCATCCGTTGTCTACACTGGCAATTCTCCACAAGACAAAGCAGCTCGGATTTTAGGGTCGGTCCAAACTGGCTTCAGATCACAGCTCGGTCATTTTTGACTAGTGATGCGCAGCGAGTCCCCTGACCCATCTACAAAGCGGCAGTGAAGCGACAGGTGTGAAAGCAGCGAGGGGCTCCCTCGGGCCAACTGGGCCCTGACACCGCAGCCTCGCGGCCTGGGT
Organism: Vulpes lagopus; assembly: GCF_018345385.1. Taxonomy (NCBI): domain Eukaryota; kingdom Metazoa; phylum Chordata; class Mammalia; order Carnivora; family Canidae; genus Vulpes; species Vulpes lagopus. Next base: position 2,749,067 of record NC_054847.1, on the reverse strand, counting down.
GAGACCCCAGGGTCGTGGGCCCCAGAGGGCGTCGGGCCCGCAGGCTCCACCGCAGGCTCCACCGCGCCGACCCCACCTGATCCACCTGATCCACCTGATCCCCAGCCCGGGGCTGTCCCTACGCGGCGGGGGGACGGGTCTGGCCGTCCAAGGGCCAGGCTGGGCGTCGGGGGAAGGGCCGCAGCTGCAGCTTTCCGGCCACTGTCCCCGCAACCGCCCGCGGGGCCACCTACCCGGGCGCGGGGGGCGGCGGGCGCTGTGGGTGCCGGCGCCGCCGGTAGAGCCCGGACGCTGCGAGCGCGCCCAGCCGGCCTGCCATGCTGCAGGCCTCCTCCTCCGCCGCCTCCTCGGCCTCCTCCTCCTCCTCCTCGGCCTCCTCCTCCTCCTCCTCCGCCTCCTCCTCCTCCTCCTCGGCCTCCTCCTCCTCCTCCTCGGCCTCCTCCTCCTCCCTCCCCAGGCCGGGGTCAGGGCAGTGCAGGGCCGCCTCCCCCCACCGCTCTGCACGCTCTGCACGGGAGCTCACGTTACACACAGCGATCTCCAAAGGGCAGCAGAGTCAACTCCAAATACAAAGGATGTTGTTGCCCCTGTGGGGGCGGCACAGTGAAAGCAGAGGCTGGCAGGGCCGGGTCCTGGCTGGGGAGGAGACTGGCTGGGAGGATCCCAAACAGCCCTGAAGCAGGTCCCTAGTGGCAGGCCAGGATGCCGGGGGTCCCAGGCTGAGAGGGACCTAAGAAGGGAACCCCAAGCCCCCTGACCTGCAGGAGAGCAATATGGGACTGACCTGGTTTAGGGATCCTAGAAACAGTTAAGAAGCTGGTGAGGAAGCCCCACACGTGCCCACACTCTGCCTCGTTCCCTCCCGAGAGAGCCTGTGCTGCAAATGCCACCTGGAGACCCAGATTAGGGCAGGATCTGGTTCCCCAGACCCGACCGACAAACTGCCAAGCCCCCACACGAGGTCCATGCTGTCAAACCCCCAGCAACAGACTATCCCCCCAACTTGCCAGGGAAGGCAGAAGCAGAGTCCGACAGGAGACTGCCAGGAAGGCGCCACTGCCATGCATTTTTACCTAAAGAGATAGGCAGGGTTATCGTGATCCAAGTGCAAACACCCCAGGTCGGCATCTGAGTTGTGGTCCCTGCTGGCCGAGCAGGCACTCTGGTCTGCAACGAAATGAGAATCCAGAGCACTCACGGAGATCTTTAAAATGGATTCCATTTCCCTGAAAAACCTTTCTAGTAAGGTCAGAAAGCGCGAGCAGTGTCTTCCTCTGCCCTTCTAAAGAAAACAGTAGCGATCTCTCTGAACAACAGGGCGCTGGTCCTCCTACACTGAGGTGGAGGGAGACTTTGGAGAGAATCCATTGGCACTCAGATGCCGGGCCCACATACCAAGAAGCATACCTCACCCAGCAAATCCAAACTCATTAATCACCCTGGGGTCAGCTCCAAAACACAGCCAGACGACTACAAGCATTGGGTGCAGTATAACTTGTAAATGCAGCTCAATTCCAAAAGTACCAAGTACGGATCAATTCAACAAATATTTTTTAAAGGGGCAAAAGGACACAGTGGCTGAGGCTGGAGGAGCCAAAGTGGGAGTACAAAGATCACCACCTCCCACTCCCTGATGTGGATAACTGAATGCTTAAGAAAGCTTATTAGAAAGTTTTGTTATAGCACCTTGAAGTCAGTGCCCTAGGGCCTAGGCTCCTCCTACCAGCCTCACTCAGCCTCTCCCTTGGGGGAATTCTGAACTCTGGAACCCAGAACTCACCTGGAACTACAGTGTCATTTAAGGAGGGAACATTTAATAATTTCACTCACGTGTGGAATTTAAGAAACAAAACAGAGGATCCTAAGGGAAGGGAGGGAAAAATAAAAGAAGACGAAATCAGAGAGGGAGACAAACCATAGGGGGTCTTAATCATGGGGAACAAACTGAGGGTTGCTTGAGGGGAAGGTGGGAGGACAGGGTAGCTGGGTGATGGGCATTAAGAAGGGCACATGATATAATGAGCACTGGGTGTTATATAAAACTAACGAATCACTGAACTCTACCACTGAAACTAATAATACAATATGTGTTAATTGAGTTTAAATTTAAAAATAAACAAATATTTTAAAAATAAGGAGGGAACATTTATTTAGGGTTTCTGCAGTTGCAGACAGACCAGAAAGGGAGGCTACAGCCACAAGTGTTTTGTGCATCATAATTCGTAAATGAAATTCAAGTCCAAGGTTACCAAGTACTAATCAATTCAACAAATATGTACTGTAAAAGGAAATACCAGGGGTTAGAAGTTGAAAAGGGAAATTAGAGTCTAATTAGGCCCAAATCCCAAATCTCTCTCTGCACAGCCTTGTCCCCTGTCCCTCTAATTCTGCAACCTGTCTTGCAGAAATGGGTGTAGGAGCCATTTCAGTGTCCCCAGACAGCACTCTGGCTCCAGAGGACAAAGTTGCAAAAACATAATAAGAATGATATCAGCATAAGTGGCAGAGTAAGAACCTTTGGAATTTTGTCCCTTCATAAAAACAATGAAAAACTAGCAAAAATTCTCAGAATCTACTTTTTCAGAACTCTGTAAGTTAACAAGAGTTTTGCAGTAACCCAGGAACATTTGGTCAAATCAGTTGAATCTTGGTAAGAACAATGAGCTTTGTGATGCTTTAACTTATCCTAGTCCCTGACAGCCTATACCCTAACTCCATGGCTGTCTTGAAAAATAACATCCCACATTCCCAGTAATTAAGAAGCAGGCAGGGCTGGAGCTCGTTCAAACCTTCACTCTCTGGAAGACTCTACCTGAAAGTCTTGTTTTTATGTAACCTCATTCACACATACCCAATGTTAAAAACCTCTCTTGGGTTTTTTTTTTCCAAAGGTACTACTATTATAGCTGCCTATAGTATCATAGCTGTCGTTGCCATTGGCAATGGATAACGGTGGGGGCAATGATAAACTAATCAAAAGCTTAAAAGGGAAAACTGAGGAATTAGATGTCCTTAGGGGCTTTGAAAAGGACCAACATATTTCTGGGAATCTAGAAGACCATGCAAAAGCCCAGGACTGCTTGCATGCTCACGGAAGAACTAAGAAGGTCGTAAGCTCTTACTTCTGACTGACCTTCGGGCCTGTTTGCAGGAGTGAAGGCTAACGCAGACTTGTAACTGCCCAGTTGCATGTTGAAGGTGTGCCCCAACATACACTTAGGTCCCTCAGCAAAGACTGAAAGGCATCTTGGTTTCAGGCATCAAGGGAAAACTTTGTCCAGTCATTAGCAGGCCACTAAACTAACCAGGCAGAGACTTCAGTCACAAATGACAGAGATACAGACTTTACACAATTAGATCAGAAAAGTTACTAAACAAACAACAAATAGCAACAAGAAACTCAGAGGAGTGGAGGAGAATCTGATATCAGAATTGCCACATATTATTTAAAATGTTCAGTTCTTAGCAAAAAATTATGACATGTACAAAGAAATGAAAAAGTATGACCCTTACACACAAAAAGGAGTAATCAACAGAAACTGTCCCTGAGGAAGACCAAATATTAGACTTACTACACAGACTTTAAATCAGTTATTTTAATTATGTTCAAAGAACTAAAGGAAACCATGCCTTAAAAAACTAAAGTATGAGAATGATATCACATCAAATGGAGAATACTGATAAAGAGAAATTATTAAAGGGGACCCAATAGGAATTTTGCAGTTGAAAAGAAATACTAAAAAGAGTCCTTCAGGATGAAATTAAAAAACACTAGACAATAACTTGAATCCACATAAAAAGGGACGCCTGTATGGTTCAGTCTCTTGAGCACCTGCCTTTGGTTCAGGTCATGATCCCAGAGTCCCTTTCTCCCTGTTATTCCCCTTGCTTGTGCTGTTTCTCTCTCTGTTGAATAAATAAAATCTTAAAAAAAAAAAAAAAGTGAATCCTCATGAAGAAATAAAAAGCAGCAAAGTATATTTAACCATGACATGGTAAAGGTTACTATATAGATAAAAATAAAATACAATATAAATGTACTTTTTGTTCATAAACCTATTTTTCCCAACTACAACAGCCTAATAAAACAATTCATTACAAAAGAAGGCAATAATAGTGTGGGAATTGAGAAACAAAAAAGACTTAAAATATATATTTAAAAAATTGTAAATGGGGGATCCCTGGGTGGCGCAGCGGTTTGGCGCCTGCCTTTGGCCCAGGGCGCGATCCTGGAGACCCGGGATCGAATCCCACGTCGGGCTCCCGGTGCATGGAGCCTGCTTCTCCCTCTGCCTGTGTCTCTGCCTCTCTCTCTCTCTGTGACTATCATAAATAAATAAAAATTAAAAAAAAAATTGTAAATGGTAAATGTAAAATAATTACATTAAATGCAAATGGATTAAATTATCCAATTAAAAGTCAGAAATTAGCAAATGGATGTAAAAAAAACATGATCTACCTATATAATTTCTATAAGAGATTCACTTTAGAAAAAAACACAAATAGTTTGAAAGTAAAATTATGGAAAAGATACACCATGCCAACAGCAATTGAAAAGGAACTGGAGGACAGCCCCAGTGGCGAAGCGGTTTAGCGCCGCCTGCAGCCCAGGGCGTGATCCTGGAGCCCCGGATAGAGTCCCACATCAGGCTCCCTGTATGGAGCCTGTTTCTCCCTCTGCCTGTGTCTCTGCCTATCTCTCTCTCTCTCTCTCTCTGAATAAATAAATAAAATCTTTAAAAAAAAAAAAAAAAAAAGGAAAGAAAAGGAACTGGAGTGGCTATCCATACTAACATCAGACAAAATAGACTTTAAGACAAAAATTGGGGGATCCCTGGGTGACTCAGCGGTTTAACGCCTGCCTTTGGCCCGGGGCACGATCCTGGAGCCCTGGGATGGAGTCCCACATCAGGCTCCCTGCATGGAGCCTGCTTCTCCCTCCTCCTGTGTCTCTGCCTCTCTCTCTCTCTCTCTCTCTCTCTATCTATCTAAATAAATAAATAAATAAATAAATCTTTAAAAAAAAAGACAAAAATTGTTACAAGAGCAAAAAAGGACCTTCTATAAAAGAGTCAATCCATCAAAAATAAATAACAAATATAAACATATATGCACCTAACAACAGACTCAAAAAACTTGGAGCAAAAATTATTAGAATGAAATAAAAATAGATAATGTAGCAATAATAGTTGGAGACTCCAATACTCCAATTTCTCTTTTTTTAAAAGATTTTTATTCATTTATTTGAGATAAAGGGAGCACAAGCCAGAGGGAGGGAAGCAGAGGGGCAAAGGGAGAGGAATAAGCAGACTCTCTGCAGAGCAGGGAGCCCAACACAGGGCTTGATCCCAAGACCCTGAGATCACAGAAATCTGAGATCACAACTTGAGCCAAAGGCAGATGCTTAACTGACTGAGCAACTCAGACACCCCAAAACTCTACTTTCCTAATGGATACACTATTATACAAAAGTTAAGCAAGGATATAAAAGACATAAACAACACTATAAACCAACTACACCTAAAAGACATCTATAGGACACTCCATCCAACAATAGCAGAATATATGTTTTCAAGTATACACGGAACATTCTCCAGGGTAGACCATATGCCGGGCCATAAAAAGAGCCTCAGGGAGCACCTAGGTGGCTCAGTGTTTGAACATCTGTCTTTGGCTCAGGTCATGATTCCAGGGTCCTGGGATCGAGTCCCACAATAGGTTCCCCACAGGAGCCTGCTTCTCCCTCTGCCTATGTCTCTGCCTCTCTCATGAATAAATAAATAAAATCTTTTTTAAAAAATAATTGTATAATAGTTTAAATAGTTGTATCCTTTAAAATAGTTTTATAGTTGTATATTAAACAAGAAAATCTCAAATCAATAATTTAACCTTCCACTTTAAAAAAAAAAACAGAAGAGTAAACTGAACTCAAAGCAAGCATAGGGGAGGAAATAATAAAGATTAAAACAGAAATAAATGAAACAGAGATTAGGAAGAAAATAGAGAATAGCAACAAAATCAAAAGTGATTCTTTGACAAGATCAACAAAACTAACAAACCTTTAAGCCAGACTGACCAAGAAAAAAAGAGAACACACAAATGACTGAAATCAGGAATGAAAGATGGGGCTGAAGTTAAAGAAACCTAAAGGACTGTAAGGGAATGCTGTGAACAATTATATACAAACTAAATTACAGCAAATAAAATAACCTAGCTGAAATGGGCAAATACCTAGGAAGATACAAACTACCAAAACTGAATCAACAAGAAATGTAAGATCCAAATAGGCCAATAACAAGTGAAGAGACTGGGTTCATAATCAAAATCTTCCAGGACACCTGGCTAGCTCCATCAATGGAGCATGAAACTCTTGATCTTGGGGTTGTGAAATTGAGCCCCACATTGGATGTAGAGATTACTTTAAAAAAAATCTTTAAGATTTTATTTATTTATTCATGAGAAACATAGAAAGAGAGATAGAGACACAGGCAGAAGAAGAAGCAAGCTCCATGCAGGGAGTCTGACGTGGGACTCCATCTCAGGTCTCCAGGATCATGCCCTGGGCTGAAGGTGACGCTAAACCGCTGAGCCACCCAAGCTGCCCTTTAAAAAAAAAAAAAAAAAAAAAATCTTAAAAAAAAATCTTTCTACAAAGATGAGCCAAATGGTTTTATTGATGAATTTTACCAAATGTTTAAGTAGCATTAACACCAACCCTTCACAAAAATCTCAAAAAATCTACCAGGAAGGAACACTTTCCAACTCACTCAATGAAGTCAGCATTACCTCAGATCAGAAAAATATATCATAAGAAAACTGCAGAGGAATATCACTTATAAAACTAGATGTAGGGGATCCCTGGGTGGCGCAGCGGTTTGGCGCCTGCCTTTGGCCCAGGGCACGATCCTGGAGACCCGGGATCGAATCCCACATCGGGCTCCCGGTGCATGGAGCCTGCTTCTCCCTCTGCCTATGTCTCTGCCTCTCTCTCTCTCTCTGTATGACTATCATAAATAAATAATAAAAAAAAATTTTAAAACTAGATGTAAACATCCTCAACAAAACTGAATCTAGCAGCCTATAAAAAGTACTACACATCATGACCAAATGAGATTTGACCTAGGATATAAAGTTGGTTCAACATCCAAAATCAATGCAATTCATCACAAGAATGCTGAGAATGTGCTTGACAAAATCCAACACACTTTCATGATAAAAAAGAAAAGCAGGGCAGTCTGGGTGGCTCAGTGGTTTGGCACCACCTTCAGCCCAGGGCCTGATCCTGGAGACCCCGGATCGAGTCCCACATTGGGCTCCCTGTGTGGAGCCTGCTTCTCCCTCTGCCTGTGTCTCTGCCTCTCTCTCTCTCTCTCTCTCTCTCTCTCCCCCCCATGTCTCTCATGAATAAATAAATAAAATCTTAAAAAAACAAACAAAAAAAAAAACCTCTCAACAAACTAGGAATAGAAGGGTACTTCCTCAGCCATATAAAAACCCAGAGCTAACATCACAATGGTAAAAGCCTGAGAGCTTTCCCTCTAAGGTCAAGAACAAGACAAGGACGTCCGGTCTTGCCATTTCTTTTCAACATTGCAGTGGAGGTTCTAGCAAGGATAATTAGCAATAAGAGGAAATAAAATGTATCCAGATTGGAAAAGATGTAAAACTGCCTATATTTGCATACTACATACTCTCATATACAGAAAACCTTAAACCCCAAGAAAAAACATTATAACTAGTAAATGAGTTCAGCAAGTTTGCAGGATAAAAAGAAAAAATCAATATACAAAACTCATTAGCAACAAACAATATGAATACAAAATTAATAAAACAATTCCATTTACATCATAAAGAATACAATACCTAGGAATAAATTTAGCCAATGAAGCATAAGACTCATACACTGAAAACTATATCATATTGTTGAAAGAAACTAAAGAAGACCTAAATAAATGGAAAGACATCCTATGTTCATGGATTGGAAAACTTGATATTGTTAAGATGATAATACCTCCTCCCACCCCAAAACTAACCTACAGACACAACACAAGCCCTATCAAAATTCCAACTGCCTTTTTTTATAGAAATGGGCAAACTGGTCCTAAAATTCACATGCAAATGCATGAGACCCAGAATAACCAAAACAATTTGGAAAAGAACAGTCAGAGGACTCACATTTCCCAATTTCAAAACTTATTACAGAGTTACAGTAGTAATGATCAAACAGTCTGGTACTGGTACATATATCAATGGAATAGGATTGAGAGTCCAGAAATAATTCCATACATCCATGATCAACTGATTTTCAACACGACTGACAAGCCAATTCAATCAGGATAAATAATTTTGTCAACAAATGATGCTAGGACCACAATAGCCACATGCAAAAGAATGGTTTTAAACCCCTACCTTGGGCCATGTATAAAAACTGACTCACAATGGATTGAAAAACAAAATATAAGAGTTAAAGTATAAACTCTTAGAAGAAAACATAGGTACAAATCTCCATGACCTTGGATTAGGTAACACCTAGATATGACACCAAAAACTCAAGCAATCAAAGAAAAAATAGATAAATTGGATTTCATCAAAATTTGAAACTTTTGTGCATCAGAGGACACCATCAAGGAAGTTAGAAGATAATCCATGGAGTAGGATAAAGTATTTGCAAATCATTTATCTGATAAGTGTTTCATATCCAGAATAAAACTCTTAAAAATCCAACAATAAAAAGACAATCCAATTTAAAAATGAGCACTGAATCTGAATAAACATTTCTAGAAAGAAGATACACCAGTATCAATAAGCATGTGAAAAGATATTCAACATGACAACTTGTTAATGAAATGAAATGAAAATCAAAACCACAGTGTGATATCACTTTGCACCCACTGAAACAACAATAAGTGTTAGTGAGAATATGAAGAAAATTAGAACTCTCATACGTTTCCTGGTGGAAATGTAAAGTATGCAGTTACTCAGAAAACAGCTTGGCAATTCCCCAAAAAATTTAATATAGAATCACCATGTCATCCAGCAATTCTACTCCAAAGTATATGATCAAGAGAGTAAAAAATATATAGAAATGTTCACAGCAGCATTATTATTAAAAGCCAAAAACGTGGAAGCAATTCAAATGTTCACCACAAATGAACACATAGACAAAATGTGGTATATCCATGCAATGGAATGTTATTTGCACCCCGTCCCCAAAAGAGGAATTAAGTACTGATTCATATTACAATGTAAGTGAACCTTGAAAATAGTACACTAAATGAAAGAAGCCAGGCCAAAAAAATCCACATAATATATAATTTCATTTATAGGAAATATCCAGGACAGGCAAATCCAGAGAGACAAACAGCAGATTATTGGCTGCCAAAACCTGGGGATTGACTACAAATGCGTATGGGGTTTCTTTTGGAGGGTGACAAAAATGTCCCAGAATTAGTGAGGATGGTTGTACAAATGGTGAATGTACTAAAATCCACTAAATTGTGCACAATAAAATAGTGAATTTTATGGTATGTGAATTATATCACAAATGTTTAAAATGCACAGGTGTAGCGAAGAATACAACTACACAGCTTACTAGAGGCAGGGACAGAGGCCAGGGCCACCAGCAAGGTTAAGGCCATGTGGCCACCACCGTCCTCAGGGCAGCCAGCAACACTACCGCAAACAGCCTCTCCACCGGAGCCAGCTCCCCCTACCAACACCTCCTGCCTGGATGCACTGAGAGCCTAGGTCCCTTGGAATGCCTCAGACGAATGACATTTTCCAACCTTCTTACTTACATGAAATCTGATTTTGAGCGATTTTATTTTCTTCTTTTAAAACTCAAGCATCTGGGGGGATAGGGTAACTGGGTGACAGGCATTAAGGAGGGCGCATGATGAGCTGAGCACTGGGTGTCATGCTATATGTTGGCAAATTGAATTTAAATAAAATTAAAAGAAAGAAAAATAAAACTCAAGCATCAGCGTTTGGTTTTACAGACCATACATTCAGTCATGTCATCTCAGTGACACACTGTCCTCTCACGGAGTATCTCATTAACATATTTGTCTTCTTACATCATCTTGAGTAAATATTCATCATTGGAAATTTAAGATTTGAATAAACAGAACAAGGAGAGTGAAGGTGCCTCCCTCTGTCCACCCTGCCTGGAAACGAAGACCTAAGGAACATTTAGGTATGATCTGCACGTGATAGATAGAGCAGAGCGACGCGAAGCCACGCAGCCCGAGAGGCGGGACAGCCACCGTGCATGGAAAGCCTGGCCCCTCTCCACAAGGAGGGCGCAGGCCAACTCCTGCCAGGTCCCAAGTGCTAACTGCTAAATTGTCAGGAATTTTGTGAACCAGTTCGACTCATGTTGGTGATGTGAGGTGAGGTGAGGTCGGGGTACTTTCAGCCAGGGACTGGACACACAGTAGATAAGGCCCTCCGTCCCCCCACCGCACTCCACTCGCAGCATCAGAGTCAACACTGGAAGCAGAGGGAAAGGGAGGAGTTGGGGGGTCATGGGTGGTGCCTGGCTTGGCCTGGGCTCGGGGTCCAGCCATGTGGCACTTGTCCTCTGCCCCACACAGCTCTATGTGCTAGCGCCGGATCCTGTCTGCCACTCTAGCTTACAGTGGCTCTTCTGCCAGGGGGGCCACGGGGCTTCCTCTCGAGAAAGGTGGGGAGTGGTTGAGAGCACCGAGGGTGGCAGTGCTGATGGATGTAAGGGCAGGGATCAAGCAGCCCCACTCTGCACTGCACCCAGTGAGCACCCAGCTCAGGATCTGGAACGCGGTGACCTCAACAGACGGTGGTCACATGGTGGGTGGGAGTCCCCCTTAGAGCAGGCCAAGCCACTGAGCTCCCAGGCGGCCCGTGCCCCGTCCCAGGCTCATGGGAAGACTGTCGCTGACAGGCCGCATCCCCAAGCAGGGGCGTAACCTTGCCCGGGTCTTCACATCCTCCCTGGAGATCAGTGGTGATGTCAAAGGCCCCTTCAGCTGGGACAAAGACTTTGGTGTTTTCAAGATTCAGAGCCTTGGGGCCACTTGCCAGGACTGAGCTTCCAGCCCACAGCATGGCCTCTCCCTAACCACACCCAGGCTCCAGGCCTCACTTACCCCTCTGTCCCTGCTCAGCCCCCTACCGAGCTTCAGAGGCTTCCTCTGGGACTTGCCACGGCTCTTCGAATCCTTCATGACCCAAACTAGACCGATGCCCGTGCCTGCCACCACAACTGGGCATCCTCCTGGAAGTCATCCTCTCTGTCAGATTCCGCCTTCCGGGCCCCCCGAGTCCGGCTCCTCTTCTCTGTCCCCAAGGCTGCTGAGGAAGAGCCTCCCTTGTGGACCTCCTAAGCAATCTCTTCTTCAGCAGCCCTTTCTCTGCACAGCACCCAGAGGTGTGTTCCCAAAGTGCACTCTGGGCTACCTCACTGGCTCTCCACCGCCCTCCCTCTGGCCTTGCTCGCTCTGGTCCTGTAGACAGGCTGGCACTTTACACAGTTGGCAGGGGGAGCCCCAGCGGTGTGTGGGCTGTACAATCAGAGGGTCGTTTCCAAAGGTCAGCCTGGTTCTAGGCAGCACGGGTGGATGGGTGGAGAACCAGGATCCGGGTGTGAGAACTATCCTGGCGTCTCATGGGGCCCGTGGACATGCAGAGGTCAAGGTGGCCGCGATAGAGTAAAACTGAAACTCTCCAGCTTCCGGGACAGGAAAAACCTCACCCCCCCACCCCCCACCAATGGATGGGGCGGGTGTCCATTCCTCAGCTGGCCTGGCCCCGTGCCTGTGGTGGACGGAGAGGGAACCAGTCCTGGCCTGGGTACCGCATGTGGCAGGCCGACTTCAAGGGAGGGGTAAATCTATGCTCCCAGACTGCTCACAGCTGCGAAAAACAAATGAGCAGGAAAATACACCAAGAGAAAAGAAACAGGCCACCAAAATATTCCCAGGGGCATCTCTGAGGAGGGGAACTGTGGGTGTGTCCTTTCTTTTTCTGTTCCCGTTATCATTTCTGTTTCTGGGTTTTTTCTAACTCTCTGAGATGAGCAATGTGACTTTACAAGGAAAAACTCGACCCAGTGTTTTCCAAGGTTCACTCTGGTCTGTGTGTCATTTGATGACCAGAATTTCTCTGGACCCCTGCAGCTCAAGGCAGGGCAGGTTGACCCTGCTCCCACCACCTGCCTGCCTCCCAGCTTCTCTTGCTGGGCTGTCCGTCGGCTGACCTGATGGCCTTCATCTGCCCAAAGGCCCAAGGGACCCAGGAGTGACAGGAGCCCTGCCATGGAAACAAAGGTATCTCGGTCTCCGCTCTCCTCACCCCGTACAGGCCACCAGGGCGGAAGCTGCTGCCAAAGCTGGCAGCATGTGGCTTTGCCTTATTAGGGTGTCTGCGGTGCCTGAGTCTCTGCGTCACATGTGTTCCACCCAACCTCAACACTGGTCTGTGCAGCTCCTAGTTCACTCTTTCCCTTCTTTTCCTCAAAAGCTCCCAGGTGGGCAACAGGCAGCTGGCTGAGCAGGGGAGCCGAGCAAGGGCCTGCCAAGCGCCCGAGGAAGGCTGAGCCCTAGAAGGCTGGTTGTGTCCACAGACTCTGGCCACGATGAGAGCAGGAAGAGAAGAGCATTTGAAGCACAGGAGTCGCTGGGTCGCGGGACATGTGGCATTTGGGTGTCCTAGCGGCCCTCATACTCCAGGCCAGTGTGCCCCCGCCCTCCTGGTGACCAGTGTGCACATCACCCAGGTTCGGGGCCACCACCCTGCCCTCTGCAGTTGCTCCCCATTCCTGGGCGCTGCCTATCCACGTCAAAGAGCATCCTGCTGCCAGGACTTGGCTGGACGGGGGCTGCTGGGCCTCAGAGACCATCCCCTCCCACCTAGCCTTGAGTCATGCACTTGGACCCACCCATGTTCCAGAAAGGACTGCTGAGGCCAACAGTTGCCAGACTCTAGTGCACATGTGACAGGCCCCCTAAGTCACTCAGCCTCCGTGGCCTCAGTTACCTTATCTGTGAAACGGCCACAGGGCCTGAGAGCCCGAGCTGGGCCAGGCCGGGGGGAACGCCCCCCCCCCCAGCAGCCTGTGCTCCCGCAGAGGTCTAGCCAGGCCCCCACATGGGCCCTTTACCATCTCTAACATTTTTCGCCATTCCTGGCTTCCGGGGGCTCCAAGGTGAGCTCTGCAGGCTGCGGGAGCCGACAGGAGCCTCCGGCGCGGGTTTAAAGCCTCGTTTAGTTTGTTGTGACCCTGGGCGAGTCCCAGGCACCCCTGAGCCGCGGTTCTCCATTAGTGGGGACCAGCTGTGTCCACCCTGGAGGGTGGCAGGTGGGGCGGCGGGAGCTTCACCCGCGGGGGCGGGGCCCTGGTCCGGCAGGTGCAGGGAGTCGGGCCGCGACAGGTGGAGCCGCAGCGTCTCCGGAACGGCCGGCGGGGGTCGGGGGGCGGTGGGGGCGGCCGCAGCCCCGCGGGGACAGGCGCCTCCCGCCCTCCCGCCCTCGGCCTCGGCGCGGATGGGGGCTGTTACCTTCCCGTCATGGTGGCCGCGCGCTGAGCCCGGGGTCGCCGCGGCCCCTCTGCCGCCTCCGCAGCCAGACAGCACCAGCCAGCAGGTCCGCGCACCCAGCAGGCAGACGCCCAAAAAAGGCCAAGAGCGCTCCGCCCGGCGCCCAGCCCGGCCCGCGGGGGGGGGGGGAGGGGGTGGGGTCCGCCGGCCCGCGGGGGGGGAGGCGGGGCGAGCTGGGGCGAGCTGGGGGTCAGCTGGGGGCGAGCTGGGGCGAGCTGGGGCGAGCTGGGGGCGAGCTGGGGGTCAGCTGGGGCGAGCTGGGGGCGAGCTGGGGGTCAGCTGGGGCCGAGCTGGGGTGAGCTGGGGGCGAGCTGGGGTGAGCTGGGGCGAGCTGGGGGCGAGCTGGGGTCAGCTGGGGGCGAGCTGGGGATGAGCTGGGGATGAGCTGGGGGCGAGCTGGGGGCGAGCTGGGGCGAGCTGGGGCGAGCTGGGGGCGAGCTGGGGGTCAGCTGGGGCGAGCTGGGGGCGAGCTGGGGGTCAGCTGGGGATGAGCTGGGGATGAGCTGGGGGTCAGCTGGGGGCGAGCTGGGGCGAGCTGGGGCGAGCTGGGGGCGAGCTGGGGGTCAGCTGGGGCGAGCTGGGGGCGAGCTGGGGGTCAGCTGGGGCCGAGCTGGGGGCGAGCTGGGGTGAGCTGGGGCGAGCTGGGGGCGAGCTGGGGTCAGCTGGGGGCGAGCTGGGGATGAGCTGGGGATGAGCTGGGGGCGAGCTGGGGATGAGCTGGGGGCGAACTGGGGGCGAGCTGGGGGCGAGCTGGGGGCGAGCTGGGGATGAGCTGAGGGCGAACTGGGGGTCAGCTGGGGGTGAACTGGGGGCGAGCTGGGGGCGAGCTGGGGGTCAGCTGGGGCGAGCTGGGGGCGAGCTGGGGGTCAGCTGGGGCGAGCTGGGGGCGAGCTGGGGGTCAGCTGGGGCGAGCTGGGGGCGAGCTGGGGTCAGCTGGGGGCGAGCTGGGGATGAGCTGGGGATGAGCTGGGGGCGAGCTGGGGATGAGCTGGGGGCGAGCTGGGGGCGAGCTGGGGGCGAGCTGGGGGCGAGCTGGGGATGAGCTGGGGGCGAGCTGGGGGTCAGCTGGGGGTGAACTGGGGGCGAGCTGGGGGCGAGCTGGGGGTCAGCTGGGGCGAGCTGGGGGCGAGCTGGGGGTCAGCTGGGGCGAGCTGGGGGCGAGCTGGGGGTCAGCTGGGGCGAACTGGGGGCGAGCTGGGGGCGAGCTGGGGGCGAGCTGGGGATGAGCTGAGGGCGAACTGGGGGTCAGCTGGGGGTGAACTGGGGGCGAGCTGGGGGCGAGCTGGGGGTCAGCTGGGGCGAGCTGGGGGCGAGCTGGGGCGGAGGGCCGCCCCGCCACTCGCGCTGCGCTAGCCCGGGGCGACCGAGCCTGGCCTGCGGCGGGTGCGGATCGTGCCCCCCCGCCCGGGCTCCGCGGCCACCTCCCCGGATTCCAGGCATAGTTTTCCTTTTAAAGGGAGCGAAGTTATAATAACCGTGAACCGAGCCCCCAGCCCCGCCGGCCGCCCTGCCGGCTCGCCCGGCGCTCCCCCTGCGCTGTCCCGGGGCCGGGTGGGGGCAGAGGTGCAGGATGCTGAGACCACCTCGGTTCCCTCGGTTCCAGTGCGGCCCGGCCGGGGAGGTGGTCACCTTCATGCTTTCCTTCCTCGAACAGGCGGCCCTGGGCGCGGACTCGCCCCGCGGGGCACTGGGGACCCCTGGGTCACGGGGCCGCCCCCCGAAAGCCGAGCACGGAGGGCGCCCCTTCAGGCGGGGGCCCTGACTGCAAACGAGCCGCCAGATCAGCGCCCTCCCCACAAGTAGCCCCTCGAAGCGGGCGAGGAGCCACTAGCCCAGCAAGATACTTTACAATGAAAATAGCAACCGCCCAAGTTGGGGAGGAGAACCAAGCACTCCTCTCTACAATGAAGCACCGGTGACAAGTTAGAGAACTGTTTAAAGTGACCCTGTGGGACGCCTGGGTGGCTCAGCGGTTGAGCGTCTGCCTTGGGCTGGGGGCATGATCCCAGGGCCCAGGATGGGGTCCCTCGTCAGGCTCCCAGCAGGGAGCCTGCTTCTCCCTCTGCCTGTGTCTCTGCCTCTCAATCTGTGTCTCTCATGAATAAATAAATCTTTTTAAAAAATAAGTAAGGTGACCCTGTGGGGGCACCTGGGTGGCTCAGTCCATTGTCTGCCTTCAGCTCAGGTCATGATCCCAGGGGCCTAGGATGGAGCCCCCCATGTAGCTGCCTGCTCAGCATAGACTCTGCTTCTCCCTCTCCCTCCCCCCCTGCTCATTTTCAGTCTCTCAAATAAATAAATAAAATCTTTAAAGTGACCCTGTGATACGAAATCATTAGGGAATCTACTCTGGGAAAACTATCACACAAATAAAACAAAAAACCCTCAGTCTCTCTACCTATAGGCAGGTATTTCTAGCTGGTCCGTGTAGCACAGCTTATGTTTGGAAGCAGCCCAAATATCACACTATGAAGCCAGGATTGAGCCACAAGATCCTTCAACCCGACCAGACACCGTAGTACTTCTGGCCTGGCAGCAGATAAACACTATCTACAAATGACCGTGCAAAGTAGCAACTACAAACAGCGAATTCAGAACGAGGAGTCGAGAGTGACATCGCAGAAACGAGCTTAGAAAAGGCATCTGTCCTAGAAACTGCTATCTTGAAACCTGTGCAGTTTGCACTTGCTAGTTCTTTTGCGGCTGTGTCTTAGCTGATAGTGTTTAACTGTAATTTGATGGTTGATTAAGCTTAAAGTACGGATAATGATTTCTTGGTTCATCTGCCTCTTTAAGGAGAAATGCTTTTCACAATTGCTGATGCAGAGGAACAGGTGCGCGAGGGGCTATGCACCAGAAATGGACTGCCAGGCTGGCTGGTTCATTGAATATCAGGGTTCTATAGGAAACTAAAAAGGATGAAAAGTAGAAGGAAGAACATCAAAGGGACCTATTCCCTGCCTCAAGGGGACCCCATGCCCACCTGAAAGCCCGACGGCCTCCCTTAGTATGGTTGCTGAATACAGGAGGATGTCCCTGTGGCCAAAGCAGAGCCCTCTGCTGCTCACCCAGCCACCCAGCATGCCTCATCCTTGGGCTAAGGGCAAGCTCAGCAAGAGTTCGGTGGCGTCTGTGGGCATCGCTCAGCTCTGCTGGAGATGGAAGGATTGAAGGAGCCATGAGTCAGGCTCATATGGTGCAGCCAGAGGTCAGGTTTGAAGGAGAGAGCTGCAGTTGTGCAGCAGTGGTCACTCACACATTCACTCACTCACACCCATTCACTCAAGAGCAATCATGAATACGGGTACTGGGACAGAGCACTGAACCAGGGGACAAAACATAGACGTGAGTTTACACAGGGACAGTGCTGCAAAAAAAGTACAACATGGGGGGCTCCTTTCAACTGAAAGGGCAAGGAAGGCTCCTGAGGACTGGCACTGAAGCTAAAACCTGGATGAGGAAGAGAGCCAGCAAGGTGGAACAGCAGGGCAGCAGCCCTGACCTGGGAAGGCCTTGGGGAGCTCCAGGGTCAGGAAGAAAGAAGGTGATGTGTCTGCAAAACAGGGAGCCGGGGGCATGGGAAATAAGGCAGAAATGCCAGGGGGCAAAAGGACCGGGGGCCAGAGCATGAGCGCCAGCCACACTAGCATTCGGATTCCACCCTTAGTGAGGTGGGAGATTCGGAGCACCTGGGGGGCTCAGTCGGTTAAGAGTCTGCCTTCAGCTCAGGTTGTGATCTCAGGGTCCTGGGATCAAGCCATGCATCAGGCTCCTTGCTCTTTGAGAAGCCTGCTTCTCCCTCCCTCTCCCTTTGGTGCTCTCTCTCTCTCTCTCTCTCAAATAAATAAACAAACAAAAATTAAAAAACAAAAAACAAGTGGTAGATTCCACAACACCTGTTAGGGCAGGAGGCTGTGAGCACCCCATTCACAGGGCATGTCCCTAGTTGCCCCACACCACCCTCCTTCTCCCCCTTTCCCATTGACAGCCACAGCTGAGCCAGCTCAATGCCCAGGGGTGCTGAGGCAGGAGTAAGGGTTCATGGGGACCAAGGGAGGAGGTAGGCTTGCCTTGACCACAGTGGCTTAATAAGGAGCATGAAGACAGAAACTGGGGGCATCAGAATGCCTCAAGGCCTTCTCCAATGTCTAGGGCGAACCCCCACTCCCATATGACAATGGGGACCAAGAAGGCCTTGCAGCCCCAAGGAAGTCTCAGGGTCTCTTGCCATGGTCCAGGCCCCAGCAGGAGCCAGATTGCTTCCCAGCACGCAGGACCAGTGTCATGCCTGTTTAGTGATGGCCCATATGACATGAGGGCACCCAAACAGTTCTGCCCAAAGGGTCTCTCCCCCCAGATCTGGTTTAGGCATTTCCCTCTCAGAGCACTGGGGATGGCCCAACTGGGTCATTGTTAAACAGCAGCACATAACTGGAATTAACCAGTTCCTTCAAGTCCAAACTTAATTCCAGAAGTGGTCTGTGAGACTTCCCAGGGAAGGGCAGGGAAACACCTGGACCGCCCAGAGGAAAAGCTGGAATTCTCTAGCTGGAGCCTGGCTGAAAATGAATAGTGCATAGCACACCCACCTCTGTGTACCACCAGGTAGCACAACTACTTGCAGCTTTTTATTTTTTTAAGATTTTATTTATTTATTCATGAGAAACACACAGAGAGAGGCAGAGACAGGCAGAGGGAGAAGCAGGTTCCTGGAGGGGAGCCCTATGCGGAACTCGATCCCAGGACCCCGGGATCACGACCTGAACCGAAGGCAGATGCTCAACCATTGAGCCACTCAGGCGCCCCACATCTGCCACTTTAAAAACTCAATATTTCTATTTTAAAATATGAGCATGTCCTCAGAACAGTGATTTACTCACACACATCATGTGACCACCCAAAATGACCTTACTTCTTTTCTTCCTGCACCAAGGAGGGCTCGGTGAAAGAAGTCTGATTACAATTATGGAGGAATCATAATCCAATAATTCTTTTAATGTTTGCAGAACAAACGACAGAGACTCAGAGGTTTTCTTAGTCTATGGAGAACACAGAGCCCTTCTTGAGAGTCTGGTTTACCTATAATTAGAACAGGCCCAGGGAGCTCACAACTGCTTTGCAAAGACTGGCTGGCCTTGGACTTTCAAAAGGAAAATACCAGGGTCTCTTGGGCGGCTCAATAGGTTAAGTGTCTGCCTTCGGCTTGGGTCATGATCCCAGAGTTCTAGGACTGAGTTGCACATGGGGCTCTCTGCTTGGCGGGGAGAATGCTTCTCCCTCTTCAAATGCCTACCTCTCCCCCTGCTTGTGCTCCCTCACCCTCCTCTCTCTCTGTCAAATAAATAAATACAATCTTTAAAAAAAAAAGGGGGGGGGTAGGTGGGAGAAAATACCATTCTTCTCTTACCTTAGCTCTGGGACAGGCTTGATGTATCTCAAGGGTCTGGAATGAGAGTGGCCTAGAACAACCCCAAAGAGCATTCAGAAATGCCACATTCTTACATCTCAAAGCATTGCAGCATGGGTCACCCAACAAGGAATCACTTGTGCACAATGACCACACAATTCTTTACCTGCAGGGTCACCAGCCTCTCTCTGCTCCTAAGCACATCTCTCTTCCATATGCTGGGATTCGCTTTGCTTCCTCTTTCCCATTAGAACAGCCAACCCACCAATCTTTCCATCGGAGCATCTCCAACCCCTGCCCAGAATAAAAATCAGCTGTGCCCCTCCCCACCTCACTCCCCAACCCCAGCCTGTCCAGACTTGGCCTCACCGACAGAAGGTCTAGCATCCAGCTAAGGTGAACTGGCCTCCGCCGTCTGCATGCCACCTAACGGAGTGTGAGGCTAGACCAGGAGGGCAGACCACCCTGGGGCTGCTCCCTTACCCCAACCTTAGCATGACCTCTTAAAGGACGCAAAGGGAATGGCAGGGAGAACCAGGGACACGGCCCATGCACATCTCAGGAGCAAAAAGCACCACTTGGTTGCCACACAATGTCTCTACCTGAGAGGGCTGAGTCACCACTCCACCTCCTTCTGTTGCTTCCTTCTCTGAGTGCTGCCAGCAACTTCTTTGAGGGAAGTAGCAGCTGCCAGGCCCACTTGGCACAGCAACTTGGAGAAGAACTGGGTGGCAGCTGGGAGTCTCCAGCTGCCACAGGGCCCCAGATATTCCAGCCTTACCTCTCCCTGGCAGGAGGTGGGGCGGGAGCTGGAGGGTGGACCGGAGGCATCTGGGGGTCAGGAGAGGGTGGGGAGGAAGCCAGGAAGGAAAGGCCAGCCTCCCTGGGGAGGTGCCTGCGGGGGCGGGCCACTGGAAGCCCAGTCCCCTGCAGGCCCAGGAGCCAGGAGGACAGAACAAAGGAGCAACAGCTGCCCTCCGCATTCAGAGAAACCAGCAAAGGGGCAGCCGCCAGGGGGGCGCTCATCTGGCAACCGCTAAAAACGAGCATTTATTGAACCCAAGTTCCTGAGTCCCCAGGGAGGCCTGATGTTTATTTACAGCAGGTACACGTGCCAACACCTGAGCCCAGCAAGGGGCACAGAGAAAAGAAAACCCTCAACTACTTTGAATGACCCAAGAACAGTTACTCAGACACTTTCTTGCCAGTTATTATTTTTCCCTGAAAGAAATCTCAGGATCATTGATATAACTTTAAGTTAATTTCTTTCTCATCTTTTACTTAAAAAATTTCATTGTATTGGGAAATGCTCAGAAGTAGAACGAAGAAAATTGCCTTGACTTTCACCACCAAAGGTGAGTGCTTCATAAAGATTTGTGGGCATTAAATACACTAATCTATGCAAGTGGTTCTCAAACTTCTTGGACTTTGTTTTACACTCTTAAGAAGAACTGAGGATACCAAAGAGATTTTATGTAGGTGGGCTACATCTATCAATATTTACCATATTGGAAATTAAAGTGAAACATTTTCTTAATTAGCTATTAATTCATTTAAAAATCAGTAAGAAAACTGGAGTACCTATGTGGCTCAGTCAGTTAAGCATCTGCCTTGGGCTCCGGTCATCTATTCAGAGAGGTATACCAAAAAAAAAAAAAATACTATTATGGATAAATCAAACTGGAATTCTTTTTTTTTTTTAATTGTACTGTTATTTTTTTTTAATTTTTTTTAAAATTTTTATTTATTTATGATAGTCACAGAGAGAGAGAGAGAGGCAGACACACAGGCAGAGGGAGAAGCAGGCTCCATGCACCGGGAGCCCGACGTGGGATTCGATCCCGGGTCTCCAGGATCGCGCCCTGGGCCAAAGGCAGGTGCCAAACCGCTGCACCACCCAGGGATCCCTCAAAGTGGAATTCTAAAAGTGTTCAAGAGTTACATAAAGAGGCAGGATAAAAAGAAATGCTCTTTTTACACACAACAACTTGGATGTATCCCAAGGTCATTATGCCCACTAGAAAAAGCCAATCTTAAGAGATCATATACTGTAACAGATTCCATTCATACAACATCCTTGAAACAACAAAATTATAGAGAATGAAAACAGATGACTCATTGCCAGAGATTGGGAATGACTGGGGCAAGAGCTAACTGTGACTATAAAAGAGTTTCCTGATTCATTAACATGGGTTGTCTCTTCATTTATTCAGATTTTAATTTCATCCAACAATGTTAATAGTTTTAAGCATACAAGTCTTACACTCCTTTAGTTTATTCGTAAGTATTTTATTATTTTTGATGTGATTCTCTAAAAGTTGTTTTCTTAATTTCCTTTACAGATTTTTCACAGTATGTAGAAATATAATTAATGCTTGTATACTAATCTTGTGTCCTACAACCCTGCTGAACTTGTTTATGGTTTCTAGGAGTTTCATAAGGAATTTCTTAAACTTTTCTATAGACCAGGTGTCACCTGCAAATAGACAGTTTTACTACTTCCAATCCAATCTTGAGGACTTCTATTTATTTTTCAGCCCATTTTCCCTGGCTAGAGCATCCAGTACACTGCTTAATAGAAGTCTTGTTTCTAATCTTAGCTGAAAGTACAGTCTTTCACCATTAAATATATTAGCTGAGGGTTTTTCATAAATCCCTTTATCATGTTGAGGAATTTCTCTTCCATTCTTGATTGTTTGCATGTTCTATCATGAAAGGTGTTGGATTTTGTCAAATGTTTTTCCCATATCAGAAAGATTGAGAGGGGCACCTGGGTGGCTCAGTGGTTAAGCGTCTTCCTTTGGCTCAGGTCATGATCCCAGGGTCCTGGGATCGAGTCCTGCATCCAGTTCCCTGCAGGGAGCCTACTTCCTCCTCTGTCTCTGTCTCTGCCTCTCTCTGTGTCTCTCATGAATAAATAAAGAAAAATCCTTTAAAAAATAAATAATTTTAAAAATAAGAAAATTTTAAAAAGGAAGATTGAGAGTTTGTATCACCTTTGTCCTTCATTCTATTAATGATGTTCTCTCTTTTTTTTTTTTTTCTGGAACCAATTTTTTGTTTCATTGATTTTTTTTTCTATTTTTTCTCTTCTCTATATCTACTCTTATATATTTTTTCCTTTCTTCTGCTTGCTTTGGATTTAGTTTGTTCATCCCTTTCTAATTTTTAAGGTAAAAATTTAGGCTATTGATTTGAGATCTTCTTTTTTCAGTGTAGACTTTTATAGGTATAAATTGCCCTCTCAGTATTTCTTTTCCTGCATCCAGTAAGCTCCTGTATGTTTGTTTTCCATTTCATTAATTTCAACATATTTTCTAATTGCTTTTTTGATCTATCCTTTGGCCCATTTGTTCTTTAGGAATGTGTTACTTAATTTCTGCATATTTTACAAATTTCCCAAATTTCTCTGTTATTGATTTCAAATTTCATTCTACTGTGGTCAGAGACTTTTGTGTAATATCAATCATTTTCAATTTTTATAGAGGTTTGTTTTAATGGCCTAGCATATGATCTATTGTGGAGAAAGTTTCATGTGTCCATGAGAAGGAATGTATATTCTACTGTTGTTGGGTGGAGTGGGAGAAGGGAGAAGAGAACTCTTCTAACCTCTTCTGTGTTACTGTTTTGTTTTTTTTAAAAAAAGATTTTATTTATTTATTCATGAGAGACACAGAAAGAGAGGCAAAGACACGGGCAGAGGGAGAAGCAAGCTCCCTATGGGGAGCCCGATGTTGGGACTCGATCCCAGGACCCCAGGATCATGACCTAAGCCAAAGGCAGACAGTCAACCACTCCACCCAGGTGTCCCTGTGTTATTGTTATACAATGTTCATCCACACTGTAAACTCCAAATACATTGTTTTAATTATTACTTTACATCACCTTACATCTTTTAAAAATCTGAGATGAAATTGAAGCAATTATACATTCATAGAGTTTATTATATTAACCTTCTTATTTAGCATTTCTGATTCTGTTTCTTCTTGTAGACTTTTTTTTTCTTCTTGTAGACTTGATATACCATTTGGTGTCATTACCTTACTCCAAAACAGCTGTGCTCTCATCTGCTTCCTTTGTGCTATTATTGTTAAATAACAATTTTTTCAAAATGTTGACACATATTATGTTTCTATATGTAATAAAAGGCTAGCTATATAAGTATATGCATAAATCTTAGGTAATTACTTTTTAAATCAGTTAAGAGAAGAAGAGAGAAGAAATAAGCAAATGTAGGTTTGAGTTATTATCTTGTGTCATTTACTTTCAGTCTGAAGAACTTTTAGTGTTTCTTATAAGTCAGGCCTGCCAGCAATAAGTTCTTTCATCTTTCTTTTGAAATGTCTTTGTCTTTATTTTTTAAAAGATAGTTTTGCTGGATATAGAATTATTGGTTGACAGGTTTTTTAAGCACTTTGAAGATGTCATACCACTGTCTTTTGGCCTCCATTGTTTCTAAAGCTTTTGTTTGTTTGTTTTTATTTTTTTAGAGAGGGAAAGAGAGAAGGGAGTGGGGATGGGGGCAAAGGGAGAGAGAGAATCTTAAGCGGGCTCCATGCCCAGGTGGAGCTCGACACAGGGTTCAATCTCACAACCCTGAGATCTTGACCTGAGCTGAATTCGAGTCAGATGCTTAACTGACTGAGCCACCCAGGCACCCCTGACCTCATTGTTTCTGATGAGACATCAGCTGTCACTCTTAATGCACTTTCCTTATATGTGATGAACTGCTCTTCTTTTGCTGCTTTTAAGATTTTATCTTTGGCTTTCAACATTGTGACTAAGATATGTCTGGGTGTGGATCTCTTTGTGTTTATCCTAGTTGAAGTTCATTCTTCTTGTATGTAGAGATTAATGCTTTTCATCAAATTTAGGAAATTTTCAGCCACAACTCCTCCTAATAATTTTTATGCCCCTTTCTCTCTCTTCTCTCCATTATGCATATGTTGATGTATTTAATGGTGTCTCACGTTTCTCTGAAGCTCTGATTATTTTTCTTCTTTTTTTCTCCCCATTTTACAGATTGCATTATTTTTATTACTCTATCTTGTTGAAACTCCCAGCAACCTTTTCATTTAGTTATTGTACTTTTCATCTCCAGAATTTTTATTTGACTCTTTATAATTTCTCTTTGTTGATAGTCTCTATCTTGTGAGAGGTTGTTTATCCTTCCTTTAATTATTTAAGTTTGGCTTCCATTAGTTCTTCAAGAATATTTACAATGGCTGCTTTGAAGTATGTGTCTACTAAATCCAACATCTAGGCCCCTTCAAAAGCAGTTCACATTGGTTGTTTTCCTGTGTATGGGTCACGATTTCCTCTTTACTGCATGTCTCAAAATTGGTTTCGTTGAAAACTGACATTTTAGATGTTATACTGTAGCAACTCTGGATACTAATTCCCTTCATCCTCTAGGGGTTGCTGTTGTTGCTTTCTTTGTCATATATTTAGTGACTTGCTGAACTAACTTTGTAAAGCCTATTTCCCCTGTAGTGTGCAGCTTCTGATGTCTCTACACAGATTTTTGTCTTGCTTTTATCTCTTAGCCTGGCTTCTTAGTGGTCATCTCTGGCTTAGCATAAGCCATTATTGGTCAAAGAATTTTTTCCTTTACCACTGAAGGTGTGTGTGTGTCTTAGATGCTGATTTCACAGAGGAATTTTTTTTATTTGTTGGTTGGTTGCTTGGCTAATTGTTTTTGTTTGTTTTTGTTTTTTGTTTTTTGCCCCTGTTCAGCCAGAGACCACTAGCTTGGATTTTCCCCCTCCAATCATGCCTAAAAATGCTCAGCCTTGGCCATGCACACAGTTTTCCAGACTCCAAGGGATATGTGTGATTATATGTTAAAGCCCGGCTTCCTAGACATTGCCTCTGCATCAGAGTAGCTCATTATTCAACCAGTGTTTCGTCAGAAATTTTACTTCAGGGATCCCTCGGTGGCGCAGCGGTATGGCGCCTGCCTTTGGCCCAGGGTGCGATCCTGGAGACCCGGGATCGAAACCCACGTTGGGCTCCCGGTGCATGGAGCCTGCTTCTCCCTCTGCCTGTGTCTCTGCCTCTCTCTCTCTCTCTGTGTGTGTGACTATCATAAATAAATAAAAATTTTAAAAAATTTTACTTCAGGGCATGTGGGTGGATCAGTGGCTGAGCATCTGCCTTTAGCTCAGGTCATGATCCTGGTGTCCTGGGATCAAATCCATATCAGGCTCTCCACAGGAAGCCTGCTTCTCCCTCTATATCTCTGCCTCTCTCTGTGTGTCTCTCATGAATAAATAAGTTTCACTTAAGGCCCTTGTATCAGCAAAGCTTCCTCCGTGTGCTGATGCATCTCTCTGCAGGCTGGGGGACTGTTTCCAAGTGTGCTCCATGTCTTGCTGTGATTTCTTCACAGTGGGTGAAGGTTTTGTACACAGATTTCCTGACACCCAGGGTGGACTCTGATCTGAGGAGCACTCTTCTTAACTAGCTCCTTCTCTGGTTCTCTCCATTAAACTTCTGGTTGCTCTGCCAATTTGCTTGTTGCCACTAGTATCAGGGAGGTATAAGCACTGTCTTAATTGCTCTTGACAAAAACCTCCATTGTTTTCAACAACACCCTTAGCTAGAATTTCTTACCCTGTGTTCCAAATAAAGTCAGTCTCCTTCACTCAGAGCTGGGAGCTCTTAATCTCCAGACTATGGCCTGACTCTCCTGAACAGAATCTCTACACCCTGCACAGGATCTAGATTTAGAGACAGCAACCTACCTACTCAGGGTAACACTTCTGTAAAAGTGGTCTCTGGGATGAGAATGCTCCTGGTCTTCTTGGCTTGCCCCTCCTCGTGTGGAGCCTTCCCCTATAAGCCAGCACAGTAGGGATGAAGGTCCCAGCATTCCTGGCTCACTCAGCTATAGTAGATATTCTACTTTACAGGTGGAGTCTGGGAGGGAGAAGCCCTCCTCTTCTTGGCTGCCTCAAGTAGAGTACTTGGAGTAGCATTTCTGTAAAATGGAACTAGTGGGGGAGGGAATAGGCTGTGACTCAGTTGCTACAGACTTCTTATTGAGATTTAGTAGATTTTTTTGGATGACTGTTTCTCCACTCACTGTATGCACTTAGGATAATTTTCAGGATTTTATTTATTTTTTTAAAGATTTATTTATTTATTTATTTATTTATTTATTTATTTATTAATGGAGACACAGAGAGAGAGAGAGAGAAGGGCAGAGACACAGGTAGAGGGAAGCAGGCTCCATGCTGGGAGCCCTACGCGGGACTCAATCCTGGGTCTCTAGGATCACGCCCCAGACCGAAGGTGGTGCCAAACTGCTGAGCCGCCTGGGCTGCCCAATTACCAGGATTTTAAATAATTGTTTTTAGGGAAGCCCAGGTGGCTCAGCAGTTTGGCGCCCCCTTCGGCCTGCGGTGTGATTCTGGAGACCCAAGATCGAGTCCCATGTCAGGCTCCCTGCATGGAACCTGCTTCTCCCTCTGCCTGTCTCTCTCTCTCTCTCTCTCTCTCTCCCTCTCTCTGTGTCTCTGTCTCTCATGAATAAATAAAAATCTTTAAAAAAGAATTGTTTTTAATAATTTTCTCACATTAAATGGTTGTTTTGTTGGGGAGCAAGTCCACCATGCCCTTTACTCCAAAATTCCAGAAATAGATCCACCTCTGTGACTTCTTTTACTGACTTTTCATCTAGTAGTGTAAAATGCATAAGCTTTATTGATCCCTCAGCCATTAGTGGCACTTCTGTAGTCAAGGTTGCTGATAACTCACCTGGTAAGATGGTCTAACAGTTTTTTTCCTAATTTAAAACTGTGAGAAACAAATTTTGTGTTTCAAATTATTTAAGTTATTAAATTATTTAAATCATTCAATTCCTTTTTCTTTAAATTCTGGACTTATGGTCTAAAAGTGATAATGCAGCATGGGTGCCTGGGTGGCACAGTAGCTAAGCATCCAACTCTTGGTTTCAGCTCAGGTCATGATCTCATGATTATGAGATGGAGCCCCACATCAGGCTCCATGATCAGCTTGGAGTCTGCTTTAGATTCTCTTTCCTTCTCCATCTGCCCCCCCCCCACTTGTGTGTGCACTGTCTCTCTCTCTCTCAAATAAATAAATAATAAAAAAATGATAATGCTAATGAACTGGAACAGTATTAGTTGAAAATATTAAAAATTATTTGAAAAAATGTTAAATATTTATAAGATAAAATAAGCTAAAGTAAATTTTCAACATTGTGAAAAAGAAAATGCATGGGACAATTAAGATTATTTTATTAAGCCTATTGCACTAGGGAGAAGCTTCATTAATAAGGAATACCTCCAAGAAGAGGAAGCCTAGGACTTCATAGAAGCAGATGAAGAAGGGAGTTGTGAGAAAGGGTAGTGGTAGACCCAATCTGCAAGCACAGGATGATCCTTTGCAGTTTGCCATCTCTCAGAACATAAAAGTGTTGTAAGTTTCTCTGCTTTTTAGGAGAATGGGGCTCAAATAAAATTTAGTATGATTATTCCCTTCAAATGTCAGTTGTCGTTGAACAACTCAGAGGCATTCATAAGCCTCCTGAGTGTATGAAGCAGAACCTAAGAAATTTTATTTGAACAGACTCCTAAACATAGAGAACAAATTAGTGGTTGCCAGAGGGGAGGTGAGAGGGGTTGGGAGAAATAAGTGAAGAGGATTGAGAGGTAAAAACTTCCAGTTATGAAATAAACAAGCCATGGAGATAAAAAGTACAACATAGGAAATAGTAATAATATTGCAATAGCATTGCATGGTGACAGTTAGTGACTATGCTTATCATGGTGAGCATTGAGCAACGTACAGAATTGTTGAATCAATTGTAACCTGAAACAAATCAAACCTGAAACATATAATATATATGGGGGCACCTGGTTAAGTGTCCAACTCTGGTTTCAGCAGCTCAGGTCATGATCTCATGGGTCATGAGATCAAGCCCTGAGTCAGGCTCCATACTCAGCAGGCAGTCTGCTTGAGAGTCTCTCTCTCTACCCCTGCCCATGCTCACTCTCTCTCTCAAATAAGTAAATAAATCTCAAAAAATCCTGAAAATATAATATTGTTTGCCAGTCATACTTCAATTTAAAAAAGATATGAAAAAGAAAACTCGTGTCTCATGGATTTTTGTTGATGTGGCTCCTGTAAAACCAGCTGAACCGTCTGTCATAGGTGGTAGCAAAGGTCAGGTGACAGGGTCCTGGAGATTAGATGTCTTAAAAGAGAGATGCCTAAATAGGAAAGGGAAATATTAATATATAAAAGCTTTTTATAAATAAAGTATCAGGAGCTGAACTCTGAAAATATCTAGTCCAGTAAACTCTAAGAAGCTGGTGGAGGAAAATCTTTCAGTTATGCAGCAGCACTGCTTCCTGAGTTTCTAAAAAGTTCCCACACTAGACATCAATGCTCTCAGTGATATTCTTCCCAGCCTTAGTTGCCTCTCATAGCAGGCAAGTGTGACCCAAGCCTTTTGCCCACTTGTCCAGGGAAATCTAGCCCATGAAGAGTCTGCTATAGTGGGGAGTCCTTCCAGGTTTATAACAAGTCACCAGGCTTCAGCTCACAGGGCTTCTCCAGAGGCTGGGGAAATGGCCAGGTCACCTAAAGACCCAAGGGGATTTAGGTGGTCAACCTTTAGTCTTAGTGATGGCAAGTCAGGTGGGAGGGAGAAAAACTGGAAACATTCATCAGAAGAGTTGTGGCCAGATGTTGATGGAAACTGGAGGAATTGAAAATTTAGTAAGGACTGACAATTTGGGAAAGGTAGCAGGATCCAGTCCAAAGTGCAGGTAAGTATCAAAACCTGTTCTTCCAGGGATCCCTGGGTGGCTCAGGGATCCCTTTGGCCCAGGGTGCGATCCTGGAGTCCCAGGATCAAGTCCCCCATCAGGTTCCCGGCATGGAGCCTGCTTCTCCCTCCTTCTGTGTCTCTGCCTCTCTCTCTCTCTTTCTCTCTCTCTCTATGTCTATCATAAATAAATAAATAAATCTTTAAAAAAAAAAAAAAAAAAACCTGTTCTTCCACACTGTCTGGGAAGTCAACTAAATCTCTACCAGACAAGAAGAGAGTTTTCATCTCCATCAGTCACCTGCAATTTACAAAAGGTGCAAAGTGACTCAAAGACAATGAGCAGGGCTAGAATCTGAATACCTAGAAGAATGTACTACGAACTCTGTATAGTTTTCTATTGAAAAAACAATTTTTTCCTTCATTTCCCTACTTCTGATTGAAAAATAATCTCAAAGAGAAATTAGTCTTGACCACAAAATAAGGCTAGTCTCATTAGATTTGACCAGGTTATCTTCACAGGCGCAGCAAGAATGGTCATTTTGGGGCACCTGGGTGGATCAGCTAGTTAAGCATTTGACTCTCGGTTTTGGCTCAGTTCATGATCTCAAGATCATGAGATCAAGCCTCCACACTCAACTTCTTCCCCCTCGCTCTCCCTCCTCCTCTGCTCCTCCCCTCCACTTTCACACTCTCTAACACAAATAAATAAAATCCTAAAAAAAAAAAAAAAAAAAAAAAAAAGAATGGTCATTTACCACAGACCTTCCTGAGTTTGCTCTGCTGCAAGTTTTCATAAGAAACCTCAGGTCATACTTTTAAAAGTTTCTTGGTGTGTTCATTCTGTGCAGACCTGGTACCTCTTTTATGAAGCAGCAGCTGAGGAAACTCTGGCACTTGCTGTGGCTCATAAAAAGCCCAAGAAGTCAAGACTGTGAATAACTGGGGCCCCTGGGTGGCTCAGTCAGTTGGATGTCTGCCTTCAGCTCGGGTCATGATCCCAGGGTCCTGGTATGGAGCCCCCACATCAGGCTCCCTGCTCAGTGGGGAGCCTGCTTCTCCTTCTCCCTCTGCCTACCACTACCCCCTGCTTGTGCTGTCAAAAAAATGAATAAATCTTTAAAAAAAAAAAAAAGGCTGACAATCACAATCATATTAACTTGAAGGTGGCAAGGCAGGCTGGTTCTGTGATGTGGTTTAAGACTAAGAGGTATACACTTGGTAAACTGACGAAAGCCTACTGTGAATGACCGGATTTATAAATAAGGCCTATCAGATTCCTATGTGATAGGCAGCCAGTCAATGAAACAGACACACCTGCACAGCTGGAGCTGGAGGATGAACATGCAGCAGATGTACACCAGCAGCAGACAGTGGTATCTACTAAAAAGAGAACCTGCCTCTTCACTCCAGAACTCTGTTCCTCCAGACCAAGAAAATGTTCTCAACAAGAAAACCACAATCTGGTCCCACCACATCCTGACCACTACAGTAGCGTTTTCTTGAGTTTTTTGTTTTCCCCTCCCACATTCCTTTATTGTGTGTGTGCACTAGCATACTGCATCATTGTTTTTTTTTAATCTAAATGGCTAAAGGTATGTTTGGATCGATATCAAAAGGAGATGGGATGGGGGAAAATACTGGTTCCATGAGAATATCCCCACTCTCCAGTAATGGCAGGCTCAGTCAGCTCTTATCTTTATATTACAGGAGGTTATTATTTTGCTCTCACTGTTTAACAAAAAAATAACAACATAAAAATCCTTGCATATCTTGTTTGGAGAATTTTGTTTTATTTTGTTTTATTTTATTTTAAGATTTTATTTATTTATTCATGAGAGACACAGAGAGAGAGAGAGGCAGAGACACAGGCAGAGGGAGAAGCAGGCTACATGGAGGGAGCCTGACATGGGACTCGATCCCGGGTCTCCAGGATCAGGCCCTGGGCTGCAGGCGGCGCTAAACTACTGAGCCACCAGGGCTGCCCTGATTGGAGAATTTTAATGTTTTTCATTTATCATTGTAAAACCAAGGACAATTTGATAACTTTTTTGTATGTAGCTGTTTACATGTAGGGCAATCTATCTTTAGGTAGGGATAAATTACTCTAAAAGAAAAAAAATACTCTAAAAGAAAAGAATCTAGATAGCTTTTCCTTCAAGTCAAGTGTCTTGTTGTTTAAATAAACTTATTTTTAAAAGTAAAGAATAAAAATATAGGGGTGCCTGGGTAGCTCAATTAAGCAACTGACTTTTAAATATATATATATATATTATTAATTTGAGAGAGAAGGAGAGCTCACATGAGCATTGGGGAGGGGCAGAGGGAGAGGCAGGAGCAGACTCCCAGCTAAGCAGGGAGCCCAATGAAGAACTCGATCTCAGGGTCCTGAGACTGAGCGGAAGGCAGACACTTAACTGAGCCACCCTGGCGCCCCATGAGCAAATCACCTCTTGATCTCAGTTCAGGTCCTGATCTCAGGGTGGTGAGTTTAAGCCCCATGATGGGCTCCACTCTAGGTGTGGAGCATACTTTAAAAAAAAAAAAAAAGGAATAAAAATTTAAAAATAAAATAAAATCTTCTTGAGGCTAAGAAATCCAAGCAAAGAACCTGCCACCAGATGTCATCTGCAGTACCCATAGACTTGAGGGAATCTTTCTCTTTTCAAGGTTCCCAAAATATCTTGTATCTCTTGGGTCTGCCAAGAGGTAACCGTCCTCACTCACCTACAAAGCTAGGGGACCTGTAATCAAGGAACTGGGTCAGTTTTCCAGTTTTGTGATCATTGGCTCCATGAGGTCAACCTTAGCTCCTTAAAGGCATCTGGTCATGTCTGATTAGATGATCATCATTCTCAAATACGGCATCCAGGCAACACTTTGGGACCATAGCCACTCTTTCCAATTACTTCTGTTAATGAGGACAGATTCTTACCGGATTCATGACAATAGCTTACGTTGCTAAGAAAATAAGGGTACTTAGTAAGAGTCTCGAATCTAGAGGGGTCAGGTAGGGAAGAAAGATGTCATTTATAAATGGTAGATTTCTGTTTGGTTTTTTTTTTTTTTTCTGTTTGTAAAATCATAGTCTACTAAATTATTATGAGTTGCAGATAAAAGAAAAAAGAAATGAGTTCATTATATATTAGACAAAATAATTATATACATATAATTAACCCTATTTCCAAAGAAGAGTAGGCACGAACAAATGTTTTGTGGTTTTCTAGGTATCCTCTAGGAAATTCAAAGATAATTTTAGGCACAGAAGTTACCCTGATGGAGCATCATTCCCAGATAGAACAATCCAGGTGTGACCTTGGAAATTTTATCTTATTTTATTTATTTTTATACTTAAGGATTGACTATTAGGAAGGCAAAAATCAGATTTAAATACCTAAGATGGGAACCAAATCATGAGGTGCCTGAGAAAAAAATATTTGGCTATTCATTTTAAAGTGATTATAAAAAATTAAAACAGTTTTAGAAATAAACCTAGAAGATAATATGATTCCAAAGAACTTTGGCCCAAATTCCTAAATGAGAAACTCTGTTTCCTTAAATAATCAAAGACATAATAAATCAATATAAACCAGAGAAGGTAATCCCAGTAAGATAAATCCTCTTTGTTGCCCAGGTACATTAAATAACAGAATAAATAATCCTATATCTTCTAGGTGAGGGTATAAACAGTAAACCAAGGCAACAAACCCATCAAAGTGAGAAAACTTTGCTAAGATCCTAATTTTTCAAATTTGAGTATTATAAAAATAGGCACAATTCATTTCCAAAATTTGTCTTTCATTTCACTCTTTTAAATTCTGGAACAGACACCTCATACCAATCTCAGGGGATCTGTTCAGGCTGCTATAACAAAAAACCTTGGACCGAGTGATTCATAAACAACAGACACGCATTCTTCACAGTTCTAGAGATGGGAAGTCGGAGTTCAGGGTGCCAGCATGGTAGGGTGAGGGTCCCCTTCTGGGTCACAAACTTCTCTACATGGTGCCAGGGCCTAGGGAATATCCCTAAAGCCTATTTTATTTATTTTTTAATATCACTAATAACACTGAGAGGAATCTTTTATTTTAGTGTCTTTTCAGTTCTCGGATATGTATGTACATATGTGTGAATATGGTGGGGGGAGGGGTGGAACAGGGGAAGGGGATCAAGAGGACACTTACCATGATGAGCGCTGAGTAATGTACAGAACTGTTGAATCACTATGTTGTGCACCTCAAACTAATATAACACTGTATGTTAATTATACTTCAATAAAAGGAAGGAAGGAAGGAAGGAAGGAAGGAAGGAAGGAAGGAAGGAAGGAGAAGAAGAAGAAAGAAGAAAGAAGAAAGAAAGAAAGAAAGAAAGAAAGAAGAAAAAGAAAAGAAAGAAAGAAAGAAGAAAGAAAGAAAGAAAGAAAGAAAGAAAGAAAGAAAGAAAGAAAGAAAGAAAGAAAGAAGAAAGAAAGAAAGAAAGAAAGAAAGAAGAGAAAGAGAAAGAAGAAGGAAGGAAGGAAGGAAGGAGAAAGAAAGAAAGAAAGAAAGAAAGAAAGAAAGAAAGAAAGAAAGAAAGAAAAAAGAAAGAAAGAAAGAAAGAAAGAAGAAAGAAAGAGAAAGAAAGAGAAAGAGAAAGAGAAAGAGAAAGAAAAAGAAAGAAGGAAGGAAGGAAGGAAGGAAGGAAGGAAGGAAGGAAGGAAGGAAGGAAGGGAGGGGCACCTGGATGGCTCTGCCAGTTAAGGGTCTGGTTCTTGGTTTCGACTCAGGTCATGATCTCGGGATCCTGGGATCAAACCCCACAGCAGGCTGCACACTCAGTGGGAAGTCTGCTTGAAGATTCTCTCCTTTTCCCTCTGCCTCTCCCCCTGTTCTCTCTCTCTCCCTCAAATAAATAAATAAGTCTTTAAAAAAAAATAAAACAAATGGAGGTTCTTTTATAAGAGCACTAACCCCACTCATGACTTAAGCACCTCCCAAAGCCCCACATCCTCATATCACTGTTTTTGGAGATTAGGATTTCAACGTACAAGTGTTAGGGGGACACACACAGACCAGAGCACAGGGGGTTCATGTGGTCAGACTAATTTCACAATATTACTGCGATGTTCTTAACATCAAGTGTGTTCACTGTTGCTATCACTGGATGAATCAGTAAGTCAGCACTTAAAGGTTTTCTTGGTTTCAATTGTCAACATAGTAAATATCAATAGTTAGAACCACCAAGAAAGCTTCTGGGGTCTTCAATGAGCTTGAAGGGTGCAGAAAGAGGATGGCGAACCATACAACCTCTTTGGGACAAAACTACTGTTTTCCTTGGGAAACAGAAACACACACTCAGTTGTCTCTCTCCAAAATTATTTCTCTTATGTGTAATAAAACCCCATACGACTGATCATTTTAACCAAAGCCGCTAACTTCCGGTTCATAGAGGTAGTGGAGGGTGGGTCACTGCACTGTCTGTCACAGGCCACCACTTTGCCACAGACTAGCAGAACTCATGAACAGCTGTGCACAGCCTCATTCCTCCTTCATGCACTTCTCAAAGTAGCCGAAATGAGCATGTTTGCCTCAGACCCTAAGACATAGCCCTCTGGAGCAGATACCAATTAGAAGCAAAAGAATATAAAATTTAAATTATGCTTAGTAGCCAATGATTCCTCATTCTCTTACTTGGAGATGATCCAGGTGTCTACCTAGTAAATGGCCATTAATTAACTCAGTGTAGTATAACTCCAAGTTCTTTAAGTTACACAAATATCTTGGCAATTATCTTCAAGTGGACATACAGGTAAACATTATTACTGTTGAAATAAAGTTTGTCGGAATGATCATCTGACTTGGTTAAATGCAAACATATATGTTTTATAATCTTAAACAGGTAATATAAATAATGCTAGCCTATGTGATCACCACAGTTTATATGCATAAATTTAGGAAGAATATACCCAAGTAGAATAAAAATATAAGCTGGTATAACACTTAATGCTCAAAGAAGTCACAGATATTTTTATTAAACCAAAAATATTAGTTTAAAATTATTAAACTCATCTCATTTGCCTAGGTCGTGTGAGCTTGTTCTTAAAATACCTCTGAGTTAATTTCTATAAACTCTTTCTCACTTTTTGCTCCTTGAAAGTATTAAAAATTCAGTTTCCTTAACTTCTGGACATTTTTTTTAATAAATTAATTTTTTATTGGTGTTCAACTTACCAACATACAGAATAACACCCAGTGCTCATCCCGTCAAGTGCCCCCCTCAGTGCCCGTCACCCAGTCACCCCCACCCCCCGTCCTCCTCCCCTTCCACCACCCCTAGTTCGTTTCCCAGAGTTAGGAGTCTTTATGTTCTGTCTCCCTTTCTGATATTTCCCACTCATTTTTTCTCCTTTCCCCTTTATTCCCTTTCACTATTTTTTATATTCCCCAAATGAATGAGAACATATGTTTGTCCTTCTCCAATTGACTTACTTCACTCAGCATAATACCCTCCAGGTCCATCCACGTTGAAGCAAATGGTGGGTATTTGTCATTTCTAATGGCTGAGGAATATTCCATCGTATACATAGACCACATCTTCTTTATCCATCATCTTCCGATGGACACCGAGGCTCCTTCCACAGTTTGGCTATTGTGGACATTGCTGCTAGAAACATTGGGGTGCAGGTGTCCCGGAGTTTCATTGCATCTGGATCTTTGGGGTAAATCCCCAGCAGTGCAATTGCTGGGCTGTAGGGCAGGTCTATTTTTAACTCTTTGAGGAACCTCCACACAGTTTTCCAGAGTGGCTGCACCAGTTCACATTCCCACCAACAGTGCAGGAGGGTTCCCCTTTCTCCACATCCTCTCCAACATTTGTGGTTTCCTGCCTGGTTAATGTTCCCCATTCTCACTGGTGTGAGGTGGGATCTCATCGTGGTTTTGATTTGTATTTCCCTGATGGCAAGTGATGCGGAGCATTTTCTCATGTGCGTGTTGGCCATGTCCATGTCTTCCTCTGTGAGATTTCTGTTCATGTCTTTTGCCCATTTCATGATGGGATTGTTTGTTTCTTTGCTGTTGAGTTTAATAAGTTCTTTATAGATCTTGGAAACTAGCCCTTTATCTGATATGTCATTTGCAAATGTCTTCTCCCATTCTGTAGGTTGTCTTTGAGTTTTGTTGACTGTATCCTTTGCTGTGCAAAAGCTTCTAATCTTGATGAAGTCCCAATACTTCATTTTTGCTTTTGTTTCTCTTGCCTTCATGGAAGTATCTTGCAAGAAGTTGCTGTGGCCGAGTTCAAAAAGGGTGTTGCCTGTGTTCTCCTCTAGGATTTTGATGGAATCTTGTCTCACATTTAGATCTCTCATCCATTTTGAGTTTATCTTTGTGTATGGTGAAAGGGAGTGGTCCAGTTTCATCCTTCTGCACGTGGATGTCCAATTTAACTTCTGGACATTTTTAACAATATTCCATTTACAGAAGATGCTTATTTATCTCTAAACTAATCAGAACAGAGCTTCTTTAACTTAGGTGATTTTATAATCTACTTTGGCAATACCATCCAGAGGTAGAAAAATATCACACACTCGCATAATGAAAAGTAAAAGCTTTCTGAATTACAAAAATGTACATCAACACGCAGACTGACAGATTGCTTATAGCTCCATTTCTAAAATTTCAGCCCTGGCCAACAGTTAACACAGGTTAATGGAATTCACTGTTCCATGTCAAGAACTGTTCTCTTCCCAGTGGGTTTGAATCCTTAACTGATTTCAGCTCAAAGTAGACAAGCAGAAAACAGTGGCACAAACAAGATTCACTGTAATCTTTTACCCAACAAAGACAAGATCTCTAAGACCTAAATGGGGGATCCCTGGGTGGCTCAGCTTCAGTGGCTCCTGCCTAGGGCCCCGGGGCGTGATCCTGGAGTCCCAGGATCGAGTCCCACATCAGGCTCCCTGCATGGGACCTGCTTCTCCCTCTGCCTGTGTGTCTCTGCCTCTCTCTCTGTGTGTGTGTGTCTTTCATGAATAAATAAAATCTTAAAAAAAAAAAAAAAAAAAACCTAAATGGTAAGACCATGAAGCCAAAAATGAAGCCAGGTCCAGAAATCAAGCGAGTGCTCAAAAGAATCAAAACAGAATCCTTACCATGCTATCGACTGACACGAGTCCAGGGTGCAGGACTAAAAGTCAAACATACCACTGGTCTCAGATCACCAGCCGGGAATAGAGAGGCTCATCACATGGGTGAGATAAGGAGAGATCCCATCACAAGCTTTGTTTCTATACAAGTGATGGCATCAAAACCATACAAGATACAATGCACCAACAGTTAAGGAAATGGCTTTACTTAGAATTTAGCACTAGAGAGAGTGTTCATTAATAAGGAATACCTCAAAAAGGAAAGAGTCTAGTGTTTTATAGAGGCAGGTAGACAAAGGGTCATAAGTGAGAAGCGGTGGAGGTAAGCCCTGTCTCAGAATATGCGAGGACGGGATGGCCTTGTACCAGAACATGTGGTCAGGGGGAACTTCTCAGTTGTCACTGCTTTCTAGAATCACAGGGTGCACGTAAAGTTCAATGTGGTATCCATCCAGGTCAGCTTCATGTCTTCCATCTTGTCATATTTTCATTGCTGATTTATAGCTTTATCCAGTTCTATTGGGTCAATCCTTCTCTTCCATGAGTCAGAAAACTCTGTAACATGTCAGTTTCATCTTTTTCAGCATATTTAGATGTAGATAGTGCAACTGTGGACTGAGAAAGATAGTGTTCTATCCTAAAGCCAAAAATCCATCTTTTTTTTTAAGGTTTTGTTTATTTTTTATTTGAGAGAGCAAGAAAGCATGAGCAGTGGGGAGGAGCAGAGAGAGAGAGAGAAGCAGACTCCCTGCTGAGTAGGGAGCTCAACACAAGGCTTGACCCCAGGCCCCTGAGATTATGACCTGAGCTGAAGGCAGATGCTCAACCAACTGAGCCACCCAGGTGCTTCAAATTGATGAATTTTCTGATAAATGTAGGGGCACCTGGTTGTCTCAGTCAGTTAAGTGTCTGCCTTCAGCTCAGGTCATGATCCCGGGGTCCTGGGATTGAGCCCTGTGTTGAGCTCCCTGCTCAGTGGGGAGTCTACTCTCCCTCTCCCTCTGCCCCTCCACCTTGCTCATGCTCTCTCTCACATCCTCTCTCTCTAATAAATAAATAAATATTTTTAAAATGTAAGTGTAGCAGTTTCGGAAAAAAATTTTTAACAATATTGCAAAATAAGACGTTGTACTCTTAAAAGCAGCAAGTTCAACACACATGATCTGTAAGTTCACCGTCTGGGCCATCAAAGGGCCTCCCCAGTTTAGCTTGTGTGTTTCACCGCCACCCCCCTCTGGACCTAAGGCAGTGCCCGCCTCCCTGCTCCCAGGTCCACCACCAAGGGCGCCAGGACCTAAGGGCCATCCACTCCCCCACCCCCCCAAGCAACAACACAGACACCCTTGGGTCCAGCAAGCCAAACACCATGAGCTTTGAGGGAACTCCTGTGTGAGTTGACCCGTTTCCCTGGCTTCCCCCAGGAAGCTTCGGGAGACAAACCAAGGGGAAGGTCCCTATTCCAAACCAAGGCAGCTCCTGTGCAGGGGCAGGCTGCAGAGGCTGCAGAGCTAAGGGCGCAGTGGCGTCAGATGGGATGCTCAGCTAGAGCCCCCTTGTGGGGGAGCAAGCTCCCAGCCCGACATTCGGCCTTTCCCCAGTCCCTGCAATGCCAGTGGCAGGGCCAGGTCAGGATGGTGACCAAAACGCCCTCCATGTTTCCACTAGGCTCCAAGCTGCACTGTCCAACACAGCAGCCACTGGTTGGCCACATGTAGCCATGACAAATATAATATTATCATATTTATATGATTATATATGAATTAAATTACACAGTAATGTATTTTATGTATTATCACAAAGATATGACTCATAACCTAATATTATAAATATAAATAATTATAAATATTGATTAAAATTTAAAATTCAGTTCTACAGTCTCCCCAGTGACGTTGCAGACACTCAGAGCTGCATGCAGTTTAGTGGCTACTGGGTTGGTCAGCATAGGTCTGGAGCATTTCCGCAATTACTGCAAAAGTTCTATGAGACAGCGTGCACCTGCCCAGAGGCTCTACTGCCCCCAGCTGCCGGCCACCGGGATGGATTGGCAAGTCCTCTGCCACCCCGCCTGGGGAAGGTGAGCAGGGCCAGGCCCTGGCCCCTGAATGGTGACCTGGTGGTGATGGCGTGGCCTGGTGACGTTGTGGGGCCCTCTGTGCAATGCAATCCCCTGTGTCACACAGCCTTATTCTTAACCAATGC
Source organism: Vulpes lagopus (assembly GCF_018345385.1). Classification (NCBI taxonomy): domain Eukaryota; kingdom Metazoa; phylum Chordata; class Mammalia; order Carnivora; family Canidae; genus Vulpes; species Vulpes lagopus. The sequence continues at coordinate 2,709,963 of NC_054847.1, read as the reverse complement.
AGGGTTCACCAGAAAATCCAACACAACCAGGACAGAGTGTTGGGGGCCAAGAGGCAGGAATGTGAAGGAATAAGACTTGAGAAGATCACAAGCATGTAAGCAGTCAAGTGTTGTTTTTAGTAAATGAAAACAGAAGGGCACCTGGGTGGCTCAGTTGGCTAAGCATCTGCCTTTGGCCCAGGTTACGATCACAGGGTTCTGGATCAAGCCCTGGATCAGGCTCCCTACTCAGTGAGGAGTGTGCTTCTCCTCTGTGCCTCCCCCTATTAATGCTCTCTCTCTCTCTCTAATAAAATCTTTAGCAAAATAACAAATGAAAAAGGAAACTCAAGACCTTGGAGATCTCAGAGTCAGTGTACACGGGACCACTGTGCTATGTGGACTATGAAGGCATGATCCAGAGGCAGGGGGAGCTCAGGAGAGTAGGAGAGGAAAGATGTGTGGGGCTGTGGGAGGAGGTCAGCCCAAGGGAAGGCCCTGCATTAGCAAAGCCACAGAAGAGCAGAGTCACCCAGCTATTAGGGCCCAAGGGCCCCAGAGAGAGCCCCCAGAGCAGGGTGAGAACTGCTGTGGCATAAAGGGGCAAGCCTGGAATGCCAGATAGGAAACTTGAAGTTTAATTTTTAGGGGTGCTCAGGTGGCTCAGTCAGTTGAGCATCTGACTCTTGACTTCAGCTTAGGTCATGATCTCAGTGTTGTGGGATCAAGCCCCACGTCAAGCAGGACCTTGCTGGCCAACACAGGGAAGGAAGGGAGATGCCACTTTGAAAACACCTCAGAGGAGGCATGCCTGGAACTGCCTGGCTCTGGGGAAAAATAGTTTCCGTTAGGATAGGGATCACATTTGGTGAGTAGGGTACTGTTTCCTTAGGTCAAGTTGAAAGTCCTCAATAAAATAAAAGGCTAGGGGTACCTGGGTAGCTCAGTCGATTAGGCACCTGACTCTTTGATTTTGGCTCAGGTCATGGTCTCAGGGTCATGAGATTGAGCCCAGCATCATCAGGCTCAACTGCCCAGTGCAGTCTGCCTGGAATTCTCCCCCTCTTCCTTTCCATCCCCCTCTACCCTTTTCCCTGCACTTTTTCAATGTAAGTAATTAATTAAATTACTTAAATTACTTTAAAAGTTAATTAAACCTTTAAAAGAGAGACTGTCCACCTAATGGACATGTGACAGGCACCTGACCAACAATGCACAATAAATAGGTCCCTTCCCAGGACTCGTGGGTGGAACACTTCTATGAAATTGAGGTCAGTCCCTGTCCGGCCACTGAGAGTGCAATCTTACCTCTCCCCATGTGCAGTAAAGCTATCTGCCACCACAGAGCACACAGATTATGGCTACAGAACAAGGGTTTAGTGTAAAAATAAAGTAACCATTGCCAGGGATGTCCTGTGTTTGCTGGAGTCTCTCGCTCCTTCCAATCTCAATCCACAACGATCCACTGCAAACCAGTGCTCAGAATGATGGTGCAGGATTTGTATTTTTGATTCCCTTCAGATGTGTATGTTATAAAGGAAATCACTAGACACTTGTTTGTCAGCACAAAGGATAGAGAGTGATGGGAGATGCTGTTCTGAAGAGGGACATTCAAAGTGGGACCTGAACACAGGTGTGAGCTATGAAGATACTTGGGGGTGGCGTGGGGAGGGATGCTCGAGGCCGAGGATGAGGACAAAAGGCACTGCGGTGGGAATGACTGGACACACCCAGAAACAACTCAGACCACCATGTCTGGATGGGAAGGGGGGGCACGATGGGAGGGGGATATGGAGGGTGTCAGGGGGGCCACACAGGCGACAAAGGGCTGTGACTTTAGGAAAGCAGGGCAGCATCAGAGGGTGCAAGGGAGCCGGCCTGCAGGTGGGAGGAGCCCCTGGCTGCTGTGTGAACAGCTGGGAGGCCCAGACCAAAGGGGTAGACAGAGTCCTGGGGCGGGGGCCAGAGGAGGGGTCAGCACTGGAGGAGATATGTGTGGGTCTGGCACTGGATGGACTTCCCAAGTTGAACTGCAGGATGGGGAAGGGTGTGTGACTTCCTGAAATGAGGAGGAGCGGGGCAGCAGTTACAGGTTTGGGGGGGTTCAGAGGATAAATTGGGAATCAAAAGTTTCATTGTGTATGTCATCTTCAAGATGTCTGTTGGAGGGACGCCTGGGTGGCTCAGCGGTTGAGCATCTGCCTTAGGCTCAGGGCATGATCCTGGAGTCCTGGATCGAGTCTCCCATCACACTCCCCCTCCGGGAGCCTGCTTCTCCCTCTGCCTGTGTCTCTCTCTGTGTGTCTCTCATGAATAAATAAAATCTTTTTTTAAAAAAAAGAGTCCATTGGATATCCAGTGGAGAAGTGGAGGAGGGATCTGCCAAAGGGACTGCATAAGATGGTTTGTAACAACACAGGGTGCCAAGAAAGGGTGGGATGCCTGGGGCACTCAAATGAATGTACAGCAAACCCAGGAGACCTGGGGCCCTGCTGGTGGTACCATGCACTGTTCTGGAAGCGATGTCACTGCCAGGAGTTCAAGGAGGGTAATTTTACTGGACTTGGCAACAGAAATATTTGCTGACCTTGTCACAATTTTGCTGGCACAGTGGGATGAAGGGGATTCAAGAAGGAAGTATTAAAGAGAATTTAATGGGGAAAAGTGGCTACGCAGGTAACAGAAAGACTGAGAAACCAGAGATGATAGTAGCAGAAAGCCATGAACATCTACCTCTTCCTAGGGTAGAGACAAAGGAATGTTACCTGCCCATTGGCTGGCATCAGGTCCTGCCGTCATGGGGAAGCTAGTAGCAAAGTGACGAGGAGAGCCTAAAGAAAATACTCGGGCTTCTCTGTGGCGATGCCAGGTGGCAGAGAATTACTGGGCCCAGTCTGCAGACACGCACTGCCCCCGATCCCAGGACAAAGGAAGGAACGGTCTTCTGGGGTAAGCAAGCCAACGGCAGACTCTGTACACCTCACCTGTACTTCACTTTACATTACAAAGGGACTCCCAGGCCATCACATCTAAGTCCACAAGAGGCGTTTATAAAATCTAACAAAAACGGTATTTCAATGGATGGCTTCAGGCAGGATCTGCAGAGCCTTTCAAGCACCTTTACTACCGGGGAGCTGACAGCTCCTTGCACTCAGAGCAGCCTTTCAGGTCCTAGGAAAAAGGAGACGAAAGAGATCCTGTGATGGAGCCGCTGGCAAATACATGAATTAAACGAATAAATGTTCACAACTGGGAAAGGAAAGAACAGCAGCAGCAAGTAGCTGGGAGTGTGACTCGATGCACCCGTCTAGGAGGAGAAAGTACCCAGGCAGGCAGGCACAGGTGAGCGCAGAAGCCCTGGGGGGGACCCGCCAGGATGTGACGCACGTAGGGGACGTGAGGCGTTGGGAGACCCGGACCCAGAAGCGTCAGAAGCGCAGAAAGGTCAACGGAAAATACAAGGCGGAGGCACTGACGAGCCTCGGACGTGGGGCTTGGCCTCTGCTAAAGAGGGGAGCGGAGAGGCGGATAATGAGCTGGGGGGGGGGGCATTAACTCCGTTATCGACTCCAGGGTCCTTCCCCAAGACACCGGAGCCCTGCAGAAACGAACTGTTTAAAAAATTAAATTCATGGAGAGAAACTGTGGACTAGAACAGTTTTAGGAGGTGATACGGGTGACACGGCCCGACTTCCCCACGGCGGCAAGCCGGCAGGACCAGAGAACAGCATCACAACCGGGGTCCCAGCACCCACGGGCTCCACGTACGGGACCGCCCCGCCGCAGGCACAGCCACCCGGCCCCCAACCACCTCGTGACGCCAACATAACTACCCCGGGTCGTCCCCGGGCCGGGCGCCTGGAGAGCCAACGCGGAGACGGCGAGGACGCCCCGCTCCCCGCGCCAGGGATCAGCCGCCGGAAGTCCCCCGCGGCGGCCCCGCCCCTTCCCCGCGGAGGCCCCGCCCCTTCCGCCGCGGCCGCCTCGCAGCCGCCGCGGGCCGACGCGCTTCCGCCAGCGCCCAAGGAAAGCCGGAAGTGGGCAGCGGCCCTCCCCTCCCCCCCCCTCCCCTCCCGCGGCCAAAATGGCCGACCTCCACCGCCAGCTGCAGGAGTACCTGGCCCAGGGGAAGGCCGGCGGCGTGGCGGCCGCGGAGCCGCTGGTCGCGGCAGAGAAGGCCGAGGGGCCCGCGGCGCGGCCGTGGCTGGGCCGTGTCGGCCTGCGCTGGGCGTGGAGCCCCGCGGAGCCATCGGCGGTGGCGGTGGCGGGCGCGGCGTGCGGGCCCGGCGTGACGCGCGCGCAGCGACTGGCGGCCGGCGGCGCGTGCCTGCTGCTGGCCGCGCTGTGCCTCGGCCTGGCCGCGCTCCAGGCGCCCGCGCTGCTGCTGCGCGCCCGCAAGTTCGCGCTGCTCTGGTCGCTGGGCTCGGCGCTGGCGCTGGCGGGCGGCGCGCTGCTGCGGGGGGGCGCGGCGTGCGGGCGGCTGCTGCGCGGCGAGGAGCGGCCGTCGCGGCCCGCGCTGCTCTACGTGGCGGCGCTGGGGGCCACGCTGTACGCGGCGCTCGGGCTGCGCAGCGCGGGGCTCACGGCGCTCGGCGCCTGCGCGCAGGTGGCGGCGCTGCTCGCGGGGCTCTGCGGCCTGCTGCCCTGGGGCGCGGGGCCCGCTCTGCGCGCGGCGCTGGGCCGCCTGGGCCCCGCCGCCGGCCTCGCCAAGGCGCTGCCCGTGTGAGCCGGGGCGGCCCGGGGCGGCCCGGGGCGGGGGGGTCTCGGCAGCCGGCGGTGCGCGCCCTCCTGCTCCCGGACGCGCGGACGGCGCCTCGGGTCGGATCAGCTGCTCTCGCCCCTGCGACCCTGCCCCGACGGCGCGGCGGCCCGTGGTGGCGGCGGAGCTGCCGTGCGCCTCCGGCCCCGCTCGGACCGTGGATTCCTCGGGCGTCGGAGGAGACCCTGGATGTGGCCGCCGGCTGTGACCTGGGGCCTAGCCGACGTGCCTACCCCGGCTCCTCCTCCTCCGGCGAACCTGCAATCACGGTGCCCTCAACGCGGAGGAAGCGCGGCCCTGCGCTGGACCGGGGAGTCCCGGGGAGTCCCGGGGAGCGCGACGTCTCGGTGCCGAGCCCCGGGCTCAGGGGCCAGGGCGCAGGGGCCAGGGCTCAGGGGCCAGGGCGCCGTGCGCGGCGGGAGCTCCCAGCCAGAGGCCCGTCCTGCGCGGAACCCACGGATGTCCGCGGGCCGCTTGGCCTCCTCGCTCCGGCGCTGGCTTCGTCAAGGAGGATTCACGTCTCGCAGGCCGAGTTCGGGGCTCTTCACACCCGTCTCGTTTCCCTCTAGGTTCCCCACGGACTCTTGTCCCTCCTGTGTTGCCGGAAAGAAAACTGCACGTTCCCGCGGTCGCGGCGTCACTCACAAAGTACTTAGAATCCTCAGATTCTGTGTCCGTGGCTCGCAGTTCACAGCAGAACTACCTGGAGGGCCAAACCGCACGTGGATCCTCCGGGACGCGGCAGGGCAGGGCCGGAACCAGGCCGGGAACCAGGGTCAGCACGGAGCCGCCCACGTGATTCTGCGTCAGGTTCAGGTCGAGGACCTGCAAGGCGAGAACCGTTGCCCGAAGGGGCGTGTGGGCCGCGGTGGAGGCGGCCTCCTGGCGACCTCAGTACTTGCAGCCCTAGAGCCTGGCGTGTGCCCTAAGCCCTGCTCCAGCTTCATGGGGCCCCCCCCAGTAAACAGGGTCACCTACCTCAGCAGGAACCAGCAGGGTGTTTGTAGTAGAGGCAAACGCGCTGTTTTCAGAGAGTGACTTATTTTTGTAACCGGAAAAACGTGGCCATTGACTGCTCCTTCTGTCCCCCATTAAATCTCTATTCTAGTCCTCAATTTCTCTAGAATTTGCACAGCTGAAGATTTTAGTGTTTACATTTTTATGTTGATGCAGTTGTATTTTTTAAATTGTTCTCCCAACGTTTTCTCAAAAATTCAAACACTGAAAATCTAGCATTGGTAAAATCCAGAGCACAATATCTTGTATGTATCTCGGTAGTGATGTTTTAAAATATCCTAAGTATTTAATAAATTACAGTGTAGAGATTTCAGTTTTTTTCTAAAGAAATTCTTTCTCAAAATGTGACCTGGTTATATGCTTGCTGAGGTACTGTTTTTTTTTTTTTTTTTTTTTTAAGTTGAAGCCTAAAATGTTAAGATGGTAAGGGTCTTAATTACATGAACCTCAAAGGAGTCTAATCGAATGGGTTTGGTCCCTTGATCCTATTTTACCTTATCGGAATTGATTACAACTTCTTTTTAAGCTGTGCCAGTGGAAATAAATGAATTTTAAAAAAGCAGTGCCAGTGGAGGGCAAATAAAGAATAATCCACAAATCTGAAGCATTCTTGAGCCTCCTAATCATGTGTTTTAAATTGATGTTTTAAATTTCAAAACAAAGTGAAAATTATTCACTTGTAAACTCTGTTTTAACACCCTAAAAAACAGCGTATGGTTGACATTTTCTCACTCTGCAGAAATGACTTAGCTTTTACCATGTTTTTCATTGAGAAAGAACCAATGAAGAGGTTTTTATACACTGCCCAGCTATGCCAGCATCACCTCTCTAAGCAACTGTAAGATTTGCGGCACCACTAACTTTACCAGGTAGACTTGTCTCCAGTGCTAAACCTAAGCTGGCAAAGTAGTAAGATACTAAGGTAGCCACAGGAATATCCTTTGATTAAAGCTTTCTTATAAAAACAAAGGGGTTAGAGAAAATACGGGGTTATCAAATTGGACATTTAGCTTCCAATCCAAACTGGGCCAAATGATACATGTATATAAAACTAAAGGAATCTGTTGTGGATTTAAGCTAAAACTATCCTCTGCCTTAACCACTGATGTACGAGAAAGTTCTGCAGAATTGTTTTAAGAGATATTTGGTCCATTCTCAATTGTTGACATGACATGTGGTTAATTTCTGGTTTCAGTCAGGTTCCTCTCATCAGAAACAAGGAAGTTAAGGTGTGATTAGCAGGAGATTCACCCAAGGGAGAACCCCTACTTGGACAGCCGGAAGATTTTCTTCTTCAGAGTATAATTTTCTACCTACCATAGCAGGTGGTAACTAAGACTTTGAACCTACTTTAAACTGTGTTACAAAGTATCTCTCACTCTAGTACAAAAAATAAGTGTGACAGAATGGGTAAATGAGAATTTAAGACCAAAAGTTAATGTCGATGGCCCAGAGGTACTCCTCCAGCATGCTGTTACAAATAGAAGCAATGATTGTACACCCCTCGAGCAGACTGGCAGCAATGGAAACGAAGAGTTTCCTTAAGGAAAGCACTTCACAACTAGTTTTCTGTTAATTCTTGCATAAATCACATTCTGTATTCATACAAAAACTTAATGTTTTTTCTCTGACAAACTGTACATATAGAAACAGATTTCCAATTGGACATGAACTTAAATTTGTGGAGGTGCTCCATGTCTTGTGACATTTAAAAAAAAAAAAAAAAGATTCCAGCTTTTATCTTCACAAAACAATGGGAGTTAGGGCAGTGAGGGTGGACAGGACAGAACAAGGCCAGCTACTCTGGGCAGCCAGCAGCAGTCTCTTCATCTTGAAGACCTCATTAGGGACTCCTGGGATTCAGCTTCCCCAGAAGTTGAGGGCTATGTGGTGCGGGCTTCCTTTGTCTTGGTAAGTCCACAAGAAGTTCTTAAATACTGTCCGGAGAGGCCTCAGAGTCGTCAGCTTCTACCGACCCCTCCCACCGCCCCTTGAAGCTCCTCGCCTCGGTGGGCCAGAGTTCATGGTACTCCCTCTACCCCAGTTACTGCCACTCCGGCCCCCTCTGGAAGGAGTACCGCTGCCTGGAGGGCCCCCAAAGGGTTCATCTCTGTGGTAGCCGTCATGGTGATCCCCATCCAAGGAACTGGAACGCCCGGATTTTGGCACTCTCTGGGAAGGCCCTGGGCCCCCTCGGCCTGAAATGAATCAAAATGATTTCACAGGTTACTTTTTCTTTTTTATATCAGGTACTGTTAATCAGTAACTCCCGGCACAAACTCTTAGTGATGACAGTGGAACACTCTGGGTCTTTTTTTTTTTTTTTTTTTTTTTTAATTAAGGGACACCTGGGAGGCTCAGCGTTCAGTGTCTGCCTTCAGCCCAGGGTGTGATCCTGGAGTCCTAGGATTGAGCCCCACATCGGGCTCCCTGCATGAAGCCTGCTTCTCCCTCTGCCTATGTCTCTGCCTCTCTCTGTGTGTCTCTCATGAATAAATAAATGAATTTTTTTTTGTTTTGTTTTGTTTTAAAGATTTTATTTATCCATGAGAGAAAGCCAGGTGCCCCGTATATTAGAATTCTGACTTTTAAAATTATTTTCTCATGAGCTGACAGGATTTGGCCGTATCTTCCATAATACACTATCAGAAGATGACTGACGATTTTATTTTACCTTAACTTTCTGAGTGGAATCTGAATCTAGTAAAACAAGGCGGCTAGGAAAGCTAGCCAGAGGAAAAGTGTTGGCTGCTTTTCCTACAAAGCACACAGCCTAGGCCCACCTGAAGGTGCCTGGGCAGACAAGATGTCAGCTAGGATGTCATTTCCACACCAGCCATGTGGCCTTGGCTAGGGACCTTACACAGGTGTCCTAAGTGCCCATACAGACCAACAACAAAATGTGCTAAGGTAGGGAGATCTGGTGACATGAGGTAATTTCTGAGGATTCTCCTTTGAGAAGAACCAAACCACTATCAAAAGCAAAAAGCAAAACTTTGTAAATAAGAGACTATAAACATGACACAGGTTAACTAGGCCTGCTTCCTAGGAGCCTCCAAACTCTACCACACAGGCCATGGCCCAGCCTAACCTGAGACCACATGGCGGCTACTGCTCCTGGCTAAAAGTTAGTGCTACCTCTAAAATAAAGATCCAGGAGCACCCGGGTGGCTCAGTCAGTTGAGCGTCTGCTTTCGGCTCAGGTCGTGATCTCTAGGTCCTGGGATCGAGCCCCATGTGGGGCTCCCTGCTCAGTGGAGGATCTGCTTCCTCACTGCTTCCTCAGCCCCTACCCACTGCTCGCGCTCACTTTCTTGGTGTCTCTCTCTCTCTCAAATAACTTTTTTTTTTTTTAATAAAAAATAAAGATCTAAAGTTTCAAGTTGTAGAAATAATCTACTACCCCCCTGAAAACAACCCCTTCCAGACCATATTTCTCAAAGTCTTTGCAACTCTGGGCATTAGCAGTTCCTTCCAGACCCAATAAAACAAAACACAGGACCTGGGAAGACAATTCTTCCTGCCACTGGAGACACTTGGGAGGAGGCTAAGAGCAGTCAGCGGGGGAGAGCATGTTTGCCAATGAGAGCTAGAGTCTCTTCCCTGCTCTGGGGCACCTTGACAAACAGCTGGAGTGGAACACTTGAATGAATCGGGGAATGGGATTCTTGGAAGCACGTGGAGGGGGCTTATGCAGAGGCTGAGCTTGCAATCACCCGAGTACGGGGTTTGACTGGCTGTGGTATAAACCCAAACAAGCTGTGCTATACTTGGGGACATGTGCCTTTGCACAGCCTAACTCGAGGTATCCTGTCAGGAACAGATGGAACAAGAACACAGGGATGGGTCTGTCCTGGCAATGAGGCCTCCTGTGGTCCCCATAGCCTTCTTGGCAGAACTGTGGCATCCACAGCTCCTGGAACTGTATCACTGGCCTCCACTTACCTTTGCCTCCTCGATCCTCAGAAGGACCTCCTGGGGCTTCCAATTCTCTGTGCTCTGAGGTCCCTGGCCCATCATGCCAGGGACGCTTTCGTGGTGGCAAGGATGCCATGTCCATGCCCTGGAGAGAAGAGGAACGTTCTCTACTAGCTGGGGAATGACCATCATGAGGGGGATGATCAGGGCGAGGAGCATCACGGAAATGTTCATGACCTGGCCCTGAAATAAGAAAACACAGGTCCAAGGCTAAGAATCTGACAATCTCATATTAAAGTATAGTGTGACCAAAAGCAGATGGAAATTACACTGCTAACAATAAGTAGCACTTTGGCGCGCCGGGGTGGCTCAACTGGTTGAGCATCCAACTCTTGGTTTTTGGCTCAGGTCATGAGCTCAGCATTGTGAGACTGAGCCCAGCATAGGGTTCTGCACTCAGTGCAGACTGGGATTCTCCCTCTCCCTCTGCCCCTCCTGCTTGTACTCTCTCTCTCTAAAATAAATAAAATAAATCTTTTAAAAAATAATAGGGGTGCCTGGGTGTCTCAGTCGGTTAAGTGTGTGACTTTGGCTCAGGTCATTGTCTCAGGGTCCTGGGATTGGGCCCCATGTGGGGCTGAGTGCAGGCTCAGCAGGGAGTCTGCTTCTCCCTCTGCCTCTCCACCTATTTGTGCTCTTTCTCTCTCATATTAATAAAAGCTTAAAAAATAATAATGAAAACAAATAAAAAGAATAAGTAGCAACTTGAGAACCAATATTCATTTATGCACAAAACATGTAAATACCCACTGAAGACCAGGTGTAAGTCACATCATGAGCACATGAAAAAGTTCAAGATTAGAAATCAACATACCTCTTAAAATAAGAAACAGGTAAGGTCCAGAAAAGTGGTTCTCAGACTTTTTAGTATCAGGATGTCTTTTTTTTTTTTTTTAAGATAGATAGATAGATTGATTGATTGATTTATCAGAGACACACACACACAGAGAGAGAGAGAGAGAAAGAGAGAGGCAGAGAGAGAGGCAGAGACACAGGCAGAGGGAGAAGCAGGCTCCATGCAGGGAGCCCGATGTGGGACTCGATCCCGAGACTCCAGGATCACGCCCTGGGTCAAAGGCAGGCGCCAAACCGCTGAGCCACCTAGGGATCCCCCAGGATGTCTTTATACTCTTAAAAATTATTGAGATTTAACTTATGAGACATATCTAATAATATTTGCCATATTAGCAATTAAAACTGAGAAAACTTTAATTCATTTAACTATATTTTCCAAAACCAAAACAATTTAGTGAAAAGAGTGGTACTGTTTTTTATTTAGGCAAATCCCTCTGACGTCTGGCTCAACAAAAGAAAGCTGGGACTCTCCCAGCTATTTCTGTATTCAATCTACTGCAATAAACGGCTGCTGACTGAAGGATCTGAAGATCCAGCGTCCCACGGAGATGTCTGAAAACAGAGGACCTGGTGCACCCCACCCCCCAATGCTGCTAAGAGGTCCTTGGACCACACTCCATGAGCTGCTGGGTTCAACTCCCCAGAAGCCCCAGCAGCTGTCCTTCCTTACCTGGCTCTCTATTTCCATCCCAGGAATCTGGTTTCCGTCCTCCTTCAAAGCGAGGGAACTCATCAGGAGTGGGAAGTAAACCTTTCCTTCCTCCTACACAAGGGAACAACATACATAACACTATACTCACAGACTGTTTCAGGTATGTCTCCAACAACTTAACTCTCCACTGTGTCCTTGCAAGACCCAATGTCCTCAGCACACACTCACCTCGTGGCGTACCCCGACCTCGACCTCTGAGATCTCTTCCTCGGGCTGCTTCATCAGAAGGATCAAAATTCTCCTCTGGACCAAAGTCTTCAGGACCAGGAAAGCCATCCCTTCCTCGTGGAGGGGCACGGCCCTCATGTCTTGGTGGTACTCCTCTCCTAAAGCTGTCGGGGGGAAAAAACAGCAAAATATCCATCTAATGGGATACCTCACAGCTCTGAGTTCATGTTTCAAAGAAGATAATGATATAAGAAAACATGATATTAATGTAAAATGGGAGAAAAAATAAAATTATGGGTTTTTTTTAAGTATACATTTTATAATCCCATTATTACAGGCAAAAACAGGCAGGAAGGAAAATGTAGGGTTGTGGTCATTTTCTCCTAAAGCTTTTAGGAATAACAACAGCAGTGAATAAGTTTTAAGTGCTGATAATCATGCCTAGTGCTTTACATATATTTTTTCATTTTATCCTCACCACCACCACATCATTAACTCCATTCTACCCATGAGTACACTGAGGCACAGAGAGGTGAAGTCATTTATTTAAGGACACACAGTAAGTGTTGGGATTTGAATTCAGCCAGTCTTGATGCCAGCCCAGGCTCTTTACCACTACCTCCCAAATATTTTTCATTACCATTTACATTTTTATAATGAACATTTATTACTTATATAATCAGAAAAAGTAGAGTACAGATTCATCCCTGCCAACTGTACCAGACTCAATCTGGGAGCACCTGCTCTCCCATCTGTCCAGGCAATAGCCTCTATGCAAGGCTGGCCATGAACTTCACCCATATCCCCACTCCACAGCTGACTGCTGTACAGGCAGGCATGTGGTTTATGGGGAATCTCCTCACTGGCAGCCTGGGCCCTGGCTGGTGGACAAATTCACTGTCTATCAGGATTCTGGACTGGAGGCTGAGTTGGCCATTAGAGGAGGCAGCACCCGAGCTGAAGGATGCCTGTGGGGAAGCAGCAAAGGGACCTCCAAGCAGGAAAAGAGCATCAGCACAGAGAGAAAGGCCTTGGGGCCAAAGAAACTATCAGAGGAGCAAGGACCTGGAGCCAGTCTGCATGAGTGGCCGGGCCTTCCGCTTTTTCTTAAGTCTCCATTCAGTTATCTTTTATTCCAAAAAGAGTTTCACTTTGCAAAATTTCAAACTTAGAGCAAAGTTGAAAGAACAGAACAATAAACATCTATGTGTCCTTCACCTAGTTCTTTTTGTTTAATCAGTTCTTAAGATACTACTCCATGTGCTTTATCATCTTTCTCCATCTATTTAATAAATCCACTTTCTGAACCACCATTTCAAAATCACCTACCAACATGAACCTGATCCATAATTCCCCAGTATGTTTCTTCTAAGAGCAAGGATTTTATCCTATTATTATCACTCAAATAATGTGATATTATTTAATATAATCCAATTCAAAATTTCTCTAACTGTCCTCAAAATATCCTTTACAGTTGTTTTTAAATATAGATTTCAATCCTGATCACATACGGTTCTTAGTGGCCATGTCTCTGTGGTCTATTTTCTCTTTCATGACCCCAACGTTTTTGAAGGGTCCACCCAGGTATTTTATAGATCACAATCTGAATTTATCTGATTACTTCCTGATGACTGGACTCAGGTTAACCTTTCTGGCAAAACTGTTTATACCTTCTCACAGATGCCAGCTGATCACCCTGTTTGTGATGTAAAAGTGGTATAGTGACCAAATCCCACTGTTGCAAAGGTACACTTACTTTCATTTGCAATTAAGTAATCTGTGGGTGATATTTTGGCACAGTGAGAATATCTTACTTCCCCAAAATCTTACAATCAGTGGTTTTAGTATCCACTGATGGTCCTGGCCTGAATCAGTTAGGACACTGACTGCTTATAAAACAAGTGACTTCCTAATTCTATCCCTCTCCCTCCTCCTAATTGATTACTCGGTATTTTATTGTAAAAAGAGCTTTCCCTTTCCCACTCCACCACTCCAGCTGTCATCTTAATAACTTTCTTGGTCCTGAGATACCTAGATGACTCATGCTCCTACAAGCAAGGAGTGTGTGCCCAGGACACTGGCTGAAATAACCACCTAAGGTAAGGGTGGAATTGGCTGAAAGGAGAGGAGCAGCGCAGGAAGAGTACAGCAGAGAGCGCTGTGCGTCCCTGGGGCAGATTTGGGGTGAATCCCTGCAAACACCAAGAGGACTCCTTTGTCAAGGCATCCATTACATGACCGCCCGAGTTATGAAAGGACAGAGACAATCTAATGTGCCCTCATTAGAAAGTGGCTCCTATTAGAGACTAAAATGCCTGTGTCCCCCACTAAACTCGTACGTTGAAGCCCTAATCCCCAGTCGGATAGTATATGGAGTTAGGCCTTTGAGGAATAATTAAGGTTGGAGTAGGCCATGGGGCACCTGGGTGCCTCGGTAAGCTGAGCATCTGCCTTTGGCTCAGGTCATGATAACAGAGTCTTGGGATCGAGTCCCGCACCAGGAGCCTGCTTCTCCCTCTCCTTCTGCCCTTATTGTGTGTGCATGCATATACTCACTCTCTCTCAAATAAATAAATAAAATCTTAAAAAAAAAAAAGTTAGAGGAGGTCATGAAGGTGAGGGGGAGCCTTGTGATGGGATTAGTACCCTGATAAAAAGAGACTTTCCACCACACCAGGACACAGGGAGAAGGTGGGCAGGCTAGCTGTCGACAAGCCAAGAAGTCTCACCAAAAACCCACCCTGCTGGACCATGAGCCATGACTTCAAGCCTCCAGAACTTTGAGAAAATAGTCATGTTGTTTAAGCTTCCTGGTCCATGGTATCTTGTTAGGCCCAAAATGCCTACTACATCTCGATGAACTGGCCCTTCTCAAATATCTCTTTCCATCTAACAGACTCATTTATTCACCAGTTACTGAGCACCTACACTGTCTCCCCACTGTTGCTCTGGGTCCTGGGGATAAAGAGGTAAAGAAACAAAGCCCCTGCCCTGGTGAAGCCGTCATATTCCTGGCAGACACAGGTAACAAGGAAATAAACACATCACTTTAAAGTCAAGCAGTGCCAAGTGCTATGAAGAAATAGGAAGCAGGCTCAAGGAACTGGGCTAACAGGAGGAGGGATCTAACTGGAGTGAGCCATAAATGTCTGGGAGACTGTGTTCTGGGCAGAGAAAACAGCAAGCACAACAGGAGCAGGAGCATGTTTGGCATATCTGAAGAGCAACAGAAAGCTGTCAACAGCACAAGAGTCTGGACTGAGTCTGTCACTGACAAATGAAATACAATAAAACTGAGGCATAGTAAAATCTGAAACTCCACAAGATGCAAAGGTTCAAGAAATGGATGGAAGTTACACTGATGCCAAAGTCAATGGAAATGAAGCTCTTGCAGGCTAATATAAAGCCATTTCAAAGAGTGAATCCTTGGATCCCACTGAGAGAGGCCCTCAAGAAAACTAGGAGCCCTTAAATCTTTTTTAAAAACTCCCTTCTGAAAGCTGCTTTCCAGAACCCCTTGATTTCACTGCCCTGGGCTACATTATCAGCCATTCTTTTCTAACACATCCCATGAGGATGGGGGGAATGCCGACCCTGAACTCAATCCCCCACTGGCGACAGTCGAGAGAAATGTGACAGGAAAAGCTGTGGTGGTGACGGCACGAGTGCCACACAGCACAGGCCCTGCAGTCAGCCAGCCAGGCCTGAAACCGCTCTGAAACCTCCTCCTGTCCGAGAGTCAACTGCTCTGATCCTCAGCATTGCTCCTCCTCTGTGAACTACTGACAAGAACACAGGTCTCACAATCCACTGGCACACAGAAATAATCATCACCAACACTGATGATTCTCCGTTTCCTCTGAGATTCGCTAATGCTTGTTTTTTATTTCTTCGACGCCTTTTCTACACCCAGCAAGGAGAGTATTCGAGCCTGACCTTGACCTAACTGAACAGCAATAATTTTCCATTTGATTTGACTGTTAAGATCTTTAGGCAATTACACAAAAACTATCTCACAACTCTTTTATTCTCAATCTAGATATGTGTCGTATTACATCATTCCTACCAAGAGAATCTGGCAACTTCTAATCAGGTCCCAGAAACTTCATACTATACTGATCCTCACATCTCTTTTAAAAGGACCAAAAAATAAGCAAAAATAAAAAGATTTCTAAGTTGTAAAGATAAAAAAGCACAAAAAGGTAAAAATGCATAATTACTTGCTTAAAGTCTAAATGCAACACCTAGAGAATAGTAGAACTAGTAATCAATATAGCAAAAGAGGAAAGAGACTTTTGTAGAACAGGTAAACAGGTCCAGGGAAGAACTAGACCCACAGAGCATCTGTCCCACCTTTCTTCTCTGCGCCCTCGAAAACGTGGGTCCTCGGGATCTCGGGGGAATCGTTCATCTCCAGGTCTGCGGCCTTCCCAAGCCCCTGGAGGGCCCCGGGCTGCTCCCCGGCCATCCCCCTCGTTGAATTCCCTGTGATCAGGTGGAAACGGAGGCCCAGGGCCCCCACGCCTCCACTTCTCTTCTTGTGGTAAAGGTCCTCCTCGCCCCTCAAATTCACGTAATCGGTGACCAAAGCGCTTGTCCGGGTGGAAGTCATCTGGTCTGCTGAAGTCATCAGGGAAGTCGGGGTGAGGGCCACGCCTATCAGGGGGACCCCTGCAGTCCTGGCTGCCCCGGAAAGGCCCCCTCTCAGGCCCATGCTCAGGACCGCTGCTCTGCTCATGCCGCCTCTCTGACATGGGGCCCATGTGATGGTTTGGAGGGCCGCGCGAGTCACCTAAAGGAAACAAAGCTGATTTTTACCTTGTCTTCTAGGAATCCTGCCAACACAGGTCTGATTTTCTGCATCTTAAAGTCTCAGAATGCATTCTTGTATTTAGAATTCTTGTATTTCGTCCTTAGTTTACAAAATACTTAGGAAACAAATCCCTAGTGCATCATCTAATGGAAGAACACAGGTTTGGGGGTGCAGATTTCAACCTTATCACTCACTAGCTAAGCACCTCCACCTGGGGCAAATTGCTAATCTCATTTGAGATTACTCACTGCTATGAGGATTAATTCAGAAAACGTGCGACAGTCTCACAGGCATAAGAATGAGCATCCCTTCCCTATCCCCATTCTCTCAGTGACTCAGTGACTTCATTAGGCCTGCTCCACCACACCCAGGAAGGAGACGACAGAGAAAATTCATGCTGCCAGGCAAGAAAGCCAAGCACAGGGAATTCACCTCTGCATCTGAAAAGGACTGCAAAGCCCATCACAGGGCACTGCAGCTACATCGCCGCCATCCCTGATGTGGCCCCTTTAGCCTCTAGTTCATTTAACTTGATTAGTTAACTCACACTTTCTTTTTTTTTTTTTAAGACCAGGAATACTTTATTCAAACCCATCAGAGACATGGGCAGCTTGGGTCTGTAACAAAGCACACTTCAATTCTTAACAAAATCCTCTGTAAGGCACATGGAACCACGGGCCTCTCTAATAACTGCCTGGTCACCAAACAGCCTTGCTTGTACTTCAGTTTTGGAATCATATGAACATATTTTCTGCCCCTTTGCATGAATGAATGATGTATATCCCTCACCTATAATAATTATCACCATTCTTTGCACACAGTGTTTAGAAACCCACTAAAGATTTTTTGAAAATATTTTAACATATGTATGTAATATATTCAAAGTCCAGAATAAAAACAGAAACAGGCCAATTAAACTTGCGATGGTTAATTTAGCTTACTTCTTAACCTTGAAGTGATTTGTTCTCCTGTTACTATACCGCCATTGGCATAGTATCTATTGGAAATGTGTACCTATTTTGTGTCAACATACAATCCAAATCAAGCATTTTTTTAAAAGTAGGTAGCAGAGGGACCCTCTTGCTCTAAACAACTACAATTTTAAGATGAACTTCCTCTACCTGCCCCACTCATGCCTTTCCCTCCTTCTCCCTGGCAGTAAAGACAAACTTCCTCCCCTCAAGTCACAGCCAGCCAGGATTCTTTCCCTCCCCATGCCCTTCCTCTTCCCTTTCAGTTCCTGTCTTTGGGCCATTTGAATCCCATTCAATGTATATAAAAAAAAGTTGGAAATGTCAGTATAAAAAAACACCATTAGGAGAGTTCTCTCTTCTCTTAAGCTCTTCCTATGCCTTCTGCCTCCTGGTCCTTCCCCTCATTAAACCAGTCCTCTCCATGTTGAGGAAAGCACCTTCTAAGCTTTGTTCAGTCAGTTTGCAAATATCCCAGGTCCCTTTTCTTCTGGTAAAGAGGGCCCCTCACTTCTTAGTGGGTTCCTGATAGCTTCTTCTCTGACTTTATGTAGCTTGAACTTGGTGTGATCTCAGACACAGCAAACTTTGATCTGAGGAAGCTGAACACATTCCATTTGGACTTACCTATGAATAATAATCCTCCCATTACCTCTATCTGTTTAAAAGTACCCTGGCTCCTCCAAGGAAAGAAACCCACCACTACAAATTAGAAGGGATGTGGCCACCGGTGATGGGGCGGCGGCGTTGGTTAATCCAGTAGGGGATGGCAGGGCCACTTTCTCGGCTCTCCCTTCTCCCTTTGGTCCCTGGGAGGAGAAAGAGAGGAGGAAGAGAGAGAGAGGGGTAAAGAGAAAAGGGGAAGAGCAAGGAGGAGAGGGAAATAGGTGGAGACAGACACAAGGTAGGGGAGAGGAAGAGAGGCAGGCTCTCAGTTTGTTGATAGCTGTACCTTGTGGGTAACAGACTCTTCTTAGGGTCCCCAAATTCCAAAGATGGGTTCTTGATTTCTCTTTTTCCCTGTGGGCCACCACTTCCATGCAATGAGACTATAATAAAGATTCTCCTAATTCCTTTATTGCTCCCTTTCCTAGGATGTCCTGCTTCTCCCAAAGTCCTAGGGCTGCAAAATACTAATGAGGACTTTTCTTCATCTGATAAAACGAGGGCAAAAAATGTAACATGTGCCACAGAGAGCTGTGGGCTCAGCTGATTAAAAATTAAAAAGGAGTGAAGTTCTTTGAAGTGCAACCTCCGTAATACCCCTAGTTCTCTGGCTTGTGTCCTCCCTGTGACAGTGCACTGACTTGAACATCTCTGTCTCCGACCTTCCCTCTTTCCACACCACTCAGTCCTGCTCTCACTGACTCCGGCCAGCAGCCTATCACCTGCTCACTCCTGCTCCAGCCCTTCCCCTGTGACAGCAGAACACCTCAGTACGACAGGGGGCTACCTCTGCACTTTCAACTCCTGGGATTAACTCGGCTTCCAAACAGTCTCACATCTAAATACTGACAATTCTCATCTCTGCTTTCCAGAATATCAAGAACCTGATACATCACTGCATTGCTTTCTTCTTATCAAATCATGTGGAACAATATAACCAGCTAAAGAATTCAATACATGGCACAACTGGGGAGGGGGAATATTAAAAACACTATCAAAATCTCTAAATTCTTTAGCTCATCAAAAAATGTAAGTGGAAGCAGTTCAGCTTTCCAGGATGCAAACGACATGCCCTTGCACTCAGTGAGCACAGGACCACTGCCATTCCCAAGGCGTGGACGGAGCTGGCCCACTGCCGCGCAGGGCCTGCTACTAGGGTTGTCCCGGCAGTTCCACTGCCAGCGTCTGGTAGCGAGGAGCTTAGTTACTCAGGGCAGCATTTTTGACTAATTAAAGCAAGTCTATGAAAACAATGTTAAGACAAAGCCTTTACCTGAAATGACTGTCCTCCTATTTTTCCTATAGGGTTCAAATGACCACTCTATCAATTACTTACCAATAATCTATTTATTGTAAGATTTACCCAGAGGTGGTAGAATACAATCTCTTATTCAGCCGAGCAGATATTTACCTTTGTTCGGGCCAGGTCCTTGTCCAGGGTTAAGAGGGGGGATGCGACCTTGTGCTCCCTGCTGCCCTAGGCCTGGTATCAGGGGTGGGGGGCCTGCGTTCTGTCCTTCCTGAAAAGATGTTTTTAAAGCGGGGGTGTGAAATCATAGGCTTGTGCTTTATGAATAGCAATTTTATCATCACGTGACAAGAAACACTAGGTTGCCCCAAAGCCTCCAGCAGTAAATACACAGCTAGTGACATTATAGCAAAATTGTCCTTAAATTGAGGGAAGAATACTTCTCTTACCATAATAAAAGGAAACACTTATATTTTAAACCTGATAGGTTTTATTTAAAGCTAGATCTTTACCTGTGATGCCAAGTAAGAACCAAAATGGAAAGTCAGAAATTCTAACATAACACTCTGCACAAAGGAGGAACTTCTGGCAAATGTAAAGATCTGGAAATCTGCCAGGCCAGGTAAACTCTGCTTTCACACTCAGGACTCTTTTCCAGCTACAGAAAACAACCACTCCTCTCAAGAGGCTAGAGCTGGGTTTGAAGAGGCAGAAGAATATGAAAGAAGTTCGTGAGGAGACGTTCACACTGGCTTTCTCCTATCACCTCCCTCTTCTCTACCTCATTTCCTCATCCTCAGCATCCTACTGCACATTCCCCGTTGAGTCGCCTGGGATCCTTTGGTCCCTGCAGAGACAAAGCTGCTCCTCTGATCCTCTTGGTCTCCATGCTCTGGAAGCCCAGAGCTCACCCCAGTTTGTCCCTAAGATTATGGGTTTTTTTTAGCAGCCATGTTTCCACACTGTCCAGTGACCCTGGATCAGGTCTCTTGACAAACAAGTTAACTTCTTTACATAAAGAAATGCATTTAGTGACTGGACCTACTATGAAAATAGTACAATTTCAAAACCATCAACAGCAAAATTGCTTGCACATCCCAAACTAGCTACCTGTCCTACCTGCCTCGATAGGACGTCTAGCATTGTAGCTACACATAACTATCATACTCAATACCAGTAATTCCTGCCCTCCTTTGTTTCCTATCCCTTTCACCCAAGGACTGCTCTTGTCAAAATCTTTCACGTTATTACTTTAACACCAGAAAGCAATTCCACTAAATTAAACCAACTGAAACAACTGGTTTAAATAACTGGCCTCATGGGGATGCCTGGGTGGCTAAGTGGTTGAGCGTCTGCCTTCAGCTCAGGTTGTGAACCGGGGTCTGGGGATTGAGTCCCACATCGGGCTGCCTGTGAGAAGCCTGCTTCTCTCTCTATGTCTCTCATGAATAAATAAAATGTTTAAAAAATGATAATAATTGGCCTCATCAAAGTGAAGAAAGATTTCAGCACATAAAAAAATATGAGCAAAGATTTTCATCAGGCAACTCTTGAGATCTGAAATGTCTACATCATACCTTCATACTCATTCTATAGGTCAACTAAATCTTTAGAACCATTATTCTTTTCACGTATAAAATATTTTATTACTTAATAAAAACTCTTACCGAATTGTCCCAGAAACCCAGGCCTACCCTCTTGAATCTGACAAGTTTTTAATTTCAGTCATAATGTGGTAGCTAAAGTTCATCACTGTTTTTGTCCTCCCAAATGAAAGCTGTTAATTCATTACCACAGGGTTAGGGAACTGATATTGTAAACACACACAAATGCTCTGTGTATTAATAAAATATACAATACTGTACATTTTAGGGCAGTTTGGGGCAACAAACCTAGACTTATTGCACTCATCCTAAATTCTAAAAAGTGCCCAACAGATTCTGAGAATAAACTCAACTATTCTTCACTGCTGTGACACTTGTAAGTCCTGGTTGATCTATGGAAGAGTAACAGAACCTACTTGTTCAGCTAGTGATTTTAATTCAGTAAAACCTATGATCTTCACAGGACAGATTCTTGCAGGTGTTTGAAAAAGCAAAACAGACTAGTTTTTTCACGTGCAGCATCTGTAACACATCCTCTCCAGATGGATCGAGTGCCCCTCAGTGAAGCAGTCAACATTAGCTCATTCACTTTTGGTCTACAACTGACTTCAGTGATACAAACCCAGGGGGTTCAGGCCTAAGAAATACTGCCAGGACTATGAAACTGAGGAAAACAGAAACCACAGAGCCAAAGAGTGGTAAATCCACACAAGCTCATGCAGTCCTTCCCCACAAAACCTGAGCCCTCCTCACACCACTTCTCAAGCACAAGCCCAGCAAAGGAGTACTACAATTTGGCTGACAAAAACAGAATCCTCAAAAAAGGGCCAAGACAATTTCTACAGAATGAACCCTCCCAGTAAATAAATATACATGTGAGTGGAAAACAACTTGAACAGAATTTTGCCCGAAGGGTCACCATTTGAGAATGCACAATTCTGGACTCAGAGGGCTCTAAAAGCATTCACTGAGATGAAAATGGTGAGATCAGAGTCTACTGCACGCTTGTGAGTACTACTATCTTAAAGAGTAAAGCCAGCAGGCAGATCAGCCCATGAAACACCAGACTACAAAATAAACAGCCCAGAAAGGGGGGACCTGACAAACTCACGGCCACCCCTGCTTTTTCCCCAAGGCCACCGCTCTTTCAGAGTGCGGGGACAATTGGGAACAATATTCAACTGAGAGCTGAACTTTTCTGGAATAACTTCTATTAAAAAAAATTCGTATTACAATATATTTCATGGTCTGATTTATTCTCATTTCCTTCAGCCATGATGCTATTCTCAAGCCAGCATCACTACTTGAGAGACACTGTGACTGCTTCCCACAGCATCTGGAAGTGCCACCTCTGTGCAGAGCGTGTTTTCCCAATGTGTAATGCCTAGAAGTTAGAAATAAATAATACCTGATTGAAGGGGGCCCGGGGCCCATCACCTAGCAGAGCTGTTTTCTGCTGCTGGAATGGTATTGGCCCTTGAGATGGATGTGGCCCTCTTGCCGGGTTCTGCTGTCCCTGAGGTCCAGGGGGCCCTTGCATGCCACCCTGGGGTGGAGGCCCCAAAGAGCCCTGGGGCGGCCCCTGCTGACCTTGTGAGCCTGGAGGCCCTCGCAATTCCTGGGGGGGGCCCAGCATGGACCCTTGGGCTGGAGGCCCTTGCATGCCTCGCATCTCCTGAGGGCCTCGCATCTCCTGAGGGCCATGTCCCAGCAGTCCACTTGGTGGGTGAGGTCCTCTCATCTCTTGAGGCGGATGGCCCATCATCATCCCTTGGGGAGCAGGACCCTGATTTTCTCGGGGGCCTGGAGGACCCTGCATTCCTCTTGGATTCAATCCCATCAGAGGTCCCTGAGACACAGGACCTTGGATCCCTTGAGACCCTGGCCCACCTTGTATCCCATGAGGATGAGGAGGTCCTTGCATTCCTCTGGGACCAGGTGGTCCCTGCATACCTTGAGTACCAGGAGGCCCCTGAGGGCCCAAGTGACCCTGGGGACCAGGTGGGCCTTGAGGGCCTATGTGACCTTGTGGGCCAGGTGGACCCTGAGGACCCATATGACCTTGAGGACCAGAACTACCCTGTGGTCCAGGTGGTCCTTGAGGTCCCAAAGGGCCATGAGGTCCAGGATGCCTCTGCATTCCTTGGGGCCCATGCATGTCCTGAGGCCTTGGCAACCCCTGGGGTGGGCCCTGGGGCCCTTGTGGTCCCATGAATCCTTGTGGCCCCCCACCCCCCTGATGCAGTGGAGGACCTTGTGGTCCCATTTGTCCCTGGGGTCCAGGGGGTCTAAACTGTCCCTGTGGACCCGGAGGCCCCATCTGAGCCATGTTCATTGGCATCTGCTGAGATGGATGGGGCTGCTGAAAACCTTGAGGAATCTGAGACATTGGACCTTGTCCTGGAAAGGGCTGGGGTCCAAGGAGAGGGGTGCCAGATGAAGGAGGAGGCTGAATCTGCTCAGCCTGTTTCTGTGCAAGTCTTTCAATTTTAAGTTGCTGGAAAGAAAGGAAAAAAAGCACACTGATAAATACACCAGAGCCCTTGAAGTTGACAGTACTGCTATCACTGACTTTGTTGAGGGAGCCTCAATACGAATATAAGGCATCGACCTCTCAACACTCCAGTTAACTAGAATCCATGTAACATTCAGATATTCTAAGAGCACACAAGCTTCCAGACTCACTCTAGACTCCCTCTTTTTAAATACTGGGAAACAGCAGCCAGGATTATTTATACTCATCTTATTATATTCAATAACTTACTTTATCATTCTTGGTAACTGTCAAAGGCTCAAAAAAAAAAAAAAAAAAAAAAGAAGAGCAAACCACCTGCTCTAGAGCAGACAGAAAAAGAAAAATTATTTTATTTGTGGATAAGGCTATGTTGGCTTTACCTTTTCTATTAAAAAATGTATATTTAGGGGTGCCAGAGTGGCTCAGCTGGTTAAATGTCAGACTCCTGATTTGGACTCAGATAATGATCTCAGGATTGTGGGATCAAGTCTCACACTGAGCTCTGCACTCAGTGCGGAGTCCACTCAAGATTTTCTATCTTCCTCTCCTTCTGCCTTTCCCCCTGTACACACTCACACTCTCTCTCAAATAAATAAATCTTCTTAAAAAATGTATATTTAACTTACGTCTACTCACTGCTTGACTGATCTGGTTTTAAAAGTCTAAGAAACAGAATTCTTTCACACCTGACACTACTATGTCATTGTATGTCAATTTTACTTCAAAATTAGAAAAACAGAAAAAAAGAGTAGTGTTCATCAGACCCACCTGAGAATCCCTTCCCTTCTTCCTAAGAGCATATCAATAACAAAATGTTAACACTACTTTCTTAGATCATCTTAAACCCCCCTAAAGAGTGTTACACACCTCCAGAAGCTGTGGGTTAGTATATTGTAATGTGGCCATTTCTTGTTCAATTTCTGCTTGTGTTTTCTTCTTCTCTTCCAATTTAATGTCCTCTTTTCTGTCATTCAGTACCTCATTTGGGGCAGGAATTGGAACTTTATTTTGCATCCAAGCCTTGGGAAAGAAGAGAATATTAAAATATACCCTAAGTGTGTATATTTTAATGAGAGAACGAGAAAAACATTGTCATGTCGCTGACCATCCCAACCTGCCGAATACAAGTTGGCTCACCTGGTGTACTGCCTTTATCTCTAATGCTCCTTCTTAGCAACAAGAATGGAGTCAGGCAAGCACAATATCAGGTAGAAACTACTAACTTGATAAAAACTGTAAGCCCTTACGTGTTATTAAGAATGAAAAGCCTGCCCGCCCCCTTCAAAAGGGCACATGCATTTAGTGTTGAGTGAACAAATAAAGCAGAAGACAGACAAACAAAGTAGAGGAGAGTCAACATACTCTCTCTGCTCCATGCTTCTCTCTTCTCCTTCCTTTGATAGCTTGGACAATAAGAAGTAGATGAGTAAAAGAGCTACAAGAGTCATGACAAACTCAGAACTAGATGCAGAGCAGCAGATGGGAACTTTGTCTTAGAGTACTCCAAAGAAGTCTGTAGTACAGAAATACCTTCCACACATGAACTGATGCAAAACTCACTGGGCAGAACCTCCCAGTGCATAGACTAGGCTGCTGCTACTCACTCACCTGCTGGAACTGAGCAGGAATAGGTTTGGCATAAGGAACTTTCTTCTGAGGAACTTTTTTCTGATCCTTTTGCATCACCTCTTCCATTCCCCAGTCTAAACCTGGAATTGTCATTTCAATTTCATTTGACTCATCTTTTCCTGTAACCACAAAAACGATCAGTTAGCCAAGGAAATGAGAGCAAAGTGGCCATTTCATCAGTGAACACATTTTTGGAAGAATAGATTTTAAAGAATATGCAGTTTACATTATGCAGTTTACATAAATCATTTTGGGATTTTCAAAATAATTTAGTATCATGAAGGTAAGAAATAAGTCTACAAAAATTTTATAAAAATAAAACATACTCTTACCCATCTGCTCTTGTTCCATAGCTAATTTTAGTTGTTCTGGTATTCCCATTCCTGGAATTACTGCCAGGCTATTAGGTTCAAGGTCATCTATAAAGAGGAATACATCTATTGTCAACAGAGATTTTATAAACATAGTGGCCCAATAAAATGAATACTTTATAAAAATGAAACCTACTATTGGTGATTTTATCAATCAGTAAACTATAAAAGTAAAGTTAGTTTTATATTATCTTTTCCACAACTAACAATTTAATAAGAGAATATCAGATTTCAAAGAAGAATAAATGTGTAAGAGTCTCACCATATTCTACTCCATCTTCAGACATTCCAGGCAACAGATTGAGATTATATCGATCTCGCATTTTATCACCTGGTCGATTTCGGGTCCAGAATTTGCTATTGAAATGAAAGTGATTAGAGGGGTTAAGGGTAGAGGACAGTTTCAGTGTATTTCTGGGCACTTGAGAGTACCAAGCAATCCACTGGTAAACATAATAAAGTTTTACAATGCCTTTCTTCTAAAAATTTAAAATGTCAAAAGATTTATTTTTAAAGAATTTATTTATTTATTCATGAGACACACAGAAAGGCAGAGATGCAGGCAGAGAGAGAAGAGGCTCCCTGCAGGGAGCCTCATGTGGGACTCGATCCCAGGACCCTGGGATCATGACCTGAGCCAAAGGCAGATGCTCAACCACCGAGCAACCCAAGTGCCCCTCAAAAGATTTTTTTTATAAGAATTTGAATAACAAAGTCTTACTCAATACTCTATCTTCTTCTTATTATTGCATACTTATTTATAAACCACTACAAAAATGTTCCTAAGAAGTTCGACTACAAATTAATACATTTATCTATCAATAAAATAAATATAAATCTTCATTTTCTGCTGCTCCATGAACACAGTAATTCCTTATTATTTTTTATATAAAGCTTACCTAGTATGGTCATTTGAACCTGAGCAGAGTATATGTCCAAGAGGATGCCAAGCCAGACTCCAGATCATTCCTTCATGGGCCATCTCCATCCCACCCACTTCTTTCTCTACCCTGTAATATCACCACAGAAAGAAGTCTTTTCACAAAACTTATTTTAAAAAAGATATTTTCTTTTACTGTAACACAAAGCTACCAAAGCCTGTTTCTTTGAATCTGGTCAGTTCTACATGTTTCAGGTGTATTCATTTGTCATCAGCAACATATTTTTTTTTTCTTTTTTTAAAGATTTTATTTATTCTTGAGAGATAGAAGGAGAGACAGAGACAGAGACACAGGCAGAGACAGATCCAGAGACACAGGCAGAGAGAGAAGCAGGCTCCATGCACCGGGAGCCCGACGTGGGATTCGATCCCGGGTCTCCAGGATCGCGCCCCGGGCCAAAGGCAGGTGCCAAACCGCTACGCCACCCAGGGATCCCGCAACATATTCTTTTATTGGAGGAATATTTCAGAGGGAAAAATGCTTCAGAATGAATTCACCAATAAGAAACAAGGAAATGTGCTTTACTCTCCCTTAATGACTTCCACATGCAGAAATAGAGGTGCTAAATTTTCTATTCCAAGCTGGGTTTACAGAATTGAAAACTGCAGGAAGTCTCTGATATAGGACATTTGAATACTCAGGAAAAACACAAAATGTTATGTTTTACACTTTCGGGTACTCTCTTCATAAATTATATAACTTCTTTAAAAATAAGTATTACATACCCAACATGCCAGAATAGCAAAGAGCCATCGGACCCTCCACTGGCAAAAAGTCCTTCGTGAACAGGATGCCAGGCCACAGCTGTAAAACAAAAACGTGGGGAAAGGCAAAATTATTAGGATCTCAGCACACTACAAACAGTAGTCAGAATGAGAAGCATGCCCTAGCCACTGACCTGTGGCTTCTTTCTTATGACCTCGGAAGACTTGCAGCTCTTCTTTCAGGTTTCGGATATCGAAAAGTTTACAGAGGTGGTCACGTGATGCAGTGAGCAGCCAATTGCCGTTGAGATTTAATTTCACTTCCATCACGGTGTTTTTATGGGCATGACTAGAAACAGAGTACCAAGAAAATATTTGTCAGAATACAAAACAAGTATAAATTGATACAATGGCCATTTTTCTCCAAAAGCACATGGGTCAGGACAGCAAGAGGTCTGGACATTTATTTCTGTCTCTGATTCATTTCTTCCTATTGTACTTTTAAACTGTGGTCTTGTGATGCTACATGCTTTATTACTTCTTAATGTCCATTATCTAAGTGTAGTTTTCATTAACCAATTAAAATAGCAGAGCTTCAACTGTATAGAAAACCTTATCTGTGAAGCAGGCACTTGAACACATAAATCAATATTTGATAAAGCTCATTAAATTTTCAAAGTTCAGTGACGCTCCTCCCATTAAGACAAAGTATTTAAAAAGGGCACAGGACAGTTTGAGGGTTAATTTGAACTAAAAACACAACAAGCCAAGGCCTGCAAAATGCACATCTCCAAGGAGCACTAGTCACAAGCTGTTCTATTTGGTTGTAGCCTCGGAGTTATGCAACAAGACAGCCTTGCTCCAACCAGCTTACTCTGGATTTGGCTCACTTTCCACTCAGAAGGACCAGGATACAAAATGTTTTGGTGTGGTCAAAAACATGTTAATAACATACTCAGTTAACTATGAATGTTGAAGGATAATAATAAAATAATATAAACTATAATAATATAAAATATACTATAAAATATAATAGAGATACTTTTAAAAAGACAAAACTTTATTATAAGTCTGCATCGTAAGTAAGCACCTTAGATAAAAAATGAAAACAGATTCAAAACTGGAGAGAAAACTTCTCTACAAATAGATGTAGTGAGATGGAGAGAGCTGGGCTATATCTAGTAAGTAGCACATGCCTCAGCTCCACATAGTGACAAAATATAGCATGAGGAGAGACCACAACCTAGAACAGTGAGAACTACCTTCTCCTCATCTCCCTTCCTGCCCCCACCCCAAGGGATACACAAATTAAATTTAGATACATATGGCAGAACAAAAATCATATTTAATTAATAAGAAGACCCTAGGTACAAGTTCATCCGCTGTCCAACCTAGTTTTTCATGAATACATGGGAGGAGAGAAGGCTCAAACTTATAGAATACAGGCAGCCTTGTTCCCCTTTGTTTAGGAACCAAGATAGGGTTCCTATTACTTACAGTGTTGCAAGACTCTGCCCAGTCTTGGGATCCCAGAACTTGATTGGCTGTTGACTATCTTTACTTCCTGAAACAACTAACCCTTTTGTTGGATGCCAGTCTACACATTTCACATCTGCACCATGCCCTGTTGGAAACAAGTCAAAATAAAACCTAGTCAGTCATATATTTAAAGAAGTACTCCATTTTAATTTAAACCAGAGCAGACAAACTTACGAAATCTGAAAAGACTCTTGGATAGAGCAACCTCTTTTGAGGCAAAGGTGCACAGGAAGCATTTCAGTTCTGCAACTAAGCTCATCTTCTTGCCTACTTCTGATAGGCCAGTCAAAGCTTTCTGGAAGCTGCACTATTCAAGCCTCGTATTTAAAGCTTTTCATGCCATTTTTTTTTTTTTTTTTGGATGATCTTAATTACTGGGCACATCAGAAAGGACAAATATCCACCATTTGTTTTGATATGAATGCAACTGGAGGGTATTATGCTAAGTGAAATAAGTCAATTGGAGAAGGTCAATCATCATATGATTTCACTCATATGGGGAATATAAGAAATAGGTGAAAGGCACTACAAGGGAAAGGTGGGGAACTGAGTGGGAAAAATTAGAGAGGGAGACACACCATGAGAATTAAGAAACTCTGGGAAACAAAAAAAGGCTTTCGGAAGGGGAGGTGGGTAGGGGGTTGGGGTAACTGGGTGCTGGGCACTTGAGGAGGGCACTTAATGGGACGAGCACTGGGTGTTATACTATATGTTGGCAAATCGAACTTCAATAAAAATAAATGAAAAAAAATTAGTGGGCACTATTCTTGTCATTCACGGTAGTTTCCCCACTTTGCAGTAGTCCTTATAGATCAAAAGTCCTAAATTCAGTTTCACGTGCCAGTGCTTTCTAGATGTGGTAGTAGGAAAAGTATTCATTCCATCTTTTGGACGGAATCCACTTACTGAAATGTAAAACAAGAAAACCAATCCCTGCTTCATTCACACACATGCCAGATGATATGATGGTAAGAGCTACTCTGTTGAGTGCTTACTATATGTTAGACCATGTACTGAACACTTACAAATACCACTTCTTTAAATCCTCACAAAATCCTGAGGCATTATCATTATAGCCATGCTGTAAGTGAAAAAGAGAAACAGAAGGACTGCAAGGGTTAAATAAGATGTCCTAGTTTCCAAAGCTAGTCAACAAGAACAGGAGCTGGACTCTGAACCTGGCCTACAGGATTCCAAAAGCACTGTGCTAGAGCATGAGGTCACTTCACAAAAGGAACACATTAACTGATACTAAAAATCACAAAAGTGAAAATCAGAACTTACGGAAACTGAAAGAAGTAAGATTTTTGAAAAATCAGTGCTATCCAGAAAAGGCCTCAGGAACATTTTATATAGCAAATACACTACAAAGCATGTGAAGAGTGAGGTGAAAAGTATTTGAAACAGGTCCCTCTCTAACCAGGACCAAATCAATCTTCTATGAAGTCTGAGGTGGGAAGGAGGAAGGATATGGAAGAATAGCAAGAGAGGGAAGAAGGGAAGAAGGAAGGGATGATCCTAGAGGCAATGGAAAGTGAATCTGCACCAATTCAGAAGGGGAGTGATTTGCATCTCAAATAGGCATGGACTTATCTAAAGATAAGACCCCATGTTGGGAAGTATGTAGGGAGATACCAACTGCCTGGACAACAGGTTGGAGGTGTTCCAAAGCATGAAAAACATGCATAGCCTACAACCCAAGAACCTCCTGCCTCAGAATTTATCCTAATAATGGGATGTCCAAAAAGATTTGTCTAAAGAATGTTTACTGATAGCTTATTTTTAAATGCCCTTGCAAAGGAAATATATTAAAAAATATATTTCAGTATGGGATACATGCTCAATGGAATATGATGCACCTGTTATAAATGATACTACAGTAATTTAATTATGTAATTTAAATGTTCACAATACAATCTAAAAAAAGAAAAACACCCGTGTGTGCAGCACTCTTGATTCCACAACACTGTAAAAGACAAGCAAATTAATACCATGAGTGTGTGTGTACACTTATCTAGAGAAAAATGCAAGAAGTCTAGACACCAAACTGTTAACAAAAACATTAAGCTAAGTAGAGATAGTAGGGTGATTCTTCTTTCTGTGTTTTGTTTTTATTTTTTATTTTGATTGTTTTGTATTTATATTTTCTACAGTGAACATATATAATTTTGTAACTGGGATCTGAACATGAAAAGGGGAAAAGAGGTTTTGTTGCTGCTTTGATTTTATTAAGAAAAAGAACTGAGGATGAAAAATTGAATAGGAATACAATTCAGTCTCCCAGCCCCTTGCTTTGCTTAAGAAATTTTTTTCATTTTTTTAAAATTTACTTAAGTAATCTAATACACCCAGTGTGGGGCTTGAGCTCACAACCCCAAGATCAAGTGTCATATCCTTTCCTGATGGAGCTAGCCAGGCACCCTAAGAATTTTTAATGTCATTAACAATTTGATCCTAAAAAGGGAATTTAAAAGCCTATGTGTGCATTTTAACCAAATTTGGAAAATATATGAGAAAACACTTAAAATGTGATGTACTGTGCAAAAACATTTCATACTCCTTAACATCCACCTCTACCCTCATCTCTTCTGGGATACTTTCATTACATAACGTATGTTTAGTCTAAACAGATATAAACAAAAAAAAAAAAATCAATTCCGCAAAAAAGGAACAACAAAATATATTTTAGCTGCTTTGATTTTCTTTTCTGACATTTTTTAAAATTTGAAGGTACCTGGGTGGCTGGCATAGTCAGTAAGCATCCAACTCTTGGTTTCAGGTCATGTCATGATCTTAGGGTCGTGAGATTGAGCCCTATGTCAGTCCCATGCTCAGCACAGAGTTTGCTTAAATTTCTCTATTCTTCTCCCTCTGCCCCTCCCCCTCACTTTCTAATAAATATTTTTATTTATTTTATTTTTTTTTTATTTATTCATGAGAGACAAAGAGAGAGAGGCAGAGACACAGGCAGAGGGAGAAGCAGGCTCCCCAGGGGGAGCCCGGCGCAGGACTTGATCCCAGGACCCCAGGATCACGACCTGAGCCAAAGGCAGACATTCAACCACTGAGCCACCCAGATGCCCCATAAAATTTTTAAAAATAAAATAGAATCTATTTAAGCAGAATCCAAACAAGTGAGGAATTTACTCAAATCCATACATATCACTAATATAAACCCAACTGATTGGTTGATTCTTGGGTATTATTTTATTGGTTACTGTCCTTAGTAACAAAAATACTACTACTAAAAAGCACACATACACCATATATGTATAGTGCTATCCTAAGTAAAGCATGTATACTAATACTCTACATATGAAAATTACAAGGCACAGATAGGTTAAACAACTTGCCCATGATCACACAGCTGGTACGCAGCTGAGCAGACATCTTGAATGCAGGGGGCTGGTCCCCAAGCCCTAACTCTTAATGCCTATTCTATCCTGCCTCATTAGATGTAGAAAGGTTAGTCTAAGAGTTACAGGAGGAAAAGACTCACTGAAAGATAGCAGACAGGGAACAGATGGGACGGCAACTATTCATGTCTTTACATTATTTTATTTTTGAACCATAGGCATGTGTCATCTACTTTTTAAAAATTAAATACAAATAAAAGACTTATCTAAGAAAATATATACAAAAATAAGTGCACCACCCCAACATTTATGGCTTAAAAAGAGACACACACATACACAAAGCACACACATATATTTGCTCAAAAATCCATAAAATGTAACTGAAAAAAAAAAAGAAAAAAAACCATGAGAATCTGACTATACTACCCCCAAGAGAGGGAATTGGGTAAGGAGACTTCACTGTATATTGTTTGGTAATTTTTAAATACTAAAACATGAATGAATGATCTTCTTTCATTCATGGGGGAAAAAAATTCAACTAAAAATTTTTAATTTAATTTACTAAATAGGAGTTGACTGAAAACCTCTAAAAAGTGGATATGAAATTATTGCAAGTAGCACGTATCATTTTTATAATTTTTTCAAATTAAAAGGAGGAAAAATAAATAGCTTAACCTGGCGTAGAAGCACACTTGCAACTGCTTCCTTCTTTGGTAAAAAAAAAATGTTACTGAATTCTCAATGAAGTGACAAAAACTATTTCAAATGATAAAATTGTACCCTCTCATGTCAATGTTGACACAGCTAGATCCAGAACAATGATACTAATAAAAATTTAACCTAAGAAAATAACCTAAAGAATTTTAACTTTTATATTTTAAAGATGGCATTTGAAACTCTGTTCAAAATAGTGAAAGTGTCAACAAATTTTAGAGGTGTGATAATTAAATGAACTGTGTCATGGCCCAGAAAAAAAGGACATACAACTATTAAAATGAGGATTCTAGGAACAAACGAAAATGCTCACAAAATAAAATGAATTTTAAAACAGCAAACAAGGGGCACCCAGCTGGCTCAGTCATTGAGATATGCAACTCTCCATCTCGGGGTTCTGAGTTCAAGCCCCACACTGGATGTAGAGATAACTCAAAAATAAAATCTTAAAAATAAATAAGTAATAAAAACAGCAAACAAAATGCACACATAAACTGTGCATATGCCATGGAGGTGATTATAAGAATGTTCATGTATACATACAAAAATGTAGATGGTAATAGGCAGCAAATAAAAAGTCTACTGAAATAGCAGAAATCAAGGTGAAGTTTTCACATTTTCTCTAATGTTATATTATAGTTATAATCATAAATAACACATGTGTGTATGTGTGAATGTGTATAAACTTTCTAATATTTTTAAAATGAGAAAAAAAAGCCCACTAGTGAATGCAAGTTATTTTGCTAGATGATATTTTCTTCATCAAAGTAGCAAAAATTAAATTTGGTGACATGCCGTGATAATAAAAGAGGAACAGGCACTGTCATCCATAATGGGCTGGAAAGCAAATTGGTACAATTTCTTCAAAATGTTATAGCCCTTAATTCAAGTAGGAATTTACCCTACGTCTATAGCTGTAAAAGCACACCAAATTTTACAAAGATATTTATTGTTCCTTGTTTGAATTGCGAGACTGGCAACACCTAAAAACCAATGATAGTGTATTTAGGAAAATTAAGGTAAATCCATAATGAATATAATATAGCTGAGGAAGAGGGAAGTTTTGGGGGGTGATGGAAATATTCTATATCTTCATATGGTGGTGGTTACAAAAATGAAGCAGAGAAATGGGTTTTGAAGGGACTGAAATGTTATATATCTTCATTATAGTATATGTATTTGTCAAAATTCATAGAACTGTATACCTAAAAGGGTGAATATTACCATATGTAACTTATACCTCAATAGCCTTTTAAAAAAAATACAAGCAGAAAAGCTAAGTGTAACTTACTCCAACTTGTAAAAAAGAAAAGTTAAGATGGTGATCATTTTTTAGAGAGAAGAAATGCTACGAGAATAAGAAGGCATTTACTCATGCTGTCTGAAGTTGTCAACATGTTCTTTTATTACTTTATCTAATGGCAACTGCCTTTGGTGTCCCTCCACTCAAACCTCAATGATGGATACATACTAGTGCCTTTGCCAGTACAGAACCAGTGCTCATGGTCCTGGAAGATGGGACTTCAAAGTCTCAGTGAATGTACTTCTTCAGACGGCTCTCAGACTCAGTATGTCTGAATTAAGTTTCAAAGATATTATGGGTTTTGTGAGCTGAATGCCATATACAAAAACTTAATTTTATATAAATTACTCTCTCACAGAAAAATGATGGGAATCTGAAACACATAATTTATCAATTTAACCATTAAACCAAAAGAATGTCTCTATACTAATTTTTATCATTTCAAAGGTCCAGAATATCAGGATAGAATCATTTGAAATTCTTTGTGATTCCCAAATGTGGACATTTCAAGAGTGTAGTTAGTGTTTGCAATACTGAAGGAATTAACACAAACTTAATGGAAGAGTCATTCAAGTGAATTTATGGCCCAATAACCTAAATATTTTAGTACTAAAAACATCTTGCCAATGGAAGACCAAGTGTAAAGTGGCCCTTAATTAAAATGTTTCAGAATAAGGCCTGTAAGACAGTATGAAGATAAAATTCTCAACATCAAACCCACTCCAGACACTACAAAGCCTAACTCAGGACAAGGTACAGCCTTGCAGGGAGTGACGGGAGTCTACAGGTAGACTGTGGTAAACACATACAGTCTTTGGTAGGATTACCGCTTAAAAAGCCAGTGATACAGGTGTATGGTTACCAAGTAAAGACTCCAGGATCCCTGGGAAAGGTCATAGTCCCTATCCATACTTGATGGCAATTAGAAAGGGAGGATATGCTGGAAGAAAGATTTCAGTGTTGAAAGATGGAGGTGCAATTGCCAAATTCTAAAGTTAAGAGATTCCAGGTACAAATCATTGCATAAAGATCAAGACTGTCATAATTGATCTATGTGTTGAATTCCCTTTAAATATTTGAAAATACTTAAGGATTTAACCTGCACTGTCCAATACAGTAACTAATCAGCCACATGTGGCTACTTATATTTGTCTTAATCAAAGTTAAAATTTAGGTTCCTCAGTCACACTAGTGATGATTCAAGTGCTCAATGGCCACATGTGACTAATGGCTAGTATGCTGGATAACACAGATCTAGAGTAATTCCATCATCACAAAAAAGGCCTTCTGGACAACACTGATTTAAATTCAGTCATTTTAAAGAAAGTTTCTACTTAAGTTCCCATGTTATTTTTATTCAGTTACATAATAAATAACCCCAAAAAAGGTATCTTCAATTGCTACAAGAGCTAGGCAAGACCTGCAAAGGTATCCAGCCCTGAAGCTGTCACATGAAACTGAGGCCTAAAAGGGCTAGGCCAGTGCCAGAGGTAGCCCAAATTTTCTTCCCATTGCTATCTTCCTTTCAGCTACTAAATTCAACATCCAAATGAAGTGGCAAAATACAGTTGACCCTTGAACAGGGGTTTGAACTATACAGGACTATTTAAATGCAAATATTTTTCAATACACAGTATTATAAATGTATTTTCTATTCCTTATGATTTTCTTTTTAACATTTTTTTCTGCTTTATTGTTAAGAATATAGCATATAATACATACAGCATACAAAATATGTGGTAATCAACTATGTTATCAGAAAGGCTTCCTGGTCAACAGTAGGTTATCAGTAAAGATTTTAGGGTGTCAAAAGTTATACGTAGATCTTAGACTGCAGTGAAGGATCAACACCTCTAACCAGCTCCCTCAGTGTTGTATAAGGGTCAACTGTAGTTCCTTTCATTTCACTTCTCAATCAAATGTAACTGAGCAGGTTGTAGTAGACAAACTTCTGTATACCTTTCCATGTCTCAGAACTACATAAGAAAAGAATTTAGGGGTAAAATTTAAAAATAAGTAAGAATTATTTCTTTTACCTTTCTGAGAAGTAATCAGATTGACTCTGAAGACCAGGGTCTTATTAAGAATAAAGGAATGTGGGGGGAAAAAAGAGAGGAATGTGGCAACCATGACCTAACTCCACCCAAAGATATTATAAATTAACCATACTGGGTTACTTTTTAAGCCTTGGAGGGAGTGAATTTTGCATCATTTCTTGG
Source organism: Vulpes lagopus (assembly GCF_018345385.1). Classification (NCBI taxonomy): domain Eukaryota; kingdom Metazoa; phylum Chordata; class Mammalia; order Carnivora; family Canidae; genus Vulpes; species Vulpes lagopus. The sequence goes on along the minus strand of NC_054847.1, from coordinate 2,673,901 downwards.
CTAGCTAACACTCTCTTTGGTCCTAGCTCAATGAATGGTCACAGAATTAGCATATTTTGGGAGACCGGTAGCACTACCTTGTAGACTGTGTCTGACACACCAAAGTTGTTTAATTTACTAGTTATTCTGTATGTTGGTAAATTGAACACCAATAAAAAATAAATGTATTAAAAAAAAGAATAATTGCAAAATATAACCATTAACTGTACATTAGGATTTATACCAAATGGGAAGAAAACAATTTTACTTATTCCACTTGATCATTCTTTCACACATTCATTTATGTGCTTTTTCACTGGCTCATTAATTCAAAATAAGTGTACGTTAACAGCAACACTTATTGGACTTTTTTTTTTTAAGATTTTATTTATTTATTCATGAGAGACACACACACACAGAGAGAGAGAGAGAGAGAGAGAGAGAGAGAGAGAGAGAGAGAGGCAGAGACACAGGCAGAAGGAGAAGCAGGCTCCATGCAGGGAGCCCGATGCGGGACTCGATCCCAGGTCTCCAAGGTCAGGCAGGCCCTGGGCGGAAGGTGGCGCTAAACCACTGAGCCACCCGGGCTGCCCGCACTTATTGAACTCTTATTATGGATGTCAATCTCTAAAAATATGTGATCACCAAACAAAATGAGGACTGAACACTGGGGAATCATACGGCCCAGATACAATAACTTTCAGGAAAATTAGAATAAAAATGTTTTCAGAACAAAGACTAAATTAAGCTAACAAAACAACACAGGTTCTTTAGAGACTTTTCTCCACAAATGAAAACAGAAAAATCTCCTTTAAAAAATGTTACATAACTATGGCTAAAATAGCAAGATGCAGAATGCAAAACAATTTCTCCTAATGAAAAGCTGCTGAGGGTGTGTGTGTTTTAAGGGAGATCCTAGAAATAAAATGCAGAGACTCCTTAATAAACCCTAAAATTCTAATAGCAGGGCAGATGGTTTAGTCTTTGATATTTTGTAAACAGTTCCAGGTGTATTTTTATACAAAGTGAAAGGTTTCCCTATTTATCATCTCCTATCTCAGAACCATAAGCTGTAGTGTAGTGACAACTAGAAGCCAGTAAAGGAATTTCCACTCTTCCTTTATAGGTTTCTGTGATATTGTATCTAAACTGTGTGTCTTTGTGTATTTTTCAAGAACCTCATCTCTCCTCCACACCCTCACCACATCCTAAGGGGGACCTATTATCCCACACAGGTAAATTGTCCTGCCTTAACACAATGGATATGACCCCAAGGCTCGGTAAACAGTCTGAAAACCAATATAGTTTTATTTGAAGGTCAAAAATAGTGTTCATTTTCCCATTTTATTTTTCCTGGATCAGACCAGTATATGAACAAATCTTAAGAAAGTTTCTTTTATACATAACTTACAAAAAGCACCAAGATTTTCTAATACAGGAAGGAAAAATCAAACAAAGAATTCAAGTACCATCTTGTACATTAACAGTTGAAGAACTGTTATTTAAGAAAATGCATCAAACATTAACAAACTCAGTCTACTTCCAGCCACAGAAACATAAAATGTAACAGATCAGTTTAAGGCAAAGGGTATTTGTTGCCATGGTCCACAGCCAGACATTTCAGTATTCAACAGATTAGCGGACTCAAGAATTTTAAAAAGATGAAACAGCATAAGTAACTTGTACGCTGGCCAATGAATATGCAATTTATTAACATTTTACCTCCCTTTTTTGCAAAATGATTTTAAATATTTTTGATCCAACAGTCAACATCAACTGAAAGTAATATTATTAATACTTCTGTTATCTAAATCTAGAAAGTGAACATCTATAAAATTAAATGGAAAGTCAATCATGGAAACCATATACCTCTAAACAGTGTTTTCAAGAAGCATGTTCCAAGCCACAACAGAGCACAGAATCCTGGGTGGAGGAGTTCTGTGGTCAAAGACAGGGCAATGGTAAATTCTAAAAATTATTTTTTTTCCCATGTCTGAGAGCCTTCGGTGCTTTCAATATAGGTTATAAATCTGCAGGTGAGAATCTGAGCATGAGTCTTTTTACTTCAAAGCACTTCGAAGTTCCTCAGAAGATGAATCTGAGAAATTTTGAAATGCTAGATTATGTTGTTTGGCAATGATGAACCTAAATCAAAGAGAGTGGACACCTTCGGGGGAAAAAGAGAAAGTGTATTGAGAAGGGGGGCACGTAAAAGGACTTTTAACCATACTGTAATGTGTTCTTTTAAAAAATTCAGAAAAAAGCACAGCAAAATATAAGAATTTGACACAATTGAGTGGTAACACAAAAATGTTTATCAGGTTATAAAAAATTGTGACATGCATAGTGTCAGAAGAGTATCCAGTATGCAAACACAAAAACTCAAATGAAACAAGGAGATAGGGATGCCTGGGTGGCTCAGCAGTTGAGCATCTGCCTTCAGCTCAGGGTGTGATCCTGGGTCCAAGGATCAAGTCCCACATTGGGCTCCCCTGTGAGGAGCCTGCTTCTCTATGTCTCTGCCCCTCTCTGTGTCTCTCATGAATAAATAAATAAAATCTTTAAAAAAAAGTAAAACCAAAAATGTAGATATATAATAAATTTGCCAATCTCCTACCTAAATCACACATTTAATTTGTATATACAAGTAAAATGGTTTCTATTATCTGTACCATGTATTTATATAGAAGACTGACAAAGGCTGACCTAAAAGAAATTGTCAAGTAGATTAAAAACTGAAATTAAGGGGCACCTGGGTCGGTTAAGCGTCTGACTCTTAGTTTTGGTTCAGGTCCTGATCTCGGAGTCCTGGGATGGAGCCCCACATGGGTTTCTGCACCCAGTGTGAAGTCTGCTTGGGATTCTCTCTCCCTTCTCCCTCTGCCCCTGCCCTCCTCCACTCACACACTCACTCTCTCTCTCACCGTCTCACATGCACCATCTCTCTAAATAAATCTTATTTGAAAACTGAAATTAAGCATACACAAGACTAATGCCATGTAACTACTTCTGGCATCAAAGCAAAAAATTTTTATGAATATATGACATAACTTCTGAGTCCAATAAAAATATATACAAGTGTAAGTTTTGCTGAAACATGTATCAGACTATTAAACTTATACAATAATATGGAGGAAGGGTGTGATAGAGAAAAGTACAATTTCCATTTGAGTCAACTGTGAAGACTGTATTTAGAAAAATCCTGAGAACTATGAAAGGGAGAAAAACAATCAGATGTCTGATGCAACAAGAAAATCTACATTTGTTTCCCAAACCATTGCCTGAGAGTGTACAGAATGAGTGTTGATCCTCTATATTCTTCTGTTATAATAAGCAGAAAGAAAGGAGCACCTGGGTGACTACTCAGTGGTTGAGCATCTGCCTCCGGCTCAGGTTGTGATCCCAAGGTCCTGAGATTGAGTTCCACATCAGGCGTCCCACATCAGGCTCCCAGCAGGGAGCCTGCTTCTCCCTCTGCCTGTGTCTCTGCCTCTCTCTCTCTCTCTCTCTCTCTCTCTCTCATGAATAAATAAGTAAAATCTTTAATAAAAATTTAAAAAATTTTAAAAACAAAAAACAGAAGATTTTCAGCATGTTTCCTGCCCAACAGCAAATTCCCCTTTGTTGGCTCTTTTTCTATTTTTAATTTAAAGAATTTAAAAAGACAAAAAGCTATTTTGTAGAATATTCATCAAAGCAGCTTAAAGGGAAGGAATGCAACAACTGAGTATTCTTTAAACCTCATTGCTATTTTATTGTTCCAAATATTAACAACCAGTATCACAAAGCATATCAGCCATTCATTAGTCTGAGGTGGGAGATACCTGATGTCCCACACACAAGGCAGAAACCAGCTACAATGTCCTTTATGAAAAAGTGTGCACTGGTGTGTGTGTGTGTGTGTAATCAGAGAGTCAAGGTTCTCTAGCAAACATTTCTGCACACATTCATAATTCAATAGTAATACACAGACGGTATAATAGTCTTAAAAAAGTAGCATATAGTCATCACTTGAAAAACTATAAAGTTAAGTATAAAAACCAAAAAACCTTTAAAAGAATGATAGGAAGGTCTGGCAATAGCGAGACTATTAGAAAGAGCACAGCCTATGTATGTATGCTACAATAATAACAGTAAAGTCCCTAGTGCCAGCAGTTGGTCAAGAATGAAAAGAAGCCGTGACTAAAAGCCCTAATGAAAAAAAAAGCAGGATCAAACAGGAAAACAAGACAATGATAGGTTAGGGCACTTGTAGGGAAAGCCATCCTTCTGAAAATTAGATGAAAACAGTAAAGTGGTTCATCACCCTTAGTTGGCCAGATTAAGGACACTGTGTCTTAAAGTTGGAGGTTTAGATAGATAAAAGTAACACAGAATCCTGGCCAAATGTGACATAATTAATTACCCCCCATAGTAATCATAGCCATGTACAGCATCAACTGTCCTTTGAATCTCTGTGTTTTGCCAGTATCTACTTAGGTATATTCGCACATTTTTGGGAAATGTGGCTCCCTATAGAATTCTATTCATCTACTACTAAGGAAGGTAATAGTGGCAAAGTTAAAGAAATCTACCTGCATCAGAACAAGGTTACATGAACCCCTAAATAACTGCTAGGGGCAGGGTCTATTCACAGGATTCCCAGAAGACTGTAATTTCAAGCTATTACTGAGAACTTTTTCTATAAATAAGTAATCTAAGATGGCATCACACTCCAATTGGATATTAACAATTATCTCTTTTTCTGTTTCAAAGCAGAAATAAGAAAACTGGGAGCTGGTTATATTACTTAGTTTCTCATAGTGAAAACAACCACATAAATACTCATTAGTCCACAGTGATATAAATGAATAAAAATAAATAAGGGGGGGGGCGGAGGAATGCCTAGGTGGCTCAGCGGTTGAGCGTCTGCCTTCAGCTCGGGGCGTGATCCTGGAGTTCCAGGATAGAGTCCCACATGGGCTTCCTTCATGAAGTCTGCTTTTCCCTCTGCCTATGTCTCTGTCTCTCTATCTCTTGGTCTCTTGTGAATAAGTAGGTAAAATCTTTTTAAAAATTAATAAATAAGAGGGGGGGTCTCCTGTGCATGAAAATTCCAAATAACTTATGTATAATTCCCCAAGCCTTAAGTGTGAGCTGTGCTTCATAACTTCCTTCAAAAAGTACAGTATGGAAAGGGGGTCAGGGGAGTAGCCCTACAATGGAGACTCCAACACTGCCTCAACCTGGTGATCAAGGTCAACATTAGACCATGCTGAGGTATAATCTTTGCTGTGATGTGATGAAAACGGCACATTACCTCTATGATCTTCTGCCTCAAATCCCATAAAACCAAAACTAATCATGAGAAATACCCAGATATCAGATAATCCCAACTGGATGACATTCTACAAACTACCATAAAATTTCTCATTAAAGCGCTGGCTCCAAGAAGACTGGAACAAGATTCTGACAGTGCTAAAGAGGGGGAAAATTGAATTTACAATTCACTACCCAACCAAATGAAAACATTTTTTTTCTTTATTTTTCCTATAGATCTCAAAAAGGAAAAAAACTCTTTACCATTCTAGAAATGTGGAAACCAAGTAATAAATAATAGGAAATGTGAAAATCCAAGCCACTTTAAGTTAAACTTGACATACTATAAACAATACCAGCATTTCCTTGTGGAAGTGATTAAAATCTGCCATATTCTTGTAGTCTATTGAATGCATAAATGAAGAAAAGCCAAGAGAGCAAAAAATACATCTATGCACATTATATTAAAAACCAAAATTGTATTTTTAGGGAAAAGAGATCAATGTTTAATTCTGCTCTCCTCTCTGAGTAGCATCACAACTAAATCACAGAAATTCTCATTTCCACATATAATCTACTAAGCTTCCCTCTCACAAGAAGAAAAACCCAAGAGATGAAATTAGCTTTGTCCAATAGGAAGGAGCACATGGCACAGGTACAGTGTCGAAACAGTATTATTTGAAATCAAAGAAAATATATGTTCAATATACTTTAATTCATATTGGCACATTGTTTACTGCTCATACGCTATACAGTAGTTGATAGTAAAAAAAAAAAAATCTGGAGTAAAACTGACCTATTTAAATGTCAGATGTAATTTACCAGTTATGGCCTTATGTAATCTATTTAACATCTGCTAAGCCTTAATATTTTCAAGTGTAAACAAAGGTTACTCAATTATCAGATTGCTTCAGAAATTAAATAAGGTATATAAATAATTCAGCATCATGCCTGGCACACATTTTGAACAGCCGATAATTAAAAGCTCTTATTTTGATCCAATCTCTGCCTTGAAAAATTTTGCATGGGGACAGATATTTCCATAGAGTTGGTTATCCAGCAAGAGCCATTTCTACTATGAACAGAGGATAGGAAAGCAGAAAATGGCTCAATTTAAAAATACTCCCACTAAGTAGACTTAAGACTTTTGCTAAATTTGTTTTCAAGCAACCTCTGAGAAAAGAATACTTTTTTTACCTAATTTTACCTAATTACCAACTGTAATTACCAACATCCAACCCAAGTATCAGAACTTGACCTAACACCATTTCTCACTCAGAACTAAAAAATCTAAAATGGGGGTCACCATTGTCTTTATTACTTTGTCTATGTTTTCAATAATTAAATCTAAATAAATAAATAGTTGATGGATTTAACTATTGATTCCACTAGACTAAAATGCAGTCTCCAACACCAGAGCCTTATATTTATGGAGTAAATGTTTCATGACTCTCGCTACGTTTTCTCTATCTTTAAAGAATATTAACTTATTTCTAGGGAGAAAGAAACCTACAGGAAAAATACTAGGCTTATTAACTCAAGTGTCTTTCAGTGACTTTAATTAATCACTTACCTCTAAATCACCCATTGCCATGGAATATCTTAAGCTTCAAATACATGATTAAAAACTTAAATATATACTATTTCTTAAGAAATGGAAAAATCATGTAAGTAGAACACAAGGAGGGAAGTAACAGAAATTGTTTCTAGGTCACTAATGTAAAAAAGAAACTATATCTTGTGGCGCACTGGGGGTGGCTCAGTGCTTCTACCTTCCGCTCAGGTCATAATCCCAGGGTCCTGGGATCGAGCCCCATGTCAGGCTCCCTGTAGAGCCCTCTCCCTCTGCTCCCCTGATCCCGCTCTCTCTCCCTCTCACAGTATCTCAAATAAAATATTTTTTAAAATAAAATAAAATAGTATCTTGGAATAAATCATGATTTTAGTACTAAACGAAATGATGTCTGCAATCCCCTTCCTAGATTATTTTCAAAGGTTTAAAGTGGATACAGTTATTTCCCAAGACTGATACCATGAATTTTATTAAAATTTCAAAAACATTCAACCCAAATGTGAGCATTCTCCAAAAATAAATGGGCCAGAGCAGAAAAAATAAAACCCAAAACACACGGAAGGCTATTAGAGGCCTTAAAAAGATTCAGGAGCACCTGGCTGGCTCAGTCAGAAAAGCATGTGACTCTTGATCTTGTGGTTATGAGTTCAAACGCCACGTTGGGATAAACGTAGGGGGAAAAAAAAGGCTCTAAGCTCCATGACAGTGATAAAGGCTGTGATGTTATAATGATGGTAATTACAGAACCCTTCATAAAGCAACTTGTCCAGGCCCCTGTTGACTTCTCACTTATACAGAACAGCTACCCTCAGCTAAGGCCAGACAACTGCTTTCTAAACAAAGCAAAAGTTCGTCTTAGAAGAAACCCAAGAACAGGATGTAAGGCTGGAGAAGAATGCAGTACAAAGCTTGTGGCAATGCTACACTATGACCCTGAAGGAAGGACAGAAGGGAAGGAAGAAGAGAAGAGACAGGAGAGGGAAGGTGGATGAGGAAGGAAGAGAGAAAGAAAGGCATTCCATCTGAGAGTGAAGTAAACCAAGCATTCCACCTCACAATACAATCCACTGGTTTGTGGCAATTGCTGCTTACTCCAAGCCTGTCCTTCCCTGCCTAGTTCATTAACACACACACACACACACATACACACACACACACAGTCCACAGTGAGGGCTATCATCCAAGGGAGGAGCCTTTGGGTAAGTGGACTTACTCAACTGTGGAAGAAATGAAAGACAGCTACTTATGCTAACCAATACAAATCTTCATTCAAATTTAACCAATCAGGGGTTACTAGACATTTGAGAAAAGTTGACCAGGAAAAAGAAAGATTAAGGGAAAATAGGTATGAGATCAAACCAAACAGACAAGTATTTCAATTACTATGCTAAAGTTTGAAGGGGTATATTCATTTAAAACAAGCAACAAAACAGGTCACTATGAAAAGTAAAAATACAAGAGAAGCACTAGGGGATTTTAGAAATTACACACACAATGGCTAAAATAAAAATTTGATCAGAAGGGCTAGATAACAAACTAGGCATGAACGAAGATGGTATTCTGGAAAACAGAAATCTTCCAAATCTTAAAAGGAGAGAAAATATGAAAGAAATGGTAATCAGGGATCCCTGGGTGGCGCAGCGGTTTGGCGCCTGCCTTTGGCTCAGGGCGCGATCCTGGAGACCCGGGATCGAATCCCACGTCGGGCTCCCTGTGCATGGAGCCTGCTTCTCCCTCTGCTTGTGACTCTGCCTCTCTCTCTCTCTCTGTGACTATCATAAATAAATTTTTTAAAAAAATTTAAAAAAAAAAGAAATGGTAATCAAGGCAGATAGCTCCAAGAAAACCAACATGAATATATTAAGAATTCTGTAAGACAGAGACAATACAAAATGATAAAGAAAGAAGAACCCTCTGAATGAAATAAAGATTTGGAATTGCAAATTAAAGCAAGACAAAAAAGATGGATGTTTAAAATATTTAAACACTGGTGTGGTAGTATAGTAAAAACAAGTTTGCTGAGAGAGATCATTTCAAAGACATTCAGAGAGGGAAACTAGATTATATACAAAATAATGAGAACCAGAATAGCATCTGATATTGATAAACAGGTAATGGAGGCCTTCACAATTCGAAGGTAAAAGGATTTAGAATCAGGAATTCACAACCCAGACAAACTAAGAGTCAAGTATGATAGCAAATTATAGACCTCCCCATACATAGGATTTTGAAATTTACCTCCAAACACTGTTTCTGAAAAGGAAATTTAACATCCTATATGACTGGCGTAAAAGATAGTTAAAAGCAGAGCAGGAAAAAAAAAAAAAAAGGCAGAGCAGGAACTAAGAGAACCGACTAAGTCATGTCTTCAAAATTAAAAACAAAATCCATGTACTATAATTGCAAAATTAAAGTCTTTTAAAATGCTATGATAAAAGCTTTTAGCGATATTACAAAAAAAAATTAGAAATTGCAAGAAAAACTAAAGCAAAGTGGGAAAAAAAATTTTTAAAGATTTTACTTGAGAGAGAAATAGATCATGAGGAGGGGGAAGGGGCAGAGGGAGAAGCAGATTCCCCACTGAGCAGGGAGCCCAATTCAGGGCTCGATCCAGGACCCTAATATCATGATCAAAGCCAAAGGCAGACACTTAACTGACTGAGCCACCCAGGCATCCCGCAAACTAAAATTCTTGACGACATCTGAAAGTAAAGGGAAAGGAGAAAAAAATAGAAAGACGTTGAGGGTACAGACTTCGTTACCATAATGGTGAGTCAAGGGAGGTTGCTTCAAGCTGTTGGCCCAAAAAAACTAACAAACTAAGAGCATTAAAAGCTATAGGAAATGATCAAAACAACCACAATTCATAATAACAAAACCCAGGAGGCAGAAGGCACAGTGGCGGTATAGTAAACAAAACTCCTCGTCTTTCATGATAGGAAGTAAAGAGACACCACATCAGACAGATATACCAAGAAATATATTATTTTAAATTCTAATGGTAACCACAGGAATAAAAACAAATTAGTTTTAAAATTTTATATCTGGGGAGTGGCAAAGGATTGGCGTATATTTCAAATTCCATCCTGCTATGATGTTGGAGAAAAGACTTTTCCATGTGAGATTATAATTTTTAAAAATAAGATCATATTCTTAAATGGTGGGAAAATTCTTTTATCTTTAGTTTTTGGCTAGACCACAACAACATCCTTAAGCTTTATAATTAATGACTCCAGGACTGTGAGGACAAGTAAAAAATCTCTCTCAAAAGCTTAAATGTTCATACGGTTTGATCCATTAAGTTCATAGCTGTCTATCCTAAAATCTACAAGATTGGCAGCAAATATAAAGATAGAGGAAGCTTAGTGTACAACTCGTAGTAAAAACCTTGTAAATCCTACACATCTGTCAATGAAAATGGTTAAGTAAGTTAGGGTAAATACATGCTATGGAATGTTATAGCTACCAAATAAAAAGACTGGAGTAGTAAGGATACAGAAAGATGACCATGATATATCATATCACAAGAAAAGCAAACAACAAAAGAATAGATGTGGTATAATCCCATTTCATATAGTTTTTTTTTTTTAAGATCCTCTTGTATATGTGTAAGGATTGTGGAAACATACACACCAAAGTATTAACAACAGAATAGTGGTGAACTTTGGATAGAAGATTGAAAAAGGGGAGAGAGAAACTGACTTTTTACTTCTCTTTGTGTGAGCTTTTTATGAATGTTTATTATCTTTGTAAAAGCAGAAAATTCTCAAAAAGATAACTTCCATGTTAATCCCACCCAGTTCTTTCCTTACCTTTCCACCCCTCCGTTCCCCCAACACTGCTGCACCACAGATCTCAGCCTTCCATATGACACATGGCGGGAATGTGTGAATCCAGACCTTATAGTACTCTCCAAATCTTACTTTCATGTGATACACAGAATATACTTGTTGCCATGCATGACCAATGGAAAAAATGCATCTTAATTTTGCATTTAATCTTCAGCTTAGTTGGTTACACAATGGCATTGCTAATAAAGCCAAGGTTTCAAGTGTTAGCCCCACAGGTCAATTAACTGTTATGCAGTCAGTCTGCTTTTGTTTTCATCATCTGTCATCTTCCTGGGGACAGGACAACAAGATGTGGAGAAAGCAAAGTGAATCCATTTTAACTAGTGGGAACACACTGATAGTGGGTTTCAGTCTCATGGTTGTATTCTGAAGAACACACGTGCGCATATGTATGACCACAGTTTACACATTTCTTTGCTAGCCAACCACATATAGTCACTGAATTGTGTCACCAATGTTTCCCAAAGAGAGATTTGCTGGTTAGCCAAGTATCTGCAACAACAGAGCCTATCTATGCTCTGTGGGAGTAGTGTGATGTTGGGGTATGTGGGACCACGAAGTTCTCAGTTTCGATTCTGTAATTCCCATCTTCAGTCATCACACTCAACAAAGAAAAATCAAAGCCATGTGGCAGAGTGAAGGTTTCAAAACCTTAACTGTGCTTGAAGAATGATCTTTCTTTCACTACCTCATTTGTAGAGAAGGCAAGAATAAAAAGAGAAAATCAAAAACTAAAGGATAATAAAATAAATGAAGACTTACAATGTAACCATGGTGCTAGTTATATAAATATCTCTAACAAGAGAATATTGGATTCTGATCTAAACTTAAAACATCTATTAAAAATTCCCCAAAAAACAACTCACATCACAAAGATGTATCATTTTTTGGCCTTTATATCTTTTCAGGATACTGTAAACCTCATAAAAAGTAGCAATGAAAGGAATATTCTGCTATAGATCTATAGAACTCAGTATATTTTATGCTCAAGTATCAATTGACCTAACTAGAACTCAAAAAACAAAACAAAACAGCTAATGGTTCTCAGGGAAGACTCAAATTGTTATCTATTAAAAAATCAAACAAGCAAGCAACCAAACGAAGGAAAAGAACTGAATTTGGGGTCCAGTGCAAGAGGAATGGTGGGAATGAAGTGTTGTCTTAAGAGAATATAGTGGTTCTGAGATGACAGTGGAAGTATAGTATGAGGACTTCTATAAATAAAGCTTTAAATAATAAGTCATAGTTCCATTTCAATGTTATTTATTTAGATGTGGCTTACAATACAATTAATTTTATCAGTGACACTTCTAAGAACCCTTACTGAAAATAGGATGATCGTGTATAATATCCCATCCCAACTCTTGATCTAGTCATCTCCTCTTCAACCCTTTATAATGCCTTTCCTAACCAGTTCCAAACTCCTCTAAGTCAAATTCACTTCAATACGTCACTTTCTTTACCGCCAGCTTTCCTTATACATATGCAACACACATTTTCTTCCTGCCTGCCACATGAGCAGAGGCGTGTTCTGTGAATTTCTAGGACCCTCACAACAACCCTGTGAGGTAGGTTTCATTAGCACCACTTGACAGAGTTAGAAACAAACTCAGACTGCTGACTTGCCCAGTGGCAGAGGTGGGACTCAAAGCCAGAACCACTTGCAGATATGAGTTATGACTGCCCCAAGTAAGACTGTACCTAGAATTTTCGAGGAGCTGGAGAAGAGGTTCGGTAACAGTTTCTTCTTGTCACTTACCAAGTAAACAGCAAATACACTATATTCTCCTTTCATTAAAATTTAAAGGTAACATTATACAAAATCAAATTTACCCCTCCCATTTTATAGGGAAAAAATGACTTATGCAAATAGACTCACAGACATCATTAATTATGAAAAGACAGAGTAAACTGGTGCTATTCTACATCAATCCTTCTGGTAAATGGACACTTATAAAAGCGATATAAATGCAAATCTACTCGTTATTATAAATAATAGGAAGAGTGAATTCTGTGGGGATCATAAAGTGGGCTGCTGCCCAGATGTACTTTCAAAACACAAAACATTATCCAGGAACTTTAACCCAGAGAACGTACCACAAACCTACATGCCTAAGTTATAGGAAGATGTCTCCTGGCATCTAAATCTAATTTAGACACTGATAAAAAGGGTTATATAATGAGTTCCTTACTAATCCTGAAATCTGTGGTAACTCTGGAATCCTTCTTCCTATGCAAAAATATGTACCACACTTGAAAAAGACCTGCATTTGGTAAGACCTAAATGATAGTTCAGTATCATGTGTTTAAAACTTAAAATGTATACACTTTTCTGTGTAGAATGGTCTTTAGGAGAAAAACCTTATTTTGAAATGTTACCACTCTTAGTTATGTCCAAATCAACCATACTATAATGCTACTACTGTTCTACCAAAAGCACCGAGATGTAAAAACTTTTGCAATCTAAATCCTTTCTTAGGGGCCCCTGGGTGCTCAGTCATTAAGCATTTGCCTTTGGCTCAGGTCATGATCTCAGTGTCCTGGGATCAAGCCCCACGTCAGGCTCCTTGCTCTGTGGGGAGCCTGCTCCTCCTTCTCTCCCTCTGCCTGCTACTGTCCCTGCTTCTGCGCCCTCCCAAATAAATAAAATCTTTTAAAAATAAATAAATCCTTTCTTAAAGGATTTTGAGGATCTTAGAAACATTCAAAGCTATCACACAGCTATGAAGATTTCAATGACCAAATATGATTACGTTCTTTATTTCTATAGGAAAGTTCCACAGACCAATAGGTATATAGTATTATCGTATGAAGAAGACTGGTTTGCCTATAATGTACCTTGTCTAACAACTATATATTTTTGTTCTCTCATCTGTGACACCACCAGTCAAAAGTGCTTAGAATTCTAATGGGTACTCATGGTTAAGTCTTAACTACAAATATAGCTTTTCTATCTCTAAAACTTACCCAGTTTTTACCAAATGATAAAAAGATTCAATACTAAGGAGAATACCCTCTATTACTCAAGACGAAGATATAAAAGAAGCTTATCTTGTAGTTTACTAGAACACAAATTTTGTTCTGAAGACCTCCACATTTAGAGGTACCTCAGGACTTGTCGAGCAGATGCTCCATAAATATCTCTATATTTAAAAAGTTACCACTTTTAAAGTTACAAAAACTATAAAACTACTTTATTAATCATAGGGATATTCTTCTGAGTACTCTAATATAGTAATGTAGTGCTTATTCAAGAATACATATGAAATGAAGAGACCATTAAGAAATGCTTTTAAAACAAAAATCAGCAATCAGTAGTACAGCTCAAGAAGACAGGAATGGCTATTTGACCCATCCATCATACCCAGGGCCTGGCACTTAGTTAATAGCAATTGTTTGAGTAAATGAACCAATATAAATTTGCCCTTAGTGGTCTTTGATGAACATGACTAAGATAGACAGTTGGAGCTGTGAAAAAATAGTCCATTTTTTGCCTTAAGTCAATCTGAGAGTTCAAAAGGAATTTTTAAAATTATTATAATTTTTCATTGTAAAGTGTTTGACAGAGTTCTTAAGTCTTAAAACCTTTAAAATTGCTTTGGTATTTGCTGCTTTGTATGAACACAGACAATCTAGAAAATGAATAGTTGACTTGTCCCAGATAGAAACAATTCCTGAAGCACTACAAACCAATCCCTGGACACTAAGTTTAAAGAGATAAACCTTAGAATCCCACAGAGATTAATGCAAAAATGCACACATTTTATTTTTATTAAAAAGAACATGTTCGGGAATCCCTGGGTGTCTTAGCGGTTTAGTGCCTGCCTTCAGCCCAGGGCGTGATCCTGGAGACCCGGGATCCAGTCCCGCATCGGGCTCCCTGCATGGAGCCTGCTTCTTCTTCTTCCTCTGTGTCTCTGCCTCTCTCTCTCTCTCTCTCTCTCTCTCAATCTGTGTCTCTCATGAATAAATAGAATCTTTTTAAAATAAATAAATAAAATAAAAAGAACATGTTCATATTTTACCCACTACTTCTAGCCAGCTGAAAACTGGTATGCATGATAAGCTCAATTGCTCTGTTTTGTAAAAACGTAACTATTGGTATCACTGAAGCTTATTCCAGTGACAGGCCCAATGTCACTGCTATTGAAGCATGGTCTCCCTCACCCCACTCCTAGCTAGTTCCTATATAGTGAGAAGTCAGTTTGGATTTAAATGCTTTTTAAGAAAGTTCAAAAAGAAGAAAAAAAAAAAAAAAGGCAGTCCCTGACCACTGAGAACTAAACTGATACAGTTAAGCCTCAATGTTATTACAGACTGATCTGACATTCTGACATTAACAGCAAAATCATTTTGCTCTCCTGATCCCACTAAATAACTGTCTAGACCAGGATGAAGTCAAACAAAAACAAGATATACAACCCATAAAATACCAAGTATCTCTCTTATACTAAATGAGTGACAACTGTCAATCCTTGAACCCTCCCCCAAATTACCCAACACCCAAATCCTATACTATAATCTTTGTGACACCATCTTATTAAGACACCCCACAGTTCTCCATGGTCTGTATTCTTTGCTGCAGAGAGTAATAAATCCAACGTGTTCAGTAACAAGTGTGTTCCTGGTGGCCTCTGAATGAAGGGTAAATACTAATGGTAGAAGGAAAATAGACTACATGCTCTAGGGTTACAAAAGGACTCTAAAATATGGCTTACTAATACACATCTCCTAATTCACAATGAGGGCAACTTTGGCTAACTTTGGTACAAGATTTCTTCCATTTTACTTTTAATGTCAAGACCATGCTAAAATGTGTTGAAAAGTTCAGAAAAAATAAAAAACATTAATGACAATCACAGTGAAAACTGTTAAGGCATATAGGAAAAGCCCATCTAGCAATGTTAATTAGGAGAACGAGCAGGAGGAGTCACCAAGAGTCATTTCAATCAGAGCCATGCTCAAGTATATGGGCTATACCCACATGCCTAAGTATTTTAAAACAAGGACTTTAAGAAAATACCTAACAATAATAAAGTTGAAGGTATAAGGAAAAGGTAGAAGAGGGTAACTTTTTCTTTAGTGTTCACCATAACCATTGGAAAACCTGGATAACAGACTAGCTGTGAGAGGAAATCAAGATTTTAGTATATATTCTTTTACTAAAAGCCTTTTTTAATGTGCAAAATCTCCCACTTTGCAGCTGAATGTTATTTTTTAAGTATGAATCACACGAGACAGAGGTATAAAAACCAAGAATGCCAACTTAGAACAAAGTTTTTATAACACAAACAAATCTACTATAGACACTAGTATGAGCATTTTTACAAAAAAAAAAATCGAGTATTTTAAAGCTAAGCTATTCCTAACTATATGTTTAACACAGGAGCTAAAAACTCAAAGTCTTGAAGAACTTGAGGGGAATAATAATTTATTAAAAGCCCTTCCCTACCCCAAAGATAAGGCAGAAAACACCTTTTTAACTGTCAACCATATAATCAGTTTTTAAAAACCCTATGAAGATAAAGCACTCATTAACTACCTTTCAGATAAAACTAAAATATTTTCATGTCTAGGAGATGGGGATCACTATGGTCACTATGGTCACTATGGTCAATATGCCACTTTCCCAAGTGCCTATTACGTCTTTCCTGAATCTAGAACATGTAAGTTTGGAGCATCACATTAAAGTCACTGTCTTCAAAGACACCTAATTTCTTAGAACCTGCAGTATGTGGGAGTTCTGGTTGAGAGAAAATTTTTTCAACACTGCCCTCTATCTGTTAGCACATAAAAGTGTTGTATATATTACAATCTGGTCTTGCTGTAGGATGGGCATTACCACTTACTTTTAATGGATCATAAAAGCCTTATTATTCAATAAGTAGGAGAGATGATTTAAACTCATCTTGGGATGCCTTTATGCAGTTCAAAACTATGACTTCAAGGGAACAATGAAAACTAGTTTTTAAAAAAAATATGTCAAAGCTTGTTCAAAGAGAGTACCTACTATACCAAGTAATGCCTATGTAACTTACAATAGGAAAAGGAAGTTTGTGGTCTCCCTAAGCTCATGTAGTGAAGGAAGTATTAGATCTTTTAGAGTACAATGGAGTAAATATTCTAAGTTACATTTTATTGTAGATATATAACCTTTCACCTGTATTTGTATTAGGGTATTAGAAATAATCCAATTAAGAAGGTTGACCTTAAAAAAAAAAAAAGGTTGACCTTTCCACTAACTCCAATCTCCTCTGTAAATCTCTTTTACAATTTTTAAGAACAGGTGCTTTATGGCCCAGCAAATTTTAGCACATTTAATTCAAATGTAATTCTACAATAATAATAATAAACACCAAGATGTTGACTACTCTCTCTTTACAGTGTAAACCTAAAGCCATGTCAAGTTTTATCCTTTATGACTATCACAATCCTTGGCATACCTGTTCCAGGACTGAAACTTTCCTCTTTCAAATACCTTTCATCTCATGAGCATTAATATCCAATATCCAGTTTCTAAATCAAAACTGTGTCATCATCTTACTTCTTCACTGTACAAGGAGACTTGTTTTTCTTTTTTCCCTTAAGTAAAGGTCCAGGGGCAGGGCACCAGGGTGACTCAGTCAGTTGAGCATCTGCCTTCAGCTGAGGCCATGATCCCAGAGTCCTGAGATTGAGCCCCCAGCTGGGCTCTCTGCTCAGCAGGGAATCTGTGCTTCTCCCTTTCCCCATGCCCCTCCTCCCCACTCATGTTCTCTCTCAAATAAATAAATAAAATCTTTTAAAAAGGGGGGTGGTGGTGTCCAGGGACACCTGAGGACTCAGTTGGTTAAGTGTCTGACTCTTGATTTTGGCTTCAGCTCATGATGTCAGGGTCGTGAGATGGAGGGGCTCTGTGCTAGGTATAGAGCCTACTTAAGACTCTCTCCTGGGGATCCTTGGGTGGCTCAGCAGTTTAGCGTCTGCCTTCAGCCCAGGGCATGATCTTGGAGTCCCAGGATCGAGTCCCACATCAGGCTCCCTGCATGGAGCCTGCTGCTCCTTCTGCCTGTGTCTGTCTCTGCCTCTCTCTCTCTCTCTCTCTCTCTCTCTCTCTCTCTCTCGTGAATAAATAAAATCTAAAAAAAAAAAAAAAGACTCTCTCCTTCTGCCTTTTCCTTACCCCACCCATTTTCTTTAAAAAAAATAAAAGGGTCTAAGGAGTGCCTGGGTAGCTCAGTTGGTTAAACAACGGACCAACCTTGGTTTTGACTCAGATCAGGATCTCCAGGTCCTGGGATTGAGCCCCACGTTGGGCTCCATGTTCAGTGCAGTCTGCCTGTCCCTCATCTCGCTCCCTCTCCCACATGCTCTCTCTCAAATAAAATCTTTTAAAAAAATAAAAAATAAAAAAATAAAATAAATAAAAAAATAAAATAAAAATCTTTTAAAAAAACAGTCCAAAATATTTTTAAAAACCTAAATTTAAAACAGTTCAAAGAGCTAAAATACTCTATAGTAATGGATTTATTAAACTCTAGCAGAGAAACTATTAAATCAAATAAAAAATGCCCAGCAAATTCTCTTGAATAATTTGTTTTAATAAACATTTCATTTTTACCCCAAAGACCCTTAGTCATTTACATTTGTATGATAAATTGTTAAATCTGTAAAACTAAAAATGTTCTCAAAAACCAGATTAATAGGGAACCCCGGGTGGCACAGCGGTTTAGCGCCTGCCTTTGGCCCAGGGCGCGATCCTGGAGACCCGGGATCGAATCCCACATCGGGCTCCCGGTGCATGGAGCCTGCTTCTCCCTCTGCCTATGTCTCTGCCTCTCTCTCTCTGTGTGACTATCATAAATAAATAAAAATTAAAAAAATAAAAAAATAACCAGATTAATATACCTTTAAAAATATAAATGGGGGAAACCTGGGTGGCTCAGTGGTTGAGCATCTGGCTTTGGTCAAGGCATGATCCTGGCATCTGGGATTGAGTCCCATATCAGGCTCCCTGCATGGGGCCTGCTTCTCTCTCTGTGTGTCTCTCATGAATAAATAAATAAAACTTTTAAAGAAATAAAAATATAAATGTAATAGTTTTTCCATCAATTTCTAGAAAATGACTTCACCATTCCAAAAAAATAGTAAAATATTATTAACACTAACTTCTACTTATTTAACATTCAGGGCCTACAGACAGAACATTAAAACTGGACACTATGCTATATGATCTCAAAAAAGCAGAATTTAAGTTCAGAACTAACTAAACTTACAGTGCTCCTTAATTCCTAATGTGTCTCCTTTAATATCATCCTATTTACTCTTAGAATCATTTTTTCAGTTGGGCCAGTATCTGCTACACCCTACGTAAGGATTTAGCTTCCACCCTCCAACAAACCCCATCCACTGGGACAGAACATATATAGAATTACAGTTTCCCCAAGACTCCTAACTTACCAGTGATCACCTTACTCATTGAAGAAGACAAACAGAAATGACATTCTACCAGAGTTATCACTAGCTCATCCAACTTTATTACTAAATGGGTTTAGAAATTACTGTGATTAAAATAAATAAAAAATTTTTAAAAAGAAATTGCTGTGATTAAATTTGGTCAATAGGAAAAAACTTGTTCTTCCCCCAGAGAAAAAGAAATGTTGTCTCAATGAAACAGTCTAGACACCAAAGACCACAGTCTGCGGCAGTATGATGCTGTGGAGACTTGATTTTCACTATATCCTGCATTCCCATTCACCATGGTGCTTGCCGAATTGACAAAATACATTTGAGGCGATGAAACAAAGGCCTAGGAAAATGCTGGAAATGCTGCTTAAGGGAGGAAGCCATGTTTTGAGAATTTTTATTGACCACAGCTGGCAATCATTTAATATTTGATTCATCTAACAATTAAAATAGAAACTTCAAATGCTTCCATATCAGATCTTTTTTTTTAAAAAGCCAATTCTAGCGATGACTGGGTGGCTCAGCAGTTGAGCATCTGCCTTTGCCTCAAGGCGTGATCAAGTCCCCATATCGGGCACCCTGCATGGAGCCTGCTTCTCCCACTACCTGTCTCTGCCTCTGTCTCTCATTAATAAATAAATAAAATCTTTTAAAAATAATTAACAACAATAATAAAAAGCTAATTCTAAGTGTTGAATTTTTTTACACCTGAAGATATTAGAAAATCACTTGTTTAAGCAAGTGGTCATATTTATGGACTAGCTATAAATTGAAACCAGTACAATTCTGATAACTGATAATGGCTAAAAATATTTAGATGAGTTAAAATACATTTCAGAAGTAACCACTTTTATCCTTAAATGGGCAGAAAGGTGGAAGTAGGCTCTAAAATTAGCTTTGGAAATGAGATAATAGCTGACACCAATTGAACATTCTTTACGGCAGTAATGTTTCTCATGAATTAACCAATTTAATTCTCACAACTACTCAGGAAGGTCAGTATTATTACTAATCCCCATTATACAGATGAAAACCAATAGACACAGGGACATCTGGGTGGCTCAACGGTTGAGCGTCTGCCTTTGGCTCAGGGCATGGTCCAGGGGCCCAGAACTGAGTCCCGTATCAGGCTTCCTGCATAGAGCCTGCTTCTCCCTCTGCCTAGGTCTCTGCCTCTCTCTGTGTCTCTCATGAATAAGTAAAATCTTAAAAAATAAAAAATAAAAAAAAGAGAGAGAAAGAGAAACAGAGAAAGAGGGAAAGAAAGAAAGAAAGAAAGAAAGAAAGAAAGAAAGAGAGAGAGAAAGAAAGAAAGAAGAAGAAAGAAAGAAGAGAGAAAGAAAGAAAGAAAGAAAGAAAGAAAGAAAGAAAGAGAGAGAAAGAACAGACACAGTAATGTGACTTGCCCCAGTGTCCCATATCTGCTAAGGGCTAAACTGTGACTTAACATCCAGGTCCCAGAGCCTATGATTGTAATAATATACAGTACTATCTCTTTATATACTAACTTTTGTTGTGCAGCTTTTATTAACAGGAAACTAGTAAAAGAAGTTAATCAGAAAAAAAAAAAAAAAACAATAAATAATGTTTTCAAAAGAACACTGAGGAGAGCACCTGGCCAACCCAGTTTGATACAGCACGTGACTCCTGATCTTGGGGTCATGAGGTAGAGCCCTACATTGGGAGGAGAGTTCACCTTAAAAATAAATTAAATAACAATGTTTAATTTTTTAAAAATGTTTAATTAAAAAAAACACATAGACAAGTCAAGGAAACTACATAAGGGAAAGGGAGATGAAAAAAAAAATCACAAATGAACAACAACAAAAGCCTTGAAAAACAGTAGAGAGAAGGGAAAATTAATTTAATGAAAATAGCTTTGAAGATCTAAACTACCAAATAAAAGACATGGGTTGGGAAAAGGTATGAAGGAATCTTTAGAGTGCTGAAAGCATTCTGTATCTTCACTGACAATGACTACTACGCATAAAACTTTTTCAAAGAAAAGTGAGACAGGGCAGCCCCGGTCTGTCCTGTTTAGCACAGCGGTTTAGCGCCGCCTGCAGCCCAGGGTGTGATCCTGGGGACCTGGGATCAAGTCCCGCGTCAGGCTTCCAGCATGGAGCCTGCTTCTCCCCCTCTGCCTGTGTCTCTGCCTCTCTCTCTCTCTGAATAAATAAATAAATTAATTAAAAAAAAAGAAAGAAAGAAAAGTGAGGCAGAAAAATCTTTACAAAATGCTCATTATAAGGTATTACTGCCTCCACTGAAAACCAGAGGTTTGAGGTAAGTCATAACTAAAACAATCTTTTTTTTTTTTTAAAGAATTACTGGATCAAGGAAATTATAGCCAAACCACAGGCAATCCTCTGAACTAAAGATCAAAACAGAGGATCATGGCTTTGTAACTGCCTAACTGAAAGACCATTTCCCACCTAAGTTTCCATTGGATGTTTGTTACCAGCAAGGCAAGTCTGCAGAAAGGGCTACAAGGCCAACTGTCCTGTTTAGCATTTTTTTAATTAATCTAGATGGCCTGCTTTGCAAATTTAGAGGTGATCCAAAACTAGTTCTCTAGATGTTAGGATTCAAGGAGATATTGTGATGTTAAATTTAATTAACAGAAACTTAATATGTAAAATTGTAAATAGAGATAAATGTAAAGTCCAGTACTTAAGTTTTCAACAATTCTATAGTTTACTAGAATGGTTTTATGCGTTTATGTAAAAACAAACGCAGGTTTTAGAGTAAATTCATGTGGTGTCGTGCCCTCTGCAATTTAGTAAGAACAAATGTGCAGAATGGTGAACCTTAATTCCTGATGTGAGATAATGTGGTAGAGTCCAGAAATCACAAGAAAGAGTAAAGGGAAATTTAGTGTTCAACTTGGATAAGAAACTTAAGAGAAATTTTGGCATTTTTAAATATTGAAAGGATTATGTATGAAAGTAGAGTTCAATTTATAATATACAGGTCTAGAATATAGGGATAGAAGACATATTTGAATTACAGAAATTTTTTCCTATAGAAAGGTAAAAAAAAAAAAAGCTGTTGTAAGAGCTCTTAAGCTGTCCTAGACTCAAATGGGAGGCTTAGCTTGCCAGCTGTCAGGAAAATTACAGAAGCCATTCCCTCCCTTTCCAGATGGACGATTCTGAGCAGGAGAAATTCTACCTAGCCCTACTCAAAGGCACCACAGGCCCCCTGTGCTGGCTGTGCCTTCCTGGTGCTCCCTAGGGACCAACACAGTATTTAAAACTATCAGCAAGTTAAAGCAGATACAATTCACTGGGCTCATAATCCAAGTAACATGTTATTCTAAAGCCATGCTACTAAGGGTAAAGTTGTCTCAAACAGAATTGTATCAAAATACCTTCAGAGGGAAAACAGAAAGAGGCTTCAGCAGATTAGTTTTTAGAAATTTATTAGTGTATTTTGGAGAAATTAAGACTAGTTTATGAACTAATCCATAAAAAATTATAAATGAAAATGGGGAAATAACCTAAAAACTACGATTTTTTTCTTTTATTCTGTAACTGAAGATATCACAGCACCATAGGTGCTTCTTACAGATTCCCAAGATAGGCCTTAAATCAAACTTTAAAATGGTTTTCTAGTTTATCATTAAAAAGTAAAGGGGAAAACTATTTTTTTTAAAAAGTATTTGTTTTGGTACTTAACTGCCCTCATTCACAAGAAACTACTTTTGATACCCTACTTCAATCTAAGGATCTACCTACTAAACATAAAAAAGCCAAAAACATTACATATTTACCTTATTTTATCGCTCCTTCCATAGCTCTGAATTTTAACTTTAAAAACTACCAAAGACCCAATTAGCTGCGAAGCTCTACGATATAACCAGGTAACTAATTCATCAGCAAATGGATTCACTCATAATAAACTGAAGTAGACAATTACAGAATAATTAATGCAAAGATGAAGACTCTTTCTGAAAATTAACAGCCTAAATTATTTATCATAGTGATTTATCATGGTCAAAAAACTTTATATACAAAAATCTTCATATATAAAAACGTCTGGGAATTGTTTGACTCTTAATTAAAACACTATGATAGCAGCAGCGTGCAGAGCTGACATCCCAAGAAAGCCAAAAATCTATTTTCAACAAGTTTTTGCCACATTATGTAAACACTTAAAATAAGTACAGAGATAGAAAGAACAAAGCCCAATATGAAAATCGAAAACGGGCAGCCCCGGTGGCCCAGCGGTTTGGCGCCACCTTCAGCCTAGGGCGTGATCCTAGATACTCGGGATCAAGTCCCACGTTGGGCTCCCTACATGGAGCCTGCTTCTCCCTCTGCCTGTGTCTCTGCCTCTCTCTCTCTCTCTCTGTGCTTCTCATTAATAAATAAAATCTTTTTTAAAAAAATAAAATATAAATTGAAAACAGGACGCCGGGGTGGCTCAGTAGTTGACCGTCTGCCTTCGTTCGGCTCAGGATGTGATCCCAGGGTCCTGGGGATCCAGTCCTGCATCAGGCTTCCTGCAGGGAGCCTGCCTCTCTGTGTATCGCTTGAATAAATAAATAAAATCTTTTACAAAAATAAAAATAAAAACAAAAAATAAAAATCTAAAACAATTCCTGCAAAAATGTGAATGTACCATGTAAAATAAATATTTCAGAACCCTACTAATTTCTTCAAATAATGTGCTTCAGAAGTCTTATTTAGACTGAAGTCTTTTTTCTTCTCATTATATACTCAGATGATTCTTTACATAGGAGAACCTACCATACATAATCCAGTCTTTTCAGGAGAGCAGAGGGAAGAGCCTTAAACTCTTCCTTCCAAAATAAGGGTTAGTAACACAGATAGAGAAAACCAGTGTCCATATGTAAAATGAGTTTACATGGTTGTCTGGAGGATTAAGATGTGCTTGAAGACCTTTTAATATTAATATATGCCATGTTAGTGGAAGGAGTTATTCTGACATAGGCTATTTTAGAGAAAGCTGGGTGTTTCTGTTTTCTGTATCTGTTCTCTGGGGAGAACAGATAGAATCTTGTGGAATGTTTTGTAAAGTATTGTACAAGCAGGCCCATTAATCATAAACTACATGGTTTGTCAATTCTACTTTGTAAGTAAAATTATCTCCAGTAAATAGCATCAAAGGTTTTTGGAACACTCAGACTTCATAAACATGTCTTCACACAATTCAAAACACACTGCTGAACCAAAGATCTCTGCAGAGGCGTCGATCTCATTTATTAAAGACCACAGTCAACGTAACAAGGAAGGGATACATAGGGACTTACCAAAAGTACTAATAATATTCTTTTTCTTAAATTGTGTGTACTCAGGGGTTCATTTCCACTCCATGAGTGCTACATCTGAAAACTGAAGAGAACTTACCTCCTGAAAAAGTCTCAGTATAACTCCTTATTATGTCTATATTCTATTTATAAAAACTAGCATATATCTTATAACCCATTTAGTTTAGTGTAGTTTAATTTTTGTTATTAAATATATCCTACATTGAAAACCTATAACCTACAAGGACAATTTTAAAGAACGGTAAAATGAACCTGAGTATCTAAATTAGCTCCCTCTACCTATACGCCACTCTTCACCCCAAACATATATTGTCATCACAGCTCAGGAAGACATCACTACATCCATGTTGGTGGTAAACAGAAAAGAGGCAGTTTAACGTAGTGGTTGAGTATGAGCTCTGGACCTCAAAAATCTGGGTTCAAATCCTAGCCCCCTCTTACAAGCTATCTAACCTTAAGACAGGTTTATTTAATTTTTTTGTACCTTGGTTACCCATTTGTGAAATGTGGACCACACAGCATTTAGCTCATAGGGTTACCAGGAAAATTAAATGAAGTTCTCAGAACACAGGTGCCTGGTGGCTCAGTTAATCATCGACTCTTGATTTCGACTCAGGTCATGATTTCAGGGTTGTGAGATTGGGCCTCCCATCGGGCTCCATGCTGGGCATGGAGCCTGCTTAAGATTCTCTCCCTCTCCCTCTGCCCCTCCCCCAACGCTCCCACCCCAGCTCTCTCTCTTTAAAAAAAAGAAAAGTTATTGGAACATGCCCAATACATAGTAAATGTAATGTGTCAGCTATTATTAAAACCAAGAAGGTAAAACAAAAGTAAAGCATGCTGAAACTTTGTAAACTGGGTTCTTTTGAGTATTATGCTTCTCACTAAAATTTACTTCAGTGTTCTTATTGATTCCATGTTTTCAACCTTTCTCAAAAAAAAAGAAAAACCTTTCTCATGTACATTTTAGCTAGTCTTAAGTGATCTGCTAACTCTATGCAGATAAAACTACCTTTCTAACACTATCAAGACTCTTCTCCCATATTCTCCACATCTTAAGTATGTGACATTATCTTCCCTACTAAAGTTTAAGAAGCATGAGGGGAGGGGACACCTGGGTAGCTCATTGGTAAGTGTCTGCCTTCAAGGTCATGATCTCC
This sequence comes from Vulpes lagopus, assembly GCF_018345385.1. Taxonomy (NCBI): domain Eukaryota; kingdom Metazoa; phylum Chordata; class Mammalia; order Carnivora; family Canidae; genus Vulpes; species Vulpes lagopus. The sequence goes on along the minus strand of NC_054847.1, from coordinate 2,648,299 downwards.
AGATCCTGGCAACCAGCCCCACAACAGGCTCCCAACTCAGTGGGGAGTCTGCTTCTTGCTCTCCCTCTCTCCTCATGTGCTCTCTCAAATGAATAAAACATCTTAAAAGGGGGGGGGAGGGGCAGCCCAGGTGGCTCAGTGGTTTAGCACCGCCTTCAGACCAGGGCCTGATCCTGGAGACCCAGGATCAAGTCCCACTTCAGGCTCCCTGCATGGAGCCTGCTTCTTCCTCTGCCTCTCTCTGTGTATGTATCTCATGAATAAATAAATAAAATCTTAAAAAAAAAAAAGGGAGAGGAGGTGTCATACTTTGTAAAAAGATTCTTCTACTGAAGGTAGTATACATTTAGCATCTGCTCATTATTTAAATAAATGGATTTTAATGGCTCTATTTCACTGGGAGTCAAGTGCATAAATATCAATAAACTAGAGGCTCATTTAGATTCATGTACTTCTGGTGCTTAAATGTTCTTTTAATCCTAGCCCATAAATTAAGTGCTCTAAGTAATAGTAGAAAAGAAGGATAATTGTGTATGAATTATGCTGACTTGGATATGTTTTAGTAATGAGTGGCACATGATACTTCTCAATTTTGCAACATAATCAAATTTCCCACCTATGAACCAATCATCATGATCTTTTGAGTAGCAAATCTCCAACAATAGATCCGTGCTCACTTGAACCTTAAAAAAATACTGATTACTTCCTATTATGGAACTTCTTTTTCTTAAGAAAGCATGAGAACCACCTCAGAAAGGACACTAAAAAGCAACTATTATTCTGCAGTCAACAGAATGGAATCATGGCTTCTACCATGCACAGGGATCCTGTATGCTTACAATTGATGATCTACATTAAGAAGACATGATAGAGGGACACCTGGGTGGCTCAGTGATTTACTGTCTGCCTTTGGCTCAGAGCGTGATCCTGGAGTTCCAGGATCAAGTCCCAGATTGGGATCCCTGTATGGAGCCTGCTTCTCCCTCTACCTATGTTTCTGCCTCCTCTTTCTGTCTCTCTCATGAATAAATAAAATCTTTTAATTAAAAAAAAAAAAAAAGACATGATAGAATGCTCATGTTAGCAGCACATACACTAAAAAAAAGAAGACATGATGGCTATATTCAGATACTTAAAAGGCTGCCACGAAGAAAGTATAAACTTAATTTTTTGTGTTCCTGAGGCAGGACAAGTCATACAGAAGCAGATTTCTTTTTTTTTTTTTTTTTTCAGAAGCAGATTTCTGATATATTCAAAGAACTTTCTGAAAATGAAAGCTATATAAAATTAGAAAAAAAAGAATTATTTGAGGTAGTGAATATTATTAACACTAAAAATGTTTATGAGTAGGGGCATCTGGGTGGCTCAGTTAGTTAAGTGTCTGCCTTTGGCTCAGGTCATAATCCCAGAATCCTTGGATCAAGCCCCACATCAGGCTCCCTGCTCAGCAGGGAGTCTGCTACTCCCTTTCCCTCTGCCCCTCCCCACCACTTGTGCACACGATTGTGCTCGCATGCATGTGCTCTCTCTGTCTCCCTCTCTCCCTTTCTCAAATTAATAAATAAAATCTCTTTTTAAAAATGCTGATGAGTAGGCGCAGTGGTTTGGCGCCTGCCTTTGGCCCAGGACGCGATCCTGGAGACCCGGGATCGAATCCCACGTCGGGCTCCCGGTGCATGGAGCCTGCTTCTCCTTCTGCCTATGTCTCTGCCTCTCTCTCTCTCTCTGACTATCATTAAAAAAAAAAAATGTTGATGAGTAGAAGACTAGGTTTCAGGAATGATGTAGAAAAGATAAATATTTGATAAAGAGTTGAACTACATGGTTGTAAACATTTCCTTCAAAAAAATGTTCCTAGATTTTCTTAATACTTAAAGTCAAGTTTTGGTCTGAGGTACACCACTAATCTTGTGCAGGACTATGCTTACCTGCCCAATGTTTCAGTCTGTGTGGGCTACCTGAACATCATCCCTTCATAGAGACCAACTGACATTTTAGACACTGGAAGGTCCTATCCCTATTTGACTTTATGACCCAATAGTCTCTCTACATATAAAGCTAAATTATATTCAATTAAAATTTTCTGTGAAGAACTTCACATCAGCCTTGAAACAACTGGAATCCCATTACCCACTGGATTCTCAACCCACAACTGAAGGATAGGGAAATTATAACTGGTTTCACTGTTTTATAATCATTGCTAAAAATCAGAGAATTTAGAGAAATAAGGAATGACAGAAAATGGATAATTGGTATCTAATAACTCGACTATACCAGACCTATCAGAACTACTTCCTGGGTGGTATAATTAACTGGATTTAATATATTCATATTGGTCCCATATATTCATTGAGGTACTAAAATGTTTTCAAATGGGAGCAAAGATCATGAATAAGTTAGAACATACATCCTAAAAGTACATGGCGATTCATTATACTTTTGTACATGTTTGAAATTTCCACAGCAAAAATGAAAATAAAAAGAACTTCCACATAAAAAATAAAATTCAACTCTCAATATAGGCAGGATGCTGGTCTATTTTTTAAGATATAGGAAGAACAATAATTCAGCATCCATTTAATTTTATCCAAATTTGCCTCAACTCAAATCTGAAAATATTTAACTGTCAGAATAACTCACATACTCTAAATTTCAGAGGAAAAGTTCTTAAGTGTTATCTAGAAACATTTTCATTGGGACGACTGTATGGCTCACTGGTTGAGCCTCTGCCTTTGGCTCAGGGCATGCATGGTTCTGGAGTCCGGGATCAAAACCCACATTGGGCTCCCCTGGAGGAGCCTGCTTCTCCCTCTGCCTATGTCTCTTCCTCTCTCTCTGTGTCTCTCATGAATAAATAAATAAAATCTTTAAAAAAAAAAAAAAAGCCTTTAGAAACAGTTTCATTACCAAAATTGAGTAACATGGAAGTGAAACATGTTATCACATAGCAGGTTTTCTTTTATTTAATCCAAGATGCATAGTTATTATTATTATTATCCTACCTAGTCCACTGTAAAGATAATCGCCTTGATATTTTAGCATTACTTTAGTAACTACAATTACTGTGTTTCCTCTATACAACTTAGGATTCTCAATACCTAGGGATACCTAAGTGGCTCAGAGGTTGAGCATCTGCTTTAGGCTCAGGGCATGATTCTGGGGTCCTGGGATTGAGTCCCACATCGGGCTCCCCATAGGAGCCTGCTTCTCCCTCTGCCTATGTCTCTGCCTCTGTCTTTCATGAATAAATAAATTTAAAAGTCTTAATTTAAAAAAAAAAAAAAAGGATTCTCAAAGCCTAGAAAAAGTTAACCATCTTTTTGCTGTTTAACAGCTAAGACTTCCATTAAGATTGAGAAAAGCTGCAACATTAGCATAGTGTTAGACTACAACATCAAGTGTAAGATTCTAGTCCTGGATATGAACTTATTTTACCTTGACTATGTCACTTAAGCCTGCTGGATCATGATGCTCATCTATAAAAATAACTCCAGCTAAATGATTCCAAAAACTCCCATCTAGTTCTGAAGGTGTATAGTATTATAACGTTCATAGTGAGTATACTCCTTCAATGATAGGTACTATATCCTTATGCTAGCTACCACTGTACAGCACTGTGGATTAACCCAGACAAAAGGTAAAAAGCCAGGAATGTCTAAATAAACATGACTTAAAAAAAAAAACTGGCTTGAATACAGATTACATATCAAGAGCATTTATTTTCTTATCTAGAAAGCATCAACACTATAGGATGTAAATTAAGCTCTGGAATGTTGTTAAATTCAACCAAGACTCTTGAACAGAAAAGAAAATCTCTGAATAGTAATTTCTTGACACCCAGTGTTCTGTGGCACCCATGTGCCTACCCAGCATTTATGTGTCAGAGGAAGATGTTACTTTTATGGTATATTGGATTCAAGAGTATGGAGTGAAATTCACTCTTTATTAAATCAGTGTAAATTCAAATTAAGCACTTGAGAATACTACCTTCCTGCTTAACAATAAACTAATGAGATTAAATGTTTTTATTAATGTAAATGTTTTTTCAATGTTTGTATCACACATATAAAATAGTTAATTCCATAACTCTAGCACCCATTGAATTCACATAAATAGTACTGATAAACTGTTAGTATTTCAACAGCCCCACTTTATGAAGTCTAAAACTAAGCTAATCCAAGTAAAAAATATGGATTTCTTTGTAGGAGGGAGTAATTCATAGGCATTAGTTCATAATTATGAAATCAATAAAAGTAAACAAGAAAAAATTTAGTAACAAGTGGGCCATGTAGTACAGAAATGTAGTATACTGTTAGTAACACACACACACACACACACACACACACACACACACAAACACCTGCTTTCAGAAATAGCAATAATGAGAAGTGCAGCTATTGATACCTCAGTTAATCATATTGTAAAAGAAATGCCAGGAGAATGTGAGCTATCTAAATAAAATCACAGTGCCATTTTGTTGGAGAAAACCATGCTGGCTGTAAGACAGGAATATAGCCCTAACAGATGAATACAGATAAGCAAGTTATTTGCAGGGATGGGGGGATGACAGAAGAAGAGGAACACTTGTATTTAATTCAACTCAAAGAATTCAAAGATTTAGTAGCAGTAAAAAATCTACAAAATGAATGTGAACTGGAGAGTGTGTTCAGGTTTCTTTAAAGAGCCTGACTGAGACGGTGTATATGTAAAAAAAACTGAATGGAGATGTAAGCTACTATTGTGGTATTGTGATGATTTAACCACAAATGCCTTCCCTATTTAAATATTCCAATCAGTACTGTTAGTACACGTACCTCGGAGAATTCTTTCCTCATGGCAACGAAGAAAGTCCCAGATTCTAACAGTGCCGTCATCAGAGCATGTGGCAAATTTATTATCCGTGGGTGAGAAACTGTTACATGAAGACACACAGCAGGGGAAAGAAGTCAGCATTTAACAGATTATCTGTGCTTCTCAGACAGGGAAAAATAAAAACACTGTGCTGCGTTATAAACAGGAGAGGGAAGTATTCCAACAGTGAAGAAGCCCTTAAAGAGAATGTTGTCAGCTAATAAATGCATCTCATCAAAAGAAGAATTCACCAGAGTAGTTGCTTCTTAGTTTTCAATCACCAATAGTCCGAGAACTTTACAAGTGTATTATTAGTACTAATGCTTCCCACACTCCCCACAGTGCAGTATTTCCTGCCTTACCAACAGAATACAAGGAGCTGATTTAAGTGTAGAAACTAAATGAAATCTACTTTTGCAATATTCCTGTAAACATTCCTTTACATTATATAGGAATATCACTCAAAAAATTAAGCATCAGCTTCTGCCTCAGACGCTTCATGAAATGATAAGCTAAAAATTTTTGGACAGGCTGTTTAAAGACTAGTTGTTAAATATCCCTACATTAATGTTTCGCATTTATTTGAAAAGTCTGTGGGAAACTTTCACATCTTCTCCCTGGCAAGCTCTTCCATGAATGTTGCACCTTGTAAGGAAAACTTTAACAAAGAGACATTCAGACTGTGTTTGAAGCCAAAGATTATCTACTGCAAATGATTTTGCCATCTTTCCCTCCCTGTCGTGAAAAACCATCAAGTTTCTCATCTATCTCGAAGAACTCCCTTGAACTTTCAAGTTCTATAACTAACAAAGAGCCAACTGTGAAACTCAATGTATAAGCAGGACACTAAAGCACAGTCTTTGTAGAAGCATGTTTATCCAACAATTTTTGTAAAGATTCTGAAAGTAGAAACAAGTGACTGCAGTGGATGATGTTTCTATAAAGATGTCAACCTCCTCCCACACAAGGGCAGTACACCCGTAAAGAATGCTGCTTAGCTTTATTCTGAGGCTGCAGCAATTCTTCAGGCTTGCTTTTGAGATTTTTTTTTCCGGTTTTACTATACATATCTCATTGATATGTAAAAATATACAGCTCACTGAAAATATTTTAAACTCCACTTATTATACATTTGCGTAACTGATGTTCTCAACAGCGAATCAGAAGAAAAAGTCCTAGAGTCCTCTTGACAATGGTTTGCTTACAGTTTCAAAGCTTGAAGAACCCATTCATTACTCCATTAATGTTTGCCACATCCAGAGTTACTTGTGAGTTTTTAGTCCTACTATACTCTCCTTTTGAAGTCGTGGCATAACCAAGCCAACCAGGTCTTCACTTAAGCCTTTTTTTCTTGTATTTTGTGTGAACTCTGAAGGTGTTTTCTGTAGGCTTTAGATTTTATTCAGTTGTATAATTAAAGACTGAATTCTTTATTCGGAATGAAAGATTCTTGTCTTACACAGTAGGTAATAAAAAGGAATAACGTATACACATTATTAACCATAAATGAAAAGAGAAAACCAGTGCAAAATGCGGCAGACAATACATCTCTAACATATTGCAAAGGCTGATACCGGGACAACACTACTTCAGAAAAGTGCCAGCAAAATGGTGAGTGTGTGAAAACAAGGAAAAATATTGTGTTTATAGGGTGCAGAAAGTATCCCAGAATCTGACAGAGCCCATGCATCTCTGCACCCAGAATACACTTAGAGAATAATTTAACCATGACAATAGGGACTACAGAAAATGGTATATTGTGTATAAACCTGGCCTCTCTAATCGCCTCCTTATGTGCCTGGAACATCTTGACGTTGTTCATGTTCGACTGCCAATATTTCACATATCCTCCATGGTCTGCTGTCAACATCCACATGTCATTATGTGACCAAGTCATGGCCCTCACTGGGCTATCATGAGCCTGTGAAAACATAAGACATTTTAAAAATTATGTAAAAGAATATAACGATGGAAGGCTTTACAGGAACCTATATTACCTCACAAGAATTATTTGTTCAATTTTAAGCTTAAAATGCCAATAATGTATCTCCAGTTCTTTACAGTACCACAGGGGGATGCTATTGTCTGATGATTACTGTTACCTGTAATATTGTTTCAAAATTGAAGGTAAGTCCATTCCACAAGGTGAACTCTCCACTAGAAGCTCCAGTGACCAACCGTCTTCCTTCTGGAGTCCACTAGGGAAGAAAAAAAAGAATCTTAGCTAATTTTTAAAACACGTAGAAAGTATTATAAAATATCTAATACTCAACATTAAACAGACAATACTTTCACTTAAGCATAGTTCAGAATTATAAGCAAGTACTTTGTCAGAAAAGAACTCATATTAACAGCACAGGGAAAGCTTTAGCACTTTAGTTCATTAACCAAATTAAAAATAATAAATGGGGGATCCCTAGGTGGCTCAGCGGTTTAGCACCTGCCTTCAGCTCAGAGCATGATCCTGGAGTCCTGGGATCAGGTCCCACACTGGGCTCCCTGCATGGAGCCTGCTTCTCTCTCTCTCTCTCTCTCATGAATAAATAAATACAATCTTAAAAAATAAATAAATAAAAATAAAAATAATAAATGCAAGGGGCACCTGGGTGGCTCAAGTCAGTTAAACATCCAACGCTCGGTTTCAGCTCAGGTCCTGACTTCAGGGTGGTGAGATCAAGCACCATGTGCTTGGGATTCTCTCTCTGCCCCTTCCCTCACCGCCTGTGCTTGCTTTCTCTTTCTCTCTCTCCCTCTCTCCCCCTCTCTCAAAATAAATAAATCTTTAAACAAAAATAGTAAATGCATTAAAAGTACCTGGTTAAGTTACACCTCTAAAAACAAAACATGCAAAGACCACATTTTCCTAGGATGCTTAGCAAGCTAACATAAAATGGTCACCAAAGTAAATCAAAAAAGGATTACACCTGCTAGTCGACCAACTAAGGCAGAGAAGTTAACGGGTGTTTTATGAAAAAGGTAAGTACCAATTTAAGGACAGCAAGGCTAGCAAACTTCTCCTGGCAACTAAATGTACTTAAAAAAAAAAAAAAGTCATGAATAAATAAATAAAATATTTAAAAAACAACAAAAAGAAAAAAAGACAAAAACTTTTTAAAGCTTTCCCCTATTCACAATATCAAGCATTGACAAGTCTTATGCTCATCAACTCTCCAAAAATGTAAGTCATGATTAACACTACAGCAATATTTTAATATCACAATTTGCATACTAAGGGGAATCTGTGACATATGCTTACCAACTCTAAACATAACATTGCTTTTTTTCTTTTTTTTAGCTTTTTTTTCAAGCTTCTATGATAGATTACAAACTTATTTTCCTTAGGCAATGTAAATACATGAAATAAAAACACAACAATCCTATTTTCCAAACTAAAAACTATGTGGACACATAGTTGAAAAATACAAGTGTGCTTATAGGAATAGCAGGATGAGATATGTAAAATAAAGACTATTTGGTAAACCTGGCTGTTTACTGCTAAACTGCACATGATGATTTTATTATAAACAAAATCCCACTACTTTCCTAGTTTCTGTTATCTGCTATGGGTTCCAACCAAACTATAAGCACAGGACTTTATGTCTTAATACCTTCTAATGTGGACTATGCCTCTACTGTGTGCAAATGTCTCCTAAGACCTTGTACTTTGATCCCCAAATGAGAAATCTACCTATCTAACAAACTGTAACAAATACAATTTTATCATTCTGTACTGTGATACAAAATGCTCAGATTTTATTCATTTCAAAAAGATTTTCTCTATTACGCTAAGAAGATACAAAAACTAGCTGCACACCAACTCCTTTTATCAAATTCCCTGGCAAGCAAAATTATGCTACTTACTGGTTGGCTCTACCAACAAAAGAAGCCAAAAAACAAGTGTTTCTTTACTGATGTTTCTACTGCTTTAGACCTCTGAAGCAAATAGGACACCTAAGACTGACTGCAGTATTTCCCCCAGCCCTTTGGTTCTCCCTGCTCTCTACCATTACCTCCCTAATATCAGGGACTTGCTTATTTTGCTCATTTGCCACAATGCTTGCTTGCCATTACTATCTTTTTTCTGTCCCTTTTTTCCTCCCAATTCTTATTTGCTTAACTCTGTTAATTCTATCCTACATTTCTGGCCTTACTAACCAACAAGTACATTCTTACTTATTAGCAAACCACAAAGATGATGATTATACTATCACAAATGGAAATATTAACTGGATGCCTGGGAGACAAAAATGGGAAGACATTTTACTGCAAACCCCTTCAAATTTTCAAATTTTGAACCATGCCAATCTACTATCTAAAAATTATACTTTTTAAAATGTCATGCAAATGTATTGAATACCTACTGTGTACCTTTATGAAGCTAACAATTATGGTCAACCATTGGTCTTCAGCTCTTCTCAGGTGTTTTCCTTACTAGTGACATAGTAACAGTTTTCGTTAACTTTGAGATGCTGCTTTCTAAACAGCAGCAAAAGTAGCCCTGCTATTCAAGAGCAAGTCTGAGACCTGCTGCAATACAGACCTATGACTTGCTCAGAGAATTCTATGGAAATTGCAACATGAACAATTCAAAAGCATGATTGGGTATTCCAAAATGAAGTTATCAGCAACATACCAATTTTTATCCCAGATATACATTTAAAACAATTTTGTCCTGCTAAATACATGTTCAGAAGTTATAACTCAGGATTAATTTTTCTAAAAAATATCCAACAAAAAAAAAAATCCAACAGAATACTTACCCTAACAACAAATACTGGACACTTTACTTTATTTGTTGATGTTCGAACAAATTTTGTTGTTACTGCATTCATAGGATTATTCAACATTCCTATAGGTGGGACCAGCTACAAAAAGAGAAAATTGTGTTTTAAAAGTTCCTGGTTACACACAGGGCATAAATCAGAGACATAGCAAGGTAATTATTTCAACATCTAAAGACAAATTCAGGACTATACAGGACTTTCAAAAAAACTATTATTATAGATTATAATCAGTCTGCATTAATTAAATGAAGAAAACTGAGATACAGGACGGTTAAATGCCCATTATTACTAAACAAATAACAAAATCAAGTATGAAATTCCCCTAATTACTTCTCAAGGTCAACACAAATAAAAACAGGTTGATAATAAACCAAATTTAAAATTAACTTTCCTATTCCACAGACTCTGAGGCAGTGCAATCTTTCGCTGGACACTGCTTTATTTTTTTTTTTTTTTTTTTGGACACTGCTTTAAGCCCCAAATCAAAAGTTTGTCCACTTTAGAAGTTTTAATTGAGAAAAAAAAAATAACTCGCAGAGTACACAGATACATGATCTCTTTAGGAATGCTTTAATTATGAAAACGTAAAAAGTCCATGTTTGCATTTGAGATCACATAGCTTTACATCAAAATGTCCAAGCAGCGGTTTTATTAAGATAGTATAAACATATCTTAATACTTACATCATTATAATAACCTGCATCAGGCTGAATTGCCCGCATATCTCTCTGGTCTCTTTGCCATATTCTATTCTGTTTAAAAATAAACAAATTAATTAATTAGTATATGGTCCAATTATACTCAGTTCGAAACTAAAATATTAACAAAATGTAAGCTATCAAATGGGGAGAAAATAGGATTAAAACTTTTTCATTATGTTCTATAACAAAGATAACAGTGGGTATCTTAAAAAGACCTTATCCTACTGACATTGTTTAGAATTTCCCTCTTCTCTTTACTCACTTCATCCCCAACCAATCAAACAAGGTACTGCTGACCCCAACACATTCTCACTGACCATGCTTTAATAAAAGGAAAAAGGATAAGGGATAAGCAGACGTCTCCAGTTCCCTCAAAATTGTCAGCACAATTCCTGATATCTTGTCCTCGGTTTTCTTAATTCCTCTTAAGCTCTCCTAGACTAGTTTTCCAACTGAATTCCCTGGAAAAACCTAAATAAATCTAAATCTAAATCTGTCTTAATCTCTGAATAAATCTTTTTCTCTTATGTGTCTGCAACATACTAATTATCCAATATGCAAACAGGTCTTTAAAAGATCTCACGTTAAAATAAATAAATAGATAAATAAATAAATGGTCTCAGGTAAGAAAAAGCAAAAAAATGTTCTTCAAAGGAGGCCAGAGGAGATCAAAACCTGATTAAAGAGGCAGCCCGGGTGGCTCTGGGGTTGAGCACCTGCCTTTGGCCCAGGACGTGACCCTGGAGACCCGGGATCCAGTCCCACATCAGGCTCCCTGCATGGAGCCTGCTTCTCCCTCTGCCTGTGTCTCTGCCTCTCTCTCTCTCTCTCTGTCTAATGAATAAATAAATAAAATCTTTAAAGAAAAAAAAAAAAATGAATTCCCAATGAGCTAACAAAAAAAATAATAATAATAAATAAAAATAAATAAAAAATTTAAAAAAACCTGATTAAAGTAATAGCAGTAGTAATGAAATACGAATCACAGAGGCTAATGATTCCTAGGTGAAGACAAGTAAATAAAGAGCTCAAAAGAGAGAAATATCATGCAGAGGTCTAGACAGCCCTAACTCCACCTTTAGCTGTCATGTCAGAGTTGCTTTCACCATATAGATTTGCTTGACCCTCAAGAAAAGTGGAGCCCTTTTCTCTGACAAGAAGAGCTACCCACCACCAGGGGCTTGGAAAATCAGTGTTCTTAGAGCCAGTGTCTTAGACATGCAAAATTGCTATTTTGAATGTATGTTCGCACAGAAATATTCCTATGTTGGTAGTCTCTTAAAATTTCATATACACTGTGGGTTTAACAAGTGTTTTAAGGCTGGCCTTGAGAGTAAAGTACTATTTTCTGAGATTTGCTGTGAACTTTGTTCTAAAAGTTTAAACTATGAACTAGAATTCAAATTTTGTAATTTTTGAGACGATTCATGAACGCAGAGTAAAAAAGTACTGGTGATTGGCCTCATTTGAAATTCCACTTATCCTACTATAATTCAAGAAACATAGTTATTATACTTATTACCCTAAATTTTAAAAACTCTCTTCTTTTTAAAAAGCCGAAGTTTGATCATCAGAAGCACATTAACTGGACTTACCTCCAAATACTTAATTACAGATGGATTATAGTCTATGGTTTTTCGATTTACTGCTTTTCTCATCCGTTTTCCATCAAAGGTAAGCTGTTGCATTGCTTGCTGCTGTGCAAAATCAGGTCGCTTATAAAATAGCTGTCGAGGTGCTTGGTGCTGGAACCTTGGCATATGGAAAAAACGAGGAGGAGAACCAATTTCTGTAGCCATGGTGATGTATTCGTTCTAGGACACTAGAGTAGGGAAAAAGGACTTTCACTACAAATACCAGCACTGCAACACTGCTTGATAACATTTTTAAATGGACATTTTTTGTACTTCTATTCTCTAATAGGTATAATTTCTAGTTTTTAGTCAACATATTTACAAAATCAATTATTAGATTTAATGGCAGAGACCAGTTATACATTTGAAAAAGGCCAATTCACAGAATAAGTGCTAATAAGCGTTTGTTGTAAGATTCAGCCTGACGGAGGGGAAAAAAATAACAATTAATAATAGCATGGGGTGAATGTGCTGTGTGCATTTAAGTTAGGGGATGTGGGGTAGAATCATGGAGAACTGTTCACATTTTTTTTAATTTTTTTTTTATTTATTTATGATAGAGAGAGAGAGAGAGAGAGAGAGAGGCAGAGACACAGGCAGAGGGAGAAGCAGGCTCCATGCCGGGAGCCCAACTTGGCACTCGATCCTGGGACTCCAGGATCGCGCCCTGGGCCAAAGGCAGGCGCCAACTGCTGAGCCACCCAGGGATCCCCTATTCACATTTTTTAATGACATTTTCATTAGATGTTTGATAGTAAAACAAATCATTTTAAGCTTATAAGACACCATTGTATTTATGCAAGAGTCACTAAAAATTTTTTTTAAATATGACTTTTTGTCCTTTAACTTTCCTAGGAATAGTGTAAAAAACAGAATAAACTGGGATCCCTGGGTGGCGCAGTGGTTTGGCGCTTGCCTTTGGCCCAGGGCGCGATCCTGGAGACCTGGGATCAAATCCCACGTCGGGCTCCCGGTGCATGGAGCCTGCTTCTCCCTCTGCCTATGTCTCTGCCTCTCTCTCTTTCTCTCTCTGTGACTATCATAAATAAATTAAAAAAAAAAAAATAAAAAAAAAAAAAGAATAAACTATCCTATTTCACACAAATGCTAGAAGTATGTATATCTAGGGGTGCCTGGGTGGTGCAGTCAGTTAAGCATCCAACTCATGATTTCAGCTCAGGTCATGAGATCAAGCCAGGCATCTGGCTCTGTGCCCAGCACAGAGTCGGCTTGAGATGCTCTCTCTCCCACACTCACGCTCTTAATAAATAAAATCTTTAAAAAGAAAAAAATGTTTTAATGTAAGTATATATATCTAACTTCAGGATCCAAGTACCACAGAAATGTATGTACCACAGATATGTATTTCTCAGTATGTATATTTAAATACTTATATAGTCAACATTAAGTTAACAACTGAATGGATTAAATATGAAGGGCTTACAGTTTTTCAACTTTAAGGCTCTCCAATTAAATTTACATTCCAGGGATGCCTGGGTGGTTTAGCAGTTTAGCACCTACCTGCAGCCCAGGGCGTGATCCTGGAGTCCAGGATCAAGTCCCACATTGGGCCCCCTTGCATGGAGCCTGCTTCTGTCTCTGCCTCTCTCTCTCTCATGAATAAATAAATAAAATCTTAAAAAAAAAGAGAATGTACTCTGCATTTTTTCTATAGTCTTATATTTGCCTTTCTTCATTCAATACACTAAAGGACCAGAACAAAATGTATGATTTCCTTTGGATGAAAATATTTTAGCATTCCTACTTCATTCATCCTGCCACTTTAGTCTCTCATGAAACCTTTTAATAATGCTAATAGAGAGGGGGATAACAGGAGGAACAAATGAACAAAACTAAGTAGTGTGATAAAATACACATTTAATACATATTATATCCATTACTGTGGTGCAATCCCAGAAGGTCTCTCACAAATGTTAATTTTTTTTTTTAAGATTTTTTTTTTTTTAATTCATGAGAGACACAGACTGAGAGAGAGAGAGAGAGAGAGAGAGAGAGAGGCAGAGACACAGGCAGAAGGAGAAGCAGGCTCCACGCAGGGAGCCGGACGTGGGACTTGATCCCAGGACTCCAGGATCATGCCCTGGGCTGAAGGTAGGCCCTAAACCACTGAGCCACCCAGGAATCCCCACAAATGCTAATTTATAATGAGATAAACATTCTTTCTTAGTGCTATGTGTGAATTAAATTAGAATGCACAAAGTGTGCTAAGTCCATAAGGTTGGTGAAGGAATCTATTTAATCAACTGTCCTATGAGTCCAACTAAGTTTCAGCATCCAGATTTCAACTAATGGCTTTAATTCAGATACTTAAGCAAGTAATTCCAAAAGGATGCAGCTCTGGAGCTCCTGGCTGACTCAATCATCTCAGGATCATGAGTTCGAGCCCCATGGTTGGATGTACAGATTATTTAAATACATAAAACTTTAAAAAATAAAAAATAAAAAGATGTAGCTTTGAAAAGTATTTCCTAAAAATTACTATTTTTTCATGTTACAATCATCACATTTCTAATTTTATTAGAATAAAATCATCCTAATAATCTACTAATATTATTGATTTCAAATGAGAATTAAGTCTTTTTACTGAAATATGGTTGATCAACGATGTTACAAAAATAACATTTTAGGGGTGCCTGGCTGGCTCAGTCAGTAGAGCATCTAACTCTTAATCTCAGGGTCTTGACTTCAAGACCCACACTGGGCATGGAGCCTACTTAAAAAACAAAAAAACCCTCATTTTTACACATAACAAAAGAAGCTTTAAAAATACTCAGCCAGGGACACTTGGGTGGCTCAGCGCCTGGGTGGCTCTGCAATTGAGCATCTGCCTTCAGCTCAGGGAGTGATCCCGGGATCGAGTCCCACATCAGGGAGCCTGCTTCTCCCTCTGCCTGTGTCTCTGCCTTTCTCTCTCTGTCTCTCAAGAATAAATAAATAAAATCTTTCTTTAAAAAAATATTTTTTTAAAAAAATTATTCTGAGACTCCTGGGTGGCTCAGCAGTTAAGCGCCTGCCTTTGGCCCAGGGCGTGATCCTGGAGTCCCAGGATTGGGCCCCACATCAGGCTCCCTGCATGGAGCCTACTTCTCTCTCTGCCTGTGTCTCTGCCTCTCTCTCTCTCTGTCTCTCATGCACAAATAAATAAAATCTCAAAAAAAGAATTATTCAGCCAAAAGAAAAGGGAATACAGTACTGATATATGGATGAATCTTAAATACATTATGTTAATGGGACGCCTGGATGGCTCAGTCAGGTGAGTGTCCACTCTTGGTTTCAGC
The DNA here is from genome assembly GCF_018345385.1 of Vulpes lagopus. Classification (NCBI taxonomy): domain Eukaryota; kingdom Metazoa; phylum Chordata; class Mammalia; order Carnivora; family Canidae; genus Vulpes; species Vulpes lagopus. The sequence goes on along the minus strand of NC_054847.1, from coordinate 2,633,030 downwards.
TCAGGTGATGGATCTCAGGGTCATGAGACTGAGCCCCATCTCAGGCTTCATGCTCAGCAGGGAGTCTACACTTGAGATTGGAGATTCTCATCCTATCCCTGTGCCCCTCCTCTGTCTCCACTAAAACAAGTAGATAAAATCTTTAAAAAAAAAAAAAAAAAAAAAAACCTGCTTAAATACTATATCTTAAGTGAAAGGAGCCAGACATAAAAGGTCACATATTTTAAGTTCCATTTATATGAAAAATCCAGAACAGGTGAACACACAGAGACAGAAAGATTAGCGGGAGACAGAAAGATTAGCAGTTGCCAGGGGCTGGAGAAAGGAGGAATAGAAAGTGAGTGCTTAACAGGAGTGGACTTTCCTTTAGGAATGATGAAAATGTTTGGAACTAGGCAGAGGTGGTGTATGCACAACACTGTGAATGTACTAAGCGGTGCTGAAATGGGCACTTTGAAAATGGTTAAAACAGTGAATTTTATGTTATGTGATTTTCACCTCAGCTAAAAAATGGGGGATATTTCATCTACTGGAAAAAACTTCCACAAAGCACTTAACCAAGAGACAAATCAAGGATCTACTGTACAAACAGAGAAAAACAACTGAAGTCAAATACAAAACAATCACTATGCTATTACTAACACTCTTGAATGAGTCACATGTTAAAGCCAAGGAAAAATATTACTCCTTCACTTAAGAAGATGGGCAAAAATACCTTTCCATTTGCAGATTTGTTGAATAAAATTTATTCTAAAAAAAAAAAAAAAAAGAAGAACTTTAAGTTTTCCTGAATGATCAAGTACTACTTGTGCTCTAAAAATAAAGGACCAGCAGGAAGAAAAAGAAGAGGATAAAGTACACTCATATTTTACATCAAGATTCAACCCTAAAGGATGCCAGAGTGGCTCAGTGGTTTTTAGTGCCTGCCTTTAGCCCAGAGGGTGTTCCTGGTGTCCTGAAATCGGGTCCTGCATCAGGCTCCCTGCATGGAGCCTGCTTCTCCCTCTGCCAGTGTCTCTGCTTCTTTGTGTCCCTATGAATAAATGAATAAAATCCTAAAAAAAAAAAAAAAAAAAAAAAAAAACCCGATCCTAAAATAAAACAAAAACAAATCTCCTCACAATACAGTGACCAGTCTTCAGTGGTCACTTCATTAAGCGTTATACACTTCAGCTTCACTTCCTGCAAACCACTGTCACTTACCAAAACCAAAATAGAGACTCTTTGTAGCTGTTATGGGCTGAACCGTGTCCTCACACAAATTCATATGTTCAAGTCCTAGCCTCGAACACCTCAGAATGTGACTGTATTTGAAAACAGAGCCCTAATCCATAAACTGGTGAAACATACATACATACAGTGACAGTCGGAGCAAAATACTTGGCCTTCCTGGCTCATCAACATGGGTTGCCCCAAGATTCTAGCAATAATAATAAAACAGCTTTCTCTAACTGAAATAGCAGAAAACTCCATATAGAAGATTGAAAAATAAGTGACCCAGACAGAAAGAAACATCTCTCAAGTCATTAAACTATCCTTTATGCTTCACTACATTTCAAGGAACTATAGATATATATCCAAATGCAGAAAAAAAATTAAGAGCTTGGGGCACCTAGGTGGCTCAGCCAGTTAAGTGTCTGCCTTGGGCTCAGGTCATGATCCCAGGGTCCTGGGACAGAGCCCCACATCAGGCTCCCCGCTCAGTGGAAGAGCCTGTTTCTCCCTCTCCACCTACCGCCTGCCACCTGTGTGCACGCGCGTGCGCTCTCTCTCACTCTCTCTCAAATAAATAAATGATAAAATCTTTAAAAAAAATAAATAAAAATAAAATAAAAAAAGAAAGAAAAGCTTTATCCCTCAATAAAATTACTGTGATTTCCACTTACTACAGTATTCACTTCAAGTACATTAAAAGAATATCAAAACTTCAAATCAGGGATCCCTGGGTGGCGCAGCGGTTTAGCGCCTGTCTTTGGCCCAGGGCGCGATCCTGGAGACCCGGGATCGAATCCCACATCGGGCCCCCGGTGCATGGAGCCTGCTTCTCCCTCTGCCTGTGTCTCTGCCTCTCTCTCTCTGTGTGACTATCATAAATAAATAAAATTTAAAAAAATTTAAAAAAAAAACTTCAAATCAGGTTTGTCCCCCAATAGCACTTTCATCTCCTATCTAGGGTGAGGGATGGTGGGAGAAAGTGAGGTAGAGAGAAGATAAGAGAGGGATAAAGAATTGGATGCTTAACTCTTACAAGATAAGAGAAAGTGAGGTAGAGAGAAAAGTAATTTGGATATGGTTATTAAATACTACATACTAAAATAAATACATACATACATACTACATACTAACAAGAGAACCAAATAGCTAAGGAAAAAAAAATCCACCTGAAACAATGAACTCATCATGTCTTTCTCATACACACAAACCTTTGATGTTTCAAGCAATCAGCAAAATTTCATCAAGTGCCGGGACACCTGGATGGCTCAGCGGTTAAGTGTCTGCCTTTGGCTCAGGGTGTGATCCTGGAGTTCCCAGGATGGAGTCCCACATCAGGCTCCCTGCAGGGAGCCTGCTTCTCTCCCTCTGCTTATATCTCTGCCTCTCTCTGTGTCTCTCATGAATAAATAAATAAAATCTTTAAAAATTTTTTTTCATCAAGTGCCAACTTTATATTATGCCCTGCATCATGTACGGAATATCATTCTGATTCACAAATATAACTTCTAAGTTCATAGAACAGATTTCAGACTTGGTGGTATCTGGACTTATCTGGCAAATACAAAGACTCTTGAGTTCACAAAAGTTTGCACCATACCCTTAGCCTTTGCACCATATCCTTAGCCTTCAAGCTTTCAACTACTCCCCTCCAAAATAAGTAAGCCACTATATATACTTTCTCAACCTGGACAATGAGTTTAATATAGATAACTTCAAGATTATTTTTGCTCAAAAGGTATTATTTTGAATGAAATAATGTATTCCATAAGCCAATGTAGTGACTAGTCTGTTGAACAAACTAGAATACCCAGACTTACTTCTCCAATATTTGAGCATACAGGTCCATACCAACATTATAATTTTATAATTATGGTTCTTGTCCCAACTAATAAAAAGTAACATGTTTTATAAGCTTAGTGATGTGATATTGCCAAAATTATAAATGAAGATAGAAAAGTAGATAGAAAAAAACATAAATGCTTTTCTTCAAGAAGTCATTACAAGTTTTACATTGTAGAACTCTGCTATGGGGTGGCATAGTCAGTTAAGTATCAAATTCCTGTTTCAGCTCAAGTCATGGTCTCGGAGCCGTGGGATCATGGCCCACATCAGGCTCTGCACTCAGCACAAGGTCTGCTTGAGATTCTCTCTCGTTCAGACCCTCCTACTCAAGCTATCTCTCTAAAATTAATAAATCTTAAAAGGGGGGTGGGGGGGCAACTTCAGTCAGTTAGGCCACCTGCCTCCAGCTCAGGTCGTGGAATCAAGCCCTGTGTCAGGCTCCCTGCTAGGTCGGGACTCTGCTTCTCCCTCTTCACCTCTCCCCAACTTGTGTGTATAGCCCTCAAATAAATAAAATCTTAAAAAGATTTTTTTCTTGTATTGTTAAATAATAACTCACTTTATTGAACCTAAACCTCTAATTTTAGTAATATAAACTGTACTCAAGTATTAACAAAGCCTTAAAAATATGAATAATATAATAAATAGAATGAACAGGAAAAAAATTCATGAGAAAGGTTAAGACCTAAACTGGAAATATAAGAGGGATGCCTGAGGGGCTCAGCAGTTGAATGTCTGCCTTCGGCTAAAAGCATGATCCTGGAGTCCTGGGATCGAATCCCACATTGGGCTCCCTGCATGGAGCCTGCTTTTCCCTCTGCCTATGTCTCTGCCTCTGTGTGTGTGTGTGTGTGTGTGTGTGTGTGTGTCTCATGAATAAATAAATAAAATCTTTAAAAATATCTACATATGTAAGATAATAAGCAGCCACCACCAAAATCACTGAGGCAGTTCCTAGCCATAAACAAACACATACTTATAAATTGTTGAAATGGGCAGCCCAGGTGGCTCAGCGGTTTTGCGCTGCCTTCGGCCTGGGGCATGATCCTGGAGACCCGGGATCGAGTCCCACATCGGGCTCCCTGCATGGAGCCTGCTTCCCCCTCTGCCTGTGTATACTCTACCTCTGTTTCTCATGAGTAAATAAAATCTTAAAAAAAAGAAAAGAAAAATAAATTGCTGAAATACATGAAAACGCTCTGTGGCATGGGGAAGCATAATGAGAAATGCAATTCATTTCACTGACTTATCAGTGAACACTTACTACCTGACAGGCACTAAAGACACACAGACATACACACAGTCTGCTCTCAAAATATTGACAGTTTATAAGAACAGAAGAGCTCAAAAAGAAAGCAATGTGAAAATCTACTACTACAAAGAGAATCTACTATAGTTGTTTGCCAGAAACAATCTATCATAGGCAATAGGAATGTAACAGGATGCTTACAGCACAAGTCAGTCTTAAGAAGTTTAATTTGGGTTGGGCTAAGTATAAGTAGGAGGAAAAGACCCAGTGAAATGAAACAAATTAAGTAATGCTCTCTCTCATTCACTCAGCATACCAGGGCCAGCATAATCTTTTCCTCCAACCAAACACAGTCCAAAATAATCATCCAAACATTTCTGACTCCATTAGAAAAATTTTACTATCACAGCTGATAAACTAAAACACAGGGGGAAAAAATATATATATTTTTTTTTTCTACAGGAAAATAACCTTGCTATAATTTAACTAATCCCCACAATTTCAATCCAAAATGGATTTACTAAATGTTTCACACAATTGAATAAAAAGATCTTTTTCACGTAAAGATTTATAAAAAAATATAAATAAATAAAAATAAAGATTTATTTATGAGAAAGAAGATTAACAAGAGAGAACACATGCGTGAGCACAAGTGGGGGAAAAGGCAGAGGGAGACAGAGAACAAACCCACTCTACACTAAGCAAGGAACGTGACCCCAGAGCTCAACCTCAGGACCCTGAGAGACCTGAACCAAAACCAAGTCAGATACTTAGCTGACGGAGCCACCCAAGAGCCCCAAAGATCTTTAAACTACTATTCAGGAGGATAGAACTGAGGCTCTGAATCAAAAAACAACTTGGAGGGATCCCTGGGTGGCGCAGCGGTTTGGCGCTTGCCTTTGGCCCAGGGCGCGATCCTGGAGACCCGGGATCGAATCCCATGTCGGGCTCCCGGTGCATGGAGCCTGCTTCTCCCTCTGCCTGTGTCTCTGCCTCTCTCTCTCTCTCTCTCTGTGTGACTATCATAAATAAATAAAATTTTTTTAAAAATTATTAAAAAAAAAAAAAAACAACTTGGGGCATCTGGCTGGCTCAAACAGTAGAACATGCAACTCTTGATCTTGGGAACAGAATTTACTTAAAAAACCTCCATGACCTAAAGTGTTATGAACTAATGTTAGTAGTATTTTTTCTTTAAAGTAGAAGTCACATCATATTGATGGTTCCTGAAACCAATTTAGCTAACAACCAACAGTACTTTAATAAAAAAAAAAAAAAAAATAGAACACATAATATTGAACTACATATTTTACAGGAAAGAACTGCTTTTGTGAAACTATTTCAGTTGTACATGTGTGTATACTGAGTCACCATTAAAAAAAAAAAGAAAAAAAAAAGTATCTTCTTCCTGTGGATTTCCTATCTATGTATCTTCCTCTTTTGATCACTTAATTTCTGCTACCACTGTGTATTCATAGCCAAAGAAGTTCACATGAAGCAACTATCCCAAGTGGTAGTAGCTATGGCACCAGAATCTGGTCCAATTATCAAATCAAATAATTCTTATCACATCAACCACTAATCAGAGTTTCTCATCAGCACTAAAAAGCTTTGTTTTCCAAACTGAGATGAAATAATTCTAACCAAGAGCAAATTATTGATGCATTAAATAGCTAGAATAGCAAGTATAATTAGTGTAGAACTTCTGAAAATAATAAAAAGTTTTAAGATCCTCACTCTCATTAAAACAAACCTTGACTTCACTGTCAGAACCTCAGTCTGGAAACCTCTATTTTAAGATCACCTATCTCCAAACCAATTAAGTAGGTCCTGGGATGAATAATCTACCCTAAAAGAGATGCTATGTAATCTGTCAACAAAACTTTTGAGGGGACCTACATAAATGGTAAGTAAGGCCAATACCAAATGACCATGGTCTCCTTTTCTTCACTGCCAAATCTTTAATATATGAATCCTGAACAAATCAGGAACAATTTATACTGAGTCCATTCAGTTTTTTAAAAAATAAACAAGAAGGTAGCTGTTTACGTAGTTTTTAAAAGTTCACATGATTCTGTATCTCAACTGTGGTAGGAGATACATGAACCTACCTACAAAGTTATATACTGTATACTTTCACTTACGTGACATTCTTGAAATAACAAGATGACAAAAATGGAGTGATTAGTGATTGGCAGGAGTAAGAGATAAAGGAAGGATGTGATTATAAAAGGGGAACTACTATGTGATGAACTGCTAGGTATCTTGACGATGGTGGTAGATACACAAATATATACATATAATGAAATTGCAGAGGGACACCAGGGTGGCTTAGCAGTTGAGTGTCTGCCTTCGGCCCAGGGCATGATCCTGGAGTCCTGGGATCGAGTCTCACATGGGGCTCCCTGCATGGAGCCTGCTTCTCCCTCTGCCTGTGTCTCTGTGTCTCACACGTTATGGCTCATCTGTCTCTCTCTTTCTCTCATGAATAAATAAAATCTTAAAAAAAAAAAAAACTCAGAAAATCTGTGTAAGATCGGTAGATTAAATCAATGTCAATATTTGACTTGTAGGGGTGCCTGGATGGTTCAGCTGGTTAATCATCAGGCCTTAGTCTCCGGTCATGATTCCAGGGTCCTGGGGTCCAGCCCCACATCAAGGTCCCTGCTCAGTTGCTCATGCTTTCTCTCTCACATACTTTCTCTCTCAAATAAATAAATAAAATCTTTTTAAAAAAATAATTGACTTGCGATATTGTACTATAGTTTTCCAAGTTGTTACCGCTGGGAGAAATTAGGTAAGGTACATAGGATCATTCTGTATTGCTGCTCACAAATATATTGTATATATAATTATCTCAATAAAAAGTCCATTTAAAAAGTTAGCATGAAAAAAAAAAAAAGTTAGCATGAGCAAAGAAAAGTTAGGATGAGCAACTCACTAGCAGGTAAAAACAAACCACCCATGCTGAGAATACACATAGGAAATAATTAACTCAAAAGATAAGCATTTTAGACTGCTATCATAAATCTGTTGATAACTAAACTGCACAGTAAAAATCAATTTTTAGGGGCACCTTGGTGGCTCAGTGGTTGAACATCTGCCTTTGGCTCAGGTCATAACCCTGGGGTCCTGGGATCAAAGCCCGCATCAGGCTCCCCATGGGGAGCCTGCTTCTTCCTCTATGTCTCTGCCTCTCTGGGTCTCTCATGAATAAACAAATAAGATCTTTAAAAATAAAGATCAATTTTTTTATTTTAGTGGCAGGAAAGGGACAAGTACACTGACCAATGAGTGGGACGTCCAATACCAGCTCAACCTCACCACCCTGAGATCATGACTGAGTCAAAATCAGGAGTTGGTCACTTAACTGGGCCACCCAAGCACTCAAAGATCAATTTTAATTAATTCTCAATATAGCAGTTTTCCAACTTTTATAACTTTCAGCCAAAGATTTAACTTTGTAATTCTTCATAACCTAAGGTTAAGTAGCTTCCACTAATACTTAGTTGTAAAGCTACTGAAACATGTTAGTAGATATTAGACCAGTTTTTAATGCACATTACCTGATACTGTACTTGTGCTTTTTTTTTTTAAGATTTTATTTATTCATGAGAGACAGAGAGAGAGAGAGGCAGAGACACAGGCAGAGGGAGAAGCTGGTTCCAGGCAGAGACACAGGCAGAGGGAGAAGCTGGTTCCCAACGTGGGACTTGATCCCAGGTCTCCAGGATCAGGCCCTGGACTGAAGGCGGCACTAAACCACTGAGCCACCTGGGCTGCCCATACCTGTGCTTTTAGATGTAGTTTTCTGTGCCAAAAGTTAAAAACTAACTTTTACGTATAATCCATATGACCATATTCTGGATGTCAACTTAGTTAGGAAGTAATAGTTCAATCTTTCAAAAGTGTGATTCTGGGATAAATAAACCTATAGCATTAACTGTTTTGTTTTTTTTTAAGATCCTATTTGAGAGAGCAAGAGAGCATGAAAGGGGTGAGGGAGGGGCAGAGGGGGAAGTAGACTCCTTGCTAAGCGGGGGAGTCTGATGCAGGGCTGGATCCCGGGACTCTGGGAACATAACCTCAGCTAAAGACAGATCTTTAACCAATGACCCAAGCCTCTACCCCCCACCCCAACAGTTTTAAATGGAGGCCCTGCCAACCGCGGTGCAATGTGGTTCGAGATTCTCGGAATTGGCGTCATGGCCGTGTGCTTGGTTATCCCCTGCACAGCCACGGCGCACATCCACAGGTTCAATAATGGGGGCAAGGAAAAAAGGGCTGCCTATTATCCATATCAGTGGAGTATGATGCAAAGAGATAGGCGAGTGGAGTTAATCGTTACTATGTGTCAAAGTGTTTGGAGAATATCCATTAAGGAAGCATTTTCCTGATTGATGAAAAATACCTCGGTTATGGCTCATCTACCTCTCCTGGAAGGTTATGCAGTGTATTAATGTAGTGCATAATAAAAACAAAAAGTAAAAAAAAAAAAAAGAAAAAGTTTTAAATGGAGATAAAGTCAGTGGTTATGGAGTGTGGTTCTCATCCTTGTGATTAGTATACAAGAGACATTTTCCAGTTTTGCACCATTTTTTAAAATGCATATTAACTTACCAAGTTTTTTAAAAGATTTATATATTTATTCATGAGAGACACATAGTGAGGAGAGAGAGAGAGGCAGAGACATAGAGGGAGAAGCAGGCTCCCCATAGGAAGCCAGATGCAGGACTTGATCCTGCATCCCAGGATCATGCCCTGAGCCAAAGGCAAATGCTTAACCACTGAGCCACCCAGCCATCCCAACTAACCAAGTATTTAAACCAATAAAAAGTGGACAAACTAATTCTCAGTGGATTACAAAATTCATCTTTGCAAAAATAAACAAAAAACATAGAGCATTTTGTAGATAAAGTTACCTACATATAAGCTAAAGCCAGCTGTTCCTAAAATCCAGGCTTCTAGGCTCTCATCCTCATTCAGATTTAATTATATGGGATATGAACTGGGCAGCAGAGATTTTTTTTGTTAATATTTTGTTTGTTTATTCATGAGAGACACAGAGAGATGCAGAGAGAGGCAGAGACACAGGCAGAAGGAGAAGCAGGCTCCATGCAGGGAGCCCAACGTGGGACTCGATCCGGAGACTCCAGGATCACGCCCTGGGCCAAAGACAGGCACTCAACCACTGAGCCACCCAGGCATCCCAGCAGAGATTTTTTTTAAACCTCCCAGGTGATAATAAAGTGCAGCAAAAATTTGGGAGCCATCAGACATCCTAATAACTTGGATGGCTTACTTCTGAAACAGTTTCCTTAGAGCAATAACTTCTAAACTTTTCATTTCAGGATACCTTTGCTTTTAAAAATTGAAGATTCCCCCAAATTCTTGTTTACTGTGATATTTACAGATATTGCCATTTAGAAATTAAAACAAAAAATTCAAAATATTTAATATGCATTTAAAACAATGATATAAAAAATAAATAAATAAAACAATGATAAACCCTCCTTTCACGAAGATGACGCCAAAGACAAAGACAGAAGCCCCTGCCCCTCCCAAAGCCAAAGTCAAGGCTTTGAACGCCAAGAAAACAGTGCTGAAAGGTATCCAATCACAAAAAAAAAAGATAGGCACATCACCTACTTCCAAGGGCCCAAGATACTACATCTGCAAAGGCAGCCCAAATATCCCTGAAAGAGCACCCCCGGTGGAAAGAAGCTTAACCCCTATGCCATTGTCAACTTCCCCCTGACCACTAAATTAGCCATGAAGAAAACAGAATACACTTGTGTTCATTGCGGATATTATGGCCAACAAGCACAAAATAAGTCTGTGAAAAAACTCTGACACTGACAAGGTCAAGTCAACACCCTAATCAGGCCCAATGAAGAGAAGGCATATGTTTGACTGGCTCCTATGATGCTTTGGATGTTGCCAACAAAACTGGTATCATCTAAACTGAGTCCAGCTGGTTAAAATCTAAGTATGTTTTTAAATGTTTTTACCATAAAAAAAAATAAAAAATAACATAACAATAAAAAATTATAAACCCGGGCAGCCTGGGTAGCTCAGCAGTTTAGCGCCGCTTTCAGCCCAGGGCCTGATCCTGGAGACCCGGGAGGGATCCAGTCCTACGTCAGACTCCCTGCATGGAGCCTGCTTCTCCCTCTGCCTATATCTCTGCCTCTCTCTGTGTCTCTCATGAATAAATAAAATCTTAAATATATATATATATATGTATGTATGTATATATAAACCCATTAGGATAGCTATTTCCCCTTTCCCAAATACAACTAGTGAAAAGTGACTTTTTTTTTCCAAATCTCTTTAATGTCTAGCTTAATTTAATTGAAAATGGCTAGATTCTCATTTTTTTTAAAGGACTTTTTTTAGTTTTATTTATTTATTCATGAGAGACACAGAGAGAAAGAGAGGCAGAGACACAGGCAGAGGGAGAAGCGGGCTCCATACAGGGAGCCCGACATGGGACTCGATCCCGAGTCTCCAGGATCATGCCCTGGGCTGAAGGTGGCACTAAACCACTGAGCCACCTGGGCTGCCCTAAAGGATTTGATTGATTATTTATTTATTTATTTATTTATTTATTTATTTATTTGAGAGAGAGAGAGAGAGCGCGAGCGAGCCAGAGACACAAGCAGAGGGAGAAACAGGCTCCATGCAGGGAGCCTGACGTGGGACTTGATCCTGGGTTTCCAGGATCAAGCCCTGGGCCGAAGGTGGCGCTAAACTGCTGAGCCACCCGGACTGCCCTAGATTCTCATTTTAATGCTGCATTCAACCTGTTGCAATATTTGGGATGAAGTATATGAAAAATACATGGACCCACACAGATATATATTTGGAAAGGGGAATTGTATTTTAATTGCCTTCTCAGAAAAGTGTGAATGTTAATATTCCAACAAAATCTGACAAGCAGTAGTTTACTAAATATTAACTGTAATGTGACATCTAAAAATCACATCAATAAGGGGTACTGGGTATCTCAGTCAGTTAAGCATCTGCCTTCAGCTCAGGTCATGATTCCAGGGTCATGGGATTATTGAATCCCATGTCGACCTCCCTGCTCAGCAGACAGCCTGCTTCTCCCTAGCCCCACTTATGCTCGCTCTCAAATAAATAAATGAATTCTTCAAGAAATAAAAATAAATCACACCAATAATCTTTTTGTACTCTGTTAAAGTGCATTTATTTGCACTTTGGAACTTTTACTCATGTTTGATTTTATAACATCATGCACTGATCATTTAGAAAACACTGGTTTCACAGAATTATGTATCATCTAACTCAATTTCTTATAAAACAAAATAATCACATTTATTAAAATCACCAGTGGTCTTCAACTAACATCTTCTTTCATTAAGATATAAGTGTTTATCAAAGTATATGTAGAAGCATATGAGAATAGCTGTATGCTTAACTCATTGAAACCAGACTGTGTATAACCACTGTTCAAGTAACATCTTCTTTCACTAATATAAACCTGTGTGTGTAAACTTATGTGTAGAGGCATAGGGGAAGAGCAGTATGCTTAACCCATTTGAACTACCCTGTAGTATCCTTCAACTAACATCTTTTATTATGGCACCAGTTTGTAAACATACGTGTTGATACATAAAGAACAACCTTATGCTTAACTCATTGAAACTACACTGTGGGAGTATGTGGGTGGCAGACGCCTTCAACTCAGATCATGATCCATCAAGCCCCACATCAGGCTCCCTGCCCAGCGGGAAGCATGTTTTTCCCACTCCATCTGCTGCTCCTCTTGCTTGTGTTCTTGCTCTCTCTATCAAATAAATAAATAAATAAAATCTTAAAAAAAAAAGAAAAAGAAAAAGAAACCACAACGTGTATAAATATCTTTCAAGTAATTAATTAATCAATCAATTAATCAAAATATCTTTCAGGTCATTACCTCGGGGTCTTAAGATCAAGCCCCACATCAGGCTCCTTGCTCAGTGGGGAGTCTGCTTCTCCCTCTCCCCCTCCTCCCACTCATGCTTGCTCGCTCACTCATTCTCTCACTCAAATAAATAGAATCTTAAAAAAAAAAAAAGCACATGAGAACAGCCATATGCTTATCTCACTGAACCTATACCGTGTGAAAACCTTCTTTCAAGCAACATCTTTAAGGTATGTGTTTATAGATGTATATGTGGAAGCATATAAAAATAGACCATCCTTAAAAAGAATTTTTAAAAGAACTATTAATAACTGGGAAATTCAATCTCACAAGGCAGATACAAGTGTTCATAACTCTAATTTTTGCTTGCAAATCAATTTTTATCACTAATAAATACTGACAAATGTTTCCCTTGAAGCAGTCTATCTACCTACATTCACCTTCAAGAAAAATACCTGTGATATACTCAAATCTGAACGAGATGGCTTATCATTCTTTTCTTTTAAATTCATTTAGTATTTCGTAATGGAGGGCAGCCCGGTGGCTCAGCAGTTTAGCGCCACCTTCAGCCCAGGGCCAGATCCTGGAGACCCGGGATCGAGTCCCACGTCAGGCTCCCTGCATAGAGCCTGCTTCTCCCTCTGCCTGTGCCTGTGCCTCTCCCCCCCTCTCTCTGTGGATCTCTCATTAATAAATAAAATCTTTGGGATCCCTGGGTGGCGCAGCAGTTTGGCGCCTGCCTTTGGCCCGGGGCGCGATCCTGGAGACCTGGGATCGAATCCCACGTCAGGCTCCCGGTGCATGGAGCCTGCTTCTCCCTCTGCCTGTGTCTCTGCCTCTCTCTCTCTCTCTGTGTGACTATCATAAATAAATAAAAATTTAAAAATAAATAAATAAATAAAATCTTTTTAAAAATAAAAAAAAATTTCATAATGGATTTATTTTTTAAAGCAGTATTCAGATTGGCTTCTTTCACTTAGTAATATGTATGAGTTCCCCCACCCCATGTCTTTTCCATGAGTTGAAAGCTCATTTCTTTTCAGCACTAACATTCCTTTGTTTGTATGTACCAATTTGTTTATCCATTCACCTCCTGAAGGACATCTTGGTCCTTCTAAATTCTGGCAATTATAAAAAAAGCTCTTATACATATTCATGTGAAGGTTTTTCAATAGTCATACTCTCAACTCATATGGATAAATACAAAGGAGCAGGGTTGCCGGATCCTCTGTTAAGACTAATTTACTTTTCTAAGAAATTGACAAAGTATCCAAAGTGGCTATAGTATATCACATTCCTACTAGTAATGAATGAGAGTTCTCTTGCTTCATATTCACACCAGCATTTACTGTTATCAGTATTTTGGGATCTGAGACATTCCAGTAGTTACCTCATTGTTTTAACTGGCAGTTCCCTGATGATGAATGATGTTAAGCATCTTTCCATATGCCTATTTGACATCTCTATCTCTTGTTTGGTGAGGTGTCTGTTCAGATCTTTTGCCCAATTTTTCTTTTTTTTTTTCTTTTTCAATATAAGCTCTATGCCCAATATGGGGTTTCATCTCACAACCCCAAGATCTATAACCACCTCGGGGGAACCTACACAGTGTCCAACTCTTGCTTTCTGCTCCGGTCATGATCTCAGGGTCTTTTAAAAGCCTCACATCAGGCTCTATGCTCAGTGTGGAGTCTGCTTAAGACTCTCTGTCCCGCCCCTTCTGTTCACTCACTTTTTTTTTTTAAAGATTTATTTATTTATTCATGATAGACACAGAGAGAGAGAGGCAGAGACACAGGCAGAGGGAGAAGCAAGCTCCATGCCGGGAGCCCGACATGGGACTCGATCCCAGGACTCCAGGATCGCGCCCTGGGCCAAAGGCAGGCGCCAAACCGCTGAGCCACCCAGGGATCCCCACTCACTCTCTTTTAAATAAGTCTTTAAAAAAGAGACACATGTTCCACCAACTGAGCCAGCCAGATGCCCCCTGCCCATTTTTTAATCAAACCGTTCATTTTCTCAGTTAAGTTTTAAGAGTTCTTTGTATATTTTGGATACCAATCCTTTATCTGATATATCTTCTGCAAATATTATCTCCTAGTTTCTGGCCTCCCTTCTCATACTCCTGATTAACTAATTTTTAAAATTACATGTACTAAAATTCACTTATTGGTATACATTGCTAAGTTCTGACAAATGCACAGAATCATAAAATAACCACAATCAAGATGCAGAACCCTGTTATCAATTTCTACCACCACCCCTAGTCCCTACAACCATTGATATGTTTCCCATCACTGTAGTTTTTGTCTTTTGTAGGATGCATATAAACAGAATCACACATCGCATACCCTTTTGAATCTGGCATTTTTAATTTAGCATAATACTTTTGAGATTCGCCAATGCTCTATCACATACCAGTAATTCCTTTTTTATTGTTGAATTCAATAGACATACCACAGTTTGCTTATCCATTCACCAATTCAGGGACACCTGAATTATCTACAGTGCTTAGCAATTTGAACAAAATTACTATTGACAGTCGTATATAGTTTTTGAGTAAACATCAGTGTTCACTTTTCTGGGGTAAATGTCTAGGATTGAAACTACAGGGTCATCATGTGAGTTGTATTTAACTTTATGAGAAACTGCCAAAAGATGTCCCAAAGTGGCTGTGCCAATTTGCATTCCCACTAGCAATGTATGAAAGTTCCACTTGCTCTACATCCTCATTAATACTTCACATTGTCAGCTATTGATTTCTTAGTCATCCTAACAGATATACAGCAGTTTCTCATTGTGGTTTTTAATTTGCATTTCCCTAATGACTAATGAATGACACATACCACCTTTTGGTCCATACTTAACCACCATACATCTCGTCCAGCAAAGTTTCTATTTAAATCTTTTGCCCAGGGCAGCCCGGGTGGCTTAGCGGTTTGGCACCACCTTCAGCCCCGGGCATGATCCTTGAGTCCCGGGACTGAGTCCCATGTCGGGCTCCCCGCATGGAGCCTGATTCTCCCTCTGCCTGTGTCTCTGCCTCTCTCTGTCTCTCATGAATAAATAAATAAAATATTTTTTTTTAAATCGTTTGTCCATGCTTTAATTGGGTTCTTATTGCAGAGTTTTGAGAATTATTTCTGTATCCTACATACAAAATCTTTGTCAGATATGTGATCTGCAAAGATCTTCTAGTAATCTACCACTTTTCACTGTTTTCAGAGTACCTTTCAAAGAGCAAAGTTTTTAATTTTAATGAAATCCAATTTATCAACTTATTTTGTACTTTTGATCATATGTAAGAAATTTTTCTTTTAAGATTTTATTTGAGAGACAGAGCCCAAGTAAAGAAGGGGGAGAGGGAGAAGCAGACTCCCCACTGAATGAGGACCCTGAGATAACGACCTGAGACAAAGTCAGACATTTAAGAAACTCAGTGACCCAGGTGCCCCTAGAAATCTGTAGTTAGCCAAGACTACAAAGATATTTTTCCTTTGTTCGTACTCTTCTGGCAATTGTATTATTTTACATTTTACATTTAGATCTCTGATCTATTTGAGCTCATTTTCACATTAGGTATAATGCAGAAATTCCTTTTTCTCGTATGGTGTCCAACTATTCCAACTCCAAATGCTGAGAGACTATCTTTTTCTACTGAATTGCCTTTATACTTTTGCTGAAATTAACTGACTATATTTTATGTGTCTCTACCTCAGTATCTTGATTACTGTAACTTTACAGAACATCTTGAAACCAGCTATATTTCAGATCAGATTCTCCAACTAGGTTCTTTATCAAAAGTATTCTAGCAGGGTGGCTCACTTGCCTTCAGCCCAGGGCGTGGATCCTGGAGACCTGGGATCGAGTCCCACATCAGGCTCCCTGCATGGAGCCTGCTTCTCCCTCTACCTGTGTTTCTGCCTCTCTCTCTCTCTCTCTCTCTCTCTGTGTCTCTCTCATCAATAAATAAAATCTTAAAAAAAAAAAAAAAAAACATTTAAAAAATATTCTAGCAATTTGTATTCTTTTGCCATTTTATAATTTTTTTAAAAGCAGCTTATGATCTATACAAAATGTTGCTGAGATTTTCATTTGGATGGACCAATCTGAAGAGAAATTACCCTTTAACAATTCTCTGTCTTCAAACCACAAACAGGTAATTCTCTACAATTATTTAGGCCTTCTTTGATTTGCTTCATCCATGTTTTATAGTTTAAGGCACACAGATCCTACACATGCTTTGTGAGATTTATACCTGTTTTGGTTGTTACTTATTTATTTTTAAAGATTTTATTTATTTATTCATGAGAGACACAGAGAGAGAGGGAGAGAGAGAGAGAGGCAGAGATACAGGCAGAGGGAGAAGCAGGCTCCATACAGGGAGCCTGATGTCGGACTCTCCGGGATCACACCCTGGGCTACAGGCAGTGCTAAACCGCTGAGCCACCAGGGCTGCCCTTTGGTTGCTATTTAAATGTTATTGGTTTTTTTTTTTTTTAACTGATTTCCATTCCCAGTTGGTCACTGCTAGTATAAAGAAATGCAATTAATTGTTATACATTGTCTATTTATTCTGCAACCTTGCTAGATTCACGTTCCTAGAAGCTTTCTTTAGATTCCCAGGGGTTTTCTGCATAGGCAATCATGTCATCTGCAAATAGGGGCAATTTCCTTTTTTCTGTTCTGAAAGCTTTCTTTTTCTTGACTTATTGCACTATTCTCAGTCTTAAAAGGAGAAAGCATTCAGACTTTCACTATCTCTTTTAAGTATGACATTAGCTATAGATTTTTGTAGATGCCCTTCATCATGTGAATGTAAAATGCTTCTATTCTTAGTTTGTAAGAATTTTTATCAAGAAGGTACTAAAAGGGGTGCCTGGGTGGCTCAGTAGGTTAAACATCTGCCTTCACCTCAGGTCATGATGTGGAGTTCCCTGATCAGTGGGGAGTCAGCTTCTCCCATTCCCTCTGCCCCTCCCCCGACCTCATGCTCTCAGTCTCTCTCAAATCTTAAAAAAAAGTATGAAGAATTTTGTCAAATGCTTATTCTCCATCTACAAAGATGATCATATGGCTTCTCTTCATCTATTGATTCAAGTAAATTAGCCTGACTTTCAAATATGGAACATCCTGGCATTCCCAGAATAAATCCCATTTGGTCATGATATATCATCCTTTTTATATCCAACAATAGTTAGATTTTAATTACTAACATTTTTAAAAGATATTTTATTTGTTTTTTTTTTAATTTTTTATTTATTTATGATAGTCACAGAGAGAGAGAGAGGCAGAGACACAGGCGGAGGAAGAAGCAGGCTCCATGCACTGGGAGCCTGATGTGGGATTCGATCCCGGGTCTCCAGGATCACGCCCTGGGCCAAAGGCAGGCGCCAAACCGCTGCGCCACCCAGGGATCCCAAGATATTTTATTTGATAGAGAGAGCAAGCCAGAAAGCACAAGCATGAGGAACAGCATAGGGAAAGGGAGAAGCAGGCTCCCTACTGAGCAGGGAGCCCAGGACCTGGGGATCACGACCTGAGCCAAAGGCAGACATTTAACCAACGGAGCCACCCAAGCATCCCAATCACTAACATTTTGTTTTGACTTCTAATGTACACTCATTAAGGATACTAACGTAACTTTCTTTTCTTGAAATATCTTAACCTGGATTTACATCAAGCCTCATAGAATGAGTTGGAAAGTATTCCTTCTAATATCTACTGGAAGAGATTGTATCAAATTGTATTATTTCCTCCTTAAATGTTTGATGTGGGCAGCCCTGGTGGCTCAGCGGTTTAGCCCCACGTTCAGCCCAGGGCGTGGTCCTAGGGACCTGGGATCAAGCCCACATCGGGCTCCCTGCGTGAAGCCTGCTTCTCCCTCTGCCTGTGTCTCTGCCTCTCTGTGTGTGTCTCTCATAATAAATAAATAAAATCTTTAAAAAAAAAAAAAGTTTGATAGAATTCACCTGTGGAAGCATCTGAATGGACCTCAAGTTTCCTTTGCTGAAAAGTTTTTAATTATGAAATCAGCTTCTTTTTAAAAAACTATTCTGGTTATCTATTCCTTCTTGAATCAGTTTTGGTAGTTTGTTCTTTAAGCAATATATCAATTTCGCTCAAGTTGCCACATTTTAGGACATAGTATTGTTCATACATTTCTCTTATTAACATTTGAAAATTTGTAAGATCTGCAGTGATAGTCCTTCTTTCATTTCTGATATTGGTTAACTAGGGCTCCTCCTTTTCTATCCATGCCCTGCCTCTATTTGAACAGTGTGTCATCCTTCCAAGTAAAAAATAGATTCCACAGAAAATGTGAATATTAACACTACATAATTTCCTCAAGGGAACTGCTGTACTTCTGTAAGTAGCAAAAATGCTCTATTCACACTTCCCACTTCATCACAGATTATGCATTAGTCTGCTTGGCTTGCCATAATAAACTAGCACAGACTGAAAGATTTAAACAAAAATTTATTTTCTCACAGTTCTGGAGACTGAAAATCTGAGATTAGGGTGCCAGGACAGTCAGGTTCCTGGCTTACAGACAGCCATCTTCTTAGTATGTCCTCATATGGCAGAAAGAGACAGCAAGTTCTCTGGTGTCTCCTCTTATAAGGGCCTATCAGGAAGCCCCTACTTTGATTCCCTCATTTAAACCCAATTATCTCCCAAAGGCCAGATCTCCAAATCTCATCACATTGGTGGTTAGGGTTTCAACATATGAATTTTACAAAGACATGATTCGGTCCACAGCATGCTGTATTTAAAAAAACACATACTCAAGGCAGGTGGGAGAATGGGTGACATGTGATGGGGGTTAAGGAGTACACTTGTCATAATGAGCGCTGACTAGGTGATGTATGGAATAGTTGAATCACTATATTGTAGACCTGAAACTAATATAACAACGTATGTTAACTATTAGAATTAAAATAAAATAAATTTAAAACATACTCAAGGGTTGACCTTAATTATTTTTAATGCTTCAATGACATTTCAAGATCAGTGAAACTGGCTTTTCTCTTTTCAAATACCAGTGTGAGGTGGTAGTAAACATACAATGACTATTAGTACAGTTTGGTACCACTGCCTAAACCAAGCTAAGGAGCAAGCAGTTTTATCCATTACTACTTTCATACCACTAAGTACAAATGTCAACACAGTAAAAGGCCTAAAATGTCTGAGCAGTATTCTTAAAGTTCTCAGGAGCATCTGGGTGGTTCAGTTAAGCATGTGACTTCGGCTCAGGGTCCTGGGATCAAGCCTTGATCCATGCTCAAAGGGCTCTGCTTGTCCCTCTCCCTCCCACTATCCCTCACCACTCATGCACATACACACACTCACATGCATTCTCACTCACTCTCTTAAATAAAATCTTAGGAAAAAAAAAAGTTTTAACTCACCACTGCCATACAGAATTAAATTCAAAATTTTTTACGAAGTACGAAGTATATTAGCAATTCAAGGTATTATTACAAATTATTCACAAGAGATAAAATCGACAACTAAAAACTTAACCCATTCCTAAGCTTTCCAAATTCACTTATCAAAACAGTAAAAGCTATGATGTCAACTTAATACAAACCTTAGAAGGAAATGGAAAACTCTACAGAATCAAAACAAAACAAAACAAATACAACTATCTCGGCTGGCTATCGTGGTTGTGATGAAACAAATAAAAAAAAAGGAATAAAGCAGTCCAATGGTGCTAAAAACACACTCATGTTTTTGTATGCTAATACACATAAAAAAAATATACCAGAGGGACGCCTGGGTGGCTCAGGGGTTGAACATCAGCCTTTGGCTCACAGCGCGTGATCCTAGAGTTCCAGGGATCAAGTCCCGCATCGGGCTCCCTGCAGGGAGCCTGTTTCTCCCTCTCTCTGCCTCTTTCTCTGTGTCTTTCATGAATAAATAAATAAAATCTTAAAAATATATATATATATATATACACACACACACACACACACACACACACCAGAAACATTACCAGTGATGTATCTAGGAAAGGAGTAAGAAAAATTTAGTCAAAACCTTTTAAATTTTAGACCATCTATAAAATGTATTACCCTTCCCCTAAAATAAATGAAGTAAGTCTGTTTCACAGGTAGTATTTAATGTTTTGGTACATTAAAAACTCAATTTAAAATACTGTAAAATTTTACTCTCTCACTCAATTTGGAAATCGAAGCCAAAATTGTTTTAAGAATTTTTCTATTCCAGTATATATGTATAATTTTTTTTAAGATTTTATTTATTCATGAGACACACAGACAGGCAAAGACATAGGCAGAGGGAAAAGCAGGCTCCATGCAGGGAGCCCGACGTGGGACTCGATCCAGGGACTCCAGGATCACGCCCTGAGCCCAAGGCAGACACTCAACCACTGAGCCACCCAGGCGTCCCTGTATGACCTTTTTTTAAAGCAATAATTCTTTCTAATGGTGAGATAGTATTAATTTACAAATGACAAAAATATATAAGTTCGCTGCTTATTCTATAAGCTAATAAGCTGCTTATTCTATGTTGGATTAAGTTTTCAACCAAAAACCTGGGATACTGCTTCTCCCTCTAGGTCTCTTGCCTCGGTGTGTCTCTCATGAATAAATAAAATCTATGGGAAAAAAAAAAAAAAACCTGGGGAACTTTTTTAACTAGAAGCTCTGTAAGACTGAAAAACTGCATGCTTGCCATCTATGTGATAGGTCTCTCTAAATGGAGAATTCAGTCCAATATGGTATTTCTGGAGAAGTGACCATCAGTTTCACCATTACAACATTTCGAATACACAAAATAAGGCAAAAATCTAACATATAACCTATTTGGAATACTTTTTTTTAATACCTTTAACCAAAATTATTTTTCTTTAGATTTTTTTAAGATTTATTTATTTGAGAGCAAGAGTGGGAGGGGCAGATGGGGCAGAAGATAAACAGACTCCCCACTGATCAAAGAGCCTGACACAGGGCTGGATCCCATGACCAAGATCATGATCTGAGGGGAGGATATGAGTGGCGTTAAGTGTCCTCCGCGAGGACACGGCAACTGTGAGGTCCAACCTGGGCTGAGTCCTCCCTGGATCATCCATCCTGTTCCTGTGTGACATGCAGAAGCTCTGCCAAATCACATACTTTCCCCATATGGTCTCTGTGGCTGCCATGCTCAAGGTGGCCAGGCTGCTGGAGGTACCAGCTGTGCTGACAGAGCAGTACCCAGAAGTCCTGGGCCCCACAGGCCCCAAGCTGGGGGCTCAAGGCCTGCAGCCAGTGGCCAAAACTTGCTTCAGCATGGTGCCTGCAGTGCAACGGGAGCTGGATATGTGGCCCCAGCTGTGTTCTGTCTCCTCTGTGGCACTGAGACACAGGCCTGCATCCTGAATACCACCCTGGACCTCTTGGACCGGGGGCTGCAGGTCCATGTGTGGTGGATGGCTGCTCTTCTCGAAGCCAGGTGGACAGGCGAGTAGCCCTGGCCAGGATGCGGCAGAGTAGTGCCTTCCTCTCCACCAGCAAAGGGCTGACTGGCTGATTCTGCAGCTTGTGGGTGATGTTGCCCACCCCAGTTTAAAAAAAGATCCAGGACAGCCCTGGTAGCTCTGCGGTTTAGCGCTGCCTTCAGTCCAGGGCATGATACTGGAGACCCGGGATTGAGTCCCATGTCGGGCTCCCTGCATAGAGCCTGCCCTCTGCCTGTGTGTCTCTGCCTCTCTCCTGCATAAATAAATCTAAAAAAAAAAAAAAAAAAAGATCTGAGCCAAAATGAAGAGTCGGACACTTGACTGAGCCACTCACCATGACCCCAAACTTAGTTTTATCTTTTAAAGATTTCATTTATTTATTTGAGAGAGAGTGGGAACACTCAGGCACATGCTTGAGCCAGGGGGAAGGGCAGAGGAAGAGGAAGTAGCAGACTGGACATGGGGCTCCATCCTAGGACCGCGAGATCAGGACCCAAGCCAAAGGCAGACTGACTGAGCCACCCAGGTGCCCCCAAAATTTTATTTTTTTTAATATTTTATTTATTTATTCATGATAGACACAGAGAGAGAGGCAGAGACACAGGCAGAGGGAGAAGCAGGCTCCATGCAGGGAGCCGATGCGGGACTCGATCCCCAGACCAAGGATCACACCCTCAGCCAAAGGCAGATGCCCAACCACTGAGCCACCCAGGCGTCCCCCAAAATTAATTTTAAAGGGAAAAAACAACAGTCAAAAAAAACCAAGTATCTTTTCACATGTGCTTATGCAATGTGAACAAAAAACTGAGAACAAAAAAACGAAAGGGAGACTTATTTTAAACTATAAGGCTGGAGAGACATAACTAACCTTGATGGAACCTTGATTTAAAAAAAAAATGTTAGGGCACCTGGGTGGCTCAGTGGTTGAGCATCTGCCTTTGGTTCAGGTCAGCATCCTGGGGTTCTGGGAGTGAGTTCCGCATCAGGCTCCCCACCGGAGCCTATGTCTCTCTGCCTATGTCTCTGCCTCTCTCTCTCTGTCTCTCATGAATATGAAAAAAAATCTTAAAAAAAAAAAAAAGGAGAAAATGATAAAGTATATATACACCCACCATTCATTAATATGTACAACTGTGTATTATATAAAATTTTATTTTTTCCCCATTAATAATTACAATTTAAGAGTTTTCCATACTACAAAACTTTGCAAATGTTTTTGACAACTTCTTAAATACTCCAGTAATAATAATATGATTTAAGGGGTGCCTGGGTGGCTCAGTTGCTTAAGCATCCTATTCTTGATTCGGCTCAGGTCATGATCTTAGGGTTGTGGGATGGAGCTCTGCACTGAGTGTGAAGCCTGCTCTACCCTTCCCCCTCTGTTTGCGCACACACATTCTCACTTTCTCAAAAAAATTTTACTTAAATGTCTTATTGCTTAATCATGAAATGAGCCTCCACCACTTCTTTGATGACATCTCAATTCCTAGACAATGTCCCCTGTGCTGTATTTGCCAAGGATAATGGACAAGAACTATCCTGAATTTGTTTGACAATTCAGGTCAGTTACTCTTGTTACATATTGTGTACACTCAAAAGAAAAAGAAAATATGATAATCATATCTACTTTTTACTTCTGGCAGGAAAATATAGATAGCAGTACAGAAGTGATCTCTGCTTCCTCTACCTTTACATGCAAAAGGCTCTCCTACTCCACATTAAAACTGAAGAGGAAGGAGTGGCTGGCTGTCCCAGTTGGTAGAGCATGTGACTCGTGATCCTGGGATCAGGAGAAAGAGCCCCACATTGGTTGTGGAGTCTACTTAAGAACTTTTTCTAGGGGATCCCTGGGTGGCGCAGCGGTTTGGCGCCTGCCTTTGGCCCAGGGCGCGATCCTGGAGACCCGGGATCGAATCCCACATCGGGCTCCCGGTGCATGGAGCCTGCTTCTCCCTCTGCCTGTGTCTCTGCCTCTCTCTCTCTCTCTGTATGACTATCATAAATAGATTAAAAAAAAAAAAAAAAAAGAACTTTTTCTAAAAGAAGTGAAGAGGAAAACAAATCTCTAATGAAGTTGTTATGAGTATTCACAATTTTTTTTTTTTTATGATAGTCAGAGAGAGAGAGAGGCAGAGACATAGGCAGAGGGAGAAGCAGGCTCCATGCACCGGGAGCCCGACGTGGGAATCGATCCCGGGTCTCCAGGATCGCGCCCTGGGCCAAAGGCAGGCGCTAAACCGCTGCGCCACCCAGGGATCCCAGTATTTACAAATATTAATGAATAAAAACTGCTTGGTTTTTTTTTTTTTTTTAAGATTTATTTAATTTGGGATCCTTGGGTGGCGCAGCGGTTTGGCGCCTGCCTTTGGCCCAGGGCGCGATCCTGGAGACCCGGGATCGATTCCCACGTCGGGCTCCCGGTGCATGGAGCCTGCTTCTCCCTCTGCCTATGTCTCTGCCTCTCTCTCTCTCTCTGTGTGTGTGAGATGACTATCATAAATAAATAAAAATAAAAAAATAAAATAAATAAAATAAAATGTCTTGCCTGTGTAGATTTAAAAAAAAAAAAAAAAGACTTATTTAATTTATTTGACAGAGTGGAAGCATAAGCAGGGACAGCAGCAGGCAGGAGGAGGAGAAGCAGACTCCCAGCAGAGCAGGGAGCCTAACACCTGAGCCCAAGGCAGACGCATAACTGACTGAGCCACTTAGGTGCCCAGTTTACCTTTAAAACAGGTCTCGTGAAAGAAAAGAAAAGAAAAGAAAAGAAAAGAAAAGAAAAGAAAAGAAAAGAAAAGAAAAGAAAAGAAAAGAAAAGAAAAGAAAAGAAAAGAAAAGAAAAGAAAAGAAAAGAAAGAAAGAAAAGAAAAGAAAAGAAAAGAAAAGAAAAGAAAAGAAAAGAAAAGAGAAAGAAAGAAAGAAAAGAAAGAAAGAGAAGAAAGAGAAGAAAGAGAGAAAGAAAGAAAGAAAGAAAGAAAGAAAAGAAAAGAAAAGAAAAGAAAAGAAAAGAAAAGAAAAGAAAAGAAAAGAAAAAGAAAAGGAAAGAAAAGAAAAGAAAAGAAAAGAAAAGAAAAGAAAAGAAAAGAAAAGAAAAGAAAAGAAAAGAAAGCATGTCTCATTGCTGGACTTTTGAATTGTTTTAAAACATAACCTACTAGGGGATCCCTGGGTGGCTCAGCGGTTTCGTGCCTGCCTTTGGCCCAGGGCGCGATCCTGGAGTCCTGGGATTGAGTCCCACGTCGGGCTCCCAGCATGGAGCCTGCTTCTCCCTCTGCCTGTGTCTCTGCCTCTGCCCCTCTCTCTCTCTCTCTCTCTCTCTCTCTGTCTATCAAAAATAAGTAAAAATAAAATAAAATAAACATAAGCTACTAAAACTCAAAACTGTACTATTGTTGTGCATATAGCTTTAAGTCAAAAGAATCTTTGCTGCCTTAGGGGGAAAAAAACTTCTCAGCTCCATTTTAGTTTTCTTGATTATTAATAAAAGCTTAAATACTTATTTTTTCCATTTCATTAACCACTTTTACTCCCGCCTCTATGTACATTTACATTCTCTTCACATCTTGTGCATACTGCTTTAGGATATAAATGTATAGGGCAACTTTGCAGCCCGGGTGGCTCAATGATTTAGCGCCGCCTTCAGACCAGGGCCTGATCCTGGAGATAGGGATCGAGTCCCACATCAGGCTCCCTGCATGAAGCCTGCTTCTCCCTCTGCCTGTGTCTCTGCCTCTCTCTCTCTCTCTGTGTGACTATCATAAATAAATAAAAATTAAAAGAAAAAAATAAAAATAAAATAAATAAAAGGTTATGATGTACCTTATAGAGAAAATACACTTAGATAGGTATGGTTCAGACATGTGCTGTCACTAGTGCTATCAGCCATGAATTCAATGATAATGGATCAACAATATGCATTAAATAAGGTATCTTTGAAAAGAAGCACACAGAAGATTATGTCTCAACTGGCTTTATGCAAATGTCACCTGAGGCTCACAGGAATCTGTGTATGTTTCCCCTAGGAACAACCATTTAGCATTTGCTAGTTCAGGGTCTGCAACTGCCACGAGTAACAAGAATCAACTGGAGTTGGAAACACTTACTATTCAATGGGAAAAACAGAATTGGATGGGATAGAAAGTGAAAGAATGGTCTCATTCTCCTAATCTCTTTCAACTGCAGAACTCAAGTCATATCTTAGAAGCAAGTTCAAGATATACAGACAGCAAAGAGGCACCTGGCTGGCTCAGTCAGTTAAGTGTCTGCCTTCTGGTCAGGTCATGAACCCAGGGTCCTGGAACTGAGCCCTACATCTGACTCCCTGCTCAGGGGGAGCCTGCCACTACCCCTACTTGTGCTCGGTCTCAGTCTCTCTCTCTCAAATAAAATCTTTGGGGGAAAAAAGATAAACAGCAAAGTTGTACTATTCTAATACTATCCGTAATGTATCCACAGAACACCTACCCTTGATGGGTAGGGGATATAGTATCACTTAAGTACAAAGAACATGGGCAGCACTGGTGGCTCAGCGGTTTAGCGCCGCCCTCAGTCCAGGGCGTGATCCTGTAGGCCTGGGATCAAGTCCCACGTCGGGCTCCCTGCATGGAGCCTGCTACTTCCTCTGCCTGTTATCTCTGCCTCTCTCTCTGCATCTCTCGGTGTGTCTCTCATGAATAAATAAAATCTATGGGGAAAAAAAAAAAAAAACCTGGGGAACTTTTTTAACTAGAAGCTCTGTAAGACTGAAAAACTGCATGCTTGCCTTCTATGTGATAGGTCTCTCTAAATGGAGAATTCAGTCCAATATGGTATTTCTGGAGAAGTGACCATCAGTTTCACCATTACAACATTTCGAATACACAAAATAAGGCAAAAATCTAACATATAACCTATTTGGAATACTTTTTTTTAATACCTTTAACCAAAATTATTTTTCTTTAGATTTTTTTAAGATTTATTTATTTGAGAGCAAGAGTGGGAGGGGCAGATGGGGCAGAAGATAAACAGACTCCCCACTGATCAAAGAGCCTGACACAGGGCTGGATCCCATGACCAAGATCATGATCTGAGGGGAGGATATGAGTGGCGTTAAGTGTCCTCCGCGAGGACACGGCAACTGTGAGGTCCAACCCGGGCTGAGTCCTCCCTGGATCATCCATCCTGTTCCTGTGTGACATGCAGAAGCTCTGCCAAATCACATACTTTCCCCATATTGTCTCTGTGGCTGCCATGCTCAAGGTGGCCAGGCTGCTGGAGGTACCAGCTGTGCTGACAGAGCAGTACCCAGAAGTCCTGGGCCCCACAGGCCCCAAGCTGGGGGCTCAAGGCCTGCAGCCAGTGGCCAAAACTTGCTTCAGCATGGTGCCTGCAGTGCAACGGGAGCTGGATATGTGGCCCCAGCTGTGTTCTGTCTCCTCTGTGGCACTGAGACACAGGCCTGCATCCTGAATACCACCCTGGACCTCTTGGACCGGGGGCTGCAGGTCCATGTGTGGTGGATGGCTGCTCTTCTCGAAGCCAGGTGGACAGGCGAGTAGCCCTGGCCAGGATGCGGCAGAGTAGTGCCTTCCTCTCCACCAGCAAAGGGCTGACTGGCTGATTCTGCAGCTTGTGGGTGATGTTGCCCACCCCAGTTTAAAAAAAGATCCAGGACAGCCCTGGTAGCTCTGCGGTTTAGCGCTGCCTTCAGTCCAGGGCATGATACTGGAGACCCGGGATTGAGTCCCATGTCGGGCTCCCTGCATAGAGCCTGCCCTCTGCCTGTGTGTCTCTGCCTCTCTCCTGCATAAATAAATCTAAAAAAAAAAAAAAAAAATGATCTGAGCCAAAATGAAGAGTCGGACACTTGACTGAGCCACTCACCATGACCCCAAACTTAGTTTTATCTTTTAAAGATTTCATTTATTTATTTGAGAGAGTGGGAACACTCAGGCACATGCTTGAGCCAGGGGGAAGGGCAGAGGAAGAGGAAGTAGCAGACTGGACATGGGGCTCCATCCTAGGACCGCGAGATCAGGACCCAAGCCAAAGGCAGACTGACTGAGCCACCCAGGTGCCCCCAAAATTTTATTTTTTTTAATATTTTATTTATTTATTCATGATAGACACAGAGAGAGAGGCAGAGACACAGGCAGAGGGAGAAGCAGGCTCCATGCAGGGAGCCGATGCGGGACTCGATCCCCAGACCAAGGATCACACCCTCAGCCAAAGGCAGATGCCCAACCACTGAGCCACCCAGGCGTCCCCCAAAATTAATTTGAAAGGGAAAAAACAACAGTCAAAAAAACCAAGTATCTTTTCACATGTGCTTATGCAATGTGAACAAAAAACTGAGAACAAAAAAACGAAAGGGAGACTTATTTTAAACTATAAGGCTGGAGAGACATAACTAACCTTGATGGAACCTTGATTTAAAAAAAAAATGTTAGGGCACCTGGGTGGCTCAGTGGTTGAGCATCTGCCTTTGGTTCAGGTCAGCATCCTGGGGTTCTGGGAGTGAGTTCCGCATCAGGCTCCCCACCGGAGCCTATGTCTCTCTGCCTATGTCTCTGCCTCTCTCTCTCTGTCTCTCATGAATATGAAAAAAAATCTTAAAAAAAAAAAAAAGGAGAAAATGATAAAGTATATATACACCCACCATTCATTAATATGTACAACTGTGTATTATATAAAATTTTATTTTTTCCCCATTAATAATTACAATTTAAGAGTTTTCCATACTACAAAACTTTGCAAATGTTTTTGACAACTTCTTAAATACTCCAGTAATAATAATATGATTTAAGGGGTGCCTGGGTGGCTCAGTTGCTTAAGCATCCTATTCTTGATTCGGCTCAGGTCATGATCTTAGGGTTGTGGGATGGAGCTCTGCACTGAGTGTGAAGCCTGCTCTACCCTTCCCCCTCTGTTTGCGCACACACATTCTCACTTTCTCAAAAAAATTTTACTTAAATGTCTTATTGCTTAATCATGAAATGAGCCTCCACCACTTCTTTGATGACATCTCAATTCCTAGACAATGTCCCCTGTGCTGTATTTGCCAAGGATAATGGACAAGAACTATCCTGAATTTGTTTGACAATTCAGGTCAGTTACTCTTGTTACATATTGTGTACACTCAAAAGAAAAAGAAAATATGATAATCATATCTACTTTTTACTTCTGGCAGGAAAATATAGATAGCAGTACAGAAGTGATCTCTGCTTCCTCTACCTTTACATGCAAAAGGCTCTCCTACTCCACATTAAAACTGAAGAGGAAGGAGTGGCTGGCTGTCCCAGTTGGTAGAGCATGTGACTCGTGATCCTGGGATCAGGAGAAAGAGCCCCACATTGGTTGTGGAGTCTACTTAAGAACTTTTTCTAGGGGATCCCTGGGTGGCGCAGCGGTTTGGCGCCTGCCTTTGGCCCAGGGCGCGATCCTGGAGACCCGGGATCGAATCCCACGTCGGGCTCCCGGTGCATGGAGCCTGCTTCTCCCTCTGCCTGTGTCTCTGCCTCTCTCTCTCTCTCTCTGTATGACTATCATAAATAAATTAAAAAAAAAAAAAAAAAGAACTTTTTCTAAAAGAAGTGAAGAGGAAAACAAATCTCTAATGAAGTTGTTATGAGTATTCACAATTTTTTTTTTTTTATGATAGTCAGAGAGAGAGAGAGGCAGAGACATAGGCAGAGGGAGAAGCAGGCTCCATGCACCGGGAGCCCGACGTGGGAATCGATCCCGGGTCTCCAGGATCGCGCCCTGGGCCAAAGGCAGGCGCTAAACCGCTGCGCCACCCAGGGATCCCAGTATTTACAAATATTAATGAATAAAAACTGCTTGGTTTTTTTTTTTTTTTTTAAGATTTATTTAATTTGGGATCCTTGGGTGGCGCAGCGGTTTGGCGCCTGCCTTTGGCCCAGGGCGCGATCCTGGAGACCCGGGATCGATTCCCACGTCGGGCTCCCGGTGCATGGAGCCTGCTTCTCCCTCTGCCTATGTCTCTGCCTCTCTCTCTCTCTCTGTGTGTGTGAGATGACTATCATAAATAAATAAAAATAAAAAAAATAAAAATAAAATAAAATGTCTTGCCTGTGTAGATTTAAAAAAAAAAAAAAAGACTTATTTAATTTATTTGACAGAGTGGAAGCATAAGCAGGGACAGCAGCAGGCAGGAGGAGGAGAAGCAGACTCCCAGCAGAGCAGGGAGCCTAACACCTGAGCCCAAGGCAGACGCATAACTGACTGAGCCACTTAGGTGCCCAGTTTACCTTTAAAACAGGTCTCGTGAAAGAAAGAAAAGAAAGAAAGAGAAGAAAGAGAAGAAAGAGAAGAAAGAGAAGAAAGAAAGAAAGAAGAAAGAAAGAAAGAAAGAAAGAAAGAAAAGAAAAGAAAAGAAAAGAAAAAAGAAAGAAAAGAAAAGAAAAGAAAAAGAAAAGAAAAGAAAAGGAAAGAAAAGAAAAGAAAAGAAAAGAAAAAGAAAAGAAAAGAAAAGAAAAGAAAAGAAAAGAAAGCATGTCTCATTGCTGGACTTTTGAATTGTTTTAAAACATAACCTACTAGGGGATCCCTGGGTGGCTCAGCGGTTTCGTGCCTGCCTTTGGCCCAGGGCGCGATCCTGGAGTCCTGGGATTGAGTCCCACGTCGGGCTCCCAGCATGGAGCCTGCTTCTCCCTCTGCCTGTGTCTCTGCCTCTGCCCCCCTCTCTCTCTCTCTCTCTCTCTCTCTCTGTCTATCAAAAATAAGTAAAAATAAAATAAAATAAACATAAGCTACTAAAACTCAAAACTGTACTATTGTTGTGCATATAGCTTTAAGTCAAAAGAATCTTTGCTGCCTTAGGGGGAAAAAAACTT
Source organism: Vulpes lagopus (assembly GCF_018345385.1). Classification (NCBI taxonomy): domain Eukaryota; kingdom Metazoa; phylum Chordata; class Mammalia; order Carnivora; family Canidae; genus Vulpes; species Vulpes lagopus. The sequence continues at coordinate 2,602,494 of NC_054847.1, read as the reverse complement.
CTCAGCTCCATTTTAGTTTTCTTGATTATTAATAAAAGCTTAAATACTTATTTTTTCCATTTCATTAACCACTTTTACTCCCGCCTCTATGTACATTTACATTCTCTTCACATCTTGTGCATACTGCTTTAGGATATAAATGTATAGGGCAACTTTGCAGCCCGGGTGGCTCAATGATTTAGCGCCGCCTTCAGACCAGGGCCTGATCCTGGAGATAGGGATCGAGTCCCACATCAGGCTCCCTGCATGAAGCCTGCTTCTCCCTCTGCCTGTGTCTCTGCCTCTCTCTCTCTCTCTGTGTGACTATCATAAATAAATAAAAATTAAAAGAAAAAAATAAAAATAAAATAAAATAAATAAAAGGTTATGATGTACCTTATAGAGAAAATACACTTAGATAGGTATGGTTCAGACATGTGCTGTCACTAGTGCTATCAGCCATGAATTCAATGATAATGGATCAACAATATGCATTAAATAAGGTATCTTTGAAAAGAAGCACACAGAAGATTATGTCTCAACTGGCTTTATGCAAATGTCACCTGAGGCTCACAGGAATCTGTGTATGTTTCCCCTAGGAACAACCATTTAGCATTTGCTAGTTCAGGGTCTGCAACTGCCACGAGTAACAAGAATCAACTGGAGTTGGAAACACTTACTATTCAATGGGAAAAACAGAATTGGATGGGATAGAAAGTGAAAGAATGGTCTCATTCTCCTAATCTCTTTCAACTGCAGAACTCAAGTCATATCTTAGAAGCAAGTTCAAGATATACAGACAGCAAAGAGGCACCTGGCTGGCTCAGTCAGTTAAGTGTCTGCCTTCTGGTCAGGTCATGAACCCAGGGTCCTGGAACTGAGCCCTACATCTGACTCCCTGCTCAGGGGGAGCCTGCCACTACCCCTACTTGTGCTCGGTCTCAGTCTCTCTCTCTCAAATAAAATCTTTGGGGGAAAAAAGATAAACAGCAAAGTTGTACTATTCTAATACTATCCGTAATGTATCCACAGAACACCTACCCTTGATGGGTAGGGGATATAGTATCACTTAAGTACAAAGAACATGGGCAGCACTGGTGGCTCAGCGGTTTAGCGCCGCCCTCAGTCCAGGGCGTGATCCTGTAGGCCTGGGATCAAGTCCCACGTCGGGCTCCCTGCATGGAGCCTGCTACTTCCTCTGCCTGTTATCTCTGCCTCTCTCTCTGCATCTCTCTGTATCTCTCATGAATAAATAAATAAAATCTTAAAATAATAAAGTACAAAGAACAAGATACTAAAGAAGCTAACTAGGACTCTATCTAAGACTCTGATACTTCCTTGCCTATGTTGGAGAAATTTTTGATACTTTGATCTCCAAAAACGAAGGAATAAGAAGATTAAGAACCACTAGGGGCGCTGGGTGGCTCAGCTGGTTAAGCTTCTGCCTTTGGCTCAGGTCATGATCCTGGGGTCCTGGGATTAAGCCATATATCTGGCTCCCTGCTCAGCAAGGAGCCTGTTTCTCCCTCTCCCTCTGCCCCTCCCTGCTGCTTGTGCCACTCACTGGCTCACTGTCTATCTCAAATAAATAAAATCTCTTTATAAATAATTTCAGAAAAACATTCTATGATTTAATAGGGATCAATGTAGCAAATAAAAAATTCTGTTTTGCAAAAATTCAGTCAAGTACACAGGCATAAGCAACCAGAGAAAAATAATTTCTGCACATCTGTAACATGAAATTTCATATAATCACTAAAAATCTTGAAATATTTTAAACAGGGCAGCCCGGGTGGCTCAGAGGTTTAGTGCTGCCTTCAGCCTTGTGATCCTGGAGACCCGGGATCAAGTCCCATGTCTGGCTCCCTGCATGGAGCCTGCTTCTCCCTCTGCCTGTGTCTCTGCCTCTCTCTCTCGTGTTCTGTGTAGAGAAATAAAATATTTAAAAATATATTTTTTTTAAACAAACTGCACATGATCCAATGTTAACTGGAAAAATCAGATTGTGAAGGGACACCTGGGTGGCTCAGTGGTTGAGCATCTGCCTTCAGCTCAGGGCGTGATTCTGGGATCCGAGATCGAGTCCCATATTGGGCTCCCTGCAGAGCCCCTACCTTCCTCTGCTTGTGCGTCTGCCTCTCTCCCTCTCTGTCTCTCATGAATGAATAAATAAATCTTAAAAAAAAAAAATCAGACTGTGAATAACTACAATTACTTTAAAAGAACTGTATACTTTTGTGCAAACCCAAAAAATCGTGCTTGCTTCAGCAGTACATATACTAAAAGTGGCCCAATACAGAGATTAGCATGGTCCCTGCATAAGATGACATGTAAATTCATAAAATGTCCCATAAAGCAAAACAAAAGTCCCCCCAAAATGGGAAGAAACGTAGAACAAAAGTAACAAAGCATGAGAGTTACAGTAAAATTTAGTTGTCTTATTTATACATACAGTTTTTCCAAGCTATCCACAACAGCCATGGATTACTATCGTAACAAGGTAGGAGTGTTTTTCTTTTTAAAACACTCTTTTGAAATCTCTAACTTTCCCAAATACTCTCAAAATCATTGTTAGTATATTCGTATACTGATGTTTTCAATTATTTTTGTTAATTTATGCTTACTTATTGTGCTCTATTCAGCAGTCTTTGCACGCTCAAAATATACTCTGTATAATCCTAGAAACATCACACTAGTAAAAAAACCCACATATCTATATATCTAAAATGCAAATTCCATATAAGCAAGGACTGAATGTTTTTAAGATTTTATTTATTTAAAGTAATGGGGAAGGGGCAAAAGGAGAGAAAGAAACAAGCTCCCCACTGAGCAGGAGGAGGTCAGAGCAGGTGGATCCCAGGACCCTGGGATCAGGACGTGAACCAAAGTCAGACATTTAACCAACTGAGCCACCAGCCCCCTAAGACTGAATGTCTTTCATCTCTATATCCCCAAAGCCTTGCACACAGCCTGGCACATGTAAAAAATTGTCACAGATCTATATTAAAATATATACTAAGAGGGTAGCCTGGGTGGCTCAGCGGTTTAGTGCCTGCCTTTGGCCCAGGGTGTGATCCTGAGGTCCTGGGATAGAGTCCCGCATCAGGCTCTCTGCATGGAGCCTGCTTTTCCCTCTGTGTCTCTGCCTCTCTCTCTCATGAATAAATAAAATCTTAAAAAATAAAAAATAAAAAAAAAAAGAGGGACGCCTGGGTGGCTCAGCAGTTGAGCATCTGCCTTCAGCCCAGGATGTGATCCTGGAGACCCAGGATCAAGTCCCACGTCGGGCTCCCTGCATGCAGCCTGCTTCTCCCTCTGCCTGTGTCTCTGCCTCTCTCTCTGTCTTTCATGAATAAATAAATAAATAAAATCTTAAAAAAAAAAAAATCACTATTGGAACACCCAACAATACTTGTTACCTACAGGCTCCACCAATGAATGCTAAAATTACTGTGCAAAAGCTTGAGAACAGTATATTTACATAAGTTCAAAGTATCTCCTCTAAGATATTTATTAATTACAAGGAAAAAATATTAACTATGCAATAGGGAGGATCAGCAAAGTATTGGCTCACAGAACATTAATTTTTCTGTTTCTATTACTACAGGGAATGAGCTAAGAGAATTTTCACCAAATTGAAAGGATATGTTCCAGATAGTCTAAACTTAAAATACAGCCTATGTGTTGCACATAAAAAATTAACATTTTGAGAAGGGGAGAACAATCCTTGAGATACACAAAGAGATGAAGCTCATTTGCCAGAATAACTGTAACAGAGACAATTAATGTAAAAGCCCCTCAAGAGATATGTCTTCTTCGTTAACACTCTTGGACAGAGAAAGCAAATGGTGATTTCAACTACTACTCAATCAGACTGGCATAGCATAGAGGCTTGATTTGCTACTGAGATACTCCTGCAAGCATGTCTTTAAAAGAGTGTATGGAGGCACCTGGATGGCTCTGTCGGTTAAAAGTCAGACTCTATTTCAGCTCAGGTCATGATCCCAGCATCCCGGGATGGAGCCTAGTGTTGGGCTCCCTAACTCAACAGGGAGTCTGCTGCTCCCTCTCCCACTGCCCCTTCCCCCAACTTGTGCACTCTCTAGTAAGTAAAAAAATATATCTTTTAAAAATACATAAAAATTTTACAAATAAAAAATTGAAAGTGTACATATAAAAAATTAAAACATAAGATGACTGCTTTAAATAAACAAGACTAAGGAAACAACCAAATGGAATATTAAAATTCAATCCTGCAGTTTGAAAAACAGCTACCAAAGCGATTCGAATGTAGATCAGATATTATAATAGGGAATTACTACAAATTTTCTTAGATGTGCTACTGCACGTTGCTATTGCACGCTGAAGCATTACGTATCATGACGCCTGCAATTACTCTCAAATAGTTGAAAATACGTATATACATATGTATGAACGCAGAGACAGAATGTTATAGGTTGAATTACATCCTCCCCCCGCCAAAAATCCGTATGTTGAATTCCTAACACTTAGTAACCTTACTGGAGAATAGGGTCACTGCAGATGTTAATAGTTAAGATGAAGCCAAATGGACTAGGATGAGCCTGTAATTCAATAAATAGGATTGGTGTTCTCATAAAAAGGGGAAATTTGGACACATAAAGAATGGAGTCACACTGGTACAAGATAAGCAACTACCAGAAACTAGGAGAGAGGCCTGGAACAGATCCTTCCCTAACATGTCCGAGGGAACAAGGCCCTACAGACATCTTGATCCCAGACACCTAATCTTTAGAACTATAAGACAATAAATGACTATTGTTTAAGCCACTCTGTTATATATAGCAGCCCTAGAAAAATAATAGAAAAACAAAAATACAGCAAAATTTTTGCAAATGTTGAATCTAGGAGGCAAGTATATGGTATTAACTTCTTTCACTTTTGTGTGTATCTAAAGGTTTAATACCTTAGAAATGTGTGAATACTCTGTTCTCTAGTAATCAACACTTTAGTAGCCATTGATAATACTTATCTAGTCAAGGGGCACCTGGCTGGCTTAGTTGGTGGAGCATGCAACTCTTGACCCCCCAGTTGCAAGTTTGAACCCCATGTGGAGTGTAGAGATTATTTAAAAAATAAAATCTTAAAAAAGAATGACACCAAAAGCACAATGAACAAAAGAAAAATATAGGTAAATTGGACATCATCAAAATTATTGTTGTGCTTCAATTACACCATCAACCCACAGAATAAGAAAAATTTTACAAGGACGCCTAGGTGGCTCAGCAGTTGAGTGGCTGCCTTCAGCTCAGGGTGTGATCCCGGGATCTGGGATCGAGTCCCACATCGGGCTCCTTACAGGGAGCCTGCTTCTCCTTCTGCCTATTTGTGTCTGCCTCTCTCTCTCTCTTTCATGAATAAATAAAATCTTTAAAAAAAGAAAGAAAGAAAACTGCAAATCATGTATCTGATAAGGGACCTACAGCATTTAGAATATACAAAGAACTCTGACAATTCAATAATAAAAGACAAACCAATTTTTTAAATGAGGAAAGTATCTGAAAAGAGATTTCTTTAAAGAAGATATATAAATGGCCAATAAGCATTTGAAAAGATGCTCAGGGGCAGCCCGGGGGGGCTCAGCAGTTTAGCACCACCTCGCCACCTTCAGCCCAGGGTGTGATCCTGGAGACCCAGGATCCAGTCCCAAGTCGAGTCCCAAGTCGGGCTTCCTGCATGGAGCCTGCTACTCCCTCTGCTTGTGTCTCTGCCTCTCTTCTCTCTGTGTCACTCATGAATAGATAAATAAAATCTTTAAAAAAAAAAAAAAAAAAGGAAAATAACAAATACTGGTGAGGATTTGGAGAAACCGGAACCCTCAAATACTGCTGGTGGGTCTGCGAAATAGCACAGTCTCTTGAGAAAAGTTTGGAAATTTCCTTAAATACTAAACACAGAATTACCATAACATCCAGCAATTCCACTCCTAGGTTCCTCAAGAGAACCATAGAAGCATTATGTCTACAAAAAAACATACACACATGTTCATACCACCACTATTCATGATAACTAGAAAGTGAAAACAGGGGATCCCTGGGTGGCTCAGCGGTTTAGCGCCTGCCTTTGGCCCAGGGCCTGATCCTGGAGTCCCGGGATCGAGTCCCGCGTCAGGCTCCCTGCATGGAGCCTGCTTCTCCCTCTGCCTGTGTCTCTGTCTCTCTCTCTCTCTCTCTCTATCATAAATAAATAAAACCTTAAAAAAAAAAAAAAAAGGGATCCCTGGGTGGCTCAGCAGTTTTGCGCCTGCCTTTGGCCCAGGGCGTGATCCTGGAGTCCCAGGATCGAGTCCCGTGTCGGGCTCCTGGCTTGGAGCCTGCTTCTCCCTCTCCTCTGCCTGTGTCTCTGCCTCTCTCTCTATGTCTATCATAAATAAATAAAAATAAGTTAAGAAAAGAAAAGAAAAGAAAAGAAAAGTGAAAACAACCCAAACATTTTACTTACTATATTTACTGGTTTACTATTCAGAAACAGTCAGGGGGAAGAAATACAAAGGGAAAAATATGTGGGAATTGGCTCAGATAAGCTGCCACATTCACTGAACCACCAAGCTACTCACATCTCCACACAATCACCAAACTGGAAGCTCTCTGAACCTCATCCATTTGGGTTTTTACAGAGACTTCATTATCTAAGCACGAGTGATTAAATCACTGGCCATTGGCAACTGATCCTATGTCCAACCTCTCTCCTCTCTCTGAGGTTCAGCGGGTGAGACTGAAAGTCCAACCATCTAATCACATGGTTGGTTTTCCTGGCAACCAGCCTCTATCCCACTGGCTTTCCAGAAGTTATCTCATTAACATAAACACAGGTGTGGTTGAAAGAGGTTTGCTGGGGATCCCTGGGGGGCTCAGCGGTTTGGCGCCTGCCTTCAGCCCAGGACCTGATCCTGGAGACCCGGGATCGAGTCCCACATTCGGTTCCCTGCATGGAGCCTGCTTCTCCCTCTGCCTGTGTCTCTGCCTCTCTGTGTGTGTCTCTCATGAATAAATAAAATCTTTAAAAATAAAAAATAAAAAAAGAAAGAGGTTTGTTATGAATGTCAAGACACTTTTATCTCTCTAATCACTTAGAAAATTCCAAGGTTTTAGGAGATCCATGCCAGAAACTGGACAAAGATTGAATATATATTTCTTATCATAAATCACATTGTCTTGGGGTGGGTATGAGAGAGAAGCTCTCAATTGATATGGAATCATTTCTTGGATATACTGCTAGGTGGAAAAAGAAGAGGGGTCACACACAAATAGGAAACATTAAACTTTAAAACTTCTGTGCAGCAAAATATACAATCAATAGAATGAAAAGGCAACCTACAAAATGGGAGAAAATATCTGCAAATCACATTCCTAATAAGGGATTAATTCCAGAATAAAGAATTCCTACAACTCAACAACAAAAAAATCAAATAACCCAATTAAAATTGGGGCAAAGGGGATCCCTGGGTGGCGCAGCGGTTTAGCGCCTGCCTTTGGCCCAGGGCGCGATCCTGGAGACCCGGGATCGAATCCCACATCAGGCTCCCGGGGCATGGAGCCTGCTTCTCCCTCTGCCTGTGTCTTTGCCTCTCTCTCTCTCTGTGACTATCATAAATAAATAAAAAATTTAAAAAAAAAAATAAAAAAGAAAATAAAATTGGGGCAAAGGACTTGAATAAATGATATACACAGGGTGTCTGGGTGGCTCAGTTAGTTAAACGTCTGCCTTCAGTTCGGGTCATGATCCTGATGTCCAGGGACCGAGCCCAGCATCGGGCTCCCTGCTCTGTGGGGAGCCTGCTTCTCCCTCTGCCTCTGCCCTTCTTCTCTCTTGCTCTCTTTCTCTGTCAAATAAATAAATAAAACCCCTAAAAAAAAAAAAAAAAGATGATATACACATACCCAACAAGCATATAAAAAATGTTCAGTATCACTAATCATGAGAGAAATGCAAATTAAAACCACAATGAGGGGGGCACCTTGGTAGCTCAGTTGGTTAAATGTCCACCTTCAGCTTAGGTTATGATCTCAGGGTCCAGAGATCAATCCCCACATTGGGCTCCCTGCTCAGTGGGTAGTCTGCTTCTCCTCCTCTTTGCCCCTCCCCCTGCTCATGTGCACTCTCTCTCAAATAAATAAAATCTTAAAAAAAAAAAAAAAGAAACAATGAGTTATCACCTCACACCTATTAGAATAACTACTATCAAAGAAAGAGGAAATAAGTGTTGGTGAGAACGTGGAGAAATTGGAACCTTTTTATACTACTAGTAGGATTGTAAAATGGTATTATCACTATGGAAAATGGGATGGAAGCTCCTCAAAAAATTAAAAATAGACTACCATACAATCCAGCAATCCTACTTCTGAGTATATATTCAAAAGAATTGAAAACAGGATCTTGAAGAGACATATGGACACCATGCTCATAGCAGCACTGTTCACAATAGCCAAAAGGTGGATGAGCCATGGATGAATGGATAACCATAATGTGAGATGTGCATACAATGGAATATTGTTCAGCTATCAAAGGAAGAACATCCCGTCACATGCTACAACATGGACGAACCTTGTGGAATTATGCTAAATGCAGTAAGCCAGATACAAAAAGAAATAATGCATGATTTCAATCATGTGAGGTATCTAAAGTAGCCAAACTCATAGAAACATAAAGTGGAAGAGTGACTGCTACGGGCTGTAGGAGGGAGAAATAGGGAGTTGTTCTGTGAGCAAGGAGCTTGTTTTGCAAGATGAAAAAAGTTTCCAAATCTGTGGCACAACAATATGAACATACTTAACACTAGTGAACTGAATACTTAAGAACTGGTTAAGAAGATAAAATTTGAGGGGATCCCTGGGTGGCTCAGCGGTTTAGCATCTGCTTTTGGCTCAGGGCGTGATCCTGGAGTCCCAGGATCCACTCCCACATCGGGCTCCCTGCATGGAGCCTGCTTCTCCCTCTGCCTGTGTATCTGCCTCTCTCTCTTTCTCTCTGTGTCACTCATGAACAAATAAGTAAAATCTTTAAAAAAAAAAAAAAATAGGCAGCTGGGTGGCTCAGTGGTTAAGTGCCTGCCTTTGGCTCAGGTCATGGCCCTGGGGTCCTGGGATCTGAGGCCTGCATCAGGCTTCCTGCAGGGAGCCTGCTTCTCCCTCTGCCCCTCTCTCTCATGAATAAATAAAATCTTTTTTAAAAGGGGCGGGGGGATGATGTTCTTAAGGGAAAAGGTGCATGACATCCATGACTCTAGATGGTTCAGAAAAAAATACAAGGGATGGGAGAAAGGAAGGGAAGGAGGGAAAAGCAAATGTGACAAAATGTTAATAAGTGAATAGTGATGAAAAGCACATGGGAGTTTTTTGTACTATCATTCCAACAACACTCTAAGTTTGTATTTATTTCAAAATTTAAAAGTTTAAAATATGAAAAGTGGAAACTTTTTTTTTTTTACAGAAAACAGCTAATAAGTGTAAATAACAGAGTTAGAAAACCCCCAATGAAACAAATGACTGGACCAACGATAATAATCAACCACTAGGTGAAAGGGAAAATGTACTTTTACAATGAAGAAATCTGGCGGGCATCACACTAAGCAAGGAAACTTAGCATTGTAAACAATGGGGCAAACTAATATGTGGCAGTTTCCACCACCTTATTTATGGATCCTCACTAGCAGGAGGAGAACCAGACATTCTGTTGTTCCTGATGTATGACAATATAAATTATATGTTATCACCTATAAAGTATCTGTGCCAAACACGTTTGACCCAAATTTAATCAAGCCTCTCTAGACCTAACTTCCATCCTATAGGAAATAAAAGGAATTAACGAAACCAGTTAAAAGACATTTTAAGCATTCAATCAGAAAATTCCTAATGTGTAACACTCTTGACTTTTTGTCAATGCTAGGGCAGCCCGGGTGACTCAGCGATTTAGCACCACCTTCAGCCCAGAGTGTGATCCTGGAGACTCAGGATCAAGTCCCACATCAGGTTCCCTGCACGGAGCCTGCTTCTCCCTCTGCTTGTGTCTCTGCCTCTCTGTGTCTCTCATGAATAAATAAAATCTTAAAAAATAAAAAATTTAACGCCAGAGACTTAATGCTAACTACCTTAGGCATAATAAGGTAATAAGGTATGCCTTAGATATTATGTTTTTAATATTGCCTTCAGTGGGGCAGCCCAGGTGGCTCAGCGGTTCAGCACTGCCTTCAGCCCAGGGCATGATCCTGGAGACCCAGGATCAAGTCCCACATCAGGCTTCCTGCATGGAGCCTGCTTCTCCCTCTGCCTAGGTCTCTGTCTCTCTCTCAGTGTCTCATGAATAAATAAATAAATAAAATCTTAAAAAAAAAAAATACTGCCTTCAGTGGAGTCTGGTTTAAAATTAAAAAGTGTGGAAGAATTATATTTTTTAATTTTTTTTAAGATTTTTATTTATTTATTCATGAGAGAGAGAGAGAGAGAGAGGCAGAGACACAGGCAGAGGGAGAAGAAGGTTCCTCGTAGGGAGCCCAATGCAGAACTTGATCCTGGGACCCAGATCACACCCCAAGCTGAAGGCAGATGCGCAACCGCTGAGCCACCCAGGCGTCCCATTTTTTAAAGATTTTTTTTATTTTCTTATTCATGCGAGACACACAGAGAGGCACAGACATAAGCAGAGGGAGAAGAAGGCTCCCTGCAGGGAGCCCCATGCGGGACTTGATCCAGGGACTCCAGGATCACACCCTGAGCCGAAGGCAGACGCTCAACTACTGAGCCACCAGGGCATCGCAAGAATGACATAATCTTAAAGAGATACATCATGAGATATTTAGGGGACAAAGAGCATGATATGTGCTACTTAATTTCAATTGATTGTTGGAGGAGGAGGTAGATAGAGGGCTAAAGCAAATGGTTAACTGTTAGTAACAGGTAAATCTACATGAAAAGTTAATAGGTGTTCATTCTTGCAACTATTCTGGATGTTTGCAATTTCACATAAAAGATGGGGGGAGAGTTAACAGAATATTCTACATACAAAGAAAGGGAAATTGGGGCAGCCCAGGTGGCTCAGCGGTTTAGCACCGCCTTTCAGTCCAGGACGTGATCCTGATCCTGGAGACCTGGGATCGAGTCCCATGTCAGGCTGCCTGCATGGAGCCTGCTTCTCCCTCTGCCTGTGTCTCTGCCCAACCCCCCTCTGTCTCTCATGAATAAATAAATAAAATCTTTTAAAAAGGGGGGGGGATTGTCCCTTAAAAGTATCTAAGTGGGACAGTGAATACAGCAGGTGCCTGTAACAAACTCAGCCTCAGCACAGTTTTGCACTTATCATCCCACCCAAGGAACTACTCAAAACAGGTAAGGCATTGTGCCAAGTACTACAGGGCACAAAGTAACAGGAGACAACCACACACACCCTAGGCTAACTGGAGAGAGGAGTTACAAATAAGGGAAAAGTGACTTAAGACCTCATTAATGGTATGATATTTAGCTGGATTTTGAGGAATGGATATGATATGAATGGTCTGAGAGGAGGGAGACAGGCAAAGAGCTTTCAAGTAAAGGCTAAGGAGCAGAAATAAACCAGATCTGTGTGAAAACGGATCCAGCAGTTATGAGGAAAGGTTCTGTAGAAAACCCACTTATTCCATCATTTCTCAATTTTTATACTGCCTAGCTTTATGAATACAAAAATATAAGGCAATGAGGGCTCCTAGGTGGCTGAGTGGGTGAGCATCTGCCCTTTGGCTTGGGTCATGATGCCGGGGTCCTGGGACTGAGTCCCGCACTGGGCTCCCCACGAGGAGCTTGCTTCTCCCTCTGCCTATGTCTCTGCCTCTCTATGTCTCTCATGAATGAATCTTTAAAAAAAATATATATATATATAATATATATAATATGAAAATGAAGTATCTGCCTTCAAAGAGGCTCACAAAGTAGTGAAGATACACAAAATACATTAATTAGAGATATGCACAAAATGCTTTAATAACACAGGGAACAGAATAGCTTACCAGAGGAATGAGACTAAATATTTAACAAAGATATTTGAGTTAATCTTTAAAAACTGAAAAAGGGGGAGGGGAGGCAAAAAGGTGACAGGAGTCAAAAGTACAAACTTCCAGTTAAAATTAAGCCATGGAGATGTAACATACAGCATAGTGACTATAGTTAATAATACTATATTGCATATATGGAAGTTGCTAAGAGAGGAAATCTTAAAAGTTATCAAAAGAAAAAAATTCGTGACTGTTTCGCAACGGATGTTAACTACATTTATTGAAGCCATCATTTTACAATATATACAAATATTGAATCATTATGTTGTATACTTTGAACTATTATGTTACCTGTCAATTATACCTCAAAAAAAAAAAAAAGAAAAGAAAAGAAAATGACCTCGCCAATTAAATTCAAGTCACAGGAAGAAAAAAATGCCAAAATTTACTAAATGCTTACTACCTATCACTCTTTCATGTTTGAAATAACTATTCTAAACATTCTTATACATAAGGAAATTGAAGTTCAGAGTTTAATTAACTGACCCAATATAAAAAAGCTGGTTAGTCGTGAGCCTATTTATTTATTTATTTATTTATTTACTTATTTATGTATGTCACATAGAGAGAGAGAGAAAGAGGCAGAGACACAGGTAGAGGGAGAAGCAGGCTCCATGCACCGGGAGCCCGACGCGGGACTCGATCCCGGGTCTCCAGGATCGCGCTCTGGGCCAAAGGCAGGCGCAGACTCACATTTAAATCTGTCTGCAGGGATCCCTGGGTGGCTCAGTGGTTTAGCGCCTGCCTTCAGCTCAGGGCGTGACCCCTGAGTCCCCGGATGGAGTCCCACATCGGGCTCCCTGCATGGAGCCTGCTTCTCCCTCTGCCTGTGTCTCTGCCTCTGCATGGAGCCTGCTTCTCCCTCTGCCTGTGTCTCTGCCTCTCTCTGTCTCTCATGAATAAATAAATAAAATCTTTAAAAAATAAAAATAAGATAAATAAATAAACCTGTCTGCAGCTGAAAGCCATGACCTTTCTAATACTAACCTGCTCTGAGAATTTATAAGCTCTCAAACTATGACTATACAGTACAATACAAACATTATGAAGTCAGTCCTCCACCAGAAAATATTACTAAAATGTTCAAGGACCAGAAAGGAGGAGAGTAACGTGGGTACGACTTTCCAACACACTTAAGAGTTTCTGCGTCTAGAACTAATTCAAGTCTTTTGCAATGGGAACAGAAACGTTACCAGAGTGTGTTCAAAGAGAAAAGGTGTTTTTTTTTTAATTTCTCTATTTTTTAAGATTTTATTTACTCATTCATGGGAGATACAGAGAGAGAGGCAGAGACACAGGCAGAGGGAGAAGCAGGCTCCATCCAGGATCACGCCCTGGACTGAAGGCAGCGCTTAAACCGCTGAGCCACCCTGGGCTGAAGGCGGCGCTAAACCGCTGAGCCTCCGGGACTGCCCATGTTCAAAGAGAAAAGTTTTTAACCCTATGTCAAAGACCCAAAAAAAAAAAAAAAAAAAAAAGGCATTTTTAAGCATTAAAACTATGGCCTGGCAACTTACTCGTCACACAACATATTACAGCAACAGAGAAACCTTCAGCATTCCACTAAGAAGAAGAAGAAAAATAAATACATACATACATACATACATAAATAAGATAGATAGATAGATAGATAGATAGATAGATAGATAGATAGATAGATAGAGGGATCCCTGGGTGGCGCAATGGTTTGGCGCCTGCCTTTGGCCCAGGGCGCGATCCTGGAGACCCGGGATCGAATCCCACATCGGGCTCCCGGTGCATGGAGCCTGCTTCTCCCTCTGCCTGTGTCTCTGCCTCTCTCTCTCTGTCTGTGACTATCATAAATAAAAATAAAAATAAAAAATTTTAAAAAAAAAAGATAGATATAGATAGATAGATAGACAGACAGACAGATAAAGTGGGGATCCCTGGGTGGATCAGCGGTTTGGTGCCGGGCTTTGGCCCAGGGCGCGATCCTGGAAACCTGGGATCGAGTCCCACGTCGGGCTCCCTGCGTGGAGCCTGCTTCTCCCTCTGCCTGTGCCTCTGCCTCTCTCTCTCTCTCTCTCTATATATATATATATCATGAATAAATAAATTTTAAAAAATCTTTAAAACAATAAAAAATAAATGAATGAATGAATGAATAAATAAACAGACATAACATCTTACAAGCAAAACTTTCAACACAAATAAAATCTTGGAATATGGGATCCCTGGGTGGCTCAGCGGTTTAGCGCCTGCCTTTGGCCCAGGGCACGATCCTGGAGTCCCAGCATTGAGTCCTGCATCGGAATCCTTGCGTGGAGCCTGCTTCTCCCTCTGCCTGTGTCTCTGCTTTTCTCTCTCTCTCTCTCTCTCTCTCTCTCTCTCTCTCTGTGTGTGTGTCTCTCATGAATAAATAAGTAAAATCTTTAAAAAACAAAAAAAATCTTGGGATATTTGACAGAAAACTGAGGCAATCCAGAATCTTAAAACAACAAATCTGCAATGCTTAAACAAGTGGTAAGTTCATGACATTTAAGTAAATATATGTTGATAATGAAAATTTCTAGCCTACAATTACTACTTTATCTAAAAACAGTCGTAGGGATCCCTGGGTGGCGCAGCGGTTTGGCGCCTGCCTTTGGCCCAGGGCGCGATCCTGGAGACTCAGGATCGAATCCCACGTCAGGCTCCCGGTGCATGGAGTCTGCTTCTCCCTCTGCCTGTGTCTCTGCCTCTCTCTCTCACTGTGTGCCTATCATAAATAAATAAATTAAAATTTAAAATAAATAAATAAATAAAAATAAAAACAGTCGTAAAAGTCCTAATTTTTTTGCTAAGCAACCTCAAAAGGATTCCATATATATTCATAAGCGACTTTTACCAGTATTTCTGTCAATATATTCATAGTTTTAAAACTTTACTATAACTTTACTTCCTTATTCAGAAATATGAAAGTTTGAACTTGGACAATAAATAACGTGTTTTTCCCAAAGTAATGTGAGAAATATGGAGTTATTACTTAACAAAAAAAAAAAAAAAGAAAAAAAACTATGAATAAGCATCGTAAGTGGCTAGTAAAAGACTAATTAAAGCCTTAGGTCAAGATAAAACCGTGATGGCAAAAATCGGACCTTGGACATTTTAATATTTTTCACCAACCAAAGAATTCAAGTCATCAACATCATAAAGATTTGCAACTAAATCATTATGATGTAAGGCCAACTTTCTTTTTTTTTTTTTTTTTTTTTTTTTTAATTTTATTTATTTATGATAGGCACACAGTGAGAGAGAGAGAAGCAGAGACATAGGCAGAGGGAGAAGCAGGCTCCATGCACCGGGAGCCCGACGTGGGATTCGATCCCGGGTCTCCAGGATCGCGCCCCGGGCCAAAGGCAGGCGCCAAACCGCTGCGCCACCCAGGGATCCCAAGGCCAACTTTCTAACAATATTCTTACCACGTGTAAGAAAAATTAATATTTTCCGTAAATTTCAATAAGATAGACTACAGAGCTTCAAGCTCTGCGCAAACTCAAACTGGCACAGTACTTTATATTCTAGGCAAGGAGACCAATTAAAACGTGCAAAAGTATCTTAGGGTAATTAAACATGGGCGTCAACTGCAATTACGAGGTGCGCCTGCGTGGCCCAGGAGGTTAAGCATCTGCCTCCGGATCCCGAGATGCAGCCCCACGTGGGGCTCCCAGCTCAGCGAGGAGTCTGCTTGTCCCTCTACTTCTCCCTCTGCCCCTCCCCCCCCCATGCTGTCTCAGTCTCTCTCAAATAAAATCTTTTAAAAATGCAGTTAGGATTAGGAAGGGGGAAATGCCACCGTGGGAACAATGAGCGTGCTCCGTTTGAACAGTCCCTAAAAGTCGTCCGAATTAAACAGTCCTACCACCGCCTGCATCACTTTCAACAGGCAAACAAACGCTGCGCGCGCTGGATGTCCGGAGGGTTCTTAGAAGTCAACTCAGCGCTCCCAGGAGGTGGGTGTTCCTTTAACACGGGGTGTTTTGTTCACGCTCAGGTGTCTTCCAAAGTTCCTGAACAGCTAAAGTCACGTGTGCAGAAATTACTTCCAAACATTCACGACGGGCTTGCCGCACGGAATCGCTAACTTTTCCCGTCTGGTTTACAGAGACCCAATTACGGAATTCCCTACCGACCTACCTTCCTCTTTCCTCGGAACAGTCACGAACCACAAGGGTTACAACCGCTTAGCATCAACATTTATTTCCTTTTCCAAAAACAGGGTTTTCTCTGAGATCCTAAACGTCTGGCTGTCAGAAAGCGACTTAGGAACAAAAGCGGAGAGGCGGACGGAGCTAGCGCGGGGGCACCGGCGGTAGCAGGTTGAAAGCAAAGAAAACGGGAACTTTTCCGGAGGAGACTTTCTTGCTTGTCAAACGGTGGGTTTACCCCTGTTACAAACACCCACTTCGAGCGACGGTACCACCGAGACTCCGCCTGCCGCGGCTTCACAGGTTTCGCAGGAACTTCCCGAGACCCCTTGAAACCACGTTTCCATTCGATTGTCGGCTCGATGTCCCGGCTCTCCCGCCCCCAGGCTCCAGCTAACGCGTCTCCCTCCTCCAAACTTCACGTCCCATCCGTGGCCTACCCGACTAACGTCTCGTCGCCACCAGTTCCCGGCCAAGGGCCTCAGTCCTGCGTGCCCCTTCCTACCCGGCCTGCCTCGAGCCTCCAGCTCCCTCCCCTAGAGCTCGGACCAGCCTCAGAGCGCGCTCCCGACCACAATCCTCCCGGCTCACCCAACCTGTCCCCAGGCGCCCCTCCAGGCCCCCAAAGCACGCAACGGCCGAGCCTGAAAATGGCGGAAAGTGCCTCGGCCTGCTGCGGGCTGGGGGTGCCGTGCGGCAGCTGCACTCACCCGCCGGCGCCGAGCAGAGCTCCCAACGAACGGCGAACGAAGGGGTCGTCCTCGCTGTCGGGAACGTCTCTCCCGCCCGGCCTCTTCCCTCCGCCCCTCTCAATCCCTCTCCTCCAAAGCAGCAGCCGCCATCTTCCCCTACGAGCCCCCGAGCGCACGCCCTGGCGTCATCGCGCACCGTCGAACGTCATACGTCATGCGCGCCTGGGGCGCCTGGCTCCGGCGGCCTCCGTCTGCGCAGGTGCCTAGGTAAGGGGCGGGGCCGGGCCGGGTCCCCACGCGGCTTCGCTGCGGGCTCCCTTTGTTCCCGCGGAGAGGAAGTGTGCGCCGCCCCCGGAGGACGGCTGAGGCCTTCCGGCTTCCCTCACCCCGGGGGCTCCGCTTGGTGCCCTGAAACACACCTGGATTCTCAAAATTTGAATAAGAGATTTGCTGGCGGGCGGTGTATGGCGCAGCCCGCCGACAGTGACGTCGTGGGCAAGCACCTGGCCTTGCTGAGTCTGAGCGGGGATGCAACTGGGGCTCCTGCGCTGTTTTGAACGTCTTAAAGATTTTATTTATTTATTTGAGAGACAGTGGGAGACGGACCACAGAGAGGGAGAAGCGGCCTGAGCAGGGAGCTGGATGGACCCCAGCGCCTGGAGGGCAGGAGCTGAGCTGAAGGCAGACACTGAGCGGACTCCAGACGCCCCTATTTTAAGCATTTTTTTTTATTTTTATTTATTTATGATAGTCACAGAGAGAGAGAGAGGCAGAGGGAGAAGCAGGCTCCATGCACCGGGAGCCCGACGTGGGATTCGATCCCGGGTCTCCAGGATCGCGCCCCGGGCCTAAGGCAGGCGCCAAACCGCTGCACCACCCAGGGATCCCTATTTTAAGCATTTTTTAGAAGATTTTACTCATTTGTTCCTGAGAGGCAGAGGGAGAGAAGCAGGCTCTCCTCTGAGAAGGAGCCCATGCGGGGCTCAGTCCCAGGATCAGGCCCTGAGCTAAAGGCAGGTGCTCAAAGGCCCTGAGCCACCCAGGTACCTATTTTGAGCGTTTAAATGAATGCACTTTGCTTAGTCAAGCAGGAAGTTGGAGTTTACATTACCTGGAGCGAATCGTGCCCGTGGGTTATCTCCTTTCCTCAGAGGCTGACCAAGTTATAAAAACTGAGTCGGATGCGACAACCACTTTGGAGAACTTCTAAGTGTCTGTTCCAGTTAAGTTCATACTCACCTGCTACCCAGCAGTTACAGCGCAACTGGAGTGAGTGCATTCGTCTACCTGTGGCTTATACAAAAGTGTTCACAGCAGCTGTGATCAGAGTGATCAATCACTGGTAATCCAAATGTCCCATCAGTAGTTTTGCCAGTAAATGGGTTGTGTTGTGGTCCTACAGTGAACTACACAGCCACATGAAATAATTACTGATAGACACAACTATCACGGGCACTGTTACGTAGGGCACAAAAGAGGACACTGGACGATTCCTTGGTTTTTGTTGTTGTTGTTTTTTTTTAAGATGTTATTCATGAGACACAGAGAAGCAGACACACAGAGAGAGAAGCAGGCTTCCTGCAGGGAGCCCGATGCGGGACTCAATCCTGGGTCTCAGGATCACGCCCTGGGCGGAAGGCAGACGCCCAACCACTGAGCCACCCTCCATTTTTTATAAGGTTCAGAAATGTATAACTTCCAAACAAGTTGTCTTCTAAGTTTTGGGAAATAATACAGCAATATGAATCAAGGATTTTTTTTCTTTCTTTTTTTTTTTTAAGATTTTATTTATTTATTCTTGAGAGATAGAAGGAGAGACAGAGCCAGAGACACAGGCAGAGACAGATCCAGAGGGAGAAGCAGGCTCCATGCACCGGGAGCCCGACGTGGGATTCGATCCCGGGTCTCCAGGATCGCACCCCGGGCCAAAGGCAGGCGCCAAACCGCTGCGCCACCCAGGGATCCCATGAATCAAGGATTTTAAAATATTGGGGAGCCTGACCGGCTCTATTGGTAGAACATGCAACTCTTGATCTCTGGGTCATGAGTTTGAGCCCCACCGTGGGCAGAGAGATGACTTAAAAACGTTTCAGGGACACCTGGGTGGCTCAGCGGTTGAGCATCTGCCTTTGGCTCAGGGCATGACCTGGGGTCCCAGAATCGAGTCCCACATTGGGCTCCCTGCATGGAGCCTGTTTCTGTCTCTGCCTCTCTCTCTCTCTCTGTCTCTCGTGAAATAAAAATAAAAGATTTGCTTTTAAAAAATAAAAAAGTTTCAAATAAATAATAAAAAAAGTTTCAGCCTGGGTGGCTCACAGTTTAGCGCCTCCTTCGGCCCAGGGCGCGATCCTGGAGACCTGGGATCGAGTCCCACGTCAGGCTCCCTGCATGAAGCCTGCTTCTCTCTCTGCCTGTGCCTCTGCCTCTCTCTCTCTCTCTCTCTGTGTGTGTGTGTGTGTGTGTCTTTCATGATTAAATAAATAAAATCTTTAAAAAAAAAAGTTTCAAAATTAAAGACTTTTATAGGCAGATGGGAGTGGGAAGACGGAAGTTATACTAGACACAAGGTAGATTAGGGCGTCATGCCCCAGGCCAAAGGCAGACGCTCAACTGCTGAGCCACCCAGGCATCCCTAAATAAATCATTAAAAAAAAAAGTAGATTGGGGTTTTGTTTGTTTGTTTTGTTTTTGTTTTTTTAAAAAGGTAGATTGTTGGAGACCTGGGATCGGGTCCCACATCAGGCTCCCTGCATGGAGCCTGCTTCTCCCTCTGCCTGTGTCTCTGCCTCTCTCTCTCTCTGAATAAATAAATAAATCTTTTAAAAAAAATAAATAAATAAAAATAAAAAGGTAGATTGTTACAGTAAGATCACTTTGCTTTAGAGAATGGCAGGAGTCTATCAGGCCAATTACTTAACTAGTGCTGATTAGGTGATTCCTGATTAACTGGTTAAGATCCCATTTCTGGGAGAGCCAAAATTATGTTGTCTTGTTTTTGTGATGTGGGGCTAAACATAAATGACTCCAATTATGGTGGTCTTGTTCTTAACACTAGGATATGTGAGAGTGTATATACCCCTAAAAGAATATGGTAGAGTGGGAATGGGAGGAGCAGGGATGGGTGGTATGGAGGAACTCATAACTCAGTCACCAAACCACTATTTAAGCAATAAATAGTACTGCCCTGCATATTCTCTAACTTCCAGGTACAGAATAAACCAGTCCTCAAAGAGTCCCTTGCAGTACAACAATTTGAGTTCCATGTGGTTAAGTGTAGGATGGGATGACAGGAACCCTGAAGGAAAGGCAGGATTCTCACCAGCTGAAGTGGGAGAATGGAGACAGGAAAGTGACCCTCAGTAGTCTACCCTTAAGTAGGGTTCTAAAAGAAAAGTATGCTTCTCCCTCTGCCTGTCTCTGCCTCTCTCTCTCTCTCTCTCTCTCTCTCTCTCTCTCTCTCGCTGTGTGACTAAAATAAATAAATAAAAATTAAAAAAAAAAAAAAGGGATCCCTGGGTGGCGCAGTGGTTTAGCGCCTGCCTTTGGCCCAGGGCGCGATCCTGGAGACCCGGGATCGAATCCCACGTCGGGCTCCCGGTGCATGGAGCCTGCTTCTCCCTCTGCCTATGTCTCTGCCTCTCTCTCTCTCTCTCTCTCTCTCTCTCTCTCGCTGTGTGACTAAAATAAATAAATAAAAATAAAAATAAAAAAAAAAGAAAAGTGGCAAGCAAGTGGTCCGTTCTAGATATTATAACTACAAGTGATAGGGAAGGCATTCAAGCATAATAAAGTGTCCTGATCCTTGAAAATTCTTAAGATGTGCTGCATTAAAAGATCAATCTAATAATAACTAAAAGCTATTCATATTCATACCACTAATCATGCAAGTCCTGCTGGGAAAATTATTTTTTTAATTGACTAGGAGATAGACTACAAGTATGCAAACAGTTATATTCTATAGAATTCTATGCAAGTGATCTACTGTCTCCAAAAAAGTTATTTTTTTAATAAATTTTATTTATTCATGAGAGACACAGAGAGAGAGGCAGAGAGAGAAACAGGCTCCACACAGGGAGCCCGACATGGGACTCGATCCCAGGTCTCCAGGATCATGCCCTGGGCTGAAGGCTGTGCTAAACCGCTGAGCCACGGGGGCTGCCCTCCAAAAAAGTTATTAAAGAATAGAGGCATTGAGGCACTTTGCTGGCTCTGTTGGTAGAAAACACTTCTTTATCTTGGGGTTGTGAATTGGAGCCCAACACTGGGCATAGAGCTTACTTTAAAAAAAAAAGGGCAGGGGGGCAGCCCCATTGGCTCAGCGATTTAATGCTGCCTTCAGTCCAGGGCGGGATCCTGGGGACCCAGGATCGAGTACCATGTCGGGCTCCCTGCATGGAGCCTGCTTCTCCCTCTGCCTGTGTCTCTGCCTCTCTCTCTCTCTCTGTGTGTGTCTCTCATGAATAAATAAATAAAATCTTTTAAAAAATTAAAAAATAAAATAAACGGACACCTGGGTGGCTCAGTGGTTGAGCGTCTGCCTTCGGCTCAGGTCATGATCCTGGAGTTTCGAGATCGAGTCCCACATCGGGGTCCCCACAGGGAGCCTGTTTCTTCCTCTGCCTATATCTTTGTGTCTCTCATGAATAAATAAATAAAATCTTTTAAAAAATTTTAAAAAGAGGGACAACTGTTATAGACTACTTGTGGATTAGAGACTTACAAAAAAAATCAAGTGAGCAGAATTAAAGACCTAATTGACTTTGTTAAGTGATTCCTAAATCCTGAAGCATCCCATCCAGCAAAAAGAAAGGAACGAACTCCAAGGAGCTACACAAAAGGAAGAGTTTTATAGACAGATATGGAGTGGGACAATTAGCAAAAGAAAAGTAAGGATTGTTTCAGGGAAGGTCACCGTCCCTTGCGGAGGAGGACAGTCTTATTAGGTAGAATACCTCAACTTCCTTTGGGGCATGGAGAGGGCCCATTCGACTGTCTTGAGGAAGAAAAATTCCTAATATCTTTCAAGATTCTTCTAGCTAATCTAAGAATAAAATGGACACAAAACAGATTAACAGGAGAAAAAAGCTAGGTTAATTACATGTGCAAGGCAGCCCAACAACAAAATTCAGACCCAAAGAAATGATGAGGGCAGGCAATTTTATAGTTTTTAGACAAAAAAGAATAGATCTGGGCAGCCTCGGTGGCGCAGCGGTTTAGTGCTGCCTGCATCCCGGGGTGTGATCCTGGGGACCTGGGATCGAGTCCCATGTCGGGATTCCTGCATGGAGCCTGCTTCTCCCTCTGCCTGTGTCTCTGCCTCTCTCTTGCTCTCTCTGAATGAATAAATAAATAAATCTTTAAAAAAAAAAAAAAAGAATAGATCTCTGAGGCATTAGTACAATGAAAATTCATGTTAATGAGCTTCAATTAGTAAGGAATTATATTTTATTTTTAAAGTTTTATTTATTCTCATGAGAGACAGAGAGAGAGAGAGAGGCAGAGATACAGGCAGAGGGAGAAGCAGGCTCCATGCAGGGAACCCGACACGGGACTGGATCCCAGGTCTCCAGGATCAACGCCCTGGGCCCAAGGCAGATGCTCAACCACTGAGCCACCAGGGGGATCCCCTAGTAAGGAATTTTAAACAGAATTAGTGCAGGGGGAAATTAGTAAAATGTAACAGCATTATTTATATAGACTTTTCAGCTCTAAATTCCATATCTCTAGTAATAAGAATGTATCTTTACCTCCTGGTATAGAGAGGATACCTTTCACATGGGAGATTTATTTCCTATTTTTCTGGAGACAAAGGGGCATCAGAGTTCTTTTTGGATTGGCCATTTAAGTAACTTTTATTTTAAATGGTCAGTGCATGGAACACCTGGGTGGCTCAGTCAGTTAAGTGTCTGTCTTCAGCTCAGGTCATGATTTCAGGATCTGGATGGAGCCCCACACTGGGCTCCCTGCTCAGTGGGGAAGCTGCTTATCCCTCTCCTTCTGCCTGCAGTCCCCCTGCTTGTACTCTCTCTTTCTGTCAAACAAATTAATAAAATATTTTTAAAAATTAAAAAATAAAATCAGTATGCCAGGGCATGTGGGTGTTTCAGTCCATTAAGCATCTAATTCTTGGGCAGACCGGGTGGCTCAGCGGTTTAGCAATGCCTTCAGCCCAGGGTGTGATCCTGGAGACCCAGGATCGAGTCCCACATTGGGCTCCTTGCATGGAGCCTGCTTCTCCCTCTGTGTCTCTGCCTCTTTCTGTGTGTCTCTCATGAATAAATAAAATCTTTTTTTTAAAAAAAAAAGCATCTGACTCTTAATCTCTGCTGTAGTCTTAATCTTAGGGTAGTGAGATCAAGCCCTATTTTGGGCTCCATCCTGGGCATGGAGCCTACTTAAAAAAATAAGTAGGGGCATCTGTGTGGCCCAGTCAATTAAGCCTCCGACTCTTTCTTTTTTTTTTTTTAAGATTTTTATTTATTCATGAGAGACACAGAAAGAGAGAGACAGAGGGAGAAGCAGGCTCCATCCCAGAACTCCAGGATCATGCCGAACCAAAGGCAGAAGCTGAACCGCTGAGCCACCCAGGCGTCCCTGCTTTTTTTTTTTTTTTTTTTTAATGGCTGAATATCCTTAAGGGGGAAAGGGAGGAAAGAGGGAAATAGATAATACAAGTTGGCTAGTGATAGATGAGTGAGAGTTCATTATGTCATTCTATTATTGTGTGTATTTGAAATTATTTTTATTCCATTTTTTAAAAAGGTTTTATTTATTTATTCATGAGAGACAGAGAGAGGCAGAGACATAGACAGAGAGAGAAGCAGGCTCCATGCAGGGATCCTGATGTGGGACTCGATCCCTGGACTCCCGGATCACGCCCTGGGCCAAAGGCAGGCGCTAAACCGCCGAGCCACCCAGGGATGCCCTTGCCTGACATTTTCTTTAAAAAAAAAAAAAAAAAGAAGAAGTTGGGATCCCTGGGTGGCTCGGCGGTTTAGCGCCTGCCTTTGGCCCAGGGCGCGATCCTGGAGACCTGGGATCGAATCCCCACATCGGGCTCCCGGTGCATGGAGCCTGCTTCTCCGTCTGCCTATGTCTCTGCCTCTCTCTCTGTGTGTGTGTGTGACTATCATAAATAAATAAAAATTTAAAAAAAAAAAGGTTGAGGGGCACCTGGGTGGCTCAGTCAGCTAAATGTGTACCTTCAGTTCAGGTCATGATCCCGGAGTACTCCCTGCCTGGAAAGGAATCTGCTTCTCCCTCTCCCTCTGCCTCTCCCCCAGCTTGTACTCTCTCTTGTCACTCTCTCTCAAATAAATTAAAATATTTAATTAATTAATTAACTAATTAATAAAAGGCTGAGGGGCATCTGGGTGGCTCAGTCAGTTATGTGTCTACCTTCAGCTCAGGTCTTGTTCCCAGGGTCCTGGGATCGAGCCCTACATCAGGCTCCCTGCCTGGCAGGGAGTCTGCTTCTCCATCTCCCTCTGATCCTCCCTCTTGCTCATGCTCTTGTGCTCTCGTGCTCTCTCTCTCTCAAATGAATAAAAAAATAATAAAATTAAAAATAAAAACATTTTTTAAACTCTTTAAGAAATAAAAAAAGTAGAAGTTTGAATAATTATCTCATGAATGGGGGAGCTTTAAGTAGTCTCTCCACCCAACTAAAGTCTCTAAATACCAAAAGTAATGTATATAAGTTTCCTTAAATACACAGTTCTGAAGTTTTGAGAAAACAAAAATCCATGTTAGAATACCACATACACAACTACAGATTTGGCCTGCAAAGCATGCCAGGGGAAAAGAACACTGGACCTCATGTCAATAGGCCTGAATCAGAGTATTGATTCTACCACCCGGTGAATTGATGTTGGTCTCTATTGCTTCCACTGCAATGTGTTTTTTTGTTTTTTTGTTTTTAGATTTTATTTCTTTATTCATGAGAGACACACACACACACACACACAGAGAAAGAGGTAGAGACACAGGCAGAGGGAGAAGCAGGCTCCATGGAGGGAGCCCGATGTGGGAATCGATCCTCGAACTCCAGGATCAAGCCCTGGGCCAAAGGCAGGCACTAAGCCGCTGAGCCACCCAGGGATCCCTCCACTGCAATGTGTTAAAGAAAAAAAGGGATCCCTGGGTGGTGCAGTGGTTTGGTGCCTGCCTTTGGCCCAGGGTGCGATCCTGGAGACCCGGGATCGAATCCCACGTCAGGCTCCCAGTGCATGGAGCCTGCTTCTCCCTCTGCCTATGTCTGTGCCTCTCTCTCTGTGACTATCATAAATAAATACAAATTTTAGAAAAAATAAAATAAAGAAAGAAAGAAAGAACAAAAAAAGGAGGGGCACCTGGGTGGCTTAGTTAAGTGTCTGACTTTTGATTCCGGCTCAAGACATGATCTCAAGGTTGTAGAATCAAGCCCCACATCAAGCTCCTCTCTCAGTATGGGGTCTGGTTGTCCCTCTCCCTCTGCTCCTCCCCCTGCTCTCTCTAATAAATAAAATCTTAAAAAAAGAAAGAAGAAAGAAAGAAAGAAAGAAAGAAAGAAAGAAAGAAAGAAAGAAAGAAAGAAAGAAAGAAAGAAAGAAGAGATAACATGCCAAAAATGGAGTTGCTTGTGCTAAGCTCCGCATCAGCAAACCAAGATGTAGTATCTAAACTAATTGTAGGGATCCCTGGGTGGCGCAGCGGTTTGGCGCCTGCCTTTGGCCCAGGGCGCGATCCTGGAGACCCGGGATCGAATCCCACATCAGGCTCCCGGTGCATGGAGCCTGCTTCTCCCTCCGCCTGTGTCTCTGCCTCTCTCTCTCTCTCTCTGTGACTATCATAAATAAATTTAAAAAAATTAAAAAAAAATAAATAAACTAATTGTAATTTCAGCCTTTCCCAGGAACTTTAACCAGTCAATTGGAGTTACCTGATCAGCTCTGGTGAGGTCATCTACATGATAGACACCTGCTCTTCCTACAGAGGAAGGTGACCTTGCCTGAAACAACCCACTCTTTGCTAGAAACTTACTTTTTTCTATCCCCTTTTGCTCATAAAAGCCTCCCATTTTGTTCAGCTCTCCAGAGCTCCATTCTGTTTGCTAGATGGGATGCTGCCTGATTCATCAATCATTAGTAAAGCCAATTAGGTCTTTTTTTTTTTTTAAGATTTAATTTATTTATTCATGAGAGACACAGAGAGAGGGAGAGAGAGGCAGAGGGAGCAGGCTCCATGCAGGGAGCCTAATGTGGGACCTGATCGCAGAACTCTAGGATCATGCCCTGGGCAGAAGGTAGATGCTCAACCACTGAGCCATTAGGCATCCCCAATTTGGTCTTTAAATTTAAGAAGTTGAGGGGATCTGTGCATGGCTCAGCGGTCCCCATCTTCCCATAAATTGTCTTCTCTCCCTTAGAAGTTGAAGACCTACCTCTACCCTCTTCTCCTTAGTTCAGGATGGCATATAAGTCTAAGCTGCCTGACTG
This sequence comes from Vulpes lagopus, assembly GCF_018345385.1. NCBI lineage: Eukaryota > Metazoa > Chordata > Mammalia > Carnivora > Canidae > Vulpes > Vulpes lagopus. Next base: position 2,576,138 of record NC_054847.1, on the reverse strand, counting down.
TGGGTCTAATTTTTTTTCTTTTTTTTAAAAAAAGATTTATTTATTATCTATCTATCTATCTATCTATCTATCTATTTATTTATGATAGACATAGAGAGAGAGGCAGAGACACAGGAGGAGGGAGAAGCAGGCTCCATGCCAGGAGCCTGATGTGGGATCCCGGTTCTCCAGGATCGCGCCCTGGGCCAAAGGGAGGCGCTAAACCACTGAGCCACCCAGAGATCCCCTAATTTTTTTTTTTAATGGCTCTATGCCTGGGGCATCTGGTTGGCTCAGTGGTTGAGCATCTGCCTTTGGCTCAGGTTGTGATCCTGGGGTTCTGGGATTGAGTCCTGCATCAGGCTCCCCCACAGGGAGCCTGCTTCTCCCTCTGCCTGTGTCTCTGCCTGTTTCTGTGTGTGTCTCATGAATAAATAAAATAAAAAATAAAAACTTTAAATGGCCCTATGCCCAATGTAGGGTTTGAACTCAGGACCCTAAGATTAAGAGTGCATACTTTACTTACTGAGCCAGCTAGTGCCCTGCCCTGTGTGGATCTCAGATTCTTATGGGGCTCCTTTACATATGTAATTAAATTCATTTTTCTCTTGTTAATCTGTCTTCTGTTAATTTAATTAAGAGGCCAGCCAAAAGGGTAAAGGAAAAATTTTTCTTCCCCTACAGGTATCATTTTAGTCCAGATATAGGCAGACTGTTCCTGCAGTCTAGTTAAAAATAGCTTTACATTTTAAGGGAGAAAGAAAGAAAAAGAAAGAAAGAAAGAAAGAAAGAAAGAAAGAAAGAAAGAAAGAAAGAAAGAAAGAAAGAAAGAAAGACTAACAATATGTGACAGAGAACATATGTAATCCGCAAAGCCTGAAATACTCTCTGACCCTTTTTTTCTCTGACCCTTTATAGAAGTTTGTTGACCCTTGCTCTAGTCCAAGCCACGTTTGTGTGAACCTTTGCACAATCTCCTATGTCCCCACTTCCCTTTTTCCAGGTTTCCCCTCCCACCTAATTCTAGTTCTCTACACTGCTGCCAGAATGACCTGTTTGAAACAAAAATCAGATCTTCTTTCTTTCTTACTTAAAACCTCCTAGTAGCTTCCCAACGTGCAGAGTATAAAATCCAAACCCCTGGGTCTGTAATCCAGGTCTGCTTACATCTGCAATCTCAGCTCCTAAATTTGTCCCTGATTTACAAAGCTCCAGCCATTTCAGCTTGTTTTCTCTGTACCCACACCCCCACCCCCATCCATGCCTTTATGTTTAGCATTCTCTCCTAATCTGGAATTCTCCCCAGCCCCCTCCCAGATTTTCCTTTTTTTTTTTTCCCCTTTTCTTGCTCTTTTTTTTTTTTTTTTTTTAAGATTGTATTTATTTATTCATGAGAGACACTGAGAGAGAGAGAAGCAGAGACACAGGCAGAGGGAAAAACAGGCTCCATGCTGCAGAAAGCCTGACGCAGGACTTGATCCCAGGACCCCAGGATCACGCCCTGGGCCGAAGGCAGGCGCTAAACCACTGAGCCACCCAGGGATACCCTCTCCCAGATTTTCCTATCCTTGGCAGCTCAAATAGCATCTTCTGAAAAAGGCCATCCCCAAGCATTGCATCTAGTACAGCTCCCAGGCTAATCTACGTAGCTGGTTTTTTCTTGTCTCTCCCCACTAGAACGCAGGCTCCAGAACTGAAACCTTCTTATCTTGCTCTCTTTCTTTAATCCCAACTTCATATGGTGGGCACTCAGTAACATGTGTTGAATGAATAAATGACCTGTGTTGATAAGGTTATATATAAAAGTATTAGAGAGGGATCCCTGGGTGGCGCAGTGGTTTGGCGCCTGCCTTTGGCCCAGGGCGCGATCCTGGAGACCCGGGATCGAATCCCACATCAGGCTCCCGGTGCATGGAGCCTGCTTCTCCCTCTACCTATGTCTCTGCCTCTCTCTTTCTCTCTCTGTGACTATCATAAATAAATAAAAATTAAAAAAAAAGTATTAGAGAGTAGAAGAGCATAAGGGCCTTATGGTGTTTTAAAAATTCTCGAAGTTTCAATAAGTTATATAAAACACTTAACAGTGCATAGCCACAAATACCTGGACTCGAAGGTCCAGGCTCCTGGCTCCTTCTCTATTCGAATGCAAATAAACCTTGGGAGTTCCAGGACCTGTGTATACACGTGAGTGAGAGAGAAAGAAAAGAGGAGATTCAGCTGGGTAGTACCCCAGGCCCAGACCAGTTACTAAAATATTTAAATATCTTTCTTTTTTTTTTTAAAGATTTATTTATTTATGATAGACATAGAGAGAGAGGGGCAGAGACACAGGAGGAGGCAGAAGCAGGCTCCATGCCAGGAGCCTGACGTGGGACTCGATCCGGGGACTCCAGGATCGCGCCCTGGGCCAAAGGCAGGTGCTAAACCGCTGAGCCACCCAGGGATCCCCTAAATATCTAAGTAACTTCTGACCACTCCCATCTGCCCAGGACCTTACGCTGATCTGGCAATTAGAGACTTAATGTCAGGCTGCACGAATGTCAATGGCCCCTAAGTCGTTAAATATTTTGAAAACCACCCCTGCTCATGGAGGGGCACCTGGGCGGCAGTTAAGCATCAGATTCTTGATTTCAGCTCAGGTTATGATCTCAGGGTTGGGAGATCAAGCTCTGCATCCAGCTCAGTGCAGAGTGGCTTGGGATTCTCTCTCTCTCTGCCCTTCTTCCCCCAAATAAATAAATAAAATCTTAAACACACACACACACACACACACACACACACGTTCATCGAAAATCAGAAACTGGCAGAAGCAAGTTTGAAAAACTGAAAAACTGTGAGGTCCGACAAGAGTCGAGCCAGACTCCCGGTTTTGCGGACAGCTGCCTCTGTGCAATCTTCTATAGGGAGGCAGAGGCAAGCTTTGATGATGATTATTTAAACCAGCCCATTTTCTGCACCAAGAACAGGACCCGCTAACGGTTTTGTTCTTCCACTTGACAGCCGCATATTACAACTGCCAGCCCCCTCATAGGATTCTGAAATGCAAATAGATGCTAAACCCTGTGTGGCCCAGCGGTTTAGCGCCTTCAGCCCGGGGCAGCCTGAGGACTCCCCTGCGTTGCTTCCCTTGTGCTGGAGCATAAACTCCAACAAAGCCTTGCGTGGAACTCTCCTTTGGCCTGTCAGTTTTTAGTATTCAGAGAGCCCAAGGGCTGGTTTGGTATCAGGGGAGGGGGCTGAGCCCTTTGCTCCAGTCTGTCCAGGTGAGTGCAGGCCTGGTAGGCAGGGGTCAGCAGGGGTGACATCCAGAGTTCCCTTGTGGGTGAAGGGAACAGAACTGAGCATTTGGCACTTTCCTGTCAAAGCTGAAGGAGAAGGCAAGTTCAGTTCTTAAGCGTTCCTTTTGGAAGTACAAATGTTTACCCCCTTTTGTATGTTTACTCAACTATCTAATTTTTACTTTAAGTCAAATAAAAAAAAATTTTTTTTAAGTAGGTACCACACTCAACATGGAGCTCCAACTCACAACCTCAAGATGGAGGGTTCATGCTCTGGGAAGCCTGGGTGGCTCAGTGGTTTAGTGCCTGCCTTTGGCCCAGGACATAATCTTGGAGTCCTGGGATCAAGTCCCACATCGGGTTCCCTGTGTGGAGCCTGCTTTTCCCTCTGTCTCTCATGAATAAATAAAGTCTTTTACCTTTTATTTATTTTTTTTAATATATTTTTTTTATTTATGATAGAGAGAGAGAGAGAGAGAGAGAGGCAGAGACACAGGCAGAGGGAGAAGCAGGCTCCATGCACCGGGAGCCCAACGTGGGATTCGATCCCGGGTCTCCAGGATTGCGCCCTGGGCCAAAGGCAGACGCCAAACCACTGCGCCACCCAGGGATCCCCATAAATAAAGTCTTTTAAAAAAAAGTTCATGCTCCTCCAGTGGAGCCAACCACGTGTCCCAAAATCAAAAAAAATTTTTTTTCCAAAATCAAAAATTTTTTAAGTTTTATAGTATTTTTCCAGCCTTATTGAGGTAACTGACATATAATACTATATTAATGATTATATATATAATTGTACATATATATTATGTGTGCATATATAAATATATATACATACATAGTGAAATGGTAACCACATCCATGACCTCACATAGTTACAGTTTTTTTTCCAGTGGTGACAACTTTCAAGATCTACTCTCAGCAACTTTTAATCATACAATATAGTATTATCTTCTTCAACAATTTATTTATTTTAGAGAGAGAGGGCACAGGAATGGAGGAGAGGCAGGGCAGAGAAGCTTCAAGCAGACTCCTCCCTGACTGCAGGGCCTGACACATACTCTGTCCCACAACCCATGAGATCATGACCTGAGCCCAAACCAGAAACCTGGTGCTTAATCAACTGAGCCACCCAGGTGCACCTACAATATGCTATTATTAACTATGGTCACCCTGCTGTGTATTATATCCCCAGGCCTTATTTTTTTTTTTTAAGATTTATTTATTTATTCATGAGAGACAGAGAGGCAGAGACATAGGTAGAGGGAGAAGCAGGCTTCCCGCAGGAGGCCAATGTGGGACTCAATCCCGGATCCCAGGATCACAACCCGAGCTGAAGGCAGATGCTCAGCCACTGAGCCACCCAGGCATCCCAACGCTGGGTTTTTTAGAATCCACATATAAGTGAGATTATATGGTATTTGACTTTCTCTGATATTTCACGTAGCATAAGGTTCTTAATGTCTATCTAAATCAAAATATTTTGGTTGTAAGCCATTTAGCTTCTGAAAAAAAGCTCACCTGTTTAATAGGTGAGAAATATTCCATGAACAGTGACCATAACATACCATACTATTTCTCTCTTGGAAAATGAATCAGCTCCCGACAGCTTTTTTGGTGTTCCAGATATTTGGTATACAATTTCCAGAAACAGAATCACTAGGTCAGATGTATGAACATTTTTATGGTACTCAACCCATTTTGGGGGATGCTTTTGTTTATACAACCTATGATCCTCTTCCCTCATCTGAGAACACCACCTCCACCTCCCCTCACCCAACCATGTGGTTCCTTATATCTGCAGTTTAGTGAACTTGGTGACACTGTCTCCACAGGACCAAATCTACTAGCGTACATGCCTGCTTTGTGTGTGCACATTCTCCGCCTTCCTTCGTACAAAAATATATAAACTCTATCCTCTTACTGTGCCTCTCCTCCACTTAGCCACTGGACCCTGTTTCTTTTTCCTCTATGTAAACTTTGCCATTGCACGTCTCTTCTATCCCACATGGCAAATTTTTCAGTCCCCCTGGGTCAGTCCCATTGACACATAAACATACACAAGTTCCTTCCACCTCCAATCCTCTTGACCCCTCAGCCTGTCTCCCCTGCCAGCTCCCTCTCCAAAGCCGCCCTCTTCACATAGGGCCCTACAACCCTTCCCTATACAGCCATACACCGCCCTCAGGTCCACTACCTTTTCTTTCTTTTTTTTTTTTTTAAGGATTTTATTTATTTATTGAGAGAGAGAGCACAAGCATGGGGAGAGGTGGAGGGAGAGGGAGAAGCAGACTCTCTGCTGAGCAGGGAGCCAGACATGGGGCTCGATCCCAGGACCCCAGGATCATGACCTGAGCCAAAGGTAGACACTCAGTCAACTGAGCTACTCAGGCGCCCCCCACTACCTTTTCCTATTTCTCCCAAGCTCCTTCCCACCTTTGGGCCATTACACTTTGTATTTTTTTTTTCCTTCCAAATTTTTTTAAAGGATTTTATTATTTATTTATTTATTCATTCATTCATTCATTCATTCATTTATGAGAGACAGAGAGAGAGGCAGAGAGAAGCAGCAGGATCCTCGCACCAGCGTGGGACTCTATCCCTGGAACAGGATCATGCCCTAAGCCAAAGGCAGACGCTCAACCACTGAGCCATCCAGACTCCCAAGATTTTATTTTTTGGGGAGAGGGCATGTGTGAGAGAGCACAAGTCAAGTGGTGGAGAGGGAGATCAGGCTGCCCATTGAGTGGGGAGCTCAATGAGGAGCCCAATCCCAAGACCCTGGGATCATCACCTGAGCCAAAGGCAGCTACTTAACTGACTGAGCTACCGAGGTGCCCCTAAAAAAAAAAAAAAAACTTAAAAAATGAAACCTCTATAAAATATCTTCACGCTGCCTATGTTCTCTGGTATAAACTTTATTAGTCTGTTGATTGCCTGAAGTTAGTGATTCTAACTTTAATGATTTATCACTTTAGAGAGAGAGCAGAAATGGGAGGGGCAAGGGAGAAGAGAGACTCTCAAGCTGACTCCACTGAACAAAGAGCCCAACACCCAGGCCAACACGGGACCCAATCTCACAATCCTGAGATTAAGATCTGAGCAGAAACCAAGAGTTGGATGCTCAACTGCACCACCTAGGTGTCCTGTAATTTTAAATTCTTACATCAAGTCTGTCCGTGTATTTTTTTTCTTCTAAGTTTAGAAAGTACTGTTTTCCAAGTACTTGTGACGTCCAGTTGCTTTTGCATATGGAGAAACGTTAAGTTCATTTTACAAGCTCTCCACAAGAATGTGTTTAAGACGTGCATGGCCACAAGATGGTGTTGACGTGGCTTCGGAGACAGAGGTAGAACTTACTAAAAGATACCAGTCGTGAAACTGGAAGTATCCTGCCCCTGGGACACATTTATTAGAATTACAAAATATGAGTTTTGGAAACCGTAGAAGGTGATAACATCTTGACTTTATTTATTTTTTAAGATTTTATTTATTTATGAGAGACACACACACACAGAGAGAGGCAGAGACACAGGCAGAGGGAGAAGCAGGCCCCATGCCGGGATCCCAATGGGGGACTCCATTCAGGGTCTCCAGGATCACGCCCTGGGCTGAAGGCGGCACCAAACCACTGAGCCACCCAAGGCTGTCCACATCTTGACTTTTAAGTTCAGCATAAGTTACCAGCCCGCTGAAAAGGCAAAATGAATTAGGAAAAGTGGTTCTTACCAAAAGATGAAATATTCACCTTCACTATTGCCAAATGTTTCCTTAAAATCACTTTCATCGTTTTGTCTATAAGCATTAGTAGTACAGGCAGATTTTTTTTTTCAGGCAGAATTTTATTTTTAAAGATTTTGAGAGACAGAGCACGGGGGACAGAGGGAGAAGCAGACTCCCCATTGAGTGCAGAGCACAACCAGGGGGAGTTTGATCCCAGGACTGCCCGGGATCCTGCCCTGACCCAAAGTCAGATGCATAACCAACTGAGCCACCCGGGCACCCCAAGGTAGATTTTCTTTCTTCTTTCTTTTCTTTTTTTTTAAAGATTTATTATTTATTCATTCAGAGAAAGCGAGAGAGAGGCAGAGACACAGGCCGAGGGAGAAGCAGGCCCCATGCAGGAAGCCCGATGCGGGACTCAATCCCGGGACTCCAGGATCACACCCCAGGCTGCAGGCGGCACTAAACCTTTCTTTCTTTCTTTCTTTCTTTCTTTCTTTCTTTCTTTCTTTCTTTCTTCATTCAGAGAGAGCGAGAGACACAGGCAGAGGGAGAAGGCAGGCCCCATGCAGGAAGCCCGATGCGGGACTCGATCCCAGGTCTCCAGGATCACACCCCAGGCTGCAGGTGGCACTAAACCGCTGCGCCACCGGGGCTGCCCCCAAGGTAGGTTTTCAAAAGCAGAACTTGTATTACACAAAAAAACTCCCTAATGTATAGAAAATGATATACATGATTAAACTCCAAATTGTGATTAATGGTCCTATGATTACTGCTGCTTTTGTCAACAGTTAATCTACCTGAAATCCTTCTTTCAGTGGCCTGCAGGACAGCTGTGTTGGTAGCTGAGAGCTGTTTTGTCCAAACCAGTAACCACGGGCCACTAGTAACTATTTAATTTTTTTAATTTAAATTGAGTAAAACTGGGGATCCCTGGGTGGCGCAGCGGTTTAGCGCCTGCCTTTGGCCCAGGGCCTGATCCTGGAGACCCGGGATCGAATCCCACATCGGGCTCCCTGCATGGAGCCTGCTTCTCCCTCTGCCTGTGTCTCTACCTCTCTGTGTCTCTCATGAATAAATAAAATCTTAAAAAATAAATAAATAAAATGCTGTTCCTGAGTCTCACCAGGCTGAAGTGCTCAATAGCTGCATGTGGCTATTATCTCCCATGTTGGACAGGGCAGAGAATGACACCTTTGGCTTGTCATTCAAAGCTGCCAGGTATATTCTGGGCTGCTTGCCCACCACCCTAACTCATGGAACCCTCTGATTTTCTCACTCTGGTACATTCTTGCCTCTCCTTGAAGCTCCAGACTGACCTTTCTCAAAATAGGGGCTATTTACTCAGCATTTACTATTAAGTGCCTACTCAGTGCTGTGCAAAGCGAAAGGAGTTGCACGTAACCCTAGTCCTAAGATTCAGTGGCACACAGACCTGCTTCTCTGCTACCATTCACCACCTTCTGCTTCTAGTCCACCCACCTGCACTCCTGGTGACGATCAAGGAAGACTGCAGACGTGTTACTATCAAGTGCTACTGGCACCCGAGATCTACCTTGTTTGTTTTATCCAAGCCTGCATACAGGTATTTTTGTCCTGTCAAGGTTCCTTACAGCAATATAACGGCAGTGACCACATGTCTATTTTTCACAAGTGTCAGTTTAGATCCTTTTTTTTTTTAAAAAAAAAGATTTATTTGTTCATGATAGACAGAGAGGCAGAGACACAGGCAGAGGGAGAAGCAGGCTCCATGCCAGGAGCCCGATGCAGGACTCGATCCCAGGACTCCAGGATTGCGCCCCGAGCCAAAGGCAGGCGCTAAACCGCGGAGCCACCCAGGGATCCCATGCAGTTTAGATCCTTGATGATAACTGCTTTTTTTTGGTTTTGTTTTGTTTTTGTTTTTGTTTTTTTGATAACTGCTTTCATTCTAAATTATACCAACACACACACACACAAAAATTATACCAACGCTGGTCTGACCTTTGGCTCATAACTCCCCGCAGGAAAATTTAAATATGAACTGAGTATTAGGGATGAGGCAATTCTGGTCAATGTTCCCAAGTGCAATAATGCTACTTACAAATAAAGTATTTTTTAAAATGCACGCTTAAGTATTTCAATCAAGTGTCGAGCTGCTTTCAACTGCATCTTAGCAAAAATAGAGGTGAAGCAAATATTATCTGTTAAATGTAGGTGATGAGCAGATAGGTGATTAAAGTACTGGTCTTTTGAGCTTCCCTGTTTAAATTTTTCATAATAAAAATTGAAAATGTCGTACCACTGGCATATCCTGCAGGCTTCAGCAATTTTGCCTTTCATGTTTTCCTTTTTTTATTGCTGAATAGTATTCTGCTATTTGGAATATGTACTTTATTAATTCACCAGTTGGTGGGCATGCAGACTGATCCGTTACTGGCTATTATAATACTACAATGATCAGGGATCCCTGGGTGGCGCAGGGGTTTGGCGCCTGCCTTTGGCCCAGGGCACAATCCTGGAGACCCGGGATCGAATCCCACATCGGGCTCCCGGTGCATGGAGCCTGCTTCTCCCTCTGCCTGTGTCTCTGCCTCTCTCTCTCTCTCTCTGTGACTATCATAAATAAAAAAATAAACAAAAGATACTACAATGATCATTCACATGCAAGTCTATGTAGGTGTCAGTGGTTTTATAAATAAGCTTAAAACATTAATGTTTAAGAATGGCTTGTGCTACTCAGACTTTATTCAGTGATGCTTCTTCAAGCCTTAAGTTGAATAAATAAATATTCATTAAACCAGAATGTCAATTTTCAAGAAAAGTTTCTTCCAGTTAATTTTGCTTTCTGAAGAGGGTTTTCCCTGCCTAAGGATTTTATTTATTTAACAGAGAAAACGAGTGAAGGGGCAGGAGAGGGAGAAGCAGACTCCTCGCTGAGCAGGACCCTGAAATCATGACCTGAGCTGAAGGCAGATGTTTAGCTGACTGAGCCACCCAGGCGGCCCTCAAACTTTTGATTTAAAGGTAACGGAGAATAAAAAAAGAAAGAAAGAAAGAAAGAAAAAGAAAAAGGAGAATAATACATGTCAGACACTAACAGGCTCTCTTTAGTAATCTTCTGAAAATATCTACAGAATAGATATTTATTATCCACATTTTAGAACTCTGAACACTGATGAATCTCAAAGAAGTGAGACTGCCCTAAAATTAAAAGATTATTTCCTTCAAATAATGACCAAGAATATTGGTGACTTAGAAACCATGTCATTTCAGAAGTCAAAAGAATTTTTTTTTTTTTTTTTAAAGATTTTATTTATTCATGAGACACAGAGAGAGGCAGAGACACAGGCAGAGGGAGGAGCAGGCTCCATGCAGGGAGCCTGATGTGGGACTTGATCCCAGGTCTCCAGGATCACGCCCTGGGCTAAAGGTGGCGCTAAACTGCTGAGCCACCCCAAAAGAATTTTTTGGGGGGCTGCCCCCAAAAGAATTTTTTAAAAGTTTGTTTTTGCCTTACCCAGCAGATATCAACCTATCAATTTTTCCCAAAGGTTTCATTTATTTATTTGAGTGAGAGAGAGCACAAAATGGGAGGAAGGAGCAAAGGGAGAAGGAGAAACAAACACCCCACCACGCAGGGAGCCCAACGTGGAGCTTAATCCCAGGATCCTGGGATCATGACGTGAGCTAAAGGCAGACATTTAATGGACTGAGCCACCCAGGTGCCCCGCCCTATTTATTTTTACTTTCAAGTAAGCTCCACACCCAGTGTGGGTCTTGAATTCACCACCCCAAGATCAAGAGTCATACGCTCTACTGACTGAGCCAGCCAGTTGCCCCAAACTATCTTAACTTTTAAAGCTAATTTTGTTGGTGCTTCTAGCAGGCTCGGTCAGTAGAGCATATGATTCTTGATCTCTGGGTCTTGAGACCTACATTGGGTGTGAAACCTACTTTTAAAAAAAAGGAAACAAAGCTAACTTTTTGTTCCTCCAATCTTTCTTTCTTTCTTTTTTTTTTTTTTTACATCATGTATTCATTTGGAGCCAAAAAGTGCTCCAAAGAAAAATCTACAAATTGTGAAGAAAATAGGCATAGTTCCTCTCAGCATAATCAAAGCTAGAATGTTTAGCTATTTTTTTTCTTTCAATCAGCAACGATCGTGCCTTGAATAAACTTCATTGGCTATGATAGAAAGCTAGAGTTATTTTTTTTTAAGTTTTTTTTTTTAAAGGTTTTATTTATTTATTCATGAGAGACACACAGAGAGGCAGAGACACAGGCAGAGGGAGAAGCAGGCTCCACACAGGGAGCCCCATGTGGGACCTGATCCTGGGTCTCCAGGATCACACCCTAGGCCAAAGGCGGACACCAAACCGCTGAGCCACCCAGGGATCCCTAGAGTATTTATCAAAGAGTTTCCCCCAACTAGCTTTACATCGAGTGACTTCACTGTAGTGGCTCAGGAAGGGGCAGGCTCCCTCCTTCCCAATCACCCCATGAGATATCACCTGCTGCTGAGTTGCATGACAGAGTTTGGACTGGACGCCCCATACAGGAGTTTCAAAATGTTCAGACCCTCAAGTCTGGCCCATGAAGGAAAAAAAAAAAAAATCTTAACCTCAGAGTGAGAAAATAGTGGTTTAGAACCACTGCCTCCAAATCTACATCCTTCAACAGTCAAGAAAAAAGGCCCAGTACTGATCAACCCCAAGGCTACGAGCCCCCCATGTTTGGTAGTTATCTTCAGGTATAACTACTTTCCCTGGTGAGCTTCTTCCTTGACTTCTGGGTTAAATACAATGATGCCAATGCTGTCTCAGTCATTAACGCCATCATCCTTTCTGTAAGAATTTCAGATGATGGTACACGTCTGGTTTAATTCTTCCTTTTGCGTTTATATTTGGGGTTCCTTCCTTGTTTCTTTAAAGTAGGCACCAAGCCCAATATGGGGCTTGAACTCACCACCCTGAGATCAAGAGTCACATGCTCTACCAACTGAATCAGCCAAGGGCCCCTTAATTCTTTCTTTTGCATTGAGGTAAGACTGTCGTTTCCTGTAGTTTCAAAAACTACAAATACGCTGAAATTAAAACATGAGATCTTAGGAATCAAATTAACACAGGGGCTAAAAAACTAAAATCTTAAAGAAAAGGGGTGCTTGAATGGCTCAGTCAGTGGAGCCTGCAACTCTTGGCCTTGGGGGTAATGAGCTCAAGCCCCACACTGCGGGGAGAGACTACTCAAAACAAAACAAACAAAACAGACAAACAAACAAACAAAAAAAACAAAGCCAAACACAACCTTAAAACAAAAACAATTTAAAAATAACACAGGTGCCAAAACTGTGGTAGAAGGTAGTCACTAGTGTAGCTTATGTGCGCATCACCCCTCACGCCTCCCCCTCCAAGAGGGAAGGCCAGGTTACCATGGTCTAGGAGCTAAGTCTAAACAGCAACCTAAACGGAGACCAAGCTGAGTTGTTCTAGCCAAAGGAAGCCCAACTGTCTTCTGCAACAGTATTTCCGTGTAAGTCAGCTCCAGACACCTGGTCCGTGGTGATGGGCTTGGGACACAGTTCCCTCAGCAGTGGAGCGATATTTGGAGACTAATATTGAAAGCTGCGCTTGGTCTGGATATCATCAAGAATCTGCTGTAGCTCCTCATCTTCAAACCGCCCCTCCAAGCTACAAGAAGAAAACCAAAAGAAATGAGTATCTCAGGAATTGACAATGTTCCCTATGCTCTTCTGAACACATGCTCATCTTTGAGCACCACTTACACACTTCTCCATTTACCTCTAAACACTGACACCTCTACCTTCAGCTTTATTTCTGCCATTCCTTTTAAACACATATGAAGTGTTTCAAAGATTTAAGAAAGTATAAAAATATGTTAACCCTAACAGCTACCCCTGCTTGATTTAGATTTCTTTAATAAACACAACAGGAATAAATTAATGGCTCTGTGTATGCTCCCCCATTGCAATACCTTACCCAGAATAATAACCATTATCCTGCATTTGTATTTATCATTCCTATACATATTTTTAAACTTATTATTATATACATATATAAAGGTATCTACAAGCCATATGCAGCACTGTTTTCAAACTTTTAAGAAATGACATTGTAATACATTTATCCTTCTGCAATTTTTTCACTCCAAATTGATTCTGGTATTAGTTATTACTCCATATTGTTCCAGTTCATTAATTTTTGCACTGCTACATAAATGATTTATCCATCCTCTCGTTTACTGACTGTCAAGCTTCTGTTAGCACTAACACTGCAGTAATGAACATTAGAATACATGCCTCCTTATAGAATGGTATGAGCTGCTTTTAGGCATGTACCCAGGAATGGATTTTTAGATAACAGGGTATAATCATCTTTAACTTTACTACATGTAGCCAAACTGCTCTCCAAAGTGACTGTACTGATTTGCACTCCTACCACCAATGTGAGAGATTCAGCTGGTCCACATTTCTGCTAACAGCTGGCATGGCTACAAATCACATTCACACCCTGTTGGTGCTATCTGTCCCGATTTTAAAAGTACATACTTTTTAGACAAAGTGATTCTACTTGTAGGAATCTTATACACAGAACTCAGCACAGCGGTGCTTACCTTGGTATCAGTGCCTTTGACTCCTCAGCAGTCTCTGGGCAAAGGTTGGCCAAACAGGCCAACTCAAACTTATGAAGCTTCTTCTGGAGCAACAAGCTGATCATGGTGAAGAAAATCAAAACAAACAAAATCAAAGAATGATGAGTAGGAAAAGAGAATGAAAGGTAGTTAACAAGTATGAAAAAAAAAATAAAGCACTTCCAATTATTTCTACATGGTTAAGCTTGGCTGCAAAATCTACTTTAAATTCACTTCCTGTTCCTATTCTTGGAGAACACAAAGTTACAATGAAATCAGGCAGACACAAAAGCAATCAGAGCACATCAGGCCTGAGAACCCATTTTAACTTTTGAAAAATTACTATGTAATTTACGGACTGTACAACCTTCCCCAAGAATTTATTTTGCTGTTCTCTGCTTTTAGCAATGTACCTTGCTTCTTTCATCATTAATTTTATTACAAATACATGATGTTTGTGTATTTTGACTTGGGAGGAAATTCTCTTAAACTTATCTAAAAGTTGATTAAGCGTCTGCCTTCAGCTCAGATCATGATCCCAGAGTCCTGGATGGAGCCCCACAGTAGGCTCCCTTGCTCAGTGGGACTCCTGCTTCTCCTTCTCCCTCTGCCTGTTACTCCCCCTGCTTGTGTTTTCTCTCCCTGTCAAATAAATCAATAAAATCTTATGAACTTACCTACAGAATAAATATAGGCATACCTTACTTTGTACGAATATTTGTGTAAACTGCATCTTCTTTTATTTTTGCATCTTATTTTAAATGCACTTCTATTCTAGTTCAAATTGTCTAAAACACTGTCAAATCTTATCTTGCCTTCTTACACATTTAGCTCTTAAAATAAGAGTTCATCCACAGTAAATCTGGTTTCAGAGACCTTAATTATCTGTTCAGAAACAAAACATTTACTGTGATTATTCTATTATAAGCATTGTAGTTATCATACAAAATTCTGAAAACACAGAAGAACAGAAAAAGAAAAGCTACCCATATCATTACCTAAACAAAATTAATGTTATTATCTTAGTGTACCATTCCAAATACTTTTCTGTTTTAGAATATAAACTCACACATTGTTTCATAACTTTGTCACTCAGTAAAAGCTATCTTAATGTATTTAATATTGTAAACTTACTAACATGGGAAATTTATAAAATAGTGTATATATCTGTGTGGAGGGATTTGTTATTAAATGAACTTATGCTCAGGGATCCCTGGGTGGCTCAGGGGTTTAGCACCTTCCTTCAGCCCAGGCCGTGATCCTGAAGTCCCATCAGGCCCCGCATCAGGCTCTCTGCATGGAGCCTGCTTCTCCCTCTGCCTGGATCTCTGCCTCTTTCTCACTCTCTGTGTCTCTCATGAATAACTGAATAAAATCTTAAAAAAAAAAAAAAAAAAGCTCACGTATAAACAATACAAAGAAACACCAAAAAGGTGAAAATAACGTGAAATCCTGAGAAATAACTATTATCATTTTCATGGAGATTCCCCTTCCCTTCCTCTTTATAAAAATTTTTGAGAGATATAATTAAAATAAACAAAAGAGGGGATCCCTGGGTGGCTCAGCGGTTTGGCGCCTGCCTTCGGCCCAGGACATGATACTGGAGTCCCGGGATTGAGTCCCACGTTAGGCTTCCTGCATGGAGCCTGCTTCTCCCTCTGCCCGTGTCTCTGCCTCTCTCTTTGTCTCTCATGAATAAATAAATAAAATCTTTAAATAAAATAAAATAATAAAGTAAAATAAAATAAACAAAAGAAATCGTAACAAATGTTATTCTGATTGGCCTTCTTTCAGTCAACAACACAGAAGTTGTCTTCCACATGAGTACACGAATAACTCCACCCTGAAGACAGCATTCCAAGACTGTGGATTTATATACCAAATTTCCTGTTGTAGAACATTTCAACTGTTCCCAATTATTCACCATTTTATTTATCTTTTTCTTACAAGAGAAGGAAGACTTTTCTTTTTTTTAAAGATTTCATTCATTCATGAGACACACAGAGAGAGGCAGAAACATAGACAGATGGAGAAGCAGGCTCCATGCAGGGAGCCAGATGCAGAACTCGATCCCAGGATCCAGGGATCATGTCCTGAGCCAAAGGCAGATGCTCATCCACTAAGCCACCCAGATGCCCCAAAGAAAAGAATTTCAAGCAGACTCCCCGCTGAGTGCAGAGCCCAACAAAAGACTCATTCTCTTGGGATGCCTGGGTGGCTCCGCAGTTGAGCGCCTGCCTTCCGCTCAGGGCGTGTTCCTGAGGTCCCAGGATCGAGTCCCATGTCGGGCTCCCTGCATGGAGCCTGCTTCTCCCTCTGCCTGTGTCTCTGCCTCTTTGTCTCTCATTAATAAATAAATAAAGTTAAAAAAAAAAAAAAACCTCATTCTCACGACCCCGAGATCATGACCTGAGTCTAAACTAAGAGTCAGAAGCTGCCCATACCCCAGTAGGTGCCCCTCCAATTTACCATTTTAATAATGTTTTGAACATCATGTATACTTCTGTGTATACTTGATTGATTACTATGTTATGTGGGTTTTGGTTTTTTTTTTTAAGATTTTATTTCTTTATTCATGAGAGACACATAAAGAGAGAGGCAGACACAGGCAGAGGGAGAAGCAGGCTCCATGCAGGGAGCCCAATGTGGGACTCGATCCCAGGACCCCGGGGTCACACCCTGAGCCAAAGGCACTCATCTGCTGAGCTACCCAGGCATCCCAATTACTATGTGTTTTATTTTTTTATTTTTTATTTTTTTAATTTTTATTTATTTATGATAGTCACAGAGAGAGAGAGAGAGGCAGAGACAGAGGCAGAAGAAGAAGCAGGCTCCATGCACTGGGAGCCCTATGTGGGATTCGATCCTGGGTCTCCGGGATCGCGCCCTGGGCCAAAGGCAGGCGCCAAACCGCTGCGCCACCCAGGGATCCCTTACTATGTGTTTTAAAGATAAATTCCTAGAGGTTGAATTACCTAGTCAAAGGATATGAGTCTTGAGATAGAGAGTGCCCTAGAAGTGCTTTACCAGTACACACTTCCACTAGCAATAAATACTATTTCCCCTACTCATTACATGTAGGTTTCTCAATGTTTAATCTTTTCAAATCTACTTACCTCTTTTACTATTTCTTTGATTTCCTTCAAGATGAGCATTATTTCATGTGAATTAGCTAGCCATTTGAAGTTCTCATTCAAACTGAGCCTCTAATTGGAGACTGTACATTTTTAAAAACTGGTGTCATCTCTTATTATTCTTTGTTGGAGTTTTTAATATTAAGGATATAAAAAATTAAGGCTATCAATCCTTTCCCCGTTTATTTACACTTACATTTTGCATATGGCATTTAACTTGATGTAGGGAAGTTTAAAGATTTTTATACAAATTCATTTATTCACTATTTATATTTAGTGCCTACAATCAGGTTACACAGTGATGAATATGACCAAGTTCCTGCTCTCACAAAGCTTATATTCAACTAGTCAATCAAGTTTCCCCTCATTTAAAAGTCTTACTAACCACAGCCAAAATAATACAAACATTCATATTATCACAAAGCACTTTTATTCACCATGGTTTGTATTCAAATCCTTAATTCCTTAGGAATTAAGTTTGGTATAAGGTATAGGTTTTGAACTTTGTTTTAAAATATTTCCCCTCGGGCAGCCCGGGAGGCTCAGCGGTTTAGCGCCGCCTTCAGCCCAGGGTCTGATTCCGGAGACCTGGGATCGAGTCCCATGTCAGGCTCCCTGCATGGAGCCTGTTTCTCCCTCTGCCTGTGTCTCTGCCTCTCTCTCTCTCTCTGTGTATATCTCATGAATAAATAAATAAAATCTTTATAAAAAAATAAAATATTTCCCCTTTAGGGGTACCTGGGTGGCTTAATTGGTTATGCCTCGGACTCTTGATTCTGACTCAGGACATGGACTCAGGGTCTTGAGATGAGCTCACAGTGGGCTCCACGCTAGGTGGGGAGCCTGCTTAAGATTCTCTCTCTCCCTCCCCTCTGCTCTTTCCCCACCCTGAGTGCTTTCACTCACTCTCTAAGTTATAAAAAAAATTATTTCCCTCTGATCTTTTTTTTTTTTTTTTTTTTTAAGATTTATCCATTTATTCGTTCAGAGAGAACGAAGAGAGAGGCAGAGACACAGGCAGAGGGAGAAGCAGACTCCATGCAGGGAGCCGGATGCAGGACTCGATCCCGGGTCTCCAGGATCACACCCCGGGCTGCAGGCGGCGCTAAACTGCTGCGCCACCAGGGCTGCCCCCTCTGATCTATTCTCATACCAAAGTGTCACCACTTTAATTGCTATCAGTTTTTTTTTTTTTAAGATTTTATTTATTTATTCATTAGAGACACAGAGAAAGGCAGAGATATAGGCAGAGGGAGAAGCAGGCCCCCTGCAGGGAGCCCAATGTGGGACCTGATCCCGGAATCACACCCTGAGCCAAAGGCAAACGCTCAACCACTGAGCCACCCAGTCGTCCCAATTGCTATCAGTTTTTAATGTGTTTTACATCTTTTAGGACAAATTCTCCCCTTCATTTTTCTCAAAAAAAAAAAAAAAAAAAAATTTTTTTTTTGACAATTCTTACAAGAGCCTAATGCAGGGCTCCATCTCATGACACTGTGATCATGACCTTAACTGAAATCAAGAGTCAGTCATTCAACCAAGCCACCCAGACGATCCCAGTATGGCACTAAATGTATACATTAATTTGGGGAGAACCAACATGTTTAAAATACTGAATGTGTAAGTCTACTTTCATCTGTCCAGGTCATCTCCTAGGCCCAACAGCTTGTAGTTTTGCTCGGAAGCTCTGCAAATTTCCCTCCAATCTTTTCTCCATGCGTACATTCACTTTTTAGAACAGATTATTCTTCATATACAATTTTATCACCTTCATTTTCTGCACACTTAACATGGGAACATCTTTCGATTTCATTTTCTACCACAATTTGAATGACAATATATTCACCAAATGATTTACCACTATTTATTTAATTACTGTTGAATGTTTATGGTTTCTCCCTGTCCTTGGCTATTATAAGTAGCTCTCTGAAAAGTATCTGTGTATATACATCTTTTTTTTGTATACCTGCTTTTCCTAAGGACAGTACTTCTCAAACATTTTCACCAGAGCAGAGCACACAAGTATCCCTAGGTGACCTGGGGGGCACAGGCTCAAATGACTTTCTGCATCTGTAAGGTTTTAAGTCTTGTAATTTAATTCAGAATTCACATATATTTTTTGTTTTATTCAACAATATGCTGGTATCTGTTTGTTTTAATGTAGAAGTGTTTTAAATCACCTACCATCAAATAAAACTGATGTTTGAAGATGTGTTTTTTCCTGTGGCTTCCTATATGCCTTAGTACATCATGTTTTTCCAGGTTACCCAATTTGAGAAGCAATGCCTTAGAAAAAAATGCTAAAGGCTGCCTTCTGAGAAGTACAGCAAAGATTCAGAAAGAATGCTCCTGATTTATACTTAATTACATATAAAGATCCTGAAGACATTTTAAATAAACAATAAGCCCACTTTATTAAAAAACTCAAAAAAAAAAAAACTCACAAACACTGTTATGTGTTATATATATATATTTTTTTATACATTATATAAAATATATATGTGAATACATGGAAAAGATCTGGAAGGCTAATAACCAACTAACAGTGGTTACTGTGCAGGATAACCACTGGGATTTTAGGTATGTGGAAAGGTGGACAAAAAGAATTTTGATCTCATAAGCAATTTTTAAATTTCAGACAGATATTATTTTTCTTACATTAAAGGTACAGATGAAAAAAAGAAAAAAAGAGGTACAGATGATGACCATGGGATGGCAGTGGTGGCAGTGGCAGTAGAAGCAAAAGCATTTTACACACAGATGTCCAACAGTTTGGATTAATAAAAACTTTCTTTTAGCACTCACCTACGGACACTGGCAATGGTCTCTCTGTTTTTGAAACGGCTGAAACGGGCTGTATAATTTAAAGTTTTCATGAAGACCTCAGAAAGTTCCTGTTCATCCTCTGCACTCTCATTCTGTTGCTTTCGATGCTCCAGAAGCATATGAACTTCTGAATTTAGTAATGTCTCCGCTGTTTCAAACTCTATTTGTGAGAAGCATAAATGTCAGCTCAAAGTATTCTTCAAAAGCAGCTTCTAAATGTTCATTTTGCCTTCAAGACTAACAGCAAATTTCTGTCCCTGCATAAATCCAGAGGCCCAATATCCCACAGCTTTATCTTCATCCAGACCAGTCTACCGCAAGGGACAGTAGAGTTCATGAGATACTAACACTTAGCTCAGTCCAGCTAGACAGTTTCTAACATCAAAGAACCTGACCTGGATGTGCTACAACACAGGATGTGTGTTGTGATATGTCACAACAATGACATATCATTATCCTATAATAACACATCATTACCCTAATTAGGCCAGTTAGGATTTTCAAAATAGAGCATAACCAACAATTATTTCTCTGTAGCTTGCATGAACTGATAATCTAGTTCCACAATACTAATATTATGCTCTCAACTTTAAGAATTATTACATCTTAAGGAGGGCCAAGTATTTGGAAACACACATTAATAACGCATCCCAAATTCTATTTTTGTACCTGTACAAATCTGTTATTTACTCATTCACCCAGATCACTACCTATTACATACTAGGTATTGGACTTGTCCCTACCCTTGGGCAGCCCGGGTGGCTCAGCGGTTTAGCGCCGCCTTCAGCCCAGGGCCTGATCCTGGAGACCCGGGATCAAGTCCCATGTGAGGCTCCCTGCATGGTGCCTGCTTCTCCCTCTGCCTCTGCCTCTCTCTCTCTCTCTCTCTGTGTCTCTCGTGAATAAATAAATAAAATCTTTAAAAAATAAATAAAAAATAAAAGTCCCTACCCTCTAGATTTCACTATCACACAAATCTTGTTACTCATTTATTTTTTTAGCTTCAAGTTTTTATTTAAATTCCAGCTAACATACAGCATATTATTATTTTCAGGTGTATAATTTACCGATTCATCATTTACACATGACACCCAACAAGTGCCCTCTTTAATACCCATTTCCCATTTAACTTATCCCCCCTCCCCTCCAGCAACCCTTAGTTTTTTCTCCGTAGTTAAATGTCTGTTTTCTGGTTTGCCCCTTTTTTCTTCCTATGTTCATCTGTTTTGTTTCTTAAATTCCATGTGAGTGAAATCACATAGTATTTGTTTTTCTCTGACTTATTTTGCTTAGCATGATACTCTAGGTCCATCTACGTTATTGCAAATGGCAAGATTTCATTCTTTTTTATGGCTGAATCATATTCCATTGTGTATGTGTGTCACATCTTTATCCATTCATCAGCCAATGGACATTTGGGCTCACCCGATACTCATTTAAAAATAATCCTCATTACTAAATAAATATTTAAAATATTAAATTAAAAATTAAAATAATAAGAATCCTCTTGGGACACCTGGGTGGCTCAGCAGCGGGCATCTACCTTCGGTCCAGGGTGTGATCCTGTGGCAGGGGGCGTCCGGGGATCGAGTCCCACGTCCGGTTCCTTGCATGAAGCCTACATTTCCCTCTGCCTCTCTCTCATGAATAAATAAAATCGTTAAAAGTAATAATAATCCTCTTCTTGAATAGGAAGAATACCAGTGAGCAAACTTTAAAAACTGGATTTGGGCAGCCCCCGTGGCCCAGTGGTTTAGCACCGCCTTTGGCCCAGGGCATGATCCTGGAGACCTGGGATCGAGTCCCATGTCAGGCACCCTGCATGGAGCCTGCTTCTCCCTCTGCCTGTGTCTCTGCCTCTCTCTCTGTGTCTGTCATGAATAAATAAAATTAAAAATAAAATAAAAACTGGATTTATTTATTTTTAAAAGTTTATTTATTCATGAGAGACACAGAGAGGCAGAGACACAGGCAGAGGGAGAAGCAGGTTCCATGCAGGGAGCCCAATGAGGGACTCAATCCTGAGACTCCAGGATCACGCTCTGAGTCAAAGGCAGGCGCTCAACTGCTGAGCCACCCAGGTGTCCCTAGAATTGGTTTCTGACTGTTCCTTATCAGTGAGTTCCTCCACAGTAGGAACCGTTCATAAACATGAATTCATGTTTCTAATCCCACACTGAGGAATAATAATGAGGAAAATCCAAAATTACTTACAATTTAGCATTTCCATGGGTCATGGGTATGTTTACTATTGGGAAATCACTAATACCACCATCTGAGTAATGCCTCTTTCTCAGGCCAGGTGACAAGAACTTCCACTCTGCTTCCACAACCAACTGTGGGCTGGGTGTGTATGTGGGGTGAGGGGAACAATATTTTTATTTGAAAAGTTCTCATTACTCCTAAATCTAGTAGGCACCAAAAAGCTATTTTCTACCAGAGGTCAGCAGAGTTTAAGCAAGAGGAACCTCTCAGAGCTAATTCCTGTCCAGTGCAGGTCACTGCCCATTCTGTATCGATGCAGTGGTATACAAATAAAGAAACTACTAAAAAAATAAAAAAAATAAAAAAATAAAATAAAGAAACTACTGCTTCAGAGCAATGAATCAAGAGGACATGAAATATCAGGAGTGTATGGTTCCAGGGGTGCCTGAGTGGCTCCGTGGTTGAGAGTCTGCCTTCAGCTCACATTGTGATCCTGGGGTCCTGGGATTGAGTCCTGTAGCAGGCTCCCCACAGGCAGCCAGCTTCTTCCTCTGCCTCTGTGTCTCATGAATAAATAGAATCTTAAAAAAAAAAAGGAGTGTATGGCTCCAAATCTCCGAAGTGACAGTCACAAGTGACATGATAGGAGTAAAAAGCAGCAAAAGCACCTAAAGAATGGATTAGTCTCAGCTTCTGAGGCTGTAGCATTAATGCTACAGGGGCACTTGTGTGGCTCAGTTGGTTAAGCATCTGCCTTTGGCTCAGGTCAGGATCTCAGGGTCCTGGGATGGAGCCCTGCATCAGGCTCCTTGCTCAGCAGGAGGCCTGCTTCTGTTTCTTCCTCTTCCTACCGCTCCCCGCTCCCTCTCTGTGGGCTCTCTTTCATCAATAAATAAAATCTTAGCCAAAAAAAGAAAAGAGAGGAGAGGGAGAGGGAGAGGGGACGAAGGAGAGGGAGAGGGAGAGGGGAAGAGGGGGAAGAGAGAGAAGAGAAAAAAGAAAAGAAAGAAAAGAAAAGAAAAGAAAAGAAAAGAAAAGAAAAGAAAAGAAAAGAAAAGAAAAGAAAAGAAAAGAAAAGAAAGAAAAGAAAAGAAAAGAAAAGAGAAAAGAAAAAAAGAAAAAAAGAAAAAAAGAGGAAATCAAGAGGCTAAGCCAGAGTTACTAACAAGAATCATTTCCCAAGTTTATTACAGCTATTGATGCTTTTAAGGCTTCTGGAAAATTGGCCCAATGAAAGATGCTTCACTTTCTGTACTAAGTGAAAAGTACCTGTTAAAACAGGATAGCGCTTTCAGGACACCAGGAGGCCAGTCACCTGCCCCCATTCCTCACTCACGGTAATGTCCAAGTACTATTTACACATCACTCTCACTCCTTTCAAACAATGAAAGACCAAAGCAGCCAAACCAGGTATGTTATTCTTCCTCTGCACTGGTATTTTAAGAATAGCCACAATTTATTAATTCCCGTTCCTGTAAGAAAGAAAAATATTCCTTGGCCAGTACCTCAACTGTGAATGTTCTTGAGGACACTCCATTACAACCATTATGGTAAAGGTGGCAACTTCAGATGATCTTCTCATACTACCTATTTTTTTCTCTGGTACAAAATGTTCTAGGGGATTTCTTTAGCTGAGGGAACGGAGAAATGTGGATCATACTGGAGTGTATGGTTCCAGGGATGCCTGGGTGGCTCGGTGGTTGAGCCTCTGCCTTTGGCTTAGGGCATGATCCTGGGTCCTGGGATCGAGTCCTACACCAGGCTCCCTGTAGGAGCCTACTTCTCCCTCTGCCTAGGTTTCTGCCTCTGTGTGACTTTCATGTATAAAAAAAAAAATCTTAAAAAAAAGAGAGAGAGAGGGGGGATCCCTGGGTGGCTCAGAGGTTTAGCCTCTGCCTTTGGCCCAGGGCACGATCCTGGAATCCCGGGATCGAGGCCCACGTCGGGCTCCCTGCATGGAGCCTGCTTTTCCTTCTGCCTGTGTCTCTGCTTCTCTCTGTGTCTCTCATGAAAAAACAAATAAAATCTTAAGAGAGAGAGAGAGAGAGAGAGAGAGAGAGACGTGCAGGTGGCTCAGTGGCTGAGCCTCTGCCTTTGGCTCAGGGTGTGATCCTGGAGTCCTGGGATTAAGTCCCACATCAGGTTCCATGCAGGGAGCCTGCTTCTCCTCCCTTTACCTGTGTCTCTGGGTCTCTTGTGGATAAATAAAAAAAAATTTTATTTTTCTGGCAAACATGCTGTGAAAACTACAAACTCTCAAGACGCTTTCAGTTGCCTCACCTGTTCTTCCATTCCACAGAATTAGCACACATTTGTTTGCTTTCTATCTATAGCAAAGGCTTTCCTTATCTTTTAAGTTCTTACTGTTGTTTCTATGTATCTTCACATATATTTTTTAAAGCAAAGTACACCTCCAACATAGGGGTGGAACTCACCACCCCTGACCTCGAGATTAAGAGTAGCACGCTCTACCAACTGAGCAAACCAAGCACTCCCATATTCCCTTTTATTTAAAAGATTTTATTTATTTGAAAGAGAGACAAGCGGGGGGGAGGGGCAGAGAAGAGGAAGCAGTAGACTCCCCATTGAGCAGAGAACTGGACAAATGTCTAGATCCCAAGACCCCAGGATCATGACCTGAACCAAAGGCAGACAGACGCTTAACTCACTGAGCAACTCAGAAGTCCCCCATCTTCAGATATTCTAAACTACATAAAAATCATTGTGTAGGGGATGCCTGGGTGGCTCAACGGTTAAGCGTCTGCCTTTGGCCCCTGGACAAGATCATGTCCCGCATCGGGCTCCCTGCATGGAGCCTGCTTCTCCCTCTGCCTGTGTCTCTGCCTCTCTTCTCTCTGTGTCTCTCATGAATAAATAAATAAAATCTTTAAAAAATAAAAATAAAAAAATAAAAATAAATAAAAATCACTGTGTATCCCCATATGAGCTCAGAAGTTAAACAGATATTCCGAACTCTGACACACTGTTAACTGACAGAATCTAAGGTCTAATTATACCTAATTCAATACAATTTTCATGTACCAGATGTTACCTGCTTTTATCAAAATATTTTCAGAGTGTAAAAAAATAAATAAATAAAAAGTACCCAGACAAAACCCAAGCACAAAAAACTGGCTTAATTTATCATATATTAAGAGACCATCTCCCAGTGAGTTAAAAAAATAAACATATACTTTTATTATGCCTGAAACTTTCATTAGGCTATCCTACGGAAATATATGACCTTGAGTCAATAAAATAATAAATTGGAAGCAACCTATATGTCTATCAACAGATAAAAAAAAATAGTATTATGGTAAACCATTAAGTATTTCTCACCCTTTAAAAGAACAGGATGGGGCACCTGGCTGGCTAGTCCATAGAGCATAGGACACCCAATCTCAGGGTTGTGAGTTCAAGCCCCACATTGGGCCTAGAGCTGCTTTAAAAACAAAACAAAACAAAAAAACCAGGACAGTTCTACGTAATATATCATCAAAATTTTAAAAGGCTATAGCATTCCTCTTGCATAATCTCATTTTTACAAAGAAAAAATTGTACCTAAATATTTATTTATAAACATAAAATTAGCTTGGAACGGTAAGTACTAATTGTTTACAGTACTCCCTCTGGGTGAAAGGATGTGGAGTTTCACTTTTTCCTGTGTATGCAAGAATTTTAAAACAGGTGGGTATTGTTAAGGTTTCCCGTATTTTATTTATTTATTTGTTTATCCATCCATGATAGTCACAGAGAGAGAGAGAGAGAGGCAGAGACACAGGCAGAGGGAGAAGCAGGCTCCATGCACCGGGAGCCCGACGTGGGATTCGATCCCGGGTCTCCAGGATCGCGCCCTGGGCCAAAGGCAGGCGCCAAACCGCTGCGCCACCCAGGGATCCTGGTTTCCCGTATTTACTTGCATTCTTCAGTACCTGTAAAATATGGCATTTTAAAATCTTAAGCTTCCTGCTTATTTTCGGTTTCTGAATCACAAATAAAGTACATCTCACTGCACAAAGAAAGTTCACTGACAACAAAAATGTGCTGTACTTGTAGCCTTCGGACAAAGGCTCTGACCGAAGTCTAGCCAGGCTCCTCTGAGCCCTGCTTTTGGGCCTCATAGGTGGCCCAGAAGGACATGAACAAAAATACTGGCACGATTTCTAATTGCCTAGGTTGACTCCGGCCCCTTCGAAGCGCCTACCAGCATGCCGGCAAATTGAATTCAAATTAAAAAATGTAATAAAAGGGGATCCCTGGGTGGCGCAGCGGTTTGGCGCCTGCCTTTGGCCCAGGGCGCGATCCTGGAGACCCGGGATCGAATCCCACGTCGGGCTCCCGGTGCATGGAGCCTGCTTCTCCCTCTGCCTGTGTCTCTGCCTCTCTCTCTCTCTCTCTCTGTGACTATCATAAATAAAAATTCTTTAAAAAATGTAATAAAAATAATAAAGCGCCTACCGAGCTGAGAACTGACAGCTGTTGCTAATAGTTTACGGCTTGTCCCAGCCGACACCCTGTCTCTGAGTGCAGAGAAGAGCAGCGGGAGAGCTAAGCGCCCGTTAACATAAATGACATAAACCCTCAAACGGGTTTCAAATGCACCAATCCCCGTTTCCGCGTTAATTTTTCCCTTCCTTGATGTACGGAGACGCGGCCTACCCCTTCGTTCCTTCGTTCTCCTTATAACGCCCAGTGACCTCCGTACAAGCAGAAACTGGGTTCAGTCCTCGCTGGCCTGTTCCCTACTGCAGTCGTGCCTGGATTTTGTCCCTGTTCCTCTAGAGCAGGCTCCTCGCGCAGGCTCGTGACCCGGGGGAAGGCCCGCGGGGCTGCCCGGGTGGCTCTGGGGTTGAGCGCCCGCTTTGGCGCAGGTCATGCCCGGAGTCCCGAACTCCAGTCCCGCGAGCTCCGCGTCCCCTGGCCCTGCCTCTGCACCCTGTATGCGCGCCCTCTCGAAAGAAAATAGGGAAAAAAAAAAAAAAAAAAAGAGCCTGGCGCGCTGCACGGGTCGGGCCGGCCGGACCCCGGCGCCCGCTGACTGAAGTGTCCTTACACTTTGCCCAGAGCGCGCTTTGTTCATCCTCGTCCATTCCTGCAGCACCTGGTGGTTCATCACATACACGAGACGACTTAAACGAGTAAAAAGGAGCCAACGGCGCCAGGGCAGAGGCTGGATCCCACCGGCCCCTCTCGAGGCACCGTGGCCCGCGGGGGCCCCTCCCGCCACATCCCCATCCTCCCTGCCCTGCCCGTCCGTGGGGCGCCAGGCCTGCGGCGAACACGCGGGACAGCGGGGAGCGGCCGCGCAGCCCCAGCCCCACCTTTGGGAAAGATGAGCTGGGAGGCATCCTCCTCGACGTCGCCCGCCCGCGGGTCGCTCCCTCCGGCCGCCATCGGCTCACCGCGCCGGGCTCCACGCGCACGCCGGAAGTGCAGGAGCGCGGGGCTCGGCGCCGGAAGGGGCGTGGCCGCCGGGTGGGTGGGCGTGGCCGCCGGGTGGGTGGGCGTGGTCGACGGGGCGGGTGGGCGTGGCCGCCGGGCGGGTGGGCGTGGCCGGAGAGGAGGCTGCGGGAGCGGCGCGGTCGGCCCCTGCGCCTGTGAATGGTCCTAAGTTTAGGTGAAATTCAGACCCTGGGAGCTCCTGAAAACGTACAGCGGAATTTCCTGCGACGCTTTGAGTTATTCAAACACTTTGATTAGGGTGGCTGTGGCTAGTAGTTGGTTGTGACCCTTGATCTCAGGGTGGTGAGTTCGCGTTCCGCACCGAGTGTAAAGGTCACGTAAAAACAAAATCTTAAAAATTAATTTGGAAAAAGAAAAAAAAAAAGAAAAAAAATTTAATTTGGGACCGCCTGGCTGGCTCAGTGGGAAGAGCATACGACTCTTGGTCTCGGGGCCACCTTGGGGGCAGAGATTACTAAAAATAAATAAAATGACTTGTAAAAATAAATAAAATGACTTTAACAAATGACTTGTAGTGGATTATTCCGATGCTTCCAAGCAAGTGGAGAGTGATGCTGAGAGTCCTTTAACTCACCTGTTGAAACATTTGGATGATACGGAGAAAAGTAAGCGGATCAGGAGCACCCGGTGGCTCAGTGGTTGGAGCCTTTGGCTCAGGGCGTGACCCCGGGGTCCTGGGATCGAGTCTCGCATCAGGCTCCCTCTGCCTGTGTCTCTGCCTCTCTCTCTGCCTCTCTCATAAATAAATAAAAAATAGTAAAAAAGAAAAGTAAGCGAATGAAAAACGATGCTGTTTTCAACTCAGAGAAAATAGAAGATTGTACAGCAAAGGAAATAATCAGTGCATCACTTGTGTCTCTGGTGAGCAATGCTTAGGTATTTAAGGCGTGTTTACAAAAAATGAATTAAGGGACTCCTGGCTGGCTCAGTGGTTGAGCATCTGCATTGGGCTCAGGTCATGATCCCAGGGTCCTGGGACTGAGTCCCACATCAGGCTCCCCGCAGGGAATCCGCTTCTCCCTCTGCCTGTGTCCCTGCCTCTGTGTGTGTCTCTTATGAAAAAATAATCTTTTTTAAAAATGAATTAAGATGTTACCAGAGAAGAATATGTGCTTGTATTCCTTTGATTTATAAATATAATAATTTTTATAAAATTAATTTGTATATTTCCAGTAGAAACATATTGGGTAAAATAATAGATTATATAGCATAGCCAGAGCTTATGACTGTTTCCAAGTGGTTTCTTTTTTTTTTTTAATTTTTATTTATTTATTTATGATAGTCACAGAGAGAGAGAGAGAGGGGCAGAGACAGAAGCAGGCCCCATGCACTGGGAGCCCGATATGGGATTCGATCCCGGGTCTCCAGGACCGCCCTGGGCCAAAGGCAGGCGCCAAACCGCTGCGCCACCCAGGGGTCCCTCCAAGTGGCTTCCTACACAGTTCATTAGAGGCACAGGACAGAAGTCCTGACATGTCTGGAGACATGAAGCAACTTGGCGTCAGGAATGGGCCTGGAACTCAGTGTAGACCTCTCTCTTCCATCTGTCCATCCAGCAGGCCCTTACAGAGCACCTAATGCCTACCATGTGGTGGCTCAAGAAATACCCAACACTTGGTCTCCTGCACACACACATCAGGAGAGAAGTCAACAGGTGAAGAAGAAAGGAGAAAATGTTTCACGAGGTGGTTTGTCTACAACATTTTCATTCAGAAAACCATTATAAACATTTATGTTGAAAGCCCTGGGGTTGAAAAGATGACTCAGTCATAAATCTGTCCCTACAAGGAGATCACCAAAAAGTAGTTGATGCAAGATCTGGACTTATTTCCATAATGAAAGAAAGTGGTAAGTAGTAAGAGAAAAGAAAAGTCAAGGAAAATGCTATAGAAGGATCCCTAGAGAAAAAAGTAAAAAAAAAAAAAAAGTCAAAAAAAAAAAAAAAGAAAAAAGTCACTTCTGGTTGCGGGTGAGTCACAAGAGATCAGAGGAGTAGGGGCTGGCACTGGGACTACTCTTTAACATTTAATCAGACAGAGATGGGGGAGGAGTAATATGAATGAAGTTAACAGGTACATAAGAGGAATATTTACTCTTTAAGGTAATTTCATATTTCAGTTTCCTTAAATGTCATTTTCATTATATCATTATTGGGAAATGAAGGAAATATAGTAATTATACAGAACTTATATAAACAAATGTTTGCTGTGTTATTAATATTGCTATGTCATTTTTTTCAATCAAAATAACAATTTACACTTTTTGGTTTACTTCTCGAACCTCTTATGGACTGAATCACTATCTTTCCTAGACCTCAGTGTTCTGCCCTAGTATAGTATGTTTCCCAGTATGTTATGGTATGTTTCCCAGTTCTCCATATGCTTAAAGTTAATGTACAGAATCTCCCAATTTAAGCTATTCTCTCATAAATTAAAAAAAATTATTGGCACCTGCTGCTGCAAGGAAGTCTGCTGGTAAGTGCCTACAAAGGAAGCCAACGGAATAAACATGTAACCCTCTCCCTTGTGCTATTAATACAATGTCTAGAGATACAAAGGAATGGGGCACATGGGGGTGGGAGGAGGTTGTGTGATTCTGCAAACAGCCCTTGACTATCAGGTACAAAAACTTCAAGAGGAAAAAAAAAAACAAACTTCGAGGGCTGCCCTGAAAGTCCCACTCTTAGATTCTAAAGCCCATGCGGCCTGTGGCACTGGTACAGGGCAGTGAGCCCTGTGCTGGCACTATTAGACTACCTGAAAGGCCCTCTCTTCTTGAGGTCGAGCTGGGCTGACTTCAGCGTCCACCTCTTTCAGAAAGCCTGTCTTGACTTGAAGGGCTGAGCATAGTTATGCTGCCTCCTTTCACATGTCCAGAGTGGCTTAGGGTTCCAAGAGGGTTTGATACTTGCCCAGTCGTCCCCACCTACATCTGGCATTGGGTAACAGTCTGGAGAGTCACAGTCATCCAGCCACTGCAGGAGTGTGCTGGGGCTTGGACAAAGCCTTCCCAGCAGGCTGTCTCAGAGGTTCACGGTCCCATCACAAAGCAGGACATATGGCTCAGAATAGTTTTAGGTTGTCTGGCTCATAAATAGCAAGACCAAGACTTGAGCTCAGGCCTATCAGACTGCCAGCCTAAAGATTCCAGTGTCAGCATCCTGGGGTACTTCTTTGGTCAGGAACCAGGATAGGATCAAAGAAAGAATGGCCGTACTGGGGGTAGCAGGTGGGAGGTCAGATTGGCAGCAGGAACTGGAGTGGTTGACGATGATTTGAGACCTTTCCTGTTCAGTTCCTCAAGCCAGCGATACAGTCTTGAAACTGGAGGGGTCATTTGTTTTTCAGTTTGCTCTAGCATACAGAACCTCCTGGAATCAGAGAGTAAGGAGCAGGAAGAGATCCTAAAATCCTTGTCAGAGCTTCATTTTAGAATGAGGAAAACGCGCAGAAGGGACAGCACTTGTATTACGTTCCTCAGGACACTACTGTGACTCTTTGTATAGTAGTCATTCAAGGGCCTTCAAGTAGCTTACTGAATAGGATCTCAAAGCCAAGGTCAGATCTTTGATCTGGAAGCAGCTTTAGAGCACCTACCCCATCCCCAAAATTAGCCCCACTGATCTCTGATCAGGTGGCTTAGTGGCTTAGTTCACATGGTTAAAATAGCACATTTTAGGGCACCTGGGCAGCTCAGTCAGTTAAGCATCTGTCTTCGGCTCAGGTCATGATCCCAGGGGTCTGGGGTCGAGCCCCACGTTGGGCTCCCTGCTCAGCGGGGAGTCTGCTTCTCCCTCTCCTTCTGTGTGCCCTCTCTCTCAAATAAAATCTTTTTTTTTTTTTTTTTAGATATTATTTATTTATTCATGAGAGGCACAAAGAAAGAGAGAGAGAGAGAGAGGCAGAGACATAGGCAGAGGGAGAAGCAGGTTCCATGCAGGGAGCCCGATGTGGGACTTGATCCTAAGACTCCAGGATCACGCCCTGAGCCGAAGGCAGACGCTCAACCACTGAGCCACCCAGGCATCCCAAATAAATTTTTTTTTTTTAAAAAAAGATACATAAAATGGATAAAATGGCAAATTTTAGGTTATACATATTTTACCACCACCACCATCACCACACATACACAAACCAACAAAAAACCCAATGATATGGAATTCCATGATGTTTAAGTGCAAGTTGTATTATAATATGAAACAGAGGATTCCTGGGTGGCTCAGCAGTTTAGCACCTGCGTTGGGCCTAGGGCGTGATCCTGGAGTCCCGGGATCAAGTCCCACATCAGGCTCCCTGCATGGAGCCTGCTTCTCCTGCCTGTGTCTCTGCCTCTCTCTCTGTCTCTCATGAACACATAAAATTTTAAAAATATGTATAATATGGAACAGTAATTTCTGGAACCAAAATTTGTCTTTAAGAAAGAGAATCTGGGTAGCCCAGGTGGCTCAGCGGTTTAGCGCCGCCTTCAGCCCAGGGCCTGATCCTGGAGACCCGGGATTGAGTCCCACATTGGGCTCCCTGCATGGAGTCTGCTTTTCCCTCTGCCTGTCTCTCTCTCTCTCTGAATAAATAAAATCTTTAAAAAAAAAGAAACAGAGAATCTGGGGTGTCTGGGTAGCATGGTTGGTTAAGTGTCTCACTCTCAGTTTCAGCTCAGGTAGTGAGTGATCTCAGGGTTTTAAGATCGAGCCCCATGTCTGCACTTAGCACAGAGTCCGCTAAGACTCTCTCTCCCTCTCCCCCTTCTCCCTGTTCTCTCAAAAATTTTCTTTAAGGATTTTAGTCATGAGAGACATAGACACAGAGAGAGGCAACATAGGCAGAGGGAGAAGTAGGCTCCCTGTGGGGAGTCAGGTGTGGAACTCGATCCCAGGACCCTGGGATTAAGCCCTGAGCTAAAGGCAGATGCTCAACTACTGAGCCACTCAAGTGCCCCACAAATAAATCTTTTTTTTTTTTTAAAGATTTTATTTATTCATGAGAGAGACATTGAGAGAGAGAGAGAGAGAGAGAAGAGAGAGGCACAAGAGAACCCACCCAGGGGTTCCCCCGACAAATAAATCTTTTTTTTTTATTAAGATTTTTATTTATTTATTCATGAGAAACACACAGAGAGAGAGAGAGCGCGTCAGAGACACAGGCAGAAGAAGCAGGCTCCATGCAGGGAGCCCGACGTGGGACTCGATCCTGATTCTCCAGGATCACGCCCTGGGCCAAAGTTAGGGGCTCAACTGCTGAGCCACCTAGGCTTCCCCCAACAGATAAATCTTAAAACAACAACAACAACAAAAAACAAATACAATCCTCACACACCCCAGTGTTATCACCAATTTCTGTGTTTGAATAGTTGCTTGTAGTCTATTTCCAAATTATCTAACTCTGACAGCATGCATTGCTGCAGCCATAGGCTGAGTTCTGCTAAGGGCCTCCAAACTGGGTATCTTAAAAAAAAAAAAAAAAAATTACATCCCTACAAATAAAGATTTAACTTTAAGACTGACAATCCCAGCACTATGTATTTGTTTGAAAAATTATTCTGGGCCAAAATAGTGAAAATCTTCAAACACATCCTTTCTGGGCCCTCCAAAATAAATGTTTCTCTTTAAGGTTAGAGCATATCAATATGTTCCAGGCTCTCTGCTTGGATTAATATTATCTTAAATTTAAGCATCCCTCCCTCCCTCGTTTTTAGCTTTTTGAATAAGATTACTTTCAAAGGGAAAGCTAATTGGAACTACAAAACCTCCTTTATAGGAAAATCCAAAAAAATTTAAAGATTTATTCATGAAAAGCAGAGAGAGGGAGAGACAGACACAGAGACATAGGCAGAGGGATAAGCAGGCTCCATGCAAGGGAGCCCAATGCAGGACTTGATCCTGGATCCCAGGATCACCACCTGAGCCGGAGGCAGACACTCAACCACTGAGCCACCCAGGCGCCCTGGAAAATCCAAATTTTAAAGAGTTCATGAACCTACGTTCAGGAAACTTGGTTCTAAAAAAGCCAGTGGCGGGATCCCTGGGTGGCGCAGCGGTTTGGCGCCTGCCTTTGGCCCAGGGCGCGATCCTGGAGACCCAGGATCGAATCCCACATCAGGCTCCCGGTGCATGGAGCCTGCTTCTCCTTCTGCCTATGTCTCTGCCTCTCTCTCTCTCTCTGTGACTATCATAATTAAATTAAAAAAAAAATTAAAAAAAAAAAAAAAAAGCCAGTGGCATTGCCCAAAAAAATACAAGCGCAAATAAAAAAAGTATGTTGAGGATCACGGACACCACACAAAATACACAGGCTAAAAAATACCATCTGGTGGTCTTCCAAAAATAAGATTGGGGGACCTGGGTGGCTCAGTTGGTTAAGTGTCTGCCTATGGTCAGGTTTAGATCATGATCCCAGGATCCTAGGATTGAGCCTTGCACTAGGCTCCCTTCTTCAAGGGAAGCCTGCTTCTCCCTGCCACTTTCCCCCTCCCCGTGCCCGGATTATGCACATGCTCTAACAAAAGCTTAAAAAGATTGTTAGGGGGGCCTGGCTGGCTCAGCTGGAGAAGTATGCGACTCTTGGTCTTAGGGTGGTGGGTTTGAGCCTCACATTGGGTGGAGAGATTACTGAAATAAACCTTAAAAAAAAGTCAGGACAAAGAACAATTTTTACCCATTATGATTTATTCTCTACAATACTTCGTTAAAGAGTTCAATGATTTGCACTCAGAAGTTATATAGCCAAGAGGCAACCAAGTGTAATACAAAGAATTGGTCTGAAGTCTTTGCACTGAAGGCCATACAAAGTCTCTTGCTTCAGGAAAGTAAGAATGAAAATAAACAAAACGAACACATAGCTCCCTAGGCTCCAGAATTTCAATAGAAAACAGCATCAACAGTTAGTGAAAGTGTAGGTGTTAACATATCATGGAAAACAGGTTGTGCAAATATTAAAATTAACACCCAGGACTTCTGTATAGATGATTTTTATTATAAACAATAAAATATATGTAATGTCTCAACTACAAACCTTTCACGTTGAAAGGGTCTCTAACATGAGTTGCTTTAATATTATGAAGCGAAAAAGTTTAAGAACCTCACAGTGGAAACAATCCAACACCGACAAATCCTAATGATCAAAGACATTCTCTTTTAATTAACATAAAACAAGGACAATTCATAATTACAGTGAGAATGTCCTAGCTGTGGGTATCATGAGACAAGCCAACTTTCCAGACCAAAAGGCACTCACAGCTAGGGATGAAACGAACTCCAAACCGAAGCAGCCCATGCGGGCTGGCTCCTTAACAGCAATTACCTACTGCTCAGCTAGAGCAGTGCCCCAAAACAAAGTAAACACCAAGCAGAAAACATTCTCTTCTTTTCGGACCTGCCACTCCCACCACGTGTACCAGCCACCTTCATCACTGCTTTGGTCAAGCGTGTGGAAGGCAGTTCAGTCCTAGTTCGGAGCCGTCATCTCCCTATGCAAAGCTGCCACATGGATGATCCAGACTTAGTATTTTTTCCTGAGAGCCACCTGCCACACATCTTCATGAGGTGACCGTGACCGTACACTTCCAGACCGCTTCCTGACTAGGCCCCATTCAGGACAGACACCAACAGTGGCATTCCTCACGGGGCCAAATGGTTTTCCTTGGTCAACTCCTGAGTCCCCCTGACAAGGCCAGAGGGACCTGAGCATCTCCATTGCTGGACTTGTATGGGAGCATGAGGGAATGTGCAGGGAGTAAGGCTTCTTCACTCCAAAACCACTGAGCCCACTTCAGTGTGGTGCTGGGCTAACTCAGCCCAATTCTTGTGCACTGATTTTTTTCTCCCCATTTCGTGGGTTTGTAAAATTTCTGTTCACTTACTTAAATGGCAGGTATCCTACCCCACCCTCAATAAAATAAAATAAAAAACATACTATACATTGGGGAAGACAAATAGGGCAACAATTCTACAAGAAAAAAATAGGCTTGAAGAACATGGCACTGTAGTAAATGCTTGCATGACCAGTCTCACTGAGCGTGCTCAGGGGTGAAAGTTTAGCACCAATTTTTTTGCTTTTTTAATCTTTAGAAATTAAACACAACTTTTAACACAGAACATTTGAACAGTAATGAGTGTAGCCCTATGTATCAATACTGTTGTACAAATTGGAGGTGGGTGGTTTAGTCCAGAGCTGACCACCCTGACATCAATCCATGGCACCTAAGAGTAACTATCGTCACATTTGTTTGTAACAAGACATTTATTATTCTCAGCAGCAGGAAATCACGAAATAATCCCTTCATCTTCAAAAGCTTTTTTTCATTAACCTTGCAAGGGAAAAGTGGCAGGATGCGAGAAGGCAGCACGACGTAAGATGGTGTGGTGCGGCTGGACATGGGCATCCTGAGGTCAGCCCACTTCCCTTGCACATTCTGTATCCTCATGAATAACAGAGGATTTGCCAAGCAAATCTGCTCACCCTCATCCATTTCTCCCAAGAAATGAGCCAGCAATGCCTAGAAAGGCACGTGTGTCGTTTCTTGGATTATGTCTCTATTCCCCCTCCTCCATTCCTGGCAGAAGAAAACTAAAAAATTTCTTTTGATTTGGATATTTGCCCATTTTGGAAAGCCACACCACCACCACATAAACTTTGAAAAATAAATTAAATCAAAACAATTGTGTTCACTGGATTGACACCCAATCCGCTTCAAGAGTTCTCTAAGCATGTTGTTGAAAACCAGTGTATCACCCTCTGGGTCCTTTCTTCCAACTGGCCACCTCTTCCTGTGAATCCTTTCAGCAGTACCTCTGTGACAATGTTTCCAAAGCATCTTCCAAGTCCCCAGCTTCTATGAACTCTGCCACCAAATGAGGGAAGAATAGGCAAGAGGGAGGAGAAACTTGCTGACAGCTATTTGGAATCAGCAACAATGGGGAAGGGAAATATGCCACAAGAAAGTCTGAATGACCTAGAATACAATGAACCATTTGGAACTTTGCCATGGTGGGATGAAGATTCCCAGCATGTTAGGCAAGATAAAGATTTCATCTTAATTACACAGCTTTGTTCTAAAGTCCTGGAAAGGACTGAAACAGCAACAGTCTTCCCACTTCTCCAGGCAAACTAGACAAAAGAACTTCTCTGCTTAAAGGTCCCTCGGGATGTCTGCTTGAAAAGGAAAACAGCTCGGAGACCCTGGATTTTCTCCTATGATAACATGTCCTTCTAAAGCCCAGCCCAAGTGCTTGTTGGAACATCTATACCTTCTGAGAACCTAGATCCAGCTATAGGCACTGCTACCAGTAGAGGAGTGAGGTAGCCGGGTGGTAAGGAAGAGGTCTCTCCTTTCTCACTGCACGCAGCGATGATTTCAGGACCTCCTATGGGCATCCCAGTCCAGTCCTCAGCAGGCTACACCACAGAGCTCTGTTCAATATACCAGGAGACTCGATGCAGGAAGAGTGCCAGAAAATCCAACTGAAAGTGGGATGAGAATTAAAACCTTCGAGGCTAATTGAGCAATGAGATCTACAACGCCATCCAAAGGGCTTCCGATCTTGATGTGGGTCTCTGTCCAGGAGCCTCAGAGGACTCATGGTGCCCACGTTTAACCCTAACATGGCGTCCGCTTATGAAGCATGGAGGTTGTGATCAACTCTTGGTACGCAATAAACTGGAAGTTTAAAAAAGGAATTTAAAACAACCTAAAAATGTTTCTTGTTGGTCTCCGTTGCCCAGACTGCCAGGGGAATACATCTACTTGATCTGGGGAGTCTGTAGGGGTGTGTGTGGGGTAAGCCTTCATGGACCACCAATTCTGGCTTCCACTGTGTGGCCACCACACAGGTGGCAAATCACCAGTGGCACCTGCATGCCAAGGGTCTTCTGAACCCACACGGTAATTCTCACTAGTCATGGAGGAGCCCCAATCCAACGGAACCCCATATTGAGGAAAGGCTGAGATAAGGCTTGGGCCCCTCAAGTTCTGTTTCATTCAGTACAACCCCTCCCTCTCAGTCAGCTGGAGGCAGACTTGGCAACGGAAGCTAGCATCATAAAATGGTGCAGTAATAGAAGTAACTGGACCAGGAAGAGGAGGCATCTGCTCCAATGATGTCATAGCCATTGGTGGCCACAGGGGGGTGGGACTGGTCATGCAGCCGTGTGTCAGGAGTAATGATTGTAGAGGGGCGGGGCATGAAGAGTGCCATTCTGGAAACAGTGCTGTCGAGAAGCAATATACTCTGCATAACTGATTGTCACCTTCTCACTTCGGTACCTGCGTAAGGAAATAGGAAAGGGTATTAGGAACCTCAAATCCTTCATCTTGTAAAGTCACTCAGCAGAGAAAACCAAAAGCTTATTCCACATTTTGAAAGAATAAAATGGAAGACCAAGAGCAATCTTACTTACAGAAAATGAAAGACAGCACAAGAAAACAATGTTGTTATTACAAATGAACAAGATGAAAAAGCACAATCACAATTCACCCCGAGAATGTATTTTCTGCACATCCCACCTTTAAACACTACTTATCATCAGGCTGCTCTTAAGCAATCTGCTACTGGGGTCTGCATGAAGAATGTCAAGGTCAAATTACACGGGTGGCAGATTGGAAGATGGCTATACCAATGCCCAGTGCAAACTGCGTATCTACTGCATAAAATGTGATAAATTTGACAGAAATGCAACCTCAATTTGTGGAAAAGCAACAAACAAGTTATTTATAACTAAAAGGGGCACAGGTACCTAATTCTGAGTCAAATTCTGATGAAGCAGGTTAAAGGATCCTGGGGCTATATAGGACGGGTCTCAATTCCCAGATGAATATGCCATATCATATCACAGGGTCATCAGAACAGAATTCATAGCACTTTGGCTTTGCTCTGGAAAGAGCCATGAGTCAGGATGCGAAGCATGGGGTGTTACAAACCTATGGAGCCTACTACAGACCACAGGAGCTGGGTGTGACAATCCTTACCCAGAGCCATCTCTTTCCCACTGTAATCACTCCTCCACTGCAAGGTGATTATTCCTGAATTTTGACAGGGAAATGGCTGTTCAAATAAATTATAATAATAATAATAATAATAATGCTTTGTATTTGAAGTTTTTTTTTCTTTTTCTTTTTTTTTTGGAATCCAAAGCATTTCAAAAACACTGGGTTATCTTCCAAATAGACCTGTGAGGTTAGTATGATTATTCAGTATTTTACAGATGAGGAGGCCAAAAGAGGCCCACAGAAGCCCACAGAAGCTAAACCTCTCAGTGTTTCCGATTTCAGTAGGGATGGCAAGAGAACTGACATCTACTGACCACCTATAATTATTGCCTGGCCCTGGGCTAGAAATTCTTCATACATTACCTTACCACACTCTAAAACAACCCCAAGGCATTATCATTCACTTCTTACATACAGGAAAACCACCCCACCCCTTGCCACTCCACCCTGCCCAGAGGCACAGTCAGGCAGCGGTGGTGCCGGGATTCAGACTCCCAAGTCCCTGTACTTCTACTACAAGAGACAGCCTCCCCCAACAAGCTGGGTGTTTCCTTCTAACGCTCTGTAAAAAGCACTGTCTCCCTATTCTGTTAACAAGGCACCTGTATCCCCTGCCACATGACTGCTGGTGACTTCAACTGACCCTGGACCTCTGCACTGAGAGCCTTTGTTGCTGACCTTGGTCTGCCCTCTTATCCTCCCGACCAGTGGGTCTGGCAAAGACATCCACCACCTGATCACCGCCTAAACTCTGCTCGGGCTCTGCCATCAGCTCAGCTGCAGAGATGCCCAGGATGCTGGGAAGTCTTGCCTTTGCTGCCACTGCTTCCTCCCAGCTTAAATCTGACCCATATTTCTTTAGTTTAGGGACATTAGCAGAGAAATTTTTTTCTAGCCCTTTCCAACAAAAGTATCCTCCATCCAACCCAAACTAAATTAAAATGACAAGGAAAATGAGACAGTGGGTTACCTGGTAAGTTTGATCGTTTTTCTGAATTCACTGGTAATTGGAGCCTTAAAGCCACCTTTCCTGAGCAAGGAGTCTATTGTCTGGATCTGATCCCAGTCTGAGGAGGAGAGGCACACTGAGATCAGTGCACAATGACACAAGAGTAGGGTATGTTCTCACACAGCAAGAAAAGAGAAGCAGCCAGATCTGCTAGGGTCAAAGTGATCTCCCTAGAGCCCCTTCTGCCTCACTGATATCCAAGTAGAATCTCTGAGACATGAGACAATAACCTGACATACACCATAATGGCTGTCCCCCGGCCCTGTTCCTGTGTTTTTCCTGTCAGATGTGATCCCAGTATAATCATCTAGGAACAAACATGGTCTCAACTTAAAACTGGCCTGCGGGCCTACTACTGGTAACCAAGGCTATTCTATGAGAGGGAAGAATTCAAATTCTGCAGCCTGCATTCCTTTTTGTGGCCTTCCTTTATTTTGATCATTTCTGGGAGTCCTGTTTTCTATTACAGAGAACTGATAGCAGGAAGAAAGCTATTCCTTCATGAAGGACAGAAATGGTGTTCATGTATACATTGCTGTGTTGTTCCTGCACATTTTTAACAGATAAAACCAAACACATCAGAACTGAAAACCAAAAAGAAACCCCTAAATTACATCCAATTTTTAAATTTTGCTAATCAATTTTCAAACGGCACAGATAATCTGATTATCTATATTATCACCACATCTCACTATTGGGAAATATTGATGGTGTTTCTCCTTATAAAAAAATGTTAGACTTACGGCCTCAAAGTGGCCAAAAGGCTTCCCTTTTATGCCACACCCACACTACTTCTGAAAAAGTTTAAACACAACCATGATGGAAACCAATGAAGGCAACCACTCTCCACATAATTAGTTCATTGATACAGTGAACTGGATGTTTCTCTCTACTCTAGGTTCACACTGTGTGTTTTACGTATTACTTTCAGAAACAGACAAGAAAGGAGGAAAGGAGGGTGAGAGGGACGAGGAGAAGAGAGAAAAGAAAGAAAACTGGGTTACATACCATAGAAACACTAAAAGGTATTCTCCTAAACATTCTTTTAAAGAGAAAACCTACAATAGCCAAACTGTGGGAGGAGCCTCGGTGTCCATCGAAAGATGATGGATAAAGAAGCTGTGGTCTATGTATACAATGGAATATTCCTCAGCCATTAGAAACGACAAATACCCACCATTTGCTTCAACGTGGATGGAACTGGAGGGTATTATGCTGAGTGAAATGAGTCAATCAGAGAAGGACAAACATTGTATGTTCTCATTCATTTGGGGAATATAAATAATAGTGAAAGGGAATACAAGGGAAGGGAGAAGAAATGGGCAGGAAATATCAGAAAGGGAGACAGAACATAAAGACTACTAACTCTGGGAAACGAACTAGGGGTGGTGGAAGAGGAGGAGGGCGGGGGGTGGGGGTGAATGGGTGACGGGCACTGAGGGGGGCACTTGACGGGATGAGCACTGGGTGTTATTCTGTATGTTGGCAAATTGAACACCAATAAAAAATAAAAAAATAAAGAGAAAACCTACCCTACCCACCTCCTACCTTTACTGTCCCATTATAAAAACTTTTTAACTACCAAGTTCTTAAAAAAAAAAAAGATTATGTTTTGTTTTCCCAAGTATAACATTGTTTAATAATTAAAGACCAATAAAATTCAAAATCCACTGGTATGGGCAAGTCCCCTTTACAATGAACTCCATAACATGGTCCAGTTGGTTGCTGGAACTTTGCTACAATTACCACTAGTTTTGGGGGCCAAGGAACAAAACTTTTCACTGAGAAAGTGAAATGAGGGTG
Organism: Vulpes lagopus; assembly: GCF_018345385.1. Classification (NCBI taxonomy): domain Eukaryota; kingdom Metazoa; phylum Chordata; class Mammalia; order Carnivora; family Canidae; genus Vulpes; species Vulpes lagopus. The sequence goes on along the minus strand of NC_054847.1, from coordinate 2,535,111 downwards.
TGAGTAAGGCCAAGTCTTTACCCCTGTTCTTCCCCAGCTCTTGCATTTTGGGGGAGTTTATTTCACATCCTGTAAGACTTTGATAAACAATAAGAGGAAGAAAGGCACTTATTCTTAGTTGCAGTTAGGCTGAAAGACAACACATCCCACTTTCCTGCCTTTACATGGCAACACTATGAATAAGTATCCTTCATTGAAATGCCATTTGTCCAACTTACCTTGTTCCTTAGCAACCTCAGGTAAATATGTGGCTGTACGTTTGACGCCTTTTTCATTGATGAATTCAATTCGAATCCCATGGACCCCTACCTACAGAAAAAGTAACCAAATGAAGGGCATTTACTTACTCTAATGGAACTTCAAACATCCACATTATATTGACATTGTCCCCTGACCAGCTTGCTCCGAGTCTGAGAAAAGAAGAACCTACTGCTTTCCATGACTAACTCTTTCCCCTTAGGTATAGAAGCCAAAGTAACTTTAGCTTAAGGGAAGCAACACGTTTACATGTAGCCACCTCTCCCAAGTATAAGGGTTCTTTTAACAGCTCATCCAATAATCTGGAGTATTCCATCTTTAATCTATTCCATTAAACAGACAACAGGGTTTTGATCTAGGCTCATAACTCCTCATAACAACTTTTACTCAAGGGCTTACCAAGAGGGATCTGGAATGCTCTCTTTATCCCCAGTATCATTTCCTATTAGACGTGGGAGAAGGCTATGGAACAGAGTGGACTGGGAAGACACGGGAAAAGAAGATTTCACGTTTTTTCCTACTTCTAGGATCATAGCACCTTTCCTGTCACCTATGTGGCCCCCAACTGCTTCCAAACTCAGCTTTCACATTCTTATACCCTCTCTCAATGAAGGAGATACATTACCATGTACTAACCCGAACCCAAATGCAACGAGAGATGCAGAGTTCCAAATGCGGCTGTTCTCACCTCCCAGTCCAGGTAATCACTGGCATCCTCAAAGTTAGTAAGGAGGGAGACAGAGCAGAAAAGTTTAGGCAGCTCCTCTCGGGTCAGGGGGGGAAATCGGCTGTCCTTAAGTGCACTGGAGGGGGACAGAAAACAAAGTGAGGCTGCTCTGGAGCCAGAAGCCAACATTACGTGCCCGAATACTTATGAATCCTGAGCTATGCAGAGAATATTGATTATCCATCAGCACTAATATGCTAAAAATAACTTGATGCTATTAATTGCCTACACAACTGATAAGTGACTCACCAGATTAAAGTCCCATACTTCCTGATTACCAAAAAGAGAACACTCAAACTTCATCACTTAGAAGAAACAAAGTCAAGCAGTTGTTTTCAATTCTAGTCAATTTATCTACAGAGCTTATGTCTGGTGTCATTACCTGGTTAACGTGTATTCCCTGAGTCCTGAATGAAGATTCATGGCTGAGAAGGTCCCGATGCAGCCACGAAGCCGCTTGTCCCGCCCTGTCTTCCATGTCACAAAGAGTGGACTACAAAAGGAAAGCAAAAAACATTCTCCAGCCCCAAATCTATCATGAATAAGAACAAAACTTTTGTTTTGCCCTATTCATTTCCGTTATTCCCCAAAAAGGATCGTTTTCTGAATTGTGGCTATGCAAAGGACTCTGTCTTTCTGGGAATTGTGCAGTCTGTGGATGGAAGAGAAAGAGAGAGAGAGAGAGAGAGAGAGAGAGAAAAGACAAGGCAGCATAAAGAAAGGCACTCTGTGTAGCCCTTCCTGTGGTCCTTGCTGATAGGTTTAATTCACTCTCAATTGTGCTACTTTCCTATTCCTCTGCCCAGCACCCAACTTCTAATTTCCATGTCTTTCTCTTCTTCTTTATTCTATTTCTGGGAGTGTCCATGTTCCCCAGTTACATCCTTCATGAAGACACTGGGCCTGCATACTTTCTCCTCATTCCACATAACCTCCCATTATTCCAATAATTATCTCTGCCCTTTGTCCTGCTCCAATGTCTCTGCAAGAAATCGTATTATTAGTAAAAGTTGCCACTTTCTGCTTCTAGACCAAAGTCATTAGATTGGTGGTAACAGACTTTTTAGAAACAGGTTATGGAACTGTCCCTTCATCCTGATACTTCCTCTATACTCAGATGCGGTTATTTTTTAGAGCAAAATCTAAAAAGCAACTTAAATTTTAGTTTCTTTTTTTTATTTTTTAAAGATTTTATTTATTCATGAGAGACAGAGAGAGAGAGAGAGAGAGAGAGAGAGAGAAGCAGAGACACAGGCAGAGGGAGAAGCAGGCTCCATGCAGGGAGCCTGACGTGGGACTCAATCCCTGGTCTCCAGGATCAGGCCCTGGACTGAAGGCGGCGCTAAACCGCTGAGCGACCCGGGCTGCCCAGCAACTTAAATTTTTAAAGCTGTTTACTTTGATTACTGTTTTAAAGCAGATCTGCAGCCTATCTTTTCCCTCCAGTAAATGCCTGAACAGCACCCAAAGTTATTGTCCCAAAACCTACTCAAAACCCCTCAAGGATTCCACTGTCTGGGCAGCCCCGGTGGCGCAGTGGTTTGGCACCACCTGCAGCCCAGGAAGTGATCCTGGAGATCCTGGATCGAGTCCCACATCGGGCTCTCTGCATGGAGCCTTCTCCCTCTGCCTGTGTCTCTGCCTCTCTCTCTCTCTGTGTCTCTATGAATGAATAAATAAAATCTTAAAAAAAAAAAAAAAAGAATTCCACTGTCTGTAGAATGGAAATATAAGCCCCTGAATACAAACAACAACCCTCTCCCTGTAACACTGCAGCCACCACTCACTCTTCCAAATCCACATCCTTCTTTTCGGTGGGACAAACTTGATCTTATTTAGGATAAAGGCTTAGGATCTTCATCTGTTCAATCAGGAATTTTCTGACCACGGTATCCCATGACAATACTTCCTAAAAAGTTAGCACATTTTTTTCTCTACAGTTTCTCTCCTCTGACACAATCACATAGGAGTAACTTCCCCTCTACTTCTGCCCACAGAAGTATGCCAAACACATTGTTTAGCTTTGTGTGTGTGATTTGCCAACTTGGCAAGTCGCCCAAAAGTGAGGATTTTTTCTTCATAACCTCTCCACTCCCTGACCAGTGGGGCTATGTGTTGCTCTAATATGGCATTAACAGTTGCAGAATAAATGATCTTAGGTCAATGAAATCTCCGAAAGCATCTCTTCAGTACTTTCTTAAAGCCAGTTCAAGGGTGCCTGGCTGGCTGAGTCAGTGGAATGTGTGACTTTTGATCTAAGGGTTGTGAGCTCCAACCCTGAGTTGGGTATGGAAACTACTTAAAAAATAAAATCTTGGGCAGCCCGGGTGGCTCAGCGGTTTAGCACCGCCTTCAGCCCAGGGTGTGATTCTGGAGACCCGGGGTCCGGCTCCCTTCATGGAGCCTGCTTCTCCCTTTGCCTGTGTCTCTGCCTCTCCTTCTGTGTCTCTCATGAATAAATAAAATCTTAAAAAAAAAAAAAACACAATAGCTAAACTATGGAGAGAGCCCACACATGTCCACTAACTGATAATGATAAAGATGATATAGTGTGTATACACACACACACACACCCGGAATATTAGCCATCAAAAAGAATGAAACCTTGCCATTTGCAATGACATAGATGGAGCCAGAGTGTATTAACCTAAGTGAAGTAAGTTGGTCAGAGAAAGACAAAATACCATATAATCTCACTCATATGTGGAATTTAAGAAAGACAACAGATGAACATATGGGAAGGAGGAGGGAAATAAGCCCTAAAAGACTCTTAACCATAGAGAACAAACTAAGGGATAATAAAGGGAGTTAGGTGTGGGAATGGGTCAAATGGGTCATGAATATTAAGGAGGGCACTTGTAAGGCACCTGGGTGGCTCAGTTGGCTAAGCAACCAACTCCTTGGTTTTGGCTGGTGGGGGGGAAGTCAGCTTGGGAGTTTCCCTGTGTCCTTCTCTCTCCCTGTGCCCCTCCCAAGCTCACATACTCTAAAATAAATAAATAAATCTTAAGGAAGGGGGGCATTTGTGATATTGAGCAATGGGATTGTATATAAGTGATGAATCACTGAATTCTACTCCAGAAACCAATACTGCACTGTATGTTAAGTACCTAAAATTAAAAAAAAAAAAAAAAAAGCCAGATCAGAGTTGCTTTCAATTCTGAAGAAGAAGAAAACTCTGTCATGGATTTCTTCACTCTACACATAAACTTATTTAAGTCACTGACACCTTCAGAGAGCTTAGGACAAATGATAGAGTCTTGAACTAAACACAGTACAGCAGAACCTGACATTCTTGGTGGGGTGGGTGGAAGAAGCCATGGGGGAACTGATGGAACAAAGGAAGGGATGAGACCCTTGTTGTTGAGACCATCACAGCTCCCATTATAAGTGCTTCTACTCTCAACCTGGCCCCCAGAGATTTCCAATTCATTTGGACTTCAACACCTGGACCACAATGATGTGATCTGTGGCTTCTCCACTGGAAAGGTTAAGTCACCTATTCTCCACCATATAAATCAACAAACCAAACGAAGAACCAAGAAAGAAACCCTAATTTCTAAAACGTTAGCTTAAAAACAAGCCAATACTTCAAGTGTAACCTAGACCTCTTCTATTACTCAATCCAGATACTGTTCTCGATACTGTCTGGACATTTCTCATCATCCTATTCTCATTACTCTCTGCCCAAACGATGCTAAAGCTCTTTGTAAGTGGCAGCCACCCCCCCCCCCCCTTCTCAAGAGAGAGAGAACCCAAGAAAGACGTCACTATGTCTTCTCACTGTCCCCTGCACCTGATGGATTTACTCACTAGGGGTCATTGGTGAATCTAGGAAGTCGTGGCTGTGGGAAGCCATAGAGGTGACAGTAGAGGACGTCAAAGCAGTAGCAGCACATCTCTGCAGTCACCACCAGATTCTTGGTGGTGTTGGCAGTTCCATTGGGCCGGGGAAGAGGGCTCAGCGCTCCCGATGCGGGATTCATTCGTGTAATGGGAGAATTTCCAGGTCCCAGAGTTAAGTCTGACACATTCTCCCGACCACTACTGCCATCCACATGCTGGTGGTTTTGAAGAGGTCCTGAACTAGAGCCGGGGACAGTTGTGGACTGGTTCCCGTGACTGTGCGTTCCACTTCCAGATAACTTAGGTTTCTTGACCCCACAACAGCCTGCTGCCAACTTGGGCTCAAGTGGAGGAACACAACGTCTTTTTCCCATCCTGATTCAGTGCTCGAGGTCTGGAATGCTGCAGAACCCTGACCAAAAAGAGAACAGTTAAGCATTAATTCAAAACGTTAGAATGAAAAAAAAACAAAAATCAAAAAGACTCTACGTGGAGAGTCATCAAATTCTTTCTCTTTCAGGTTACCAGGTCACAAAGGGTTGCAGACCAGTATGACTGGAAGAGACCTTAAGCTCCAGACCAGGGACTCCTTTTTCCTAAAGAACCACTTCTCATTTCCCATAAAGCCTTATGATCATCACAGAGGCGGGCAATGAACAGCCCCTCTTGCTTAGGACTCCCCAGTGCAGAAAGGAAGGGTGGGGCAGCAGTCATTGTGGATCTGCATGAGGACATTTCAAGACTACAAGATAGCACTGGACCTGTCAGACTCTTCATCAATTGCCTTCTCTACCTTTTAGGGCCTCCAAATTAGACCACCATATTTTCAGAGTCCCAGAGGAAACTTCATGCTTTTCCTTGTTAACCATATCCTTTCCTCATTTTACTCATCACCAGCCTATATACATGTGACTTTAGACCTGAGTGAATACAAAAAGCAGTTAGCTGCCCATTCTGAAAAGAACTTACCTTCCAACACAAGGGTCCCACCTTTCTACCCTCATAGCTTGCATTCTCCAATGTCTTGCTCATTTTTTTTTCCCTTTAATTTCAACTCCCTTTTTAAAGATTTTATTTATTTACTCATGAGAGACACACAGAGAGAGGCAGAGACATAGGCAGAGGGAGAAGCAGGCTCCATGCAGGGAGCCCAATGTGGGACTTGATCCTGGGACTCGGGATCATGCCCTGAGCCAAAGGCAGACAATCAACCCCTGAACCACCCAGGCATCCCTCAAAACTCCAATTCAAAAAAAGTTACAACCTAGTAGGAACCTTTATTCACACAAATGACCCAAGCTTCACAGGCCTTTTGTGAGGTAGCCATTTCCACCCTGTCACAACAAGGCAGATGCATGCAATGCCACTCAGCTTAACAAAGTGTGGCAGTGGATATGCCAGGAAACCAGAACACCCCATCTGATGATGTGAATGGAAGGAAGGAATTTTTTCTTAAACAGCCTGAGGTAAAAATGGACAGTTATAACACAGCCAAGATCAATCTTTTTTCTGATTCAATAGAATCAGGAAAATAGATACTAGTTATTATTTTTTTTTAGATTTTATTTATTCATGAGAGAGAGAGAGAGAGAGAGAGAGGTTCAGAGATGTAGGCAGAGGGAGAAGCAAGCTCCATGCAGGGAGCCTGATGTGGGACTGGATCCCAAGGACTTCAGGATCACGCCCTGAGCCCAAGGCAGACGCCTAACCACTGAGCCACCCAGGTGTCCCAATCCTAGTTATTTCAAAGTCATTAATACCAAAATTTATAACATTCTGTTGATTTGAAAAAAGCATACTTAAATCTCCCTGTGATTAGGACACATACATAATTGCCTTTTTAAAAAAACATAATTTGTCTTTTTTTTTTTTTTAATATTTTATTTATTTAGGAGAGACTGAACACCAGAGAGACAGAGCAAGCACAAGTGGAGGGCAGAGGGAGAGGGAGAAGCAGGCTTCCTGCTCAGCAGAGAGCCTGATGTGGGGCTAGATCCCAAGACCCTGGGATCAGAACCTGAGCCAAATAACCGACTGAGCCACCCAGGCACCCCCATAATTTGCCTTTTTGTGCACAGCTCTATAATACAATATTTTGGTTGTAAATTCTAAAACCTTTCTAAATCAAATTAGGTATTTACATACCCTTTTGCAAAACCATTATTTCTACACAAACAAGCTGTCACTCTAGGCTGAATGAGATACAAAAATTTCAAAGTATTTTTTTTTTTTAAAGGTTTTATTTATTCATGAGAGACAGAGAGAGAAGCAGAGGCAGAGGCAGAAGCAGGCTCCATGCAGGAAGCCCAATGTGGGACTCGATCCCACAACTCTGGGATCACACCCTGAGCCAAAGGCAGACACTCAACTGCTGAGCCACCCAGGCGTCCCAAAATTTTCAAGTATTATTTATGTTCTTGATATATGCTGATCTATAACAAAATACACATTTTTGTACTTAGGGCAATTCTTAGTGAGACGAAAGTTGCTTGTACACTTTTTTTTTTTTTTTAAAGATTTTATTTATTTATTCATGAGAGACACAGAGCGAGAGAGGCAGAGACACAGGCAGAGAGAGAGAAGCAGGCTTCCTGCAGGGAGCCTGATGTGGGACTCGATCCCAGAACTCCAGGATCACACCCTGGGCTGAAAGCAGGCGCTCAGTGGCTGAGCCAGGCATCCCTGTTTGTACACTTCAATGTCTGGCTTGACACAGGCTTCTTTTTGAGAAAGCCTTAAGTACTTAATATAATTAACACCCTCCACCCCCCAATTTGTTTCTGACTGTGGACTTATCTTTCTTGTTTAGACTGTCAAAAGAGGAAGAGTATCTTGGTTAAAAATGCTGCCTCCAGAGCCAAATGGCCTGGACTCAAATTCAGATTCCTCAGGGATCAAACTCTCCATGACTTAGTTTCCTTAGTATGGGAATAACAATACTACTTGTCTCATGGGGTTTTAGAATTCAATTAGTTTAATATGCATAAAGTGCTTGAAATAGTGCCCAGCACGTAGTAGGTGGCAATATATTTAGCTGCTCTTATCATTTGGATTATTAGACTGCTCCAATCGGGTGGACATTCCTAGAGGGCCACGACTCCACTAAGCACTCAGCACTTATGGCAATGCTTGCTCTGAACAGGTGCTCTTTAAACATTACACTGAATCTTCAAAACCGTTCAGCGAGGCAGGTGATGTTACTATCATTTTACAGAGGAGGAACTTTGGGCTTAATAAGCAAGATAACCTGCTCAAAATCCGACTGCCACTAAGTGGGCCACAGTCTATCTGTTAGACTCCAAGGCCTGGGTCTTTCTACCAAGCCACGAAAAAGAATGAGGTCTGCCAATAATATAATAATCCACTGGATTCAGTCATTTCCTAAGGGCATGTTAAAAAAAAATTACACTCAAGGGTATACTAAAAACTAATCTAATAGTTCACAGAATCTTACCAGTATAAATGGAGCAGGAGGGGCACCTGGCTGGTTCAACTGGAAGAGCATGTGACTCTTGATCTCAGGATTGTGAGTTCAAGCCCCACGCTGGGTATAGAGATTACCAATAAATTAATAAGTGAAAACAAAATGGCCTAAAAAAAGACCTAAGCCCAAAGCCAACATCTCCAGCCATGACCTGAAAATTATCAGTACCCCTGCCACCATCATTTGAGTCCACAGATGTCACTGGCCTCTAGACTTTCTACCTTGTGCATAACTGTGTGCAGGGGGCTTAAGACACATGTTGTTGAATGAAGCAGAAGGACTACCTTGAGGGAGAGCTGGAGTGTTAACAGGGTCTCCAGAAAGCCCCAAAATTCAAAGCAGCAGAGATAAAACAGATTAAAAAAAAGAAGAAATGTTACCTCACTCTCATTACACCAAAGCACCTGAAGGAAAAGCTAAATGTCATGAGATGGTGGTGATGGAGGTGTTCCTTAGCAGGTATCATCAGTTACCTGACTGCTGAAACACCCTACAATGGAGCAATAGAAAGAACTTTCAAACCATGCCAAGGTATTTTACTTTCAAACCAGGCAGGTGAAGATTTTGCCTGTGCACCACACCAAGTGCCAACCTGCAGTGGAGCATGATCACAAGGGATACCAAGTGGTTACATTTAACAATTCCCCATACCCTCTTAAACTACTATTTGAAATCAATAGAACCAACCCAAATCTTGTGGCTCCTTAGGCCCAAGCATTTCTCTGGAGGCCACTAAGCAAACAATTCAATTGCTCTTCTTAATTAGTGACCAAAGGCAGAATTAGATACTTCTTGCATCAAAAGTCTATTACAAGGTATTTTGTCAAAAATTTGTTCTCTAAATTTAAATCTATTAAAAAATTCAAAGATAAGATAGAATAGTATAATGGACCCAAGAACCAGTTTTTTTTTTTTTAAAGGTTTTATTTATTTATTCATGAGAGACATGGAGAGAGAGGCAGAGACACAGGCAGAGGGAGAAGCAGGCTCCATGCAGGGAGCCCGATGTGGGACTCGATCCCAGGACGCCGGGATCATGCCCTGAGCCAAAGGCAGAGGCTCAACCGCTGAGCCACTCAGGCATCCCAAGAACCAGTTCTAATAATTTTTAACCTATGGCCAATCTCATTTCGTCTACAGCCTGCCTACTCACCTCCTACTGAATTATCATGAAGACATGTTTTTAAGGGGGCCAATATTTTACTTATTTGTCAGGAAAAGGCAAATAATAAGTGAATTACAGGTAAAGAATGTGAAGTGTAACCAGAGTGCTGGGACTAAATACTTATTTACAACATCAACACTATCTAAAAATTACATTAAAGCTTTCTCTTTGAGACTCTCTTAATCCTACTCCAACAAAGTGGGCCGTCTCACCAAAACTATGCAGTCCCCAACTCAGCTCCCAGGATTGCCCTCCAATGATCAGAGAGACACTGGCTTTTCCAACAGCTGTGTTTCTGAGAGTACAGCCTAAGAGACTTCAGAACAGCACTTCAATACAACAGACTGACCAGCTAGTATCAAATACTCCTAATGACCTACTATTCTACTGTTTCTTTTTTTTTTTTTTAAAGATTTTATTTATTGGGGATCCCTGGGTGGCTCGGTGGTTTGGCACCTGCCTTTGGCCCAGGGCATGATCCTGGAGTCCTGGGATCAAGTCCCACATTGGGCTCCCTGCATGGAGCCTGCTTCTCTATCTGCCTGTGTCTCTGCCTCTCTCTTTCTCTCGGTGTCTCTCATGAATAAATAAATATTAAAAAAAAAAAAAAAGATTTTATTTGAGAGAAAGAGTGAGAACCATAAGCAAGGAGGGGCAGTGGGAAAGGGAGAAGCAGACTCCCCACTGAGCAGAGCTCTGACATGGGGCTTGATCCAAAGACTCCAAACACCCAACCCACTGAGCCACCAGGCGCCCCTCTATCTTTTCTAAAACTGTGTGCATTTGTTCTCATCCTTCCCCCAAACCTCATGGAAACTTCCAACAATAGTACTTTGATAGAGGAGTTCCTGAATGGATACTATGAAGTCAGTTCATGAAATAATTGGAATCGGGTGTAAAAACTCTTCTTCCCTCTGTGGGGACGCTCAGCAGTGGTGTTGCTCCAGGCTGTGTGGCTTACCATGCCACTTAAGTTCCAAACAGCACTGAATTTATCAACCACCTTTACAAACACACATTTCACTGAGACCCTTCCAAGCCTTCAGTTGGTTCACTCTTTCAAAGCTAAACTCAAGGGCCATTTTTAAAAAAGGTTTTATTTATTTATTTGTTCACGAGAGACAGAGAGAGAGAGAGAGAGAGAGGCAGAGACACAGGCAGAGGGAGAAGCAGGCTCCATGCAGGAAGCCCGATGTGGGACTCGATCCCAGGACTCCAGGATCACACCCTGGGCCGAAGGCAGGTGCTAAACTGCTGAGCCACCCAGGGATCTCCTCAAGGGCCATTTTTAATTTGCAAGAGAGCAAGAGTGAGCAGGCAATTGGGGGAGGAGCAGAGGGAGAGGGACAAGCAGACTCTGTGCTGAGCATGGAGCCTGACTTGGGGCTCGATCCCAGGACCCTGAGATCATGACTCCAACTGAAATCAAGGGTCAGACACTTAACCCACTAGCTACCCAGGCACCTCTCAAGGACCACTTTAAAAGCCAGCAGCACCAATCTCATTTTCCTACTGCCTATCTACTTTAGACAATCAATGAGAATGAACAAGTTAAAGCTGGATTTCTACCAGATGGAGACAATACCCGTAATTCCCCAAAAAGCTGGAAAAGCAATAGGAATCATGGTTTTACCACTCCCTTCAAGACCTCTTAACCTAAACGGTGTCAAATGTAGTATGTTTCACTGGTGAAAAAGTCACCACACCCTTTACCTGACATATTACAGTTAAGGGGTCCTGACCTTTATTAGGGTCCTCAACAAAAGAAGGTAACTCTTCTTCCCTCTGTGGGGAAGCTGAGTAGTGCTGTTGCTCTGGGCTGGATGAATTTCCAAGCCACCTCAATTCCAGCCAGCGCTGAACACATCATTACCTTTAGCCTCAGAGGCTGGGTGACATTTGTTTTCTTTCACAACACTTAACACAGTGCCCTGCATAGAGTATACATACCAACAATCTTATCTACAGATCTCCTAGTAATTTCACTGAAGTTTGTCTTTTCTATAAAAAGAATGCTCATGGCACGAACTAAGCTTTATATCGTTAGTTCTACTGTTGAGATGCCGAACGTCGGGCGTGTTAGAAGCTGAAGGCAACTGAATTACAAGTATATGCTCTTAGCAACAATGTCAACTCTATTCAACCCAAACCAAAGAACCCTTTAATTCATTGCTAAATAGATTAGCTAATGTGGCCAATTCATTCTAAAAATTAGATCAAATATCCCTTAAATTAACTTCTTGGGGGGATCTCTGGGTGGCTCAGCGGTTTAGAGCCTGCCTTTGGCCCAGGGCATGATCCTGGAGTCCCCGGATCGAGTCCCACATCAGGCTCCCTGTATGGAGCCTGCTTCTCCCTCTGCCTGTGTCTCTGCCTCTCTCTCTCTCTGTGTCTCTTGTGAATAAATAAATAAAATCTTTAAAAAAAAAAATTAACTTCTTCGTTTGGCTCTTTTCATTGCTAAAACCAGTCACTGGCCAGTCCTGGACTAAGCCTCGGGTGGTATTTAACTTTACGCTGACTGAAGGCTTTCCCTTAACCGGCCATACCTAGCTTCTAAATAGCACTTGACAAGTTTTTTTCTTTTCTTTTCTTTTTTTTTTTTTTTGAATGATGGAGCGCTTTAAGAGCCACCCACTGGAATATTATTTTCCTGGGAAGTAATTCATTATTCCAGGAGTTAATGCATATGATAGCTCATAAACTCCTGATGTTTATAAAGAAGCTGTTGAGACCGGTAATTGAGGGGAGGATGTGAAGACACCCTGATGGATCTGGCTGGCTGGGCAGGATGGCCTTCCTCCCTTGCTGAGGGTCCCTTTCACGCTCCTTAAATTCACCGCCATCTTCACAGAGCAGCTCCCATCATCAGAGGACAGAGCCTAGGCTTTCGGATTACAGTGTAGGCTCAAATTCTAACTCTGACTTATACTGGCTATGCAAACTGGGGCAGGTTGTCACATCTCTGTGGATTTAGGCTCCCAATACCACAGAGAGTTATCTGTGACCATCAATAAGTAACACGTGAAAAGCATCTAGCATTCTTTGGCATTTAACTATTATTTATTAAAATGTCTGCCATTATTAATACTACCACTATGATAGGGTACATTATAAAAATAACATGGGTTAGGATTCTTAGAAAATCTAGAAAAATAAATGCCCTCATAATAAAATTCTATTAAGAACTACCTTGTAGTCTAAAAGATGACATGAAATTATAACTCTAATGACCTTGATGCTTTTCCTCTTTGCAGAGCAATTGCTTCTAATAAATCATCCACTGTTCTGTTCACTGTGAGATGCCAGAAAATATAAAGAATGAATACTGGTCTGAGAGTTCTCTACACTTTTATTCTACCAGAGTCCTCTCTTCAACTTACAGACGTACACTAAAAAGAGATGAGACTTGCTAAATATGCTATTATTGTAGAAGTCTTAATTTATATTAAGTACTAATGGAACCTCTCTGTCAAAGTAGTTAGGTTTCAAACAATAACCAGATTTTAAAAAGCCTGTAGATGAAAAAACAAAATTTAGATTGACCTCTTGAAGACAAGCCTCAAAACAGCTTATTGGGGAGCATGACCTTATAACAAATAGATCTGGGAGGTAGAAAAGAGGCAAAGAAAAAAGGAATTTCCACTTTTCTTGTTATTATGTAGTATCCGGATGTCTGTTCAAATCAAGCTTTATATAGAAGGAATGGGTTGTTGTTTCCTTCAGGACAGCAAGATGAACTGAAATTCAATTTAATAATTATGTCGTATGAGTAGGGAAATGGCACCTGAAGTGTAGTTCTGGCCTACTTATATAACCATTCCAAGAAATAGATGAAAAACCTACATTCTGGTAATCATTTCAAATAATCACTTTGATATTTTTGAAACCTCAATATACACACATATACATATCCAAATAAAATACACTTGATCTTAGGTGGAGAAGCAGTCCCCACAAAATACAAATCTACCTACATAACTGCTTTTAAAATTTACAAAAAATGCACAGAACTATGTCTTTTCATTTCAACTTAGCTTAAAGAAAAACATAGGAGCCAAATGTTTTGTTTTTAGATCCCCTCCCTTTACTATGCGATCTATGGCAAAGCGCCAGATCTTTCTGGGCCTTGGTTCTTTCTTTTGTAAAACGAAAATATTTGTCCCTACCTCCTTCACAGAGGGATTATAAAGGCTCCAACAGAACGTGAAGCACTGTGAAAAACATCTTTTAAGTGTTAGCATACCACAATTAATAAACTCAAGGGGATGCACAGTAATAAAAGTTTTTCTAGAAAATAATATCATCATAGAAGATTTAGGGCAAAATGTTCCAAAACTCTCTGAAGATTATAACCATATGGAAGAGACCCAATAACTGACCTTCATCAGAAACTGAATTAACCTGAGAGTTTTCATCTTTGGCTGTCTTAAGAATGAATAATTTGGGGGAAGGGGTGGGAGCCAGACCGTTATGTACTGAAAGCATACAGGTTAAGTGTAATACTACACCACTATGTAGGTCACTTTGATGGGATCATTAAAAATAAACTTGTTTTTACGTATTTAAATTATTTTAAGAGAGCAAGTAGAAGGAAATTCACGAATACTAGAACCCTCTCAAGGAAGTAGAAAAATACAAGTGAAGAAGTAATCCTATATCCTGACGCCCTAGCCCAAAGCTAAAACCAATAACAGCAACAAATTCTAAACATTCTAAATATGTCCAAGATAATACTCACTGAAAGCAGATAGTTTGTATTGCCAGGGGAACAGCTATAATAGAGGAGGGGAACTATTTTGTCTCTGAAATGAGCCTTCTTCCTTCCGATTCCATTCCTTCTTCCTGTACCTAAGATAGAAATGCAGGTGCAGTGAATGAACAAAATCAAGGCGGTCCAGAAGATAGGGTTTTTGAAAAATCACAACTCATAGGGCAATTTCTAGAAAAAAAAAAGAAAAAAACAACAAAAGCTAGGAACAAGCTCTCCCTACTTCAAAACATTTCAAGATCTAAATACAAGGTAGCAATGGCAGTCCTGTGCACTGAATCACCTCATCCTTGGTGTCATCACCAGGAAGGGAGGACGCGGAGGATCAAAGGTTTTATTGAACCTGAACATGAGACGCACGGGATAGCTTCTTCCACCGCTAATTTAGATCAAAACTTGCTCTCAGGCCAAGATATACCATCTCAGGGCCCTCCCACTGGCTTCAGAATACACACATATTCTCAAGTCCTCTGCAAAGACGGTGTCGAAGAATTACTGGACAGCACGCCAGGGTCCTGGGGACAGGCCATCTCGTCACCCAGGTGGAGGTGCTAATTGTTGGTGAGTTCTTCATCCTCACTATTAGTCGTGCATGAATCTCTTCAACAACTCCCCCTCCCCCACCCTCCACCCCCCACCCCCCCAGGGTTAGGGAATCAAGCTATTCCCAACGAGGTAAACAGGAGACTCCAAGCCCCACCCACACTATCCAAGGAGAGGGCAGTGAAAGAGGATAGGCCCGGAGGGATGAGGGTGAGGGAGTGTGGCAAAGTGAGGAGTTCAGGTCAGGACAGCGAAGGGAGGAGGGCGAGGGATGAAGGGCGAAACCCACAGCCCGGGAAGGAGAGTTTTAGGGGGAGGGCGATGGGGATGGGGATGGGGCTGGGGATGGGGCTGGGGCTACGGTGCAAAAGGGTGGGGCTGGGGGAGAAGAGAAGAGCAAGAGGAGAGGCAGCCTGAAGACTCGGGCAAGAGCGGACGGCGGAGTGGGGAGGGGCAGAGGCGGGCAGGAGCGCTGCGGGGGGTGGCGGGAGGAGTACGGGGAGCGACCGTCGGGCGGCGAGGGCCGGGCCGCGGGGGCGGAATCCGGAGGCCGGGCCGCGGCGGGGGCGGCGGGGGCGGCGGGGGCGGCGGGGGCGGGGGGCTCGGGGCGGGGGCCGCCAGGCGGCGCCGGAGACCACCAAACTTTACCGAGACACACAGCGCTCGCCGGAGGGAGCGCGGAGGGCGCCCGAGCCTCCCCGGCCTCGCCTCCCCCCCCGGGCGGCCGCCAGCGCCTCCCCCGCACGGCCCCCGGCCCCGGCCCCGGCCCCCGGCGGGGACCCGCCCGCAGGCCCGCAGGCCCCGCCCGCCCCGCCTCGCCCCGGCCTGCCCCGGCCTCGCCCCGGCCTCGCCCCGGCCTCCGGCGGCCCCTCCCCCACGCGCTCCGGGACCCTCGGCCCTGACCCCGGAGCCCCCGCCCCGGGCCCTGCGCTCGCCCCAGCGTGAGGAGGCCCCGCGGGCAGCCGGGCCGGCGCGGGGAGGAGGAGGGCGCGGCGCAGCCCGAGTTTCCCACCTTCTCTCCTGGCCCAGACGCAGCCGCGGTGGACGGGACCTCTCGCGCTCTGCCCTCTCCTCCTGCTTCATGGAGCCATGCGCCTGGGTGGGGGCTCCCGAGAGAAGCGGGCCCGGGGCGGGCGGGCGGCGCGGACGGGGCGGGGCGAACAAGGCCGGCGGCGGCGGGCGGCGGGCGGAGGAAGCGGCGGAGGAGGCGGCGGGCGGCGGCGGCGGCGGCGGCGGCGGCGGCGGGGAGGAACTAGAGGTATTCCCCGGGCGGCTGGAGGACTGAGTCGCGCCGGGACCCGGGTCCTCCAGTATCCCGGCAGCCACCGGAGGCAGTGAGGTAATGGAGGAGGAATGTAGGGAGTCCTCCAGCGGACCACACGCCCTCTAGCGAGCCGCGAAGACCATAGAGACTCGGGGCCGCCGGAGCGCCGCCCCGCCACTGTCACGTGGCCCGATCCGCGCACTCCATTGGCTGGCGCCGCTCGACGGGGCTGAACTCTGAGGGCCGCTTCCCACCCGTGGGCCGAGCCCCGGCAGTTGCGAGGAAGGGGCCTGCGGCGGCGGCTCGGGGGCCGGCGGCCGTCCTCGGAGCTCGGCTCCGCGCTCCGCCCGCCAAGCCGCCGCCCTGCCGGCCGGGCCGCCCGGCGTCTGCGAGAGAGCGCGAAGCGCGCGGGGAGCCCTGGGGCGGGCGGCGGCGTCCGAGCCCCGAGCCCGCGGCCCTTCTCCTGGACCGCGCGGGCCTCCTGCCGCCGCGGGGGCTGCAGGCTGCAGGCTGCGTGCCGGGCTCGTCCTGGACGGAGAAGGGCCAGCAGCGCCAGCCCCTGGGCCAAGGCCCAGCCTCCGCCCGAAGCCCCTGAGTTCCCAGGCTGGAGACGCTGCCCCCTCCCCGGCAGGACCGACTGCGCAGTAAGGCCCCACGGGCGCGCCCCTCGGGACCCGGCGGGGGAGGGTCTCAAACACCAGGGCAGGGAATGACTTGGACTTGCAGTACTTGCGGTCGGGTTGGGGACCCGGCGTTCCTAATTACGGGTGCGGCTGCAGTGCCTCCTGCTTCCCGACCCCGACCCTTCCCGGCGCCGCGGCCAGCAGGTGCATGCCCGCTTTTATTTATTTATTTATTTTTTAATTTTTTCTTTATTTATTCATGATAGTCACACACAGAGAGAGAGAGGCAGAGACACAGGCAGAGGGAGAAGCAGGCTCCATGCACCGGGAGCCCGACGTGGGATTCGATCCCGGGTCTCCAGGATCGCGCCCCGGGCCAAAGGCAGGCGCCGAACCGCTGCGCCACCCAGGGATCCCCGCATGCCCGCTTTTAAAGCCACGCCAGGCCCGTCAAGAGCACAGGCTCAAGCCCACATGTAGGCTGTTTTGTGTTTTGCTCTCCTGTTTATGCACAAAGGAATCCTTAAACGCGTTTGTCCTCAAAGAGCAAGAGAGAAGTATCTAGTAAAAAATGCAAATCGTAATCTTGACAGCGAAGCTTTCCAGCAAAAAACCTTCTGCTCTAGAATGCATAATGTACTCGAGCGTAATAAGATCTGCTACTACAGACTTTTTAGCATAATTACCTGTAGACAGCGAAAACTGAGGAAACCGACTATCTGGTTGGTGTCTCTTGGGCCCAAGCTCTCAGAGAACCTAGTGAAGGGCAACAGAGAAAGGAATAGGCAGCTCTGCTTTGCAGAACAGGAGGTGACTTAAAAAAAAAAAAAAATTCTGTAGCAGCCTTGAGGATTCCTGTCACAGTCTTGACACACTTATCTGCTGTTGAGGCCACATTTGCCTCTTTCCAACCTCCGCCTGCTTGAAAACTACAAATTAGAGGACTGTGTGGCCCACAGCTGGAAATACAGGAGGCAGCAAACCAGAGGTCGATTTTCGTTGTTGCCTCTAAATAAGGAGATGGAATTCTGACTTAAAATAGAATAAATTTCACATACTGAAGATTTTTCCAGCTGAAAGTCTTAAAATATGGCATCTGGAAAGGGCCTTAGTCTATTGCTCCCATGGCGGTACTATATCGTCATTAAACAGCCCACAGATAAGGGACTTATGGCTCCCTGGTTATCAGGCTGTCAGGAGGTAAATGATGGAACTACGCTAGACTTGAAACACTCCCGAATTAAAACAAAAACAAACCTTGCGTTGAGCTGTAGAAAGAGGCATTCTACTGAGAAGTAGAATCCAGATGCTGTGCCCATTGTTAACTGATGCTGAACGGCAAGCGTTAGAACTTTTGAAAAGTCACTTTGAGATCACCTCCTATCAGCAACAGTTGGAACGGATGCAAAGATAGGCAGGAGGAAGAAACCAAGGGCAATAGATGCCAGGACCCTGTGTCTTATTTATTTTCTCAACTTCCTGCACAAAATAGAGAAACCTGGTGCCTAGGAGGCACTAATTATTTGTAACCCGGATAAGTGAAGAAGAAAGCCAGCAAGCAGCAGGAATGTAATATAGCTGGGAAAGGGAACCGTAGCTCAAGCCCTCTGCATGATCTTGAAATGTCCTTCCAATCTGCTGTGATATAACTGCACTATATCAGAATAGCTCAAATCATCTGCTTCCAGATGCACAGCTTCCCATTATTTCCTACCTTGAATGTTAAGAATATATAGTGATATAAGAGACTAGATTTAATTGTTCCCACCCCCAAAAAGAAATGATAATTATGTGACATGATAGAAGTGCTCGCTAACCCTATAGTGCAGTATATAAGTGTATCAGATCACCAGATTGTACACCTTAAACATACACAATGTTATATGTCAATTATATATCAATCTAAAAAGTTCTATATGGTCATGATTAGGGGAGTGCACTCTGGAATCAGGCTGTTTTCAAATTCCAGCCCTGAAATGAATACCTGTGAACCTAGAGCAAGTTAAAGCGTAATAACTCTGATCATGAAATTTAAATAAGTTTACACGTGAAGCCATTATAGGATTAGCACGTCAAAGACGCTCAATAACTGTGAAACTTACTAGTACGAGGGTATTGTGGTAAACATGAAATTGACCTGTACGATAGACATACCCATTCTTTTGGATTTGCACCTTGGATGAGCAATGCACTGATGCATTAAAGGCATTTGCGAACCTATGGTAATGAAATAAGGTTTCACAAAAGATACTGATAGGGTAACAGATTTTATCTGTCTCACTTTACAGACTGATATGGGTCCGGTCTTAGGAGATACAGTCTGAATCTGTGCTCTGATCTCCACGAAAAGCAGGCACAGAGAAACTATAATCTCCTTCAGAGATACTGCCTGGCTCTTGTGTATCTTCCATAGGATATAGTCCAGTTGGGCACTTAAAAGGGATGATGACTACTAATCTGATTAAAATAAATCTTGAAGGGGGCGCCTGGGTGACTCAGTCGATTGCCCATCCAACCCTTGGTTTCAGTTCAGATCTTGATCTCATGGGTCTTGTGATGGAGTCTTGTGTCTGTGTTGGGATCCGTACTCAGAGGGGATTCTGCTTAAAGATCCTCTCCCCCTGCTCACATGCACGCTCTCTCTCTCTCTCAAATACATGAATAAAATCTTTAAAAAAATTAAAAAATCTTTATCTGTATATACCAATGTCTACATGGGTTGAATGTTTCAGAAATATGAAATAGTTCAAATAAACTGAAAAGATCCACAGTATTTTGTTTTGTGGTAGAGTTAAACCACATTACTCTGATAAGTTTTTTTTTTTTTAAAGATTTTATTTATTTATTCATGAGAGAGACACAGAGAGGGAGTGACACAGGCAGAGGGAGAAGCAGGCTCCATGCAGGGAGCCCAATGTGGGACTCAATCCAGGTATTCCAGGATCACGCCCTGAGCCGAAGGGAAATGCCCAACTGCTCAGCCACCCAGTCATCCCTCTGAGAAGTATTTTTAAACTTTGCATGTCACTTGGGTACACAATTTAACATCAAGAAGTTTCTAAACTTCTAGTTATTAATGGTGAAATAAATGAAACCAAGTTGGTAAGTTCAAGTCATAAATTCATTTATTCTGTAACTACTCTTAATATTTAGTCTGTACTGAGAATTTTATGTTACTTTTTTTACTGAGATGTAAATGCACAAATCTTAAGTGTACAGATTGGCTGACTCGTACTTTAGCATACATCCATGTAACCAAATTAAGATGTAGAAATTTCAAGCAGCCCAGAAGACGCCCTTGTGCCTTCACCCAGGTACAAATCTCCCTTCAGAAAATAACCATTATTTTGACTTGTATCACCAGTAATAGTTTTGTTTGTTCTTGAATATCATAGAAATGGACTCATACGGTATGTATTCTTTTTGTCCTGGTTCTTTTGTTCAACAGAGAGAAAGGCATCTATCTGGCTGGGTGCAGGTATAGTTTATTCCTTTTATTTGCTGCATAGACTGTAACATCATTCAATATATATTGGATGAATATGCCAGAATTTGTTTATCCAGCATCATTTTTAAAAATCTTGTTTCCTTCTCAGAGTCTAAAGATTTAATACTTTCTGCAAGATCTCATGTTTTTTGCAACTCTGTGTGGCTCATCCTCAAATAGCGATGGTTATAAACGGCTATTGTGTCAGGTTCCAGCCAGGAAAGAGATAATTCAGAGATAACAATACATCTCCACTTGTCTAGCCTCAGGGTATGTCACCTCTCCTTTTCTCTGCCATAATCTTGCCTGCTGAGAACTTAATCTTCCTGACATTCCACAGAACATCACACTGATCCATTACATTGGTGACATCTTGCTGAGTGAATGTGCACTCTGGAATCAGGCTGTGATGGCAAGTACTTTAGATGCATAAGAAAGTCACACGTGTTTCAGGAGGCAGGCAATAACTCCTAATCCTGGTACCAAGTACTATAACATTTAAGGTCCAGGAAATAGAAACCACACTAGGCATTTCAAACAGAAGTGATATATATGCAAGGAGTTGGTTATACAGATGTTAGTAGTCTAAAAGAATGAAGTAGATGCTGAGGTGACCCAAAAATTAGCAACTGTAAGAAGTAGCTACCACCTCCAGGTAGTGAGAGAACTGGGTTCTTTCCAGGGGTGAGAGAACACATGGGAAGATTTAGCATTACCAGAATGTAGGAACTTGAAGGATAGGCCACCAGAAGCTGGTGCTGAATTGAAAGATCATTTTTACCTCTGGCGCTGGAACCTCTAACAGGGTCCTGTGAACCCGGTCATCAGGCCTTTGAGGGGTGCCCTTGGGCTGGTGCTCAGAGAACCAAAGTAGTGGGGAGCTGGAACTTCCTGCGGTTCCTGGAGGAGTGCCGCACTAGCTGAAAAGGGGAAGAGATAGATGCCCGTCTCCTCCCACCTTCCAAGTTCTCACCAGCCTTCCATCGGCAGAGCCTACAAAGGAAATCAGGCGGCAAAGGATTCTGGGAAATGTGGTTTGCAGACACCCAGACCCAGTTTCACAGAATGGACTTGAGAAGAGTTGGCTTGGCCTGCTAATTACCTGGGGAACTACTGGCGCAGCCATCACTTTAAGGTTAAGAAGATTGTCTCTTTTATTCCCCTGGGAATATGCCAGACACAACTCCTTTTGGTCCTGGTTGAAAACTTAGAAGTCCTGGGCCTCCTCCCAAGAATGCTGAATGCAGTCACCCTCCCTGAATAGTCTAGCACCTTTGGGCTTGCGGAGCTCCTGAACTTCTAGCTCCTAAAGCTGCAGCAATCCGACACACGCCAAGGAAAAGAAAGACCCTGAAGTTATATGCACTTTCCCTTCTCAGCCCTATCTGAGGTCAGTGAGACACATTCTAAGAGTTAGTACTTTACAAATGTTACAAGGACTTTTTTTTTTTTTTTTTTTGAGAGAGAGTGAACATGAGCGGGGCAGAGGGAGAGAGAGAATCTTAAGCAGGTTCCTTGCTAATTGTGTAGCCCTACATGGGGTTCGATCTCATGACCCTGAGATCCTGACCTGAGCTAAAATCAAGAGTTGGTCACTTAACTGACTGAGCCACCCAGGTGCCCCAAAGCCTTTCTTAATATAATGACCTTAGGTTTCTCAGATCGGGAAACATGAGAGCAATTTAAGACTACCATCTTTTTCCTCCTCAATGTTCTATTAGAGACCTTTATTTGCATAGATGGGGGAACAATGAGATATAAACAACATCTAGCCACAGCAAGAAAGGAAAAAAATAATAAAAAAAGAAAAAGAAAAGCCAAAAAATGAAAAAAGAAAGACAGGATATGGGGACCAAGAAGGAAGAAGCTGGTGAGAAGCTCTAATCACTGATAACTGATTTGTGCTGAAGAAGATTACAGTTTGCTTGGGGCTTGCTCAAGGGCAACAAATGTAACTGTGTTGAATGGAAATCACTGAACATATACAAAGAAATGGAAAGCACTGAACTGTTGAGGGTGATGCCAGTGCAAAGTAAAAGAGGCTGAGTGTGCTGGAAAGCATTGGGAATCCTTGATCACTGACCACATTGTCACTCCTTACCCACCAGATCACGAGGATGTCCAGCTGAAGCTATGCAGCTGGTATGGTGAGCACGTCAAAGTGTGAAGTACCACGTAGCCATAGCACCGGGCACGAACATGTCTGACTGGAAGAGTGAATATATGAGGAAATTTTAAAGGCTACCCATGCCATGAATATTTTCTTCACAGAGCAGAGTTCTTAATTTATGTTGAAACTAAGTTCCTAAGCTTTAGAGCCTTAGGACCCTGGCAGAGCCCAGACATCCTGAACTAGTGATCTTCTTTCTTCTACACCACACAAAGCTGTAGGAAGGAAAATGTAGGGAGAAAGGGCAAGCAGGGCCCAGGATGCGGAGAGGAACAGAACATTTCCTTCACTTACACTTAGGTGTAAATCCAGCAAAATATGTAAGGGCTTATATAGTGAAAACTACAAAATGCTGTTGAAAGAAATAAAACAAGATCAGAAAAAGGAAGGGACATATTGTGTTCATGGATTGGAAGTCTCAGTATAGCAAAGATATTGGTTCTCTCCGAATTGATCTGTATATATAGATAGAGATCTAGTGCAATTCCTATCAAAATTCTACCAAGGAGGGCAGCTCTGATGGCCCAGCGTTTTGGCGCTGCCTTTGGCACAGGGCATGGTCCTGGGACCCGGGATCGAGTCCCACATCGGGTTCCTTGCATGGAGGCTGCTTCTCCCTCTGCCTGTGTCTCTGCTTCTTCCTCTCTGTATGTCTGTCTTGAATAAATAAATAAATAAAATATTTTTAAAAACTTTACCAAGGATTTTGGTAGACATAGAAAAGCTTATTCTGAAATACACATAGAAAAAAAAAAACAGAAACTGGAGTATCTCAAAGAATTTTGAAAAAGTAGGAAGACCCACTATACTTGCTATTTTTTTTAAAGATCTTATTTATTTATTCATGAAAGATACACACAGAGAGAGGCAGAGACATGGGCAGGCTCCATGCAGGAAGCCTCATGTGGGACTTGATCCTGGGTCTCCAGGATCACACCCTGAGTCAAAGGCAGACGCTCAGCCGCTGAGCCACCCAGGCATTCTTCTACCTGTTGTTATGGCTTCCTTATGTGTTTATAGTAATCAGGATTGTAGTATTTTTTTTTTTTTTTGAGTTTTATTTATTTGAGAGAGAACAAGCTGGGAGAGTGACAGAGGAGGTCCCTGCCGAGCAGGGAGCCCGATGTGGGGCTAGATCCTGGGACCTGGGGATCATGACCTGAGCTGAAGGCAGAGGCTTAACCAATTGAGCCACCCAGGTGTCCCAGGATCATAGATTTTAAAGTGAAGGGTAGGGACGCCTGGGTGGCTCAGCCGTTGAGCGTCTGCCTTTGGCCCAGGGCGTGATCTTGGAGTCCTGGGATCGAGTCCCACATCGGGCTCCCTGCATGGAGCCTGCTTCTCCCTCTGCCTGTGTCTCTGCCTCTCTCTCTCTGTCTCTCATGAATAAATAAATAAAATATTAAAAAAAAATAAAGTGAAGGGTAAAACTATAAAACATTTAGAGGAAAAGAGCAGAAAATCTTCAGGACCTGGGCTTGTTGAACAGTTTGTGGTTATAACACCAAAAACACTACCCATAAAAGAAAAAAAAATCAATCAATTGGATTTTATAAAGACTTTTTCTGGGCAGCCCGGGTGGCTCAGCGGTTTGGCACCGCCTTCAGCCCACGGTGTGATCCTGGAGACCCGGGATCGAGTCCCACGTCAGGCTCCCTGCATGGAGCCTGCTTCTCCCTCTGCCTGTGTCTCTGCCCCTCCTCTCTCTATGTCTCTCATGAATAAATAAATAAAATCTAATAAAAAGAAAAAGACTTTTTCTCTGTGAAAGATCCTCTTAAGAGGGTTAAAGTATAAGCTACAGTCTGGGAGAAAATATTTGTAGACCACGTATCTGATAAAGAACTCATTTCTAGAATATACGAGGAACTCTCAAACTTAGTAATAATGGTAAGAGACAATCTAGTTAGGAAATGGGCAAAATGCATGAATAAACATTTCACTGAAGAGGATATATAGAAAGAAAATAAGCACATGAAAAGATGTTCCATGTCACTTGCATTAGACAAGTTAAGACCACACTCAGAAGCTCTTATACACCTCCCAGGACAGCCAAAATAAAAAAGTAGTGGTCATCCAGAATGTTGGCAAGGATGCAGAGAAAGCGAGATGGGAATGGATAATGGTCCGACCACTTTGGAAATAGTATGGCCACTTCTCAACCTCATGTCCCGACAATTACACCACTGGGCAGTTCTAGAGAAACAACAACTATGTCTTCACCAAAACCCTTACATGATTGCCCATAGCCACTTTGTTCATGCTAGTGTGAAACTAGGGACAGCTCAGACATCCTTCAACAGGTGAAAGATGAAAGAAACTGCTAGGTCCGTACTGTGAAGTACTAGTCAGTAGTAAAACAAACTGTTGATAAACACACCCACCTGGATGGAGCTTAAGGAGCAGGAGCTGGTGGCCGCGTGCTCTGAGGTCCCCAAGGGCGCACCTCTACCACTCTGCAGCCTGTGGTTAGGTCAGCTCAACTTCCCTCTCCACTGCATGGACAGGACGGAACTTAGGCCTGGTATCTCATCCTCCCCATTCCAGTGAGTGGGTCAAGCATGACCACATGACCCAATCCAGGCCAAAGACAGTTGCTGAGCAGGAGTCACAGCTCTCCTCTCTCCTGGCACTGCTGACTGGTGTCTTGCTACCATGTAGCACATGACCTGGAACAGCTGGAAAGGAACCACACTGATGATATTGTCTGAGCCTCTCAAAGAGTCCATGCCTGAAGGTAAAACTACCTCATACTCATGTGATAAATTATATTCTCTGTTAAAAGAACAAACTATAAAGAGTCCCTGGAATAATTCAAATGACAGCAGACAGCAAGATGCTTCTATCCTGAATGAGGGAGTTGCTAAACTCCAAAAGTCTAAAGGAAGGGGGAAGATATTAGAGAAAAATTACCCAAGCCCCATCTTCCATCTCAACAGAAATGGAAGATCCTGAAATAAGTCAGAAGATTTTTGTACGAGCAGCTGTGCCCATTTTTCTACCCCTCTTTTGTGTCAGTCTCATTAGGGAGTGACTTTTTAGTTCTAGCAGTGGAGCCAGAATAAAAAAAATATATATATTTTTTCTTTTTAAGAGAAAGCTTACAAAATACAGATAACAAGAGCAATGTGTGATGCTTTCTCCCTTCTCTAGAAGCCAGTGGGGGAAAGAGTAGGGGAGCAGGTCCCAGCCGGGGAGAGGTTATAGTCTCTCACATTCCGAACAAAGCTCACTGGAGAAGCCACATGAATATTGTTTTAGCAGCTTCAAGGGAACTGGTCCTTTTTTACCGGCTCAGCATTTCTATTTGCAGATACCAAAGAAGTGGCAGGCGCCAGGGCCACCCTGGCTGTTGTTCCTGTCTGAGGGGCTGGCCATTGTGCCCTCATGTGATAGGTCACCTGATCTGGTCCAGGCTCCTCACAAGAAGAGTGAGACATTGAGGAGATGCAGCCTGGAATGAAGCACAGGAAACCCACCAATCACCCAGGCTGAAGTCAGTCCCCTTGATCCATGTGAAACTTAGTACTAGCTCCCACGTTCAAACTACTGTATTATATATAATGAGCTATATTAGCCAACTATATAATTAAGGCCCAGAGACTTCAACTACTCCAGTGGAAAATTTCTGCCAAATTCTCATTACAAAGTGACACTTTTTGTGAGATCTTTCAGGAAACTTCCGCAGAAAGAGGAAAGTGCCCCAAGCCATCCCAACTAAATGCCTCTCGAATAATTGTGAAGGGGGTGCTTTTTAAAAACACATGCTACATGAATTCCTTTATTACCATCCAAGTGCCATAGATTGAATGTTTGTGCCCTCCCCCACTGAAAATTTGTGTGTTGAAACCTACCCCTCCGCATGATCGCATCAGGAGGTGAGGACTTTGGGAGGCAATTGGGTCATTAGGGTGGAGCCCCCATGAATGGGATTAGCGCCCCTTATAAAAGGGACCCTCCGGGCTCTCCCACCCCTTCGACCACATAAGGACACAGCGAGAAGACAGCAATTTATCAGCCAGGAAATGAACCTCCCTCCACCAGATGCCAATCTGTTGGCACCTTGATCTTGGACTCCCAGTCTCCAGAGCCTCGAGGAGTCACTTCAAGTCAGTGTTCTTGAAGCTGCTTGGTCTGTGGGATTCTCTTACAGCGGTTACAACAAGCAGAGACAAGAGGCAGGATTAAAGATACGGCTCAGTGTCTACTTGTTTATCAGTTCATTAATTCACTTAATGGAAAGGCTTTTTCTCAGGTTGTAAAAATGGTACTTGATTCTTTAATTTCTCTGATATTTTACTGGTTTCAGTATTATCACCACCGTCTTCTTTCAAAGTTAAGTTCAATTTTTACCTTTCTTTCAAACTTTTTCCAATGATCAGACTAATAGTGCATCTCTCTTCTCTAAGCTCCCATAGGGCTTCACAGTTTCATACTTAAATATCTATTATCTCACATTTGCTTTCAATTTATTTCATGTGTGCCAGGCCTGTACTCACAACTAGATTTCTAAAAATTGTGGTAAAAAAACACAGCACATAAAACAAGCCATTTTAACCATTTTGAAGTGTGCATATTTGTAATGTGCTGCAGATCTGAGAAGTTTTTCTTTTTTTTTTTTAATTTTTTTTTTATTATTTATTTATGATAGTCATACAGAGAGAGAGAGAGAGAGACAGAGACATAGGCCGAGAGAGAAGCAGGCTCCATGCACCAGGAGCCTGACGTGGGATTCGATCCCGGGTCTCCAGGATCGTGCCCTGGGCCAAAGGCAGGCACCAAACCGCTGCGCCACCCAGGGATCCCCTGAGAAGTTTTTCATCTTGCAAAACTGAAACCCTGTACCCATGGAACAACCACTCCTCATCGTCTCCTCCCTGAGCCCCTGGGTGCCAGCCTTCTATCTGCTATCTCTCTGGTATGTGACTGCTCTTGGTACTTCATATAAGTGGAGTCTTGCAATATTTATCTTTTTGTGATTGACTCATCCTCTTAGTGTGATGTCCATATTGTGTTCATCCATATGTTCATCCATATTGTAATGTGTTAGAATCTCCTACCATCCTAAGGCCGAACAGCATTTACAGTCTGTGTACAACTAATGGGTTCAGCCAAGACTGGCCTAACAGTGCTCATGATTTCCCAATGAATGCACTCAGTGGAGCCCCTCAAAGATCCTCTGACACTTGACTGGAGAGATGGAAAGCTCTCATTGGCACAACTGATGGACTGAGGTAGAAATGGAAAACTCACCTGAAATATGAGAATCTTCACTGTGGAAAAGCAAAAATAAAAACAAACTAGCAGCTCTTTTTTTTTTTTTTTTTTTTTTTAGATTTTATTTATCTATTTGAAAGAGAGTGAGAACAAGAGAGATCACAGAGGGAGAGGGAGCACACTTGTCTCTGAGCAGGGAGCTGGATGTGGGGCTTGATCCCAGGACCCTTAGATCACAACCCAAGCAGAAAGCAGACACTTAAGTTATTCAGACTGAGTTATTCAGGTGCCCCCGAACTGGCAACTCTTAATTACCATTTGGTTTAATAAGAAATATATATTTGATCTTCATCCCCAGTTCCTGGCACAGAGCCTGGTATAGTAAAGAGCCAAGAGCCAGAATTCCTGGGGTTGAAATCCTAACTTTGCCCCTAAGTAGCTCTATGACTGTGGAACAATTAAGTCTCTCAGTGCCTGTTTCCTCATTAGTAAAATGGGAATAATAGTACCTATCTCTTAAAACTGCTGAGGATTAAATGAGTTGGTATCTGTAAGGTGCCTAGGACATTACTAGGAGCATAAGTGTTAGAGGCCTTATGCTATAGATGAAAGGGTATCTACTGACAACCTGGATTTTAGTTTCCCAGCTCGATGGTTACCTGGCTTTTTTTTTTTTTTTTTTGGCCAGATTTTAGCACTCTTTATCTGTAAAAATGTGGATGGTTCAAACGTTGCTGTAAATGTAGATTGAATGCTGGCACTGTGAACTTGAGTTTGGGGCCATTTTCTCTGTTTCCTCAGCACTTTGCAGAGTGCCTGATACCTAGCATGCAATAAACATTTGCTGAGTTTACAAAAAAAGAGAAAAAAAGGGTCTTTAGAAAAAGACCTTAGGATTTCCTAGGAGCTAGGAGATGAGTTAAAAGTGTGCTTGTGTTCTTAGTAAACTTCTTGCAACATACCTGAGTTTATTTTTTTAATTTTTTTTTAATTTTTATTTATTTATGATAGTCACACAGAGAGAGAGAGAGAGGCAGAGACACAGGCAGAGGGAGAAGCAGGCTCCATGCACCGGGAGCCTGACGTGGGATTCGATCCCGGGTCTCCAGGATTGCGCCCTGGGCCAAAGGCAGGTGCCAAACCGCTGCGCCACCCAGGGATCCCTATTTTTTTTTAATTATTTATTTATTTATTTATGATAGTCACAGAGAGAGAGAGAGGGGGGCAGAGACACAGGCGGAGGAAGAAGCAGGCTCCATGCACCGGGAGCCCGACGTGGGACTCGATCCCGGGTCTCCAGGATCGCGCCCTGGGCCAAAGGCAGTCGCCAAACCGCTGCGCCACCCAGGGATCCCCCTATTTTTTTTAATTTTAAAAAATATTTTATTTGAGAGAGAGCATGAGGGGTGGAGCAGAGGGAGAGGGACAAGCAGACTCTACTCTGATCAGAGAGCCCAACATTGAAGCTTGATCCCAGGACTCCGAGATCATGACTGGAGCTGAAGGCAGATGCTTAACTGACTGAGCCACTCAGGTCCCAACCATACCTGAATTTATGCTAATGAGGTGGCTCTTGATGGCCTGAGATGGCTTCAGGGGGTGGTTGGTTGCTGGTGATAACAACCACATGATTAGATGGTTAGAACTTAGAGCTCCCAACCTCTGGGGAGGGAAGAGGGGCTGGAGATGGAATTTGATCACCAGTGACCAATGATTTAATCAGCCATACCTATGTGATGAGATTTCTATAAAAATTTCTAAGCAGCACATTGAAAGCTTCCCAACCCATGAACACAGTGAGGTGCTAGGAGGGAGGTATGCCTGGAGAGGGTATGGATGCTCCATGATAGCTCCAAATACCTTTTAGCTATTCTTGAGTTGTATGCATCTCTTCTACTAGATTGTTCCTGAATTGTGTCCTTTATAACAAGCTAGTAAACATAAGTGAAGTGTTTTCCTGAGTTGTGTAAGTCATTCTAGCCAACTACTGGGCCTGAGGAGGGGGTCAGAGGACCTTTGACCTACAGCTGCTCTGTCGGAAGTATGGGTGGCCCCTCCAGGACTTGAAGTTGGCATCTGGAGTGGGGGTATAGGTTCTTTTGGAACTGAACACCTGTGGGGTGTGCTGCTAACTCTAGGTAGTTAGTGTCAGAATTGAATTGAATTGAATGGTTGGACATCCAGTTAGTGTCAGAGAGAATCCAGGAGTTGATGCTAGAGCCATAATGACAGGCAGGCATTTTCTCCGGCTCCAAAAGGAGGCATATGTGGGAAAGGAGCCTAGGCAGGCAGGCATGTTCAATGTATCTGGTGCTTATTAGGAACTCAACACCTGTAGGAGAAATGTTTACCTACAATAAGTATTACTGAAATGCCTTGCAATGTGGGGACATCTGGGGTAGTCTAGTAAAAGTTATGGAACATTTACCAAAGATTCTGATTTAAAGTTTATTTATTTGTTTGTTTATTGTAGTCTCTACACCCAGTGTGGGGCTTGAGCTCACAACCCTGAGATCAAAAGCTGCGTGCTCCATCTGAACCAGCCAGGTGCTCCTAAAGATTCTGATTTAAAATTATTCATTATTCTGTGCTGTTCACTTTAAAGTTAGTCCCACATTCTGGGGAGGCCCAGCTTTGCAATCTCACTTTGAGTTTGTAAAGTATAAAAATTGTGCTAAGAAAAATGCTGTTGGGCAGCCCTGGGGGCTCAGCGGTTTAGCGCCGCCTTCAGCCCAGGGCCTGATCCTGGAGACCTGGAATCGAGTCCCACATCAGCCTCTCTGCATGGACCTGCTTCTCCCTCTGCCTGTGTTTCTGCCTCTCTCTCTCTCTGTGTGTGTGTGTGTCTCATGAGTAAATAAATAAAATCTTTAAAAAAAATGCTGTTTCCTCAATTATTTGCAACCCTCTCCAAATCATACACAAAAATCCTCATGTAACCTGCATCGAGAGAGATGTGTTAGCCAGAGAAAGGTGAAGAGCAAGAGGAAGTCCAAGAGATAGCTCAAAGCAGGCCGTTTCTGCTTGATGGCTTGACACTGTGATTTTCCACCCAGCACGGTGAGTCTCATCGAAGAAATGTGTTACAGAAGTTCTTCATCCTAGACCTACCCCACCAGTGACTTCTGGACAGGGTCTGGAATCTCAACACACTCCCCAGAAACATTGGTTTCTTGTATGGCCTGTGGCCAGGCCCCCCCCCCCCCCACCTCCTAGCCCTCCCCCAACCCAGTTCCACCAAATTCATGTGTTGGAGCTGTAACCTCCAAAGTGACTACATAGAGAGCTCACAGAGAGCGTCTTCAGGACACAAGATTAAGTGAGATCATGAGGGTAGGGCCCATCTGCAAGTGGGAAGAGAGCTCCTGGGAACAAAACTGGCTGACACCTTGATCTTGGACTTCAAGCCTCCAAAGCTGTGAGAACTACACTTCTGTTCTTCAAGCCATCTGGTTTTTGTGGTACTCTGTTAGAGCAGGCTGAGCTGGCTAAGGCCGCTTCGGGGGGTAAAAAAATGCCCAGTCTGTTCTTGTCAGCTACAGTGAAGGGATCCTCGCTGTAGACCTGGAATCTCTGGGCTGGAGGCCGGGATCCGTGGTGGAAGGGGGCACAAGGGCTCCTAACATTGGCAATGCTCTGTTTCTTGGGGAGGGTATGATTACACAAGAGGGTGCACTTTGTGAATCTCTGTTAGGCTGTATATTTAGGGTTTGTGTACTTTTCTGTATGTACTTCTACTTAAAAAAAAAGACAATATTCAAATAAAAAGTTCAAAAGTTCACCTCTTAGAGCACATATGTAAGGTGCCTGACCGTTTTTAGCACGCAGGCCACACTCATTAGTTATTTGCCACCTCCTATTAGCACATTAAGCGAAAGGCCAAATAAATATGCAAATGACCAAACTGAGTGAGGAAAGAAGGAATCAGCAGTTCCACTGCCACTGAGAAAGCAGAAGAGTGCAAGGAGAAACGGGCACAGACGTGGGGTTTGTATTTTGGCTTCTTCACCTCCCGAGCAGGTCACTTACGTCTCTGAGGCTCAACGTCCTAACTGCCTGAAGGGTGAGTTACCAAGATTAAACGTCATTGGCAAAGGCCAGAGGCCTGTATGCACAGCGGAGCTGAGTATTAAGCACGATGCAGACAAACAGGGCGCTGTGATGTGGCCAAGTCCCCAGGCTCCTGCAGTCTGAATCATGGACAGGCAGGTAGAATCAGCAGCCCGATGAGGGGCTCCATCCTGGGACCCTGGGATCATGACCTGAGCTGAGGGCAGATGCTTAACTGACCGTTGACCGAGCCATCCATGCACCCTTAGCAGGCAGCTGTAAATACAGGTTCTCTCGTGGCCATTAACCCCTAAGTGTCTGTAGACTGAAGCTTTCGAGGGTTCTCTAGAAAGTTAAACTTTCCAAGAAACGCTGTTCACAATTTAGCTTCAAGGAAATCATTTGCAGTTCCAGCTGCCATGTGCTCACATTAAGCTTATTGCTAGTGATGACTGAGCCAAGACAGTGGTGCCAAATACAGCCTTCCTGAGTGACTTTAAAAAAAATAAGCTAATGGCAATGTTATGTTTTATGGAAGCTTTTCCTGTCTACTAACTGCCAACAAGAGCCAATCCTGGCATCTTATGCTGATATCTCACTCTGGACATTTCAGGAAACTCTGCAGGAAATGATATGAGTGAAGATTACGATGCCTCTTAGCTATACGGTGAAGTTTTGGAGATGAACCACACAACTAAGTGCTTGTGGAAACATGATTTTAATATAATACTAACATGCACAGTAGTAATCACTGCCATCTACTCAGGCCCCGCCGTAACCCAGATATGATGGCAGGCATGGTCACGTTACACCAACAACACATCCCAAGGAGGTGAGGATGGGCATCATCTCCTACAGTCCCTTCTCTCTTTCATGCCACATTGGCCCTGCAAGGGCTAAAAAGCCACATGCTTCAGTTTTCTATGTATACAGAGTCCTTATATACATTCCTAGAATATGTATGTCAAAGATCAAGAGTGAGTAGATGCACCTAAAGCTGAGAGCCAGACAAATGTGCTGCAGAGGAAGTGACATGTGAGCGAATGCCTGTGTTCTGCCTTGCAGATCTGCTCTTTGAGAGTAGGGGGGCCTGTGGACAAGTGACCTGAAGAAATGTGTGCTTCCTAAGCAGAAAGGGGGAAAAGAAAGGTACTCAGAAGGGGTGGATTTCTACCACTGTGCACAAGGTAAGTTTCAGAGTAATTGTTCCTGAATGTTCTGGGGGAAACACTTTTTTGGCTAACCTCAAGGCCCATGCTAACTTGCATGAATATTTCATATCCAGGTATAAGAAAACTTAGTATTTAAAAAAAGAGGGCAAATTAGGAGCTCAGTGTTTGTTTGTTTTTTCTTGAAATGAGATGATAACATCAAGGTATTAGTAAATGGTTGCTTACATAATGGGAACAAAGGAAAGTACTAATGAAATTATACCCTAAGCAAAACCAAGTGATAACCAAAAGGCTAATATTCACAATGGTTATAGCCTAATTGCAAATCAATAACAAAGACAAAAAAAAAAAAAAAGAAAAGTCAACCCTAATAAATAGGCAACACATAGCATAAGTAATACAAATATCTAATAGACATAAACTAAAATGATCAGTCCTACTGGCAATCAGGAAAAAGTAAGTTACAAAATGTCCTCATCATTAAGCTGGTAGATGTAAACATTATTGATACTTTCCAGTGTAAGGGAGTGTGGAGAAGCAGGGACTGTGGTGTACCCTTTTGGGAAAGTGACTTGGCAGCACCTATCAAAATCCAGAATCCAACCTCAGTCTTGCTCTTGTTACAGTGCACCGACACCGGGACGTATTGCTATGCGGGCGTGTATTCCTCTGTGTGCTTATCTACGTGCCACAGCCTGGAAAAAAGACTGGAAGGATACATGCAAGGTCAGCAGTTTCCTCTGGAGAGCTGCCTTTTGTCATAGCGTTCTAGGTCTCACACACATGTGCACACAAACACGATATGAGGGGGCACCTGGGTGGCTCAGTGGTTGAGCGTCTGCCTTTGGCTCAGGTCGTGATCCCCATACCCTGGGATCGGGTCCCACATTGGGCTCCCTGCAGGGAGCCTGCTTCTCCCTCTGCCTGTGTCTCTGCCTTTCTCTTTGGGTCTCTCATGAATAAATAAATAAATGTTAAAAAAAATCCATGAATACAAGGATGTGCAGCATTTTTTATGACAGAAAAAAAGAATGTTTGCTACGTAATTTCATCATTAGGAAAGATGAATCCAGAATGCAGTTTAAGTGAGTTCACATAATAAAAACCATGCATCTGGGGTGTGCCTGGCTGGCTCAGTCAGTAGAGCATGTGACTCTTAATCCCAGGGTTGTGAGTTCGAGCCCTATGTTGGGGGTAGAGATTAAAAAATAATAAAAAATTTAAAAACCAAAAAATCAGAAAAGAAAAAAAAAATGCAGCTGGGAAAAATCGCCTGATGGAGTTCTACTCCCAGTAAAGAAAACTTTCTAGGGGTCCCTGGGTGGCTCAATTGGTTGACAGTCAGGCTCTTGATTTTCTGCTGGCTTTTGATTTTGGCAGGGGTGGAGATCTCGAGGTCTTGGGATCGATCCCCACATAGGGCTCTGTGTCCAGCAGGGAGTCTACTTCTCTCCCTCTCCCCGCCCTTGTGTCCCTATTGCTCCCCACACATGAGCAAATGAATAATTATTTAAGAAAAAAGAAAAAGAAAACTAAGGAATTATGAAGTGAAAAAGCCAACACCTAAAAGCACTGTGATGGGTCTCTGGATATGCTTATCTGTCTGCATGTCACTCTGGGGAGACGGGAAGGGTACGCACAACTGTTAGGAGTGGTTTCCTATGCAGAGCAGGGGGAGATGTGGAAAGGGCAGGAGAGGTGAACCTCGCTCTGGTTTTCTTTCCTTCCGGAGACTCACCTGAAGGAGGGGTGGACAAATGAGGATCCCTCACGTCAGCGGGAAGCCCATTCTATGGGACCTATTAGCTACTTTGAAAGCATTTACCTGGGGCGCCTGGTGGCTCAGCTTATTAAGCATCTGCCTTTGGCTCAGATCATGATCCTAGGGTCCTGGGATAGAGCACGGTGTCAGGCTCCCTGCTCAGCGGGCTGTCTGTTTCCTCCTTTCCCTCTGTCCCTCCACTTGCTTGTGCTCTCTATCAAATAAACAAAATCTTTAAAAAAATTTTAAAAATGAAAACATTTAACCTACAGAATGGGAGGAGATATTTGCAAATGACGTATCAGATAAAGGGCTAGTATCCAAGATCTATAAAGAACTTCTTAAACTCAACAGCAAAGAAGCAAACAATCCAATCATGAAATGGGCAAAGGACATGAACAGAAATCTCACAGAGGAAGACATGGACATGGCCAACACGCACATGAGAAAATGCTCCGCATCACTTGCCATCAGGGAAATACAAATCAAAACCACAATGAGATCCCACCTCACACCAGTGAGAATGGGGAAAATTATCAAGGCAGGAAACCACAAATGTTGGAGAGGATGCGGAGTAAAGGGAACCCTCCTGCACTGTTGGTGGGAATGTGACCTGGTGCAGCCACTCTGGAAAACTGTGTGGAGGTTCCTCAAAGAGTTAAAAATAGACCTGCCCTACGACCCAGCAATTGCACTGCTGGAGGTTTACCCCAAAGATTCAGATGCAGTGGGCAGCCCCGGTGGCACAGCGGTTTAGCGCTGCCTGGAGCCTGGGGTGTGATCCTGGAGACCCAGGATCAGGTCCCACTTCGGGCTTCCTGTATGGAGCCTGCTTCTCCCTCTGCCTGTGTCTCTGCCTCTCTCTCTCTCTCTCTCTCTCTCTCTCTCTCTCTGTGTGTGTCTCTATGAATAAATAAATAAATAATCTTTTTTTTTTTTAAAGAAAGAAACTGTGATCCAAGGGTTTGGAATTATTCAATCCAAATTTTTTATTTTATAAATAAGGAAATTGGGTCACCTGGGTGGCTCAGTGGTTGAGCATCTGTCTTTAGCTCAGGGCATAACCCTGGGTTGGGGATCGAGTCCCACATCGGGCTCCCTGCGAGGAATCTGCTTCTCCCTCTATGTCTCTGCCTCTCTCTCTGTGTCTCTCATGAATAAATAAATACAATCTTAAAAAAAAAAAGCAAGGAAATTGAGGCCCTCAAAGGTAGAGTGACCTCCTCATGCCACAAGTGTTGCCAGCCACATCCAGAGCACTACCCAGACCTCAGACCCCAAGTGGGTGCTTATGGCAGTGTATTGGGAGCTGTCTTTCCTAAAAAGCAGCAATTTCTATGTAGTACTAGCCATCCTGATCATGTGAACTTTTGAGATGAGAGACTTGTAACATTGAGGGGCACTGGTTCGTTCGAGATGAAATCCTCCAGGTGAAGCACTAATGAGAAAGGTGGATGGGAAAAACAAGGAAGGAAATCTCGGGTGTTCTCTTTGGAAGTTTAGAGTCATCCATTTCCTTCAATGTTCTCTATAAAGCTTTAGGTCCCAGGGCTTCAGTGAAAAGGGTTTTCGAGGTCCTTCCGGTACCCAAACCTCGGACATGATGGCAGGTAAACCTGATTAGGCTCTCACTTCAGTCTTTGGAAGATGCTCCTTGGACAAAGTTAGGGAGACCCAGGGAAGGCTGGTAAGTGCTGAGTACATTTAATATGACTCAGGCCCAAACCAATCTGTTATTCCCCAAGGCAAAATTTGAACTCTCCTAACCCGCAAGAGGCTGATCTCCTTTCTTCCA
Organism: Vulpes lagopus; assembly: GCF_018345385.1. Lineage (NCBI taxonomy): Eukaryota > Metazoa > Chordata > Mammalia > Carnivora > Canidae > Vulpes > Vulpes lagopus. The sequence goes on along the minus strand of NC_054847.1, from coordinate 2,498,777 downwards.
ACACGATCACTTTCAAAAGCTGAAAATGAGAAAAACAAACTTGTTCAAACCTTAAAAAAAATTTCAGGGGCTACCTGGGTGGCTCAGTAGTTGAGCGTCTGCCTTCAGCTCAGGGTGTGATCCCGGGGTCCTGGGATCGAGTCCCACGTCGGGCTCCCTGCAGGGAGCCTGCTTCTCCCTCTGCCTGTGTCTCTGCCTCTCTCTGTGTATCTCTCATGAATAAATAAATAAATAAAATCTTTTAAAAAATTTCTGAGCAAAATAGCTATTTATGTGAACTTTATTTTTTTATTTATTTATTTATTTTTTTTTATGTGAACTTTAAAAAAAATCTTTAAAAAATTAAGTAGGGCATCTGGGTGGCTCTGTCTGTTAAGCGTCTGCCTTTGGCTCAGGTCATGTTCCCAGGGCCCTGGGATCAAGCCCCACATCGGCTCCTTGCTCAGTGGGGAGCCTGCTTCTCCCTCTGCCCCTCCCCCTGCTTGTTCTCTCTCCCTCTCTCAAAATAAATAAATAAAATCTTAAGGAAAATAAAATGTACAATTCAGTGGTTATTAGTGTATTCTGAGTTATACAACCATCACAACTGACTTTAGAACATTTTCATCACCCCAAAAAGAAATCCCATCCTGGTTAGCATCCTCTTCTCATCCCTCCTTCCCTTCAGGCCCTGGTGACCACTAAGCTACTCTCTGCCTCTATGGAGTTTTCTCTTCTGGAGCGCTCATATGAATGCGACGATGGTACGTGATCTTTGTGAGTGGTTCCTTTCCCTGGGGATCATGTTTTTGACGTCCCTCCATGCTGCAGCATGTATCAGTTCTCCATCCCCTCTTACCAAGGTGTGGGTATGCTGCACTGTATTTATCCACTCACGGGTTGATGGACATTGGAAGTGTTTCCCCTTTGGGGCTATTGTGAATAATGCTGTTCTGAACATTTGTGTACAGTGTTTCTGTGGACATTTGTTTTCATTTCTCTGGGCTGTCTCCGGAGCAGTGGACTTGCTGAGCCACATGGTAACGCTGGCTTTAACGCGGTGAGGAGTGATCAGAAGGTTCTCCAGATTGGCTGCACCATCGTGCATTCCCATCAGCAATCAGTGAGGGTTCCAGTTACTCCACATCTTTGACAATACTTGTTACTGTCTGCTTTTTAATTTACAGCCATCCTACTGAGTGTGAAGAGCTATCTCATTGTGGGTTTGATTTGCATTTTCCTAGTATCTTCTAATGTGTATATCCTTTACATATATATGTATGTATGTATCTATATACAGATAGGTACGTAATAGATATTGCAATATCTACATATTGTAATATCTACTCAAATCCTTTGCCCATGTTTTAACAGAGTTGTCCTTTTATTATTGGGTTATAAAAATTCCCTATATATTCTTTATATAAGTCAGATATATGACTGGCAAATATTTTCTCCCAGTCTACAGGTTGTGTGTGTCCTTTTTGTAGCTGGAAACTGCTTGGCACTTCACTTTTCTTCACAAAATGGGTTTGGCAGTTAGCTACAGTTTAGTATTTGAGAAGTTCTTTTTTTAAAGATTTTTTGTTTATTTTTGTGAGAGAGAGAAGAGAGATACAGAGACACACTATGAGGGGGAGGAGGGACAGGGAGAAGCAGCAGGGAGCCCGATGTGGGACTTGATCCCAGGGCCCTGAGATCACGACCTGAGTGGAAGGCAGAAGCTCAACCGACTAAACCACCAAGGCACCTGAGAAGTTATTTCTATCCCTAACCCTCAAGTTCTGGCAGAGCTGCAGGTAGTGTTCAATTACTGACAAAAGGTATCCAAAGAGGGCACCTGATGGCTCAGTCAGCTGAGTGTCTACCTTAGGCTCAGGTCATGATCTTGGGTTCCTGGGATGGAGCCCCATGTGTCTGCTTCTCCTACCCCCACCTCCACTTTCTCTAATAAATGAACAAAAAATCTTTAAAAAAAAACCCTCAAATTTCTCAGTTTTGAGAAAGAAATGGGGCATGTATGAATGTATCCTGTCATAGTTGATAGGATACTTTATTTCTTTTGTCCTTATTCTTAAAGGAAATAAAGGTCTCATAAAAGCCAAGCTAAGAAGGATGATTCTGGTAACAATAGCCCCATTTGGGAGATGGGGTAAACTCCTTTATGCCTAATCCACAAATATGGCTTTTCTATCATAGGTCTCATCCATAAACACAGAACAAGTTAATGAGTGAAGTCAGGTTTCCCAGTCATGTGATTGCCCTAATTGCTGTATGCATGGCAGTACCCAATCAGGAATGGTTTTTAGTTTCAAATGACAAAAGTCCGGGGATCCCTGGGTGGCGCAGTGGTTTGGCGCCTGCCTTTGGCCCAGGGCGCGATCCTGGAGACCGGGATCGAATCCCACATCAGGCTCCCGGTGCATGGAGCCTGCTTCTCCCTCTGCCTGTGTCTCTGCCTCTCTCTCTCTCTCTCTGTGTGTGACTCTCATAAAAAAAATAATAAAAAATTAAAAAAAATAAAATAAGTTTTAAAAAAAACAAAACAAATGACAAAAATCCACTTTGGCTGCTTTAGGGAAATAAAGAATTTATGGAAAAACATGGACATCTTTGGAGAGCTGGTGAAGCAGCTTGACTCCCAGGCCATGCAGGGAAGCCACAGTCAAAACTGAAACTTACCACAGGTCCTGTGAGGACAGCGAGGCCGTCACTGGCCAGGACCAGATCCTGGAGCTAACCTCCAGACAGTGCTGCTGGCATTAGCACCCCAGAGGGAAGGTCTTTGTGCAATGACTAGAGGCAGAAGACTCTACCATTCCAGACCCTTTGCGTCTTAGGACATAGTTCAAGTCCAAGGAAGACGGACCTGACTGGCCAGAGCCACGTCCTGTGCAGCGGTTGGTCCTTCTAGAGCTTGCCTACACCCGGTCCTCTTTTCCTGCCAGAGATGTTAGACGTTACATTTTCTTGTTCCCTTGCAGTTAAGACAGGGCAATGGGCTATGAGTCAAATGGCTGGACAAAGGGATGTGAGTCAAATTGACAAGTCTTCCTTCTGGGCTAAAGCATTCTATGGCCCAGTGATCACCTGCCAGCAGCCTCTTCCCCTCAGGTGTTGACATGAGGGCCAGGCATTTCCAGTGGGGCAGCTACAGGATGGTGAAGCTCTGTCCATCTGAGTCTTAAGGTGAGTGTGTAGCGCAGAGCCCCGGGACAACCAGTGTCAGGTATGTAACCTAAGCAAGGACTAAACTTGGGCTGTTGAGCCACTGAGAGTTTGGAGTTGTTTGTTCCTGTAAAACAGTCTAACCTGGAGCCTATACTGACTACGTTAAAAAACATGTTTATAGAGAGAAAACTCAAAAAGAAGAAGAAGAGAAGAGGAAAGAAGTTTAATATTTTTCTCCTCATCTCTAAAAGAAAGGACTCAATTTTCTTCCTTTGTTTATAACATTTACATTCTATTCAAACCATATTTTCCCTATTGTTTTATCTTGGTTCTCTATTTAAGTTGATTCAATTTTTAAAAAGATTTTATTTATTTATTCATAGAGACACAGCTAGAGAGAGAGAGAGAGGCAGAGACACAGGCAGAGGGAGAAGCAGGCTCCATGCAGGGAGCCTGACGCAGGACTCGATCCCGGGTCTCCAGGATCAGGCCCTGGGCCGAAGGCAGCGCTAAACCGCTGAGCCACCCAGGAATCCCCTGAAGAAACCTTTAAAAAAAAAATCTTTACTGAGATATAATTTACATGCCATAAAACTCATCTGTTAACATGAATTTTGAATCTGTTTCATTACAACTTAGTGAATCCATAAGAAGCCACCCCTCATCTGTTCAAGTTTTATCATGAGATCGCAGCAATGCAGTCCCATCTTCAGGCCCTACTTCTTCTTTTTCTTTTTTTTTTATGTATTTATTTCTTTTTTTTTATAATTTTTATTTATTTATGATAGTCACACAGAGAGAGAGAGAGAGGCAGAGACACAGGCAGAGGGAGAAGCAGGCTCCATGCAGGGAGCCCGACGTGGGACTCGATCCCGGGTCTCCAGGATCGCGCCCTGGGCCAAAGGCAGGCGCCAAACCGCTGCGCCACCCAGGGATCCCCCTACTTCTTCTTTTTCATCTTCTTCTTCCACTTTTAAAAAGATTTTATTTATTTATTTGAGAAAGAGAGAGAGAGAGATAGCACAAGCAGGGGGAGGGGGTAAGAAGAAGGGGTAGAAGAACAAGAAGACTCTGCTAAGCCCAGAGCCCAATGTAAGGCTCAATCCCAGGACCCCAAGATCATGACCCGAGTCAAAGTCAGACACCTGACTGACGACTGAGCCACCCAGGCATCCCCAGGCTCCACTTCTGAGTCTACTTCTCTTGCTATTTCCTTTTTTTTTTTTTTTTTAAGATTTATTTATTTATTCATAGAGAGAGAGAGAGGCAGAGACACAGGTGAGAGGGAGAAGCAGGCTCCATGCGGGGAGCCCAACGTGGGACTCGATCCCGGGTCTCCAGGATCTACACCCTGGGCTGCAGGCAGCACTAAACCGCTGCGCCACCAGGGCTGCCCTCTCTTGCTATTTCTACCACATCTGCAGTCCCTTCCTCCGCTGAAGTCTGGAACCCCCCAAGTCATCCATGAGGGCTGGAATCAACTTCTTCCAAACTCCAGTTAATTGCCGATATTTTAACTTTTCCCCAGAAATCATAAATTATTTCCCTCTGTCACATGTTTTTGGCTTCTTTTAAAATGTCTTATTTTATTCAAATTCAATTAATTAACGTAATGTACGATTGGTTTTAGAGATAGAGGTCAGTGATTCATTAATCTTATGTAATGCCTAGTGCTCATTACATCACATGCCCTCCTTAATGTCTACCATCCAGTTATTTCAGCCCCCAGGCCCACTCCCTCTAGCAACCCTCAGTTTAATTATATTTTAATTAATTAATTAATTAATTTTATCTTGGTTGTCTATGATTGATTAATTTATTAAAAGATTTTATTTATTTATTCATGAGAGACACACAGAGGGGGAGAGAGCGAGAGACAGAGAGACAGAGAGAGAGAGAGAGGCAGAGACACAGGCAGAGGGAGAAGCAGGCCCCATGCAGGGAGCCCGATGCGGGACTCATTCCAGGGTCTCCAGGATCAGGCCCTGGGCTGAAGGTGGCGCTAAACCCAGGCTGCCCTGTTTTCTATGATTTAAAGTCTCTTATGGTTTGTCTCCCTCTCTGATTTTGTCTTATTTTATTTTTTCCCCTCTTTTCCTATGATCCTCTGTTTTGTTTCTTAAATTCCACTATGAGTGAGATCATATGATAATTGTTTTTTCCTGACTGACTTATTTCATTTAGCCTAATACCCTCTAGTTCCATCTACATCATTGCAAATGGTAAAATTTAATTTTTGATGGCTGAGTAGTATTCCACTGTATATATGTAGCGCATCTTCTTTATCCATCATCTGTCAAAGGACATCTGGGCTCTTTCCATAGTTTGGCTATTGTGGACATCGCTGCTATAAACACTGGGGGGTGGGTGCCCTTTTGGATCATACATTTGTATCTTTGGGGTAAATACCCATTAGTGCAATTGCAGAGTTGTAAGGTAGCTCTTTTTTTAACTTTCTGAGAAATCTCTATACTGTTTTCCAGAGTGGCTGCACCAGTTTGCATTCCCACCACGAGTGTATGAAGGTTCTCCTTTCTCTGCATCCTTGCCAACATGTCATTTCCTGATTTAATTTTAGCCATTCTGACTGGTGTGAGGTGGTTTTTCCCTGATGCCCAAAATCATAAATGTTTTTAATGACATCTGAAATGGTGACTCCTTTTCAGAAACTTTCCAGTTAACGTTTCCCAGATCCATCAGAGGAATCACTATGGCAATTATATCCATGAAATGAAATAATAAGGCTTTAAAATTAAAATTACTCCTTGATCCATGAGCTGTAAAATGGCTGTTGTATAAGCAGACATGAAAACAACATTAATCTCATTGCGTATACCCATCAGAGTAAGGTATGTTGTCAATGAGTAGTAATAATTTTTTTGTTTAAAGATTTCATTTATTTAGTGGTGGGGGGAGGGGCAGAGGGAAAGGGAGAAGGAGTAGGGAGCCTGATGCAGGGCTCGATCTCAGGACTCTGAGATCATGACCTGAGCCAAAGGCAGATGCTTAAGTGACTGAACCACCCAGGTGCTCCTGAGTAGTAATACTTTGAAAGAAATCCTCATTTCTGAGCAGTAGGTCTCAATAGTGGGTTTAAAATACTCAGTAAACCATTTTATAAATAGATGTACTCTCACCCAGGCTTTGTTTTTCCCTTTATGGAACACAGGCAGACTATATTTTAACATAATTCTTAAGGGCTCTAGGATTTTCAGAGCAGTCTCTAAGCGTTGGTGTCAACTTAAAGTCATCAGCTGCATTAGCTCCTATCAAGAGAATCAGCCCATCCTTTGAAATTTTGAAGCGAGGCATTGGCTTCTCTGGCTGTGGAAGTCCTAGATGGAATCTTCTTCCAATAGAAGGTTGTTTTGTCCACACTGAAAGTCTGTTGTTTAGTGTAGCCACCTTCATTAATGATCTTAGCTAGATCTATTAGAGAACTTGCTGCAACTTCGCATCAGCACATGCTGCGTCACCTTGTAGTTTGATATTAGGGATACAACTTCTTTTCTTAAACCTCATGAACCAAACTCTGCTGGCTTCAGACTTTTTTCCTCAGCTTCCTCACCTCTCTCAGCCTTCACAGAATTGAAGAGAATTAGGGTCTTGCTCTGGATTCGGCGATGGTTAACGAAATGTTGTAGCTGGTTTGACCTATCCAGACCACTCAAACTGTCTCCATATCAGCAATAAGGCTGTTTCATTTTCTTAGCATTCATGTGTTCTCTGGAGTAACTCTTTTAATTTCCTTCAAGAACTTTTTCTTTGCACCCACATGTTGGCTATTTGGTATACAAAGCTTAGCTTTTGGCCTGTATTGGCTCCCAACCTACCTTCTTCACTGAGCATTTCTAGCTTCTGACTTAAAGTTAGAGATGTGTGACAGTTCCTTTCACTTGAACCCTTAGAGACCATGACAGGGTATTAATTGTCTTAATTTCAATATTGTTGTGTCTCAGGGAGTAGGGAGGCCTGAGCAGAGAGAGAGAGACGGGGGAACGTTTGGTAGTGGAGCAGTCAGAACACACACATTTATCCATTAAATTCACCATCTGGTAGGGGTGTGGTTTGTGGCACCCCAAAACAATGACAAGAGTAATATCAAAGGTCACTGGTCACAGATTGCTGTAACAAATATAATAATAGTGGAAAAGTTTGAAATATTACAAGAATTAGCAAAACGAGACAGAGACACGAAGTGAGCAGATGCTCCTGGGAAGGTGGTGCCAAGAGATTGGCTTGATGCAGGGTTGCAACAAATCTTCAATCTGTAAAACAATGCAGTATCTGTGAAGCACAAAAGCTAAGTGCAATAAAATGAGCTTTTTTGAATACTGAGAGGGTGCATAGGAGGAAAACTTCTCCTTCCCTTCCAGCTTCTTTGGCTGGCTTAATAATTAAATTGACATAGATTAACAAGAAAATCAAGTTCAATTATACATGTACAGGAGCCTTTTAAGAATATGAGACCCACAGGCCATCAGGCAATTCAGACTTATATGCTGTCCTGAGCAGAGGAGAAGGAGTAAGGGGTCTGGGACTGGACAGGTGGGGAAGAAGAAAATTTATGGGAAGATGGGAAGAGCAGATGTTTGGTAAACATGTTTGCCATGCCTTGTGGAGACAGCGGGACACAGGAATTTGATCTCCAGCTACTCACCCCCCCACCCCTGTTTACCAGGCCCACCGTCTATTCTTTGTAGTTATCTCTGGTGATAGTTTCGATAGACCAGACCCTCTATTTTTTTTTAAAGATTTTATTTATTTATTCATGAGAGACACAGAGAGGCAGAGACACAGGCAGAGGGAGAAGCAGGCTTCATGCAGGGAGCCTGATACAGAACTTGATCCCAGGACTCCAGGATCACGACCTGAGCCAAAGGCAGACGCTCAACCACTGAGCCATCCAGGCATCCCCAGACCCTCTATCTAAATTCTTTCAGGCAGTTAAAAGGGAGGTAAAAAGCTTTTCCTGAGTCTTCCAGGTCTTGAAGGACCTCAGCTCACAATAATCCACTTGCCAAAATAGTAGAGTAGCATATTCTGCTCCCCTTCAAGGGGGAGTTCAGAAAAGAGTATAGCATCTCTTGTACTGAAAGTCAGTACTTATCTCTATTCCATTTTAGTTTTGTGGTCTTTAAATTTAAGCAAAACAAAAGTTAATGCTGTTCATATGAAAAAGTAGCTTGCATGGTACAATCCATTCTATAAAATGATTATCTGCCTTTAATCTCAATTATTTCCCCCTTATAATGTCTAGAACTATAATCACCAAGAGTTAACCCAGATTTTTTCCCTAAATGGTAGAGTTTTGGTAGATTTACTAATTTCTTCTTTGTATTTCTCTGAGTGGGTTAATTTTAAAAAATGAGAATGTGTAATTTTAAAATTATTTATTATTCTTCTTATTATTTTTAAAGATTTTACTTATTTATTCATAGAGACACAGAGAGAGAGAGAGAGGCAGAGACACAGGCAGAGGGAGAAGCAGGCTCCATGCAGAGAGCCTGATGTGGGACTCGACTGAATCCAGGGTCTCCAGGATCACGCCCTGGGCTGCAGACGGCGCTAAACCACTGCACCACCGGGCTGCCCTACTTATTATTTTTTTAAAAAAGATTTTATTTATTTATTTATGAGAGACACACAGAGAGAGGCAGAGACATAGGCAGAGGGAGAAGCAGGCTCCCTGCAGGGAGCCTGATACAGGACTTGATCTCAGGACCCCTGGATCACAACCTGAGCCAAAGCAGAAGCTCTACCACTGCGCCACCCAGGTGTCCCGAATGCATAATTTTTTAAAGATTATTTATTTGAAAGAGAGAGTGAGCAATTGGGGGGAGGAACAAAGGGAGAGACTCTTCAAGCAGACTCCCCACCAAGCATGGAGTCTGATACAGGGCTCGATCTCACAACTGCTGAGATCATGACCTGAACCAAAACCAAGAACTGGATACTTAACTGACTGAGCCACCGAGGCATGCAAGAATGTATAATTTTTATATAAAAGTCATGATTTGGGCAACCTTAGTGGCTCAGTCAGTTAAGTGTTAAACTCTTGATCTCAGCTCAGGTTTCGATCTCAAAGTATAGAGTTCAAGCCCTGTATTGGTCTTCATGCTGGGCATGGAGCCTACTTAAAAAAAATCATTAAAAAAATAAAATTCTAATATTTGTCTCATATACACACACACAAAGGAGGACATGGTAAATACATACAGTGAAATATTATTCAGCCTTGCAAAAGAAGGAAATCCTGTCATTTGCAAAAATATGGATAAACTTTGAGGACATTATACTGAGTGACATAAGCCAGTTGCAGAAGAAAAAGTACTGTATGAGTCTACTTATAGATAATAAAATGGTCAAAGTCATAGAAGCATAGAGCAGAAGAATGGTTGCCAGGAGCATGTGGGGAAGGACTTTGGGAGTTGATAATCAATAGGTATAAAGTTTTAGTAATGCAAGATGAAAAAGTACAATGCAAACTGCTGTACAACATGGTGCCTATAGTTAACACTATTGCATTGTACAATTGAAAAATCTATAAAAGAGTAGATCTTCTGTTAAGACTTACCAAAATAAAAAAAAAGACTTACCAAAATAAAATTGAAATTAATAGGAAAAAATGTTTGTCATGACTTCAGAAATTTACCATGTTTTTCAAACACCTTTCAAAGCAATTTCATTCCTTAATATCACTGCAGTGTTGCACCTTACTAATCTTTTATTCCTAGTTTTGAGATGTGACTGAAATATAAAACTCTCTTTCATGTATATAATGTAATGGTTTGATATATGTGTATATTGCAAAATCATAATCACAATAAGTCTAGTTAAATCCATCATTTCATATAGTTACAAATTTTTTTCCTTGTGATGAATACTTTTAAGATGTCTCTTAGCAACTTTCAAATATACAATACGGTGTTGTTAACTGCAGTCATCACTCTGCACAGTACATCCCAGGACTTATTTATCTTATAACTGGAGGCCACCTTTTGGCCACCTTCACCCATTTCCCCCACCCTGCACCATTTTATTCATTTCTAGAGATTTTTCACCTTGATAAAAACAGCAAATATTCATCACTGTCTCAATGCCGGCCCTGTGGTGCTGTCTTAAAAGACTTCACACAGGGCAGCCCCCGTGGCGCAGCGGTTTGGCGCTGCCTTCAGCCCAGGGCGTGATCCTGGAGTCCCAGGATCAAGTCACACGTCGGGCTCCCGGTGCATGGAGCCTGCTTCGCCCTCTGCCTGTGTCTCTGCCTCTCATTCTCTCTCTGTGTCTCTATGAATAAATAAATAAATAAATCTTAAAAAAAAAAAAAGACTTCACACAGACTGTCCCATTCAACCACCTCATCAACATCTCAGAAATAGGAGGTATCATGATCCCAGTTTGACGGATGTGGCAACTGAGGCTTCAGAATGTTTATCAGCTCACCCCAGGGTACTTGAATAAATGCAGGAAAAGAAACCCTAGTTGTGCCTTTAGTGTCCTCCACTTCCTCTCCAAGCCCCTTAAAGTATTCTCAGGACTCTCAATGGTTACGTCACAGTTATGTGATAGAACCCATAGGCCCCAAGACTTGGGCTCTGGCACATGTTTGTCAGCATCTCTCCTTCATTCTTCCCTTCGCATCTTGCCTTGTCATTTCTTGTCTTTCCCTTCTTCTGCAATGAAATTTTTTCATCTTTTTAAAAAAGATTTTATTTATTAATGAGAGAGAGTAGAGAGAGAGAGAGAGAGAGAGCACACAAGCACATGCAAGTGGGGGCAGGAACAGAGGGAGAGGGGGAGGGACCAGCAGACTCTGCACTGAGCGTGGAGCATGATGTGGAGCTTGATTCCAGGACCCTTGAAATCATGACCTGAGCCGAAACCAAGAGTCTGGCAGTCACTACTCCTATTTATCCTTTAAAATTTATAGAACTCCCCCCTTCTATATTCTATCTTCAATGCACCAACTTCCCCGCCCCCAGAGATTTATTTATTTATTTGAGAGAGAGAAAAAGCACGTGCAACAGGGATAAGCGTTCAGAGGGAGAGAATCTAAGACTCCCCACTGAGTGTAGAGCCCATCAAAGGGCTCAATCTCATGAGTTGAAATCAAGAGTAGGATGCTTAACGGACTAAGCCACCCAGGTGCCCCAGTGCACCAACTTTTTAATCTGCTCACATTTTCTTGGTTCAGGGTTTGTCTCTCCCATCAGACCATACATTCCTGGAAGGCAGAGACTGTCTGATTCTTCTTTCTGGCCCTATCGTGTCACAGGGCTTAATAAATGTTTGCTCAGTTCCATGATCAGTTTCAAAATCCAGTTCATTTGCTAACCCCTATAACTCCTCTCCTGTGATCATTTCCTTCTCTAAACTCTGAAGGCATTTTATTTTTTATTTTTAGTTTAGTGCTTAAACATTTGCTGTCTATTGCCACCTTTCTGTTTTATGTACACAGTCTGCAATAAAACAGCCAGGAAAATACAAACCATGCTTTACTTATCTGTCCTCAGACCTAGCCCTAGTCCTTGTTCACATCAGAAATTCAAGGCATGGTGATGATGTCAGAAGACAAAGCAACATGTTTTCCAAAATGCAATTATATCACACACTTAAAAGCAACTGCTCTTGGGGCACCACTAGCTCAGTCTGTTGAGTGTCGACTCGATTTTGACTCAGGCCATGACCTCAGGGTTGTGAGATTGAGCGCTGCATTGAGCTCCACACTCAACAGGGAGTCTGCTTGAGATTCTCTCTCTCTCTCTCTCTTTACCTTACCTCAGAACTCCCCTCCTTTTCCTCCCTCAAATAAATAATCTTTAAACAATAAACTGCTCTTAAATCCACCTGTGGCAGGCAGAAGTCTAACATGACCCTCAGGATTTCTGCCCCTTGATGTACTTTGTCTTTATAATCTACAGTCTGAGTGTAAGTGGGAATATGGATTTGATAGGATTTCACTTCCACGACTTGATTTCATCATATGGCAAAGCTGAAGGGATTTCGCAGATGTAACTAAGGTCTATAATGGGTCAGCTTTAAGTTAATTAAGAGAGATCAGCCTGGATGGTCCTAACCTAGTCAGGTGAGCCGGTTAAAAGAGGCCTTCCTAGAAATGAGAAATGTGAAGTGAGAAAAGCATTCCTTTGGGCCTTGAAGAGGCAAACCATTAGTTCAACAGGAAATGCATTCTGCCAAAAATGTGTGAGCCTAGAAGAGGACTCAGAGGAGCTCCCAGCCTTGGCTTGATACCATGATTACAGCTTTGTAAGACCTTGATCAAGGTACCAGTGATGATGGGCTGACCTTCTGAATCATGGAAACTGTATATTAAGGTTCTCCAGAGAAATAGAATCAATAGGAGGTAAATCTGTATCTATTTACAGTATTTATATCCCTTATATATTATATATGTATACACATATAGATCTGTAACAGGAGATCAATATCTATCTATCTGAGAAGATTAATTATAGGAATTTGCTCATGTGGTTACAGAGGCCAAGAAGCCCCACAAGCTGCTATGTGCAAGCTAGAGAACCAGGAAAGCTGGAGGTATAATTTGGTCTGAAGCTGAAGACCTGAGAACAAAGGGGATGCTGATGTAAGTCCCAGAGTCCAAAGGCCCCCAAACCAGGCCAGTGTCCAAGGGCAGGAGAAGATGTCCCAGCTCAAGAAGAGAGAGTGAATTCACTCTTCTTTTGCCTTTTTATTCCATTTGGGCCCTCAATGGATTGGGTGGTGTTTGACTGTGTTGGTGAGGGTGGATCTCTATTGAACCAAAGGGTAATCTCTTCCAGAAACACTCTTGTAGACACAGTCAGAAATATTTACCAGCTATTTGGGTATTCTTCAGCCCAGTCAAGTTAACCATTGCGAGTCTACCCCTGTCAACTGCACACATCTCCATATTTAATCTCCAAAGAAAGACAATAACAAGGTCATAATTCTTCTTAACATGATACGACTATCCTGCCTACAACCCAAAACCCACTAGCCCCTTTCCCAGGAGAGGACGTAAAGTCCTTGAGTGATGTTTGCCCTTCACGTTGATATTCTGTAGCTCAAATAATATGATGTAGAATTAACAATACTTAAAAAAAACAAAAAACAATACTTAGCAACATGATATGTGGTCAGCATATCTCATGTTACATGTTAAGAGAATAAGAGAGGAGAGAATAAGAGAGGAGAGAAAACAAAGATATTTTCACATATATATAAATATAAATATATAAACACAAGTGTATTCAACACAAAATAAGGAGGAAATACTCAGCAATTACAGTGCTTATTTCAATAACTAGCCACGTGGTTGCAGCTGGTATTTATAATCACCTTCTTCTACTAACCATTTCATATTCACTTTGCCTTCAGCACGAACTGAAGTTGGTTGTGGTTCTTTTCCTGTGGGATGACTCAAACCTTCATTTTTGAAGGGTCTAGGTCATTACTAGTCCTGCTTGGATTGAGTTGTTGTTTTACATCAACTTTAATCACAAGACGTGGAAATACTAAGACAGGGCCTGAGTGTGTCCTGAATTCCGGACAGGCCATCATGGAGTACTTAAATTTTCCCTTGCTAGTCAGGACCAAGCACCCCAGTAACTCCCTTCCTTCTCTATTGATATAGAGGCTTGGGGAGCCCAAAGTGGCTGGGTGGCAGTCTTAACTTCCAGTTCAATAGAACCATTGTTGTGTCTCCTGGTGGAAGCATCCCTTCCTTTGGAACTAGGACTTCTAGACCAGGAGAGCGTAAAGTCATAGGGTTTAGAAGCAAACGTTTTGTTTGTGGGTAACAGTGAGTGGTGCCACTCCTCTTTCTACCCCTTATTTGTAGGCCCCTGAATCCTGGCTCTGGGAGGAATAGCATCATATATTAGTTGCTGTTTTACAGCATATCCCCTTTTGAAGAACCTTGTCCCAGTACTGCAAGGTACCGCCACCGAGCTGAGGGTGTAATTGAGTGTTCAAAAGCCAGCTGCTTCAGGATGGTGGGGACATAGTAAGACAGTGAATTCCATGAGTATGAGCCCATTGCTATGCTTGTTTTTCTGTGAATTTCTTGAACTGTAGCAACTCTGTGCAGAATACTATGATGGTGGATGAGGCACTCTGTAGTTCTATGGATGGTAGTTTTGGCAAAAGAACTGCATGTGTGGAAGGCAGATCCATATCCAGAATGTGTCTATTCCAGTAAGAACAAAACACTGCCCCTGCCATGATGAAAGCAGTATAATGTAATCAACTTGCCACCAGGTAGTGGGCTGATTACCCTGGGGAATGGTGACATATTGGGGGCTTCATTTTTGGTCCCTGCTGCTGGCAGATTGGGCACTCAGCAGTGGTCACCGTCAGGACAGCTTTGATGAGTGGATGGCCATGTTGCTGAGCCCATGCATTAACTCCATTTATGCCACCATGGCCTCTTTATGAGCTAGTTAGGCAATGCCAGGGGTGGCTGGGGAAGGCTGACATATCCATAGAATGAATCGTCTTATCCACTTGGTCATTCATTCATTCATTCATGAGAGACACAGAAAGAGAGGCAGAGACACAGTCGAGGGAGGAGAAGCAGGCTCCATGCAAGGAGCCCGATGTGGGACTTGATCCTGGGATCGGGGATCAGGCCCTGAGCTAAAGGCAGATGCTCCACTGCTGAGCCACCCAGGCATCCCATATCTACTTGGTTATTAACATCCTCCTCTGCTAAGGTCATCCTTTGGTGAGCATTCACATAGGATACGAATATACTCATGTTTTTTACCCAGAGATGTTCTTTTCACATACCTGTTCTCCAAATTTCTTTTTCACCAATTTTCTAATCATATTCCAAGTCCTTGATCATTGAAACAAATCATTGGCTCAGACATGAAGCAGTGTATAATTGCACATCTCCCCACTTCTTGCAAGCAAAGTGAACAAGCAGGTGCACCATCTGAAGTTCTGCCCACTGGGAGCATTTCCCTTCACCACTGTTTTTGCGGGATTTCCCAGAAAGGGGCCACGAGGCTATGACTATTCAGTTTTGGGTGGTGCTTGCCTATCATGCAGAACCATGTGTGAATCAGGCCTGAGTCTTTTCTTCCTCTGTCAGTTGATCATAGATAATTCTCTGTGAGGCAACAGGTGCAGGATGAAGGCAAGAAAGTCATGTAGCACGAGTGAGGAGCATGGGCATTTGGACCACCAGCTCATGTAGTTTACTTGCACCTTCAGGGCCTACCCAGGTTTAATCACATATGTGCCATTTCTATTTGATGTTTGAGTGTTGTTGTGCATGCCCAACTTTGTGGCTTGGTGAGTCAGTCCAGTTCATGATGGGCAGCTGAGGTCACACGTAATTTGATGGCCCATAGTCAAGCTTTCAGCCTCTTCTAAGGCCCAGAAACAGGCCAAGAGCTATTTCTTGAAAGGAGAGTAGTTATCTGCAGAGAATGGCAGGGCCTTACTCCAAAATCCTAAAGACCTGCAATGCAATAAATCTATAGGGTCCAAGGCAGCATCCCTGTATGCCACTGCCAGTTCAAGCACCATTGGATCTGTGGATCATATGGCCCAAGGCAGAATAGCTTGTGTGGACTGTAGCAGACTCTACTCTTGTTCTGTGACCCACTAAAAACTAGCAGCATTTTGGATCACTAGGTAAATGGGCCAGAGTAACACCCAAATGAGGAGTATGTTGCCTCCAAAATGCAAAGAGGTTGGAGAGTTGATATCATCCTGAGATAGGACAATGCAGGTGTTTTGCTGGTCTTGCCAACTGAAGGCTGGCTCTGTTGGGCCTTGTGGACAGGTATGGAGAAAAAGTCATTTGCCTGATCAATAGCTACATACCTGGTGCCAGGGGATGTTAATTTGCTCAAAGATGAAGCCACAGCTGGTACAAGGGCTTCACTTGGAGTCACCACCTGGTTTAGCTTGTGATAATCTGATGTTATTTCCTAAGACCCATCCATCTTCTGCATGTGCCACATAGGAGAAAGCTCAAAGGATCCCTCTAGTAATGCCAAGTGTTTTTGATACGTTATTTTCCTAGGTATGTACGGTTCTAATGGTTTTGCACTTGGCCTTTCGCCCTGTAATAGCCTTCATTTCACAGGTTGGAGAACAAATGTGGGCATTCTGCTAGCTGCAAGTATGTCTACTACAATTATGCATTCTGGAACTGGGGAAATAACCACAAGATCCGTTTGGGGACCCACTGGGCCCACAAGGAGATGCCCCCGAGTTAAAACTCCATTGATCACCTGACTCACTTGAGCTCCTATTCTGACCAGAGGGCTACAGTGACATTCTGGGTCTCCTGGAGTCAATGCCTGTTCACAGCATGTCCCATAGTCCCTGAGAAGTCGATCATTTCCTTCTCCCTACACAGTTATCCTGATAAATGGCTGTAGGTCTTTTGGGGGAAGACTGGGAGAAAGATTAATAATATAAATTTTGGTAGAATACTGAGGTCGTTCCTCAAAGAGATCTATGCCCCCTGTTCATTCCAGGGCTGCCTGAGATGTGAACTGGCTCAAGTCTGGGATTGACTGAGAGGCTGTGACTATTTTATAATTTGAATTAGACTTTTATTCACTTGACCTGGAAATTTTCTGCTTATACAGATCAAGTAAGAATTTTGTAGGTTTCCTATTTATTTCATTTCTAGGAACACCATCATTAACCAGCCAGTGCCACAGGTCTGTGCGAGTCAGACTATTCTGCTTGCTTTGATTCTGCTGTTCTATGTGGTGAATACCCCCACCTTCCCTCTGATGTTGTAAAGCCAGGAAAGCACTCGTTGGACCTTGGAGAGGCATGCCAGCTTGAGTTCAATGGGAAATGAATCCTGCCTAAAACCAGTGAGCCTGGAGGAGGACTCAAATGAGCTCCCAGCCCTTGCTGATACCATGATTGCAGCCTTCTGAGACCCTGATCAAGGCTGTAGCTGAATAAAAAAATAAAAAAAAAAAATAAAATTTTGGGATCCCTGGGTGGCGCAGCGGTTTGGCGCCTGCCTTTGGCCCAGGGCGCGATCCTGGAGACCCGGGATCGAATCCCACGTCGGGCTCCCGGTGCATGGAGCCTGCTTCTCCCTCTGCCTGTGTCTCTGCCTCTCTCTCTATCTCTCTGTGACTATCATAAATAAATAAAAATTAAAAAAAAAAAAAAAGGCTGTAGCTGTTATACTGGACTCCTGAAGCATGGAAACTGAAATGATAAATGTTTTAACCTGCTAAGTTTTTTTTCAAAAAGATTTATTTATTTTAGAGAGGAGAAAGTATGTGTGTTAGTAGGGGGAGCGGCAGAGGGAGAGAAAGAGTATCTCAAGGAGGTTCTCTACTGAGCCCCAAAGTGGGGCTCTATCCCATGACCCTGAGATCATGACCTAAGCCAAAATCAAGAGCTGGATGCTTAACCAACTGAGTCACTCAGGAGCCCCTTAACCTGCTAAGTTTACGGTAATTTGTTACACAGCTTGGAAAACGAACTATGAAAGTATGGATTGATGTAATGAGAAGAAAAAGCAGGAATCAGGGGATCCCTGGGTGGCTCAGTGGTTTAGCACCTGCCTTCGGCCCAGGGCGTGATCCTGGAGTCCCGGGATCGAGTCCCACATCAGGCTCCCTGCATGGAGCCTGCTTCTCCCTCTATGTCTCTGCCTCTCTCTCTCTCTCTCTGTCTCTCATAAATAAATAAATAAAATCTTTAAAAAAAAACAAAGAGAAATTAAAAAACGTGTTTACTATAAATGTCAAGATCGGGACAACTGTTAATGGCAGAGTAGATTTACTAAAATAAACCACACTCTGGGACATAAGATACATCTTAACAAATTTAATACTATAGAAGTCAGTAACAGAAAGATAGCTGCAAAAATCCCAAAATATTTGGAGATTAAGCTGCACACATTTAAATTGCATTGGGTCAAAGAAGAAGTCTGAAGAGAAGGTAAACATCTTGAACTAAATGAAAATGACATACAAAGTTTCAAAATTTGTGGGATTCAGTGAAAGCAGTATTTAGAAGAGAATTCATGGCCCTAAACACATATAGTAGAAAAAAAATTTACAAATAAAATAATGTAAGGTTCCACTTTAGGAAGCCAGAGAAATAATAGTAATTTCAACCTAATGCAAGGAGTGGACATAATTAAAGTCACAGCAGAAATAAATGACATTGACAATAGGAAATCAATAAGGAAAATCAACAAAACCAGGGACGCCTGGGTGGCTCAGTGGTTGAGCATCTGCCTTTGGCTCAGGCTGTGATCCCAGGATCCAGGATCCAGGATCGAGTCCCACATCCTTGCAGGGAGCCTGCTTCTCCCTCTGCCTATGTCTCTGCCCTTCTCTCTGTGTCTCTCATGAATAAATACATAGAATCTTTAAAAAAAATAAAACCAAAAGTTGGTTATTTTATTTATTTATTTTTATTTATTTTTAATATTTATTTATTTATTTATTTATTTATTTATTTATTTATTTATTTATTTATGATAGTCACACACACAGAGAGAGAGAGAGAGGGGCAGAGACACAGGCAGAGGGAGAAGCAGGCTCCATGTACTGGAGCCCAACGTGGGATTCGATCCCGGGTCTCCAGGATCGCACCCTGGGCCAAAGGCAGGCGCCAAACTGCTGCGCCACCAGGGATCCCTATTTATTTATTTTTTAAAGATTTATTTATTTTAATTGGGGAGGGGAGGGTCAAAGGGAGAGGGAGAGAATCTGAAACAGACTCCCTGCTGGGTGCAGAGCCCAGTGCGGGGCTGAATCTCACCACCCTGAGATCATGATCTGAGCCGAAATCAAAAGTTCGATGCTTAACCAGCTGAGCCACCCAGATACCCCAAAAGTTGGTTCTTTAAAAATATAAATCAAATTGATAAAACTCTAAGTAGGCTAGCCAAGGGAAAAATTGAAATCACGAATAACTATTTTTTTTAATTTTTTATTTTATTTTATTTTTTACGAATAACTATTATCAGAAATTAAAGAGGGACATTAAACTATCAACATTACATAACTCATAAAGAATCATAAGGGAATACTAGAAATAACTTTAAGCCAAAAAATTAAATAACTTAGGTGAAATGGATGAATTCTTAGAAAGACACAAACCATCAACACTCAAAAAGAAACAGATCTGAATAGATCTATAGTAAGTAAGCAATTTGAGATAACAATAAAAAAACTTCCCACAAAGAAAATCCCAAGATCAGATGACTTCACTGGTGAATTCGAACAAATGTTAGAGGAAGAATTAATATAAATCCTTTACAAACTCTTCCAAAAGTTAGGGGAGCAAAGAATGCTTCCAGGCTAGTATTACCCTGATGCCAAAATGGAAAAAGGTACCCCCCCCACACACAAAATACAGAGCAGTATCTTTCATGGCTATATACTAAAACAAACAAACAAACCTAAAAACAAAAAACAACCAGATGGATGAATAAGGAAAAAGAGAATGTGAACACTATAAATTGATTAGACCTAACAGACAGATATAGAACACTTAGCAACAGGAGAATACACAGCTTTCTCAAGTACATATGGAACATTCTCCAGAATAGACCATATATTAGATCACAAAACAAGTTTCAATAAACTTAGGTAGATTCAAAAAATACACACTATCTTTTTCTCTTTTTAAATTTTCCTTTCAATTTTTAAAAAAGATTTTATATACTTATTCATGAGAGAGAGAGAGAGAGAGAGAGGGGTGGGGGCAGAGACACAGGCAGAGGATGAAGCAGGTTCCTTGCAGGGAGTCCAATGTGGGACTTGATCCAAGGACCCCGGATCATGCCCTGAGCTGAAGGCAGATGTTCAACCAACAAGTCACCCGGGCACACTCCCTCTTTATGAAATATTTATTTTTAGAGAGAGAGTGTGTGAGAGAGCATGAATGGGGTGAGGGGTAGAGGCAGAAGGAGAGGGAGAAAATCTCAAGCGGACGCTGAGCTAAGCTTGAGCCAGACATAGGGCTTGATCCCACGACCCTGAAGTTACGACCTGAGCTGAAACCAAGAGTTGGATGCTTACCTGAGTCACCCAGGTGTCTCCAAAGTATCTTTTTCAATCACAACAGAATGAAACTGGAAATAGGTAACAGAAAGAAAACTGCACAATTTACAAATATGGGAATTAAACACTCTTAACCACCCAAAAGAAGAAATAACAAGGGAAATTAGAAATTACCTTGAGATAAATGAAGATATAGCAGAACTTAAGGAATGCCGCAAAAGCAGTGCTCAGAGGGAAATTTATAGCTGTAAATGTATATGTTGGAAAAGGAATATCTCAAATCAGTAACATTTATTGTACATCTTAAGGAGCTAGAAAAAGAAAAGCAAACTAAACCCAAAGCTAGAAGAAGGAAATAACAGTAGAAAAGAGAGAAATAAAATAGAGGATAGAAAATCAATGAAATTAAAAGTTGGTTTTTTGAAAAGATCAACAAAATTGACAAACCTTTGTCTAGATTGAGTCAGAATAAAAGATCCAAATCAGTAAAATCAGAAATGAATGTAGGGACATTACTATCAATTTTACAGAAGTAAAAAGGTTGGTCTACCAAAACTAATTAATGCAAGAAGAAATGGCGGTGTGCAAGGGTTGCCATGGGAGTGGGTGGTATCGAGGCCTGTTGGAGGAGAAGGCACCTACACAACTATGGGCCTAGGTATAGACAGTCCTGTCCTTCTAAGGTGAAAACTTCAGTTGGACCCTTTGTGTGTAAAGATGGAAACAGTGTGGTCCTTTGAACAGACGCTAAAAATAGCTCTGATCATCTCAAAGAACCTAGTGCCTGTGTATGAGAACTTGGATGCTGGGGAACGGCATTTGGTGAATGAATCCTTCCAGCCAGTGCTCTCTTTGGACTCACCACCTTGCATTTGTAATCAGATTGGGTCACCTCCCATCATGAGGCTCCTGCCAACTTTGAACAGTTTTTCAAGGATCCTTATAGAAAGACACATTCCCCAAATAAATGTGGTATTTATATACAGTCCATTGGTATATACTGGATCTTCAGGAAACACTAGAATTACTAGTGAACAATATATTAAATGGCTCAAGGTTTAATATGGAGCAATTTTCTATGGCTTCACAGTAAAACTCCTAGAGTCACCTCCTGTTCCTGAACTAAGTGTTCCTTTAGAGTCAATGATAATGTACAAAATCCACAAATGTATGCAGGGCACATCCTGAAGGTTTTTTAAAAAAGAAACCTGAAGATACGTTCTGTTGTGGGGATATAACGATTGATCTTTTCCCTTTGGAGAGGCCTCTTTGACAGATGGTGTGGAAATATTCAGCTTTGCCAGGTATGACAGTGATTTTTTATAGCTCATGAGATGAAAAGCAAACAGTCTCCAGAAAACATCTTCCAGTGACCATTCAATTTCTGATAACTATTCTATCCCTAAAATGTCTAGTATTTCACTGTTTCAATCTTTTAAGACTTTAGCCAATGAGATTAAGCACATTAAGACTGCAACACTGCCAGGGGCTTATATATCTAATTATGAGGCTCCAAACACTTAGAAAAAGCCAACTACTGCCTTGTAAGCCTTTGCCCCATCAATTTACACAAGTTGCAGTGTGCTGGTGTCAACATATTGTAGAAAGATGTAAAGTGCTGGTGAGGTGGATTGATGGCGATCTACTGACATACCTGGATTCACTCTAAAACGTAGTCAAGAGGATAATGTGAATTTGCCAAAGCTTGTGGAAACCTTTAAGGAATGGAAAGAGGAGGTAATAAAATGCCTTGCAGTCCTCTAAAACTAAGGACCTTCAAATAGGAGTAATTAAAACCAAACACTTGCACATAAATAGAAACTCTGAATAGACTTATGCTATAGACTGGAGGTTTCTGACCCCTTAAAATTCATGTGTTAAAATACTAACCCCTAATGCGATGGTAATCGGAAGTGGGGCATTTGGGAGGTGATTAGATCATTAGGGTGAACCCCATGAACAGGATTAGTGTCCTTATAAAAAGAGATACCAGAGAGCTTGCTTCCTCTGTCTCTCTCTGTTCTCTCCATGTGGGGATACAGCAAGAAGACCATCATTGGCAAACAAGGAAGAGTGGTCTCACCAGACATCAGATTTGCGAACACCTTGATTGGACTTCTCAGCCTCCAGAACTGTGAGAAATAAATGTTTGGTTAGGCCACCCACTCTGTGGTATTCTGGTACACTAGCCTGAACTAAGATAACCTGTAAGTTGTGAGATTGAATTGGTGATGATAGATCTCACAACAAAGAAAATCCTAGAATGAGATGGCTTCACTGGTGAATACTACCGAATGTTGACGTAAGAATCAATACCACTTATTTGCAAACTCTTTCAACCAACTAAAGAAGAGGGAATACTTTGAAACTCACTCTATGGAGGCCAGCATTACCTGATACCAAAACTCTACAAAGGCAATACAAGGGAACAAACTACAAAAATTCTCTGAATATAGACACAAATACTCAAGAAAATGCTAGCAAATCAAATTCAGCAGCATACAAAAAAGACCATCCCATGACCAAGTGGGATTTGTTCCTAAAATGCAAGGATGGTGTGACATATTAAAAAATAATCAATGCAGTAAATCACATTAATGAAAGGAATAAAATCAACAATCCTCAACTGATACAGAAAAAGCATTTGATAAAATTTAATATATAAAAACACTCAATAAACAACAATAGTTGGGAAATTCCTCAACATGACAAAAGCCGTGTGTAAAAACCCAACAGCTAATATCATACTCACTGATGAGAATCTGAAAGCTTTCCTTTTAAGGTCAGGAATAAAACACGTCAGTGATGGCTCTCACCACTTCTATTCAAATAGTTCCAGAGGTTCAACCAGACCAATAAAGTAAGGAAAATAGGAAGGCATCCAAACTGGAAAGGAAGAAGTAACGTTATCTCTGTACATTGATGACATGACTTTACATGTAGAAAAACCTCATGATTCCACAAAAAACTGTTAGAGCTAATAAATGAATTCAGCAAACCAGCAACATAAAAAATCCACATGCAAAAATCACTTGTATATCTGTGCCCTTGCAATGAACAAACAAATCATATGGAAATTTAAAAAATTCCAGGGTGCTGGATGGCTCAGTCCATTGAGCATTTGACTGTTGATTTTGGCTCATGTCATGATCTCAGGGTCATGGGATTGAGCCCCATGTCGGGCTCCATGCTCAGTGGGGAGTCTCTTTGAGAGTCTCTCCCTCTCCTTCTGTCCCTTCTCCCACTCATGTGGGCATGTGTGCTCTCTCTTCAAATAAATAAATAAATCTTTAAAATCTCAAAAAACAATTCCATTTACAATAGCATCAAAAGAATAAAATATCTAGCAATGTAAAATGGTATAGTTGCTATGGAAAATAGTTTGGTAGTTCTCAGAAAGCTAAACACAGAATTACTATATGATTCAGAAATCCCACTCCTAAATATATAACTAAAATGAAGTCAGGCACTTGAACCTGTATGCCAATGTTCATTAAAACACTATTTATAATCCAAAAGGTGGAAACAATCCAAGTATCCATCAACAGGTAAACTAGATAAAATATGATATATACATATAACAGAATATTACTCAGGTATAAAAAGGAATGAAGTTTTGATGCATGCCACAGCCTGATTGAACCCTGAAAAGCTTATGCTAAGTGAAATAATCCAGACACAAAGGACAAATATTGTATGAATCCATTTACATGAGGTACATAAAGTAGGCAAATCCATAGAGACAGTTTAGAGACCACCAGGGGTTGGGGCAGGGGGAATGGTTACAAAGGGGTAATGAAAACATTTTGGAAACAGATGGTGGTGTTTACATAATGTTAGTGTAATTAGTGCCACTTAATTGTGTACTTAAAATGGTTAAAGTGGCAACTTTTATATTTATATATTGTTTACTGTAATTAAGAAATTAATAATGTAACATAAAAAACTACTGAAATGTATACTTTAAATGAGTCAACTATATGATATGTGAATTATATTTCAGTCAAGCTGTTTCAAAATAAATAAAAACCATATTTAAAAAATCAGTTGTATCTGAGTTTAACAAATGAAAAACCTTGAATACTATAGAACATTGTTGAAAGAAATTAAATTAGAACTAAATAAACGGAAAGATAGTCCATGTTCACATATCGGAAAATTTAATATTAAGGTGGTAAAATTGCCAAATATATAGATTCAACATAATACCTATCAGAACCCAGACAGACACTGCAGAAACTGACAGGCTGATTTTAACAATGACCTGGAAATTCAAAGGACCCAGGACAACCAGAACAATAGAATTTAGTTCAGGGGCACCTGGCTGGCTCAGTTCGTAAAGCATACAGCTGTTGATCTGGGGGTTTAAGTTTGAGCCCCACACTGTGTGTACAGATTACTTGAAAATAAAATATTCTAAAAAGTTGAGAGTTTAGAACTAATTCTTCACATATATAACTAACTTCGACAAATTGCCAAGACAATTCCATGGTGAAAGAAGTCTTTTCTACACGTGGTAGTAGGAAGACTGGCAAGCCATAGGCAAAAGAATGAAGTTAGTCCCTCTACTTCACATTAGAGGCAAAAATTAATTCCAAATGGATGAAACTCCTAAATGAGAGTACAGGGAACAGGGCTTATTTGGGGGGCAATGAAAATATTCTAAAATTGATTGTGGTGATGGATGCCCAACACTGTGAATATAGTAAAAGTCAATGGATTATATACTTCAAGTAGGTGAAGCATATGATACTCCAAATACCTTCAAGTAGGTATTTTATCTGAATTATGACTCAAAAAATTTTAAAGATTTTTAGTAATCTCTACATCCAATATGGAGGTCTGAACTCATGACTCCAAGATCATGAGTTGAATACTCTTCCAACTGGGCCAGCAAGGCGCCTCTGTCTCAAATGTTTTTGTTTTTCTTAAGATTTAATTTATTTATTCAGGAGACACACAGAGACAGAGGCAGAGACACCAGCAGAGGGGGAAGCAGGCTCACTGGGGAGCCTGATACAGGACTCGAATCCGTGACTCCAGGATCAGACCTTGAGCCAAAGGCAGCCCCTCAATCACTGAGCCACCCAGGTGTCTCTCAAATGTTTTAAAAAAATAAAAAGAAAGGTTATCACTACTGATCCTGTGGACATGAAAAAGGTAATAAAGGAATGCTACAAAAAAATTCCATGCCCACAAATTTATTAACTTAGACGAAACAGTAAAATTCCTTGAAGGAAATTGTCAAAACTCATACAAGGAGAAATACGTCTATTTTAAAAATTGAATCAATAACTGGTAATTTTCCAAAAAAGAAAGTACCAGATCCAGATGTTTTCACTGATGAATCTGACCAAACATTTAAGGAAGAAATTATACCTATTCTCTACATTCCCCTCCAGAAAACAGAAGCAGAGAGAACACTTCCTAGCTCATTTCTATGATACCAGCATCATCCTGACCCTGATAAAGACCAGTACAAAAAAGAAACCATAGACCACTATCTCTCATGAACAGAGATGCAACTAAACATCAGCAACTTGAAACTAATAATGTGTAAAAAGAACTATACACTATAACAAGTGGAATTTATTCCAGGTATGCTGGTTTGATTGGCTGGTTCAATAATTTAAAAATCAATTAATGT
Organism: Vulpes lagopus; assembly: GCF_018345385.1. NCBI lineage: Eukaryota > Metazoa > Chordata > Mammalia > Carnivora > Canidae > Vulpes > Vulpes lagopus. The sequence goes on along the minus strand of NC_054847.1, from coordinate 2,472,959 downwards.
AATCTACTACATAAACATTTTTAAAAGAGAAAACTCATATGATCATATCAGTGATATAGAAAAACACATGACAAAATCCACCATCCATTCTATGATGGAAAACTTGTGGAAAACTAGCAATAGAGGAGAATTTCCTCAACTTAATAAAGAACTTCTACAAAGGCCCCTACAGCTAACATTACACTTAATGGTGAGATATTGGAGACTTTATCCCTAAGATTGGAAATAAGGCAAGGATACTCCCTCTGACCACTCTTACTCAACATCTTACTGAAAGTCCTATCCAGTGCAATAAGATAAGGAAAAAGAAGTAAAGCTTATACAGACTGGGAAAGAAGAGATAAAACTGTATTTGTTCAAAGATGGCATTGTTTATGTAGAAAGTCCCCCCAAATTGACAAAAGAACTTTTGTTAATAGTAGCAACATCACAGCATACAAGGTTAATAGTATATAAATGTTGACTGATTTCCTATATACTACCAGTGAACAATTCAAAATTGATATTAAAAACACAGTACCATTTCCAATAGCATACACACACAATGAAATACATATAAATCTAATCAAATATGTACAAGATGTATATGAAGAAAATTACAAAATTCTTTTGAAAAAAATAAAATTCCTAAATAAATGGAGGTGTCCATATTTATGGACTAGAACATTTAACATTATTAAGAAGTCAACTCCCAACTCAATCTATAGTTTCTTTTTTAAAGATTTTTTTTAAGATTTTATTTATTTATTCATGAGACACACACACACACACACACACACACACAGAGAGGGGGCAGAGACACAGGCAGAGGGAGAAGCAGGCTCCATGCAGGGAGCCCGACGTGGGACTCGATTCTTGGCCTCCAAGATCAGGCCCTGGGCTGAAGGCAGCACTAAACCGCTGAGCCACCCAGGTGCCCTCTTTTTTTTAAAAAGATTTTATTTATTTAATTGACAGAGAGAGAGAGAGGGAGAAGAAATGGGTAGGAAAAATCAGAAAGGGAGACAAAACATAAAGACTCCTAACTCTGGGAAACGAACTAGGGGTGGTGGAAGGGGAGGAGGGCAGGGGGTGGGGGTGAATGGGTGACGGGCACTGAGGGGGGCACTTGACGGGATGAGCACTGGGTGTTATTCTGTATGTTGGCAAATTGAACACCAATAAAAAATAAATTTATTATTAAAAGAGAGAGTGAGAAACAGACAGACAGACAGACAGACACGGGCAGTGGGAGAAGCAGGCTCCAAGCACGGAGTCTGATACAGGACTCAGTCCCGGGACTCCAGGATCACACCCCGAGCTGAAGGCAGATGCTCAACCGCTAAACCACCCAGGCGTCCCTGATCTGTAGTTTCTATGTAATCCTAATCCAAACTCCAGCAGCGTATTTCATAGCTATTAACAGATTCTAAAATTTATATGAAAAGACAAAAGACCCAGAATAGCTAACACAAAAGTGAAGAACAAAGTTAGAGAACTCATACTGCTCAACTTCAAGGCTTACTATAAAGCTAGTGATTGAAACGGAGTGGTAGTGGTGAAAGAATAAACAAGTACATCGACAGGACAGAGAACCCAGGATTGATGCCACACAAATACAGTCAACTGATCTTTGACAAATGAAGCAAGAGTAATTTAATGGAGACAGTCTTTCAACAAGTGATACTGGAATAATTGGAAGTACACACACACACACACACACGTACACAGACCTTACCACTGTCATAAAAAGTATCTCAAAATGGACCACAGACCTAAATGTAAAACACAAAAAACTATAAAACTTCTATAACAAAACATAAGAGAAAATCTAGGTGACCCTGGGTTTGGTGATGAGTCTTTAGATATAACTCAAAAGCACAATCCATACACAAATAAGAAATTGATGTTGTACTTCATTAAAGTGGAAACTTCCGCTCTTCAAAAGGCACTAGTGAGTAAATGGAAAGATGTGACGCAGACAGCAAGAGAGTATTTGCAAAATGCATATCTTTCTGAAAAAGGACTGGTATCCTAAGCATACAAAGAACTCTTAAAACTCAATCAGAAAACAACAATCTAATTAACATATGGGCAAAGATCTGAATAGATACCTCATCAAAAATGATATAAAGATGTTAAATGAGTATATGAAAAGTGCCTGGCATCATGTCATTAGGGAACTGCAAATAAAAGTGAGATACTACTATACACCTATTAGAATGGCTAAAATCCAGAACACGAACAACACTAAACATTGGAGAAGATGTGGAGCAACTGTCATTCATTGTTGGTGGGAATGTAAAATGGTACAGCCACTTGGGAAGACAGTTCCGAAGTTTCTTACAAAACTAAACATAATTTTACCTTATGACCCAGCAATCACATTCCTCGGTTTTTACCCAACTGATTTGAAAACAAACAAAACTTGCATGCAAATTAAGAGCAGCTCTACTCACAATGGTCAAACCCAGAAGCAAGCAAGACGTCCTTCAGTAAGGAAATGAATAAACCTGCACATTCCCATAGACTCCCACTCGGCAGTAAAAAGGAACAATTTATGATACATATGACGAATGGATGAGCGTCAAATTATGACACAAATAAGTACGTACTCTAATTCCATTTGTCTGAAGTTCACAAACAGAAAAACTAATCTGTGACAATGGACAGATCAGTGTTTACCTTGGTAGGGGTCAGGTGTGTGTGGACTACAAAGGAGCACTCTTTCTGGGGTTATGGTAATGTCACATCTACCTGTATTCGGATGTTAGCTAAGGGTGTATATATTTGTCAAAAAAACATAAAACTATTAAGATTTGGGGGGATCCCTGGGTGGCGCAGCGGTTTGGCGCCTGCCTTTGGCCCAGGGCACGATCCTGGAGACCCAGGACCGAATCCCACGTCGGGCTCCCGGTGCATGGAGCCTGCTTCTCCCTCTGCCTGTGTCTCTGCCTCGCTCTCTCTCTCTGTGACTATCATAAATAAATAAAAAAATTAAAAAAAAAACTGTTAAGATTTGGGTATTTTGCTCTGCATAATTATACCACAATAGAATTGGTTATTTGATAAAAGTCAAGATAGTGGCCATTTTGGGGGAGGTAGAGATTAGTGGTTAGGATGAAGCAGTTGTGGGCTTCTGAGATGATACACAAAGTTCTATTTTTTACCCTGGCTAGTAATTTCATAGCTGTTCTTTAAAAAATTTATGAAGCTATACATTTGTTTCATGTAGTTTTCTATATCTGTGCTGTATTTTACAATAAAAAAGTATAAAATATACATCCTTACAAAGGTGTCTGTTTTTTCACAGGTTGGGTTGAACTATATAACCTTTAAATAACTTTTAAACTCTAAAATTGTGTGATTCTATATAATTACTGTGATAAAATACCATAAGGCATTTCCTATTTAATGAGATTCTGAAATATCCAGGTTTTTTAAAAAAAGCATATGAAAGATTTTCTAGACAAAGCAGATGGGTTAAAACTCCCCCCCACCAAGATTTATGTTTCTTTGATTTTCTACTGTAGAGAACAGAAGCCAAATCCAAGTCTTATCTCAAATATATTTCCAATTCCTCTAATCTTTAAGTTTGTGAATGACAGTTTTCTGGACCAAGTGCTACTTGGTCTCTGGACCATCTCCTGCTTATAATTCCCTGGAAAGCACAACTAATATAATATCAGCAATTAAGATGTACGAACACATGTCCATGTAAAGAACAGAAACGTACAGAACACTTGTATCTGTAATAACCAAAACCTGCTAACAACCCAAATGTCTTTCTACAGGTGAACGGATAAACCTGTAGAACATCCATGCAGTGGAGAGCTTGGTACTCAATAACGAAAAGTAATGAGCTCTAAAACACAGATACATCTCAGGATAAATTTCCATTATGCTGAGTCACAGAAACCACAGTCTCTCCTTTAAAGAATACATTGCATGATTTCACTCATACAATTCCAAACAATGCAAACTAATCTAGTGATAGAAAGCAGAAAAATGTTTATCTGAAGATAGGGAAGCAGGTAGGGGCAAGGAGAAGAAATCAGAGGCGCAAGGAGAAACCACTGGGACTGATGGAGATGTTCACGACCCTGACCGTGGTGACGGTGAAATGGGCATGCATATGCATCGGGGCTTACCATACTATATACTTTGAGATGTTTCGTTTATTGTAGGTTAATCCTCAACAAAGCAGTTTTTAAACAACACAGTAAATGCAGACAAGACTCTCCCAACTTCTGTTTAAGGCAAGGAAATACTGAAAATGCTATTGTTTTAAGCTACATTGAAAAGCTTCCTTTGACCAGGGTTATCTAAATTTTGTTTAAATTGCGGTGACTTTTAGAGAATACAGGTCAATAATGTGGGATCCCAAGTACCTGAATCATAGCCAGCACACCACATGAGATGACTGGGGCCGTAGTGTGCACTGGCAAAACTGAGGCAAGAGAACATTCTTCTAACAGTCTAGCACACTAGACTGGTGTTTAGCAAAAACAACCAATAACACCTTTTAAGGTCGGCTCTATATCTCAGTGAAACATTCTAGTGAAGCAGCCGTGATTATTTCTAGGACCTCCTAGCCTAGGCCACACAGGGCAGAAGTCTGTTTCAGGTGAGTAAGAGCGCTGGTCCCTGAGACCTGGTCAGAACTGGCACATACTCGTCTTAAATCTACTCAGGTCAGAGCAAAGCGGAGAGCTCCAGGCAGAGTTGGCGCCACAAGGTCTAAGGAAGAACATTCAGCTAGAAGGAGAAGGATGCCTGCTTATACTCAAAGGAGGCAAGCCTAGACTATACCATTTAGGTAGCTCGGAGGAAGCAAGAGTAACCTGGTGAAGAGAATCCACCCTCTGTGGCAGCTCCACCCCAACTCCTGCAGCCTTAATTGTCCTATAGCCTGACCAATTTATAGCTGCAATGGGACAAAACAGTTTTATACTTAAGATAACCAAGAGCCAACAGACTTAACCATTGTGACAGCTTCAAAATACCAGGATAAATGGAACCCATTTATGTGGAATAACAAACCTTTAGCAGAGTGGACTCTCAACAATGTGTAAGAAATTACAGTAGGATGTACACTCACATGGTGATCAGCACAGCACTGATTTGCTTTATAAAAAAGATGCAAACTGCTCATGTACAAAAACCTCTTTGAGTCCTTTATTAACATTTGGAGATGTGCGGTACATACAATTAACAGCATCACACAGCTACAGAAGTACAAATAACCAAGAACGTACTTCAGAACAAGGATCTCAGAGCAACTTCAGATGTTGCCTGCTCTGAACCTCCACAAAAACCCAACTCTGACACACGTGGGACAGACGATATAACAATTTCACTTTGAAATGGTTCTTTAAAAAAAATGACAAGAATTAATAGTTCAAACCCTCTAGAGTGTGAGATGTGGCAAGTCTCTCGATGCCATGGCACTGCTGTAAAAGGCCAGCTCAGGCATTTGAAGGTCAGACAGAGTAAGAACCGGCTGGGATGAGGGGAAGAGGTTTGATGTTCAGTGTAGAGAGATAACAGATGGTCCAAGTGGATACTTTCAGTCCGGGCTCAGTATGGGTCCTGCAGGAATCCATCAGATAAATACAGTTTATAAACCAGAAGGCTGAAAACCACCAGGCATTCATTTGTGTCACTGATTCTAACTGGCAGACACTGATGCATCAGGAGTCATTTATGACACAGCGAGTTTAAGAGGGATACGCCTGAAAGAGAGAATGGAGTTCACCGCGCCAGAACAGCTCTGATCCGTTTGTGCCACTGGGTCCCTCTGCTTTCTTGTGTGAATTAAGGAACACTTCCTTTATTTCAATGTTCCATTTTGAGAATAACCAAAACCCTCCCCCCACCCCTACCATCATTCTTCATAAATTCTGTTTCCAAAGTCTTGATTCTTCTGGGTCTAGACTTTTTCCTTTCGCTTCAATTTCGACACCTTCTTGACAGTCCCGTTCTTGTTTAGAAGCTTCAGGACACGGTCTTTATGATCTAAAACCTTAAGCATGGAGTCTCTAGCCTCACTGATCTGGTCCATCACAAGTTTACACCGCTGCATATTTCCCTGCAACATAAAACATCATAACCAATCAGTAATCAGGAGACCACCAGGCTTTCAAAAAACTTTTCACCTATAGAACGACACCATTTTGAGGCTTCCACATGGAAAAAATGTTTTAGTCTTTCTTAGTAATGCAAGCTAACATAGTTTGTTTTTTCTTTTAAATGACGTATTTATTTTAGAGAGCAAGTGTGCATGAGCTGGGAGGGGGGGTGAGTGCGTGGGAGGAACAGAGGGAGAGGGAGAGAATTTTAAGCAGATTCCCTGCCCAATGCATGGGAGCCCAATGCAGGGCTCGATCCCATGACCTGAGATTGTGACCTGAGCCAAAACCAAGAATTAGATGTTCAACCGACTGAGCCACCCAGGCATCCCAAATAGTAGGTTTTTACTCAAGATGTTAGTGAAAGGGAGGGAAATGGGAGAAGTAAGACTGTACAGTGACAATCCCATAAACTGGATGATCAGAGGGAAAACGGCTAAGTCAAACCTGTATCAGTTCATTTATTCGGTGTAGATCATCATCAGTTGCTGCTTTTTTCTTTGGGATAATCCCTTCTTGTAGGTTGGTGAGTCTTTCATAAACATCATGTTCTAGATTTGTCTGCAACACATAAGAGGAAGGGTATGATGGCCTCAGAGATACTCTTCCTTGCTAACCTCAGGCAAATGCACCCATGTTGAATCACTCCTGTAAACTGGTATGAGGGCTGTTTGGGTGACAGAATCCCTTCTCCTGAGGACTAGGGCACTAAAGTACAGCAAGGGAAATTATCAACAACGATTAATAGAACAATCTGTCATAATATAGGGTCCATCTTCAAGGACAACTTTTAAATACTTCCCTGAATTTATAACTACTCTAAAAAATAAGTCTAAAGGTTTCATAGAAACATGCTTTTTCCAAGGTACAATAAGTAGCCATGGCACTACTTTTTTTTTTTTTTTTTTAGATACTCATAACAATATTCTTCAGATCACTGCTACTCCAAAGATGGAAAAACTTCATGAGGTTGTTGTTTTGATTGCTCCTCCTTCACCTCCATGGTGAGGGAAGGATTCCTGCCCTAGGATTATGGAAACAGAAACACCCCCCAACACTGGACACATGAGATCAATAGCAGCGTACTAGTCAATATAGTCACAGCCCAGGGGAGGAGGACACCACACAGCACGCAAGGCCATGCAGGGGCTGCACTCAGGAACAGAGTGAACAAGCAGGGGCTATAGGAGGCAGGTTTTGTAGTATTGGGAGGGAGAGGTGTCCCCTGGTTACCATGGGAATGTGACAGTTTATCTGAACAATATTGTAAACTGGCAGGGACCTAAAGCCCAATAATCAAGAAGCAGTGGGAGTTGAGCCTGGTCCCTGTGATAAGGAGTATGGTGGGGAGCAAGGGCTTACAGTTAGGCCATTTGAGTCTCTCTGTTTTAGATTCACAGCAATACAAAATACTGAACCTTAACTGTAGGTCTTATAGCACAGTTGTTCAATGTACTTTGGTTCTGGGTACCAGACTAAGATATGTTTGGACTGTATCTATGGGATAGATATAATAATTATGATATTATATCATAAATTATACATATAAATTCTGCATGACCCACGTTAATTGGTCATGCTTCAGAATTACTCAAAAGGGAACACTCTAGAACTGAGATGTCTCCAGCATCTGTTCCCCTCTTCAGCAGGACATAACTGCTAGAACTCTACTTACCAGCTGTAGTAACTGAGCGGCACAGAGGTGAACTTTCCAGCCTTGAGCTCGACAGGATACCCCTTTCTGGTTAGCTATTTCCTGCAGCATAGCTTTCTTCTCTTCTGGAATCATAAAAAAAATAAAAAGTGTATTTCAATTTGTATAAAGCTAAAATAATCTGGATTCAAGCTACTGATGTTGCTACAGTTTTATCAATTATTTCTTTACTTAAATATCTTTAAATAATTCCTTTGCATTTAAGTCATTAGGAATAGAGGTAGTTTCTCCTTTTTGTTCATCCCTGAAGAATGCTGTAGAGACATACTCTGCTAATCTAGTGAGTTCAAAAGAGAACAAATTAATACTTTAATCTTTTAAAGGAAGGAAATGGTCTCTGGTGGCTTAGAGCCTTGCTCATGTGTGATGCATGCAAACGTGGAGAATTGGGCATGAAGTTTTAGAAGCTTTTTGGTGTTATCTAGAGCTTGGAGAAATGAATCAAGTTTGAATAACATTTCACATCTGGATAGGAAAGTAACCAGAACTGTAGTCAAACAAATATGAAATGTATCATCTGGACTGGGGAGATGGAAACTAGGTTTGAGGGGTACTTGTCAAAGCGAGTTGAACTGTGTATGTGAAGCTTTAATTACTGTTTAACAACAACTTAAAATGCATTTATGCATTAATTAAAAAATTTTGATAATTAAATGTACCAAATGTGCCACTGTGGTGGGGGTGTTGATAGTGGGGGGAAGCTGTGCATGTATGGGGACTGGGGGTAAATGGGAGATCCCTATACCTTATATTCAATTTTGTTGTGAACCTCAAACTGATCTAAGAAGTTCATCAATTAAAAATACAGAGCCCTATCTAGTAGGTGAGTATTAGCGTGCATATGATATAAAGACTTTTTTAACTTCTGAGGTAACTGGCGATTCACATGCAGTTAGTTGTAGGAAAGATCCTAAGTACTCTTTACCTGGTTTCCCCCAATGGCAGCATCTTGTAAAACTACAGTACAAACCATAATCACGATGATGATGAAGCCTGATTACTCAGATTTCACCAGTTGTGGCTGTACCTGTGTACCTCATTTTAAGCATCTGAAATAACTCTTTAGTTTGAAATAATTTATTTTTAAAGATTTTTATTTTATTATTATTATTTTTTTAGATTTTATTTATTTACTCATGAGGGGACACACACACACACACACACACACACAGAAGCAGAGACACAGGCAGAGGGAGAAGCAGGCTCCATGCAGGAAGCCTGATGTGGGACTTGATCCTGGGACCTCCAGGATCACGCCCTGGACTGAAAGCAGTGCCAAACCGCTGAGCCACCCGGGCTGCCCCTAGTTTGAAATAATTATAGATACAGAGGAAGTTGCAAAGATGGTACAAGGATGTATCTGAAAAAGACTTGTATGTAGAACATATGAAAAACTCCTATAACTCAATAATAAAAGAAACCAATTAAAAAGGGCAAAGAATCTGAACAGATACTTCTCCAAAAAAGATATATAAATGGCCAGTAAGTATGTTCCAGCTTCTGGCTATTCCAAAAAAAGTTGCTACAAACAGCTATGTACAGATTTTTGTGGGGACACAGGTTTTCATTTTTCTGGGATAAATGCCCAGGAGTCTAACTGTTAGGTCATATGGTAAGTGTATGTTCTAGTTTTAATGAAACTGCCGAATGGTTTTCCAGAGCAGCTACCTCAGCAAAGTATGAGAGACAACTGACCTGTGGTATGACAGTGCTCTGCTAACTTGCTCTCCAAGGAAATGGTGAAAATTTTAAAAATAACTAGACCTCTGGAAAGGCTCCTAAGGGAAAACAGAAAATCTATTCATGCCACATCTACTCAAGCATATCTGTGGTAAGAACAGTTCAGTCCATGGTATCTGAACTAAGACCCTTCCTCCTCTCCCTTTTTCCCTCCCAGCTCAGTGAAGTGAATATTCCATGCAGACTGCTGCCACCCAAAACATGGGGTTCCCTCTCCTCCAGCTGCTGGGTGGAAGGCTATCTTCCCAGGAGGAGCAGGTCGCCAGCATTTCTCATACTGCTCCCCGCTACCTGTGGCTCAGGCTAAGTCCTAGGTGAGCACAACTGAGATGCAAGGGTGCTCTTCTTCTGTTCACTCTCTAGTCTGGAATGGAGACTATCTTAGGGCAAAGCATCCTGAGAACAGTGGGCCCTGGGAGCCCTTCTGCTGCTTTGTGAATGGTGGTTTCATGCTAGGAGAGACAAGCCGAGAGGACCCTAGGCTGCTCACTCATCTTCTCCTCTACTGGATGCTCACTTCCTGGAGTGTGGTGTTACTTAGAGTGAGAGTAGCCACTGTCCTCACCTCACCTCCAGAGGCCTAGCTCAGAGATTCTGCCTGGGGGAGAAACAGCCCATAAAACAGGTACCTTCTAAACTGACTCCATTTGCTACAGACTAAAAAGTCAAAACCTAAAGGTGCTCCTAAGAACAATGGAGGCTGTAGTGTGAGGCATTTGGGAGATCTGTAGATCAAATAAAGATACAGCCTAGATGTGGGCTGACTAGTTCGTAGGAGAGCACAAAGAATAAGATGGTTGAGAGAAGCCCTTTTGGGGGCAGAACAAATATCAAACACTGACTTCAGTTACTACTCTGAAAGGAGCTATGATTTGACTGGAATAGTTTGCAGAGGAATATAAATTGTGTGTTCCAGAGCACATCTCAGTATTGTGTTCTGGTAGAGCAAACAGCACGCAATCAGCAGGGCTAATCAGCTGGGTGTGGTCAGGAAAAGAGTGGGCGAGAGCTCTACTGGTGCCACGGTCATCCCAGGGTGACTGCTGGCATACCTGAAGCTATGCCTCCCTGAGGAGCAACACTGAAGGCTCCACACACCTGGTGGTGGAGGTGATAAGATTTCACTAAAATAATCTAGCCAGTCACTACACAAATAAATAAGCAAAAAACAATAATAAGCTTGGGGTGGAGTGGGGAGAGAACAGCATTCAGAGTTTTCTAGAATGTTGTTTTCAATAAAAAATTATGAGGCATGCAAAGAAATAATAAAGTGTGACCCACACATGGCAGGGCAGGAACAGGCAACAGAAACGGCTTATATGAGTGACCAGATGTCAAATTTACCAGAAAAAGACTTCAACGCAGCCATCATAAATAAATTCACTGAATGGAAGGGATGTAGGAATGAAGCAGGATGTAGGAGTGAAGAAGGTATGATGATCATGTCAAATTAAGTAGAGAAATCAATAAAGAGGTAGAAACCATAAAAAGACAGGAATGGACATTCCGGAGTTATAAAGCAAATGAAATACTTAAACAATTCACTTAGAAGAGCACACCAGTGGATGTGAACTGGTACAGAAGAGAATCAGTCACGTCAAAGACAGGTGGGCAGAGATGATGCTGAAGAACTGAGAGCAAAAGGAATGAGAATAATAAGCAGGGCGTTGGAGAAATGTGAGAGACCCCAACACATGGGTAATGGGAATGCCAGGAGAAGAGAGAAAGAAGCAATATTCAAAGAAAAAAAATGGTTGAAATGTCTCAAATTTATTGAAAATTGAAAAATAACCTAAATATCCAAGAAACTCCAGGAACTCCAAATATGAGAAGTGCAACGACCTCACAGAATCAGCAGTTGAGCTTTAGGGAGAAACAAAGGAGACCAGAAGACAATGGGACTATAGGGTTCAAAGTGCTTAAAGGAATGTGTAAGATATCTAGTTACTCTTCCTTCTCACCAGCATTTAGCATAATCAGTATTTCTTGTTTCAGCTATTTCTTTAATGGCTAGTGATGTTCAACATTTTTTAAAAAAATAAATTTTATGGGGGTGCCTGGGAGGCTCAGTTGGTTAAATGTTTGCCTTCAGCTCGGGTCATGATCCCAGGGTTCTGGGATCAAGCCCCATATCCGGCTCCCTGCTCAGAGGGAAGCCTGACTGTTCCTCGCCCTGGGTCCCTATCCCCCATCTTGTGCATATGCACGCCTTTTCTCTCTCTCAAATAAATAAATAAAATATTTAAAAAAATTACGGCCCAGGACCCAATGAGAATACTGTAGTATGTTTTACTTGTTATGTCTCCTTAGGCAACTCTTGGCTTGATGGTTTCTTAGATGGTCCTTGCTTCTGATGACCTGGGCAGTTCTGAAGAGTACTGGTCATTTTGCAGGATGCCTTCCATTTAGATTTGTCTGATGTTTCTCTCAGGATTAGAATGTAGTTATGAGAGGAGACATAGAGGGGAAGTGCCAATGCTATCAGAACCCATGACAGGTATGTACTATTTAAAAAAATATTCCAGGGCAGCCTGGGTGGCTCAGCGGTTTAGCGCCACCTTCGGCCCAGGGCGTGATCCTGGAGACCCAGGATCGAGCCCCACGTCGGGCTCACTGCATGGAGTCTGCTTCTCCCTCTGCCTGTATCTCATGAATAAATAAATATTTAAAAAAAAATTCCAGTATAATTAACATACAGAGTTACATAATAGTTTCAGGTGTACAGTATAGTGACTCAACAACTCTGTATATTACTCTGTGCTCATCCTAAGTGCACTCTCAATCCTGTTCATCTGTTCACCACCCCCACCTACCTCCCCTCCGGTAGCCATAAGTTTCATCAGTTTGTCCTTGAACTATAGCTAAGAGTCTGTTTCTTGATTTGTCCCCTCTTTTTGTTTTTAAATTCCACATGACTGAAATCATATGGTGTTTGTCTTTGACTTATTTCACTTCGCATTATACCCTCTAGATTCATCCAAGTTGTTGAAATGGCAAGATTTTATTCATTTTTATGGCTCAGTAATATTCCCGCATCTGTATATATGTATACATATATACATGTATATATACATATATGCACTGTGCATGTGTGTGTATATATGTGTACACACACACACACACACACGTCACATCGTATCCATTCATCTGTCAGTGGACCCTTGGGCAGCTTCCATAGTTTGGCTATTGTAAATAATGCTGCAAAAACAAAAGGGTGCATATATCTTCTTAAATTAGCGTTTTCATATTCTTTGGGTAAATATCCAGTAGTGGAATTACTGGATCATATGGTAATTCTGTTTTTAACTTTTTAAGGTGCCTCCATACTGTTTTTCAGAGTGGCTGTGCCAGTTTGCATTCCCATCAATAGTGTGTGAGGGTTCCTTTTTCTCTACATCCTTGCCAAATTTGTTTCTTGTGTTTTTGATTTCAGCCATTCTGACAGGTGTGAGGTGGTATTTCATTGTGGTTTTGATTTGCATTTCCCTGATGAGTGATGCTGGGCATCTTGTCATGTGCCTGTTGGCCACCTGGATGTCTTCTTTGGAGAAATGTCTCTTCATGTCTTCTTTCCATTTTTTAATTGGATTTTTAAAAAAGATTTATTCATGAGAGACAGAGAGAGAGAGAGAGAGAGAGAGGCAGAGACACAGGCTGAGGAAGAACCAGGCTCCCTGCAAGGAGTCTGATGTGAGACTCAATCCCGGATCCTGGGATCATGCCCCAGGCCAAAGGCAGACACTCAACCACTGAGCCACCCAAGCATCCCAATTTTTTAACTGGATTATTTAACTAGTCTATTGTTGGGTTATATAAGTTCTTTATGCATTTAGGATACTAACCCTTTATCAGACAGGTATCTCCTACCATTCAATAGGCTTTTAGTTTTGTTGATTGTTTCCTTCACTTTGCAGAAGTTTTTATTTTGATAAAGTCCCAAGAATGTCTAGTTTCCAACAAATTAGGAAGCGTGTTATGGCTAATGTCGGAGAAATTACGGACTGTTCTCTGGGATTTTTATGGTTTCAGGTCTGACATTTAGGTCCTTAATCCATTTTGAGTTTACTTTTGTGTATGGTGTAAGAAAGTGGTCCAGTTTCATTCCTTTACACGTGTCCAGTGTTCCCTATACCATCTTTTTTTTTTTTTTTTTTTTTAGATTTTATTTATTCATGAGAGACACACAGAGAGAGAGGTAGAGACACAGAGGGAGAAGCAGGCCCAGTGCAGGGAGCCTGACGTGGGACTCGATCCTGGGTCTCCAGGATCACGCCCTGGGCTGAAGGCGGCGCTAAACCGCTGGGCCACCCGGGCTGCCCTTCCCTATACCATCTGTTGAAGGGACTATCTTTCATTTCATGGTATGACTTCAATTTTTAAAAATTTGTTACGAGTTGTTTTGTGGCCTAAAATGATCTATTCTGGAGAATGTTCCATGTGCACTTGAAGAGAATGTGTATTCTGCTGTTTTGGGATGGAACGTTCTGAATATCTGTTAGATCCACTTCGTCCACTTTGTTATTCAAAGCCGCTGCTTCCTTGTTGAGTTTGTTTGGATTATTTATCCATTGATTTAAGTGGGGTGCTAAAGTCCCCTACTATTATTGTTTTACTATTGACTATATCTTTGATGTTTGTTATTAGCTGCTTTATGTATTTGCATGCTCCCATGTAGGGTGCATGCAATTGTTAGATTTTCTTGTTGGTTCGCTTCCTTTATTATTATATGGTGTACTTCTTTTCTTTGTCTGTTACAGTCTCAGTTTTTTTTTTTTTTTTAAAGATTTTATTTATTTATTTTTTTTACGAGACACACACACACACACACACACAGGGGGAGAAGCAGGCTCCTCACAGGGAGCCTGATAGGTGACTTGATCCCCAAACTGGGATCACGCCCTGAGCTAAAGGCAGATGCTCAATTGCTGAGCCACCCAGGCGTCCCTACAGTCTCAGTTTTATTATTTTATTTGTTTTTAAAGATTTTATTTATTCATGAGAGAGAGAGAGAGAGAGAGAGAAAGAAGGGCAGAGACATAGGCAGAGGGAGAGAGACATAGGCAGACATAGGCTCCCTGCATGGAGCCTGATGCGGGACTTGATCCCAGGACTCCAGGATCACGCCCTGAGTGGGAGGCAGGTGCTCAACTGCTGGGCCACCCAGGCGTCCCTACAGTCTATAGGGAATAAATACATACATTCTAGATATGAGCCCTTTATCAGATACATGGTTTGCTAATATTTTCTCCCAGGCAATAGTTTGTGTTTTCATCCTTCTGACAGAGTTTGTCACAAATAAAAAGTTTTTATTAAGTCCAATTTATTTTCCTTTTTCCTTCTGTGGATAATTTTTTGGTGTCATGTCTAGGAACTGTTCACTATGCTCTAGGTCCTGAAGATTTTATTCTAGGTTTTCCTCTAAAAGTTTAATAGTTATACATTTCATATTTAAATCTATTATCCATTTTGAGTTAACTTCTGTATAAAGTATGAGGATTAAGTTAAGGGTCATTGTCTCTCTTTTTTATACACATGTATGTCCAGCACCATTTGATGAAAAAAGAAGACTCTTTCTTCCACTGATTTTTTTCTTTTTCCATTTGGTCAAAAATCAGTTGAGCATATTCGTGTAGATCTATTTCTGAATTTTCCATTCCAGTCATCTATATGTATATCCCTGGGCAGATACCACCCTGTTTAAGCTACTATAAACTCTATGCTTTAATATCAGAAAAAATGGGATGCCTGGGTGGCTCAGCAGTTGAGCATCTGCCTTTGGCTCAGGTTATGATCCTGGGGTCTGGTATCAAGTCCCACACTGGGCTCCTGCAGAAAGCCTGCTTCTCCCTCTGCCTGTGTCTCTGCCGGTCTCCCTCTCTCTCATGAATAAATAAAATCTTAAAAAAATAATACTATCAGGAAAAATGATTTCTTTTGTTTTTCAAGGTTATTTTAGCTATTGTACTTTCTATACCTTTACATAAAGTTTAGAGTAAGATTTACCTTTCTGTGAGTCTGGCAGAAACTGTATTAAACCTATTGATCAATCCAGGAAAACTTACACCTTTTGAGTTTCAGCTCCATAAACATTGCATGTCTCTTCTTTATTCAGATCGCTTTTATCAGCATTTTAATGTTTACAGCAAACACATCCTGTACATGTTTTGCTAAATTTATATCTAAGTATGTCATTTTTAGAGGAACATCTGCAAATGGTATTGTTTTCAATAATAATTTGTGTAAGTTCATTCCAAACACCTAATTTTTGTGTGCTAACATTGTATCCTGTGACCTTCCTGAACTCATTTACTAGTTCCAGGTTTTTTTTTTTGTGGAATTCTTGAGAATTTTTTTTTTTTGAGAATTTTCTATATAGATAATGGTGTCATTTGCAAACAGAGACAGTTTTATTTATTCCTTTGCAACCCATATAGTCTTTTATCTCTTTCTTGACTTATGGTGTGTCTAGAACTTCCAGAACTAACGTTGAATGACAGTAGTGAGAGAGAGAGGTCTTTTGGCTAATATCAGGTAGAAAGCATTCAGTCATTCACTGTTTTTTTATTTTTTATTTTTTTAAAGATTTTATTTATGAGAGAGAGAGAGAGAGAGAGAGAGAGAGAGAGGGGCAGAGAGGCAGAAGACACAGGCAGAGGGAGAAGCAGGCTCTGTGCAGGGAGCGCAACATGGGACTTGATCCCGGGTCTCCAGGATCACGCTCTGCGCTGAAGGTGGTTCTCAACTGCTGAGCCACCCGGGCTGCCCAGTCATTCACTGTTTTAAGTATAATGTTAGTTGCAGGTTTGTTGTAGATTTTTTGATCAAACTGAGGAAGTCTTCTTTCTCTGTTTTTGAGAGATTTATCATGTCTCAGAGATGAGACAGGAAAGAACAGTATGTGCAGATGGAGGCAGAAAGCTGGAATGATGGCGCTGCAAGCCAAATAATACCAAGGATTGCTGGCAACCAGCAGAAACTAAAATGAGGCAAGAGAGAGCATGATTCTGCAGACACCCTGATTTTGGGCTTCTGGCCTCCAGAACTCTGTAAGAATAAATCTGTAACTCTAGAGCACTGAGTTTGTGGTACTGTTATGGTAGCCCTAGAACATTAATACAGCTTGTTGATAATGGTGAATCAGTGACTTTCCAATGGTGACCCAGCCTCATGGAGCTGGAACAAACCCACCCAATCAAAGTATAAAATGCTATTTATACATTGCTGTATTTAATTTGCTAACATTTTGTTAGGAGTTTTTGCACCTATATTCATGAAGAATATAGATCATTAGTTTTCTATATTTGTACTCTTGTCTGATTTTTGTGTCAGGGAAATACTGGTTTCATAAAGTTAATATGGAAATGCTTCCTCCTATATTTTAGGAGAGATTATAAAGAACTGGAATTGATTCTTCTTTAAAAGTTTAGTAGAATTGGGACTCCTGGGTGGCTCGACAGTTGAGCACCTGCCTTCGACTTGGGGCATGATCCTGGGGTCCCGGGATCGAGTCCCACATCGGGCTCCCTGCATGGAGCCTGCTTCTCCCTCTGCCTGTCTCTGTGTCTCTCATGAAAAAATAAATAAAATCTTAAAAAAAAAAGTTTAGTAGAATTTCCTGATTAAAGTATCTGAAAATATGTATTTCTGTTTAGAAGCTTTAAAACTACAGGTTTAATTTATTCATTGGCTATAAGACTAACCAGATTGTGTATTTGCTTCTGGTTGAGTTTTGGTAGTTTGTGTTTTCAAGTAATTAGTCCACTTCATCCAAGTGTGTTTTATTTTCTGAGCATAAACTTGTTCAGTGTTTTCTTATACTTTTTTAAAAGGTTGCCCAATCTCTAGTAATGTCCTGTTCCATTCTTGATAGTCATGACTTGTATCTTTCATCTTTTTCAGTTTTGCTACTGACATTTTTTTTTTCAAAGAACCAACTTTTTGTTTCATTCATTTTATCATTTTCCTGTTTTCAATTTCATTGATTTCTCCTATCTTTACTACCTTCTTTGTTGCACTTGGCTTAAGTTTACTTTGTTCTTTTTCTTTCCTTTTTTTTTTTCTTTTTACTTTTTTGAGATAAGAACTTTGATGTAAGCATTTAATGCTATAGACTTCCCTGTTGGTACTTCTTTAGTGTCCTCCCTCCTACGTGTTCTGATATGTATTTATTTTCATTCAGTTTTATGTATTTTAAAATTTTTTCTTGAGATGCCCTTTTTGAGCAATTAAAGTTTTATTTGAGATAGAGATTGCCCAAATGGAGGGCGGGGGGGGGGGGGTAGGGCAGAGAGAGGGAGAAGTAGACTTCCTGCTGAGCTGGGAGACGGACGACACAGGGCTCTATCCCCGTACCCTTAGATCATGACCTGAGCCAAAGGCAGATGCTTAACCTACTGAGCCACTGAGGCGTCCCTTGACCAATTATTTGGAAGTGTGTTATTTAGGAGTGGCCTGTGTGGTGTAGTCAATTAAGCATCTGACTCTTGGTTTTGGCTCAGGTTGTGATCTCAGGGTTGTGAGATGAGTCCCGTGCTGCGCTCCATGTTGATCCTTCTCCCTCTGCCCTGCCACCTCCAATACATAAATAAATCTTTAAAAAAGAAAAAAAAAAGAAAAAAAAAAGAAGCATGTTGTTTAATTTCCATGGTTTGGAGGAGTTTCTGTTCTGTTACTGGAGAACTATTACTAGAAACTAGGAGTTTCTAGTTTGATTCCATTATGGTCAATGCAGATACCCTGTATGATTTCGATTCTCTTAAATTTGTTGAAGTTTATTTTATGATCCAGGATATGGTTTATGTTTTGTAGGCACCTGACACAATGTGTATTCTGTTGCTGTTAGAGTGTTCTATAAAGGCCTGTTAGATGTTGTTGGTTTTAGGTGTGTATTCCTTGTTATTTTCTGTCACGTAGTTTTACTAGTTGCTGAGGTATGATGTTGAAGTTTTAACCAGCACTGTTCACTTGCCTAGTTCTTTCAGCTGTCCTATTCCTGCTTTCATATACTCTGAAGCTCTTCATTTCTGTTGCCTGTACATTTTAACACTATGCAATGTCCTTCTTTGTCTCTAGTAATTTTCTTTCCTCTGAAGTCTACCTTATTTGACATTAACATAGCCACTCTTGCTTTATTTTTGCATTGTATTTATCATTTCCATCCTGCTACTGTCAATCTACTTATGTCATTGAATCTAAAGTGAGTTTCTTAAAGACAGAATATAGTTGGATCTTTTCTATCCACCCTGCCAATTGGTGTTTTAATTGTTATGTTCAGACTATTTACATTTAAGGTAATTACTAATATTGTAAGGCTGGCTAAGTCTGTCATGTTATTATTTGCTTTCTGCTTATTTCCTGTGCTTTTTGTCTTGTTTTTCTTTTTTTTCCTTCTTATGAAATTACCTGACCAATTTCAGTATCCCATCTTGATTTATTTATATGAACATGATTTTAAAGCTTGGGCAAAGCAGATCAATAGAGTTTAATAGTCAAGAGATTATTTGGATCAATACTTTCAGCTGTTACATTACCTTTCCTGAGATAGTTTTTGATGAGTGAGTCCCAGGAAGCCGTAATAATATTTCAGTATGGCTTAAAATGTTACCAGGCAATACTTTAAAACACTTCCCTGCTAGGATATGGAATTCTTGTGATGTGAAGAGATGTTTAGTGCCCTATGTCCTGCTTCCATCAAAGATCACCATTCTCTGACTTTTGGAAATCTAGCTTCTTTTCAGAGCTCAGGGTACACTCATGAGGAAGAGTTCCTGGAAGTGCAGTCACCTTTGTACTTCCATTCAGAGACTAAATTGTCAGAATCCTCATCTGCACTCACAGACATTAGACAATACCATCCAACTCTGATTCATCTTGAGGCTTCAGTGAAACCCTCAGAGAAGTTTCCAAGTGGAATTTATGTGAGGGAGTGGGAAATGTGACCAATTCCTTCAAACCGTATACTTCTCTGTGTAATGACTATATCTGAGATAATGAGACTTAATCTCAGTAGGAATATCTGCAGATATTTGCAAAGTACTATCAGCTATTTTTACTATATGTGGCCTTATTAAAATGTAATTCTCAATAACAACAAACAAAATCATTTACTGAGGGCTTGCCCTGGACTATTTCAAGAGCTTCACATATGTTAAACAAAAGCTCTTCTGTAAAATAAACTTTCTGGGGCTTAGAATGTATGTACATCTGACATCCCTGGGATTAATGTGGACTATGTCAAATAACAATCTAGTACAGCTCTTCTGCAACTACTCTGGGAGCTAAAGAGGTCATCCTGTCACCATCAGGTTTTTTTTGAAACTACGAAATTGTAATTCTGTCTATTGTCCTATGATTACATTATAGTCAAGTGAAAGACCAATTTCATCCAACTAACCTTTGACTCGGACATCACTGTATCGCTGAAAGTGGTGGTAAGCAGCTTTCCAGGGGTTCCGATAGTGACGGAGCAAAGTAATGGGAGGTCTTGGACGCACTGGAACATACCTCACACCTTCTTCATCTATTCAGAAGAAAAGAAAAGAAAGATATTAAATAACATATACTGTCAAGAATCCTCAAGTATAACCCCAAGAAGTGATCCCTAAGTGAAATCTAATTATGCAAACAGCCTCAGGATGAACTCCTGACTTAAGTGGGAAAGTTTCACATGACAACAGCTAGCCCAAGCGACCATTACCAATATACTCCTTAGGTGGAGACTTGCGCTTCTCAGCCTTCACCAAAAGACTCTTGGCAGTGGACTTCTCATCATCAGTGCTGTTCGTCTCCATCATATCCCCTTCTTCTGTTGAAATCACATGCTGCTGCTTTCGAGGCTTTTTCCTTGGGGAGGCACCAGGTGGTAGGTCACTTGTAGGCATGGACAGATTGTTAGCCAGCAATGCAAGAGATGGAGACACGGTGCTGGTAGCCAGGGGAGGAACTGCTGTCATAGGAAAAAAAAAGCACATACATGTATGGGAACCCCAAAATAAGAGAAAGCTTCACCTGATTTCCAACTAATGAGAATGGTTAAGAAGTCAGAAAAGAGAACTACCATTTACTGAGTCTTCTTATGAGCCAGGCACTGTGCTAATAAGCATTCTATTTATGGCAAAGGGTGCCAACTGCTAATATACCACAACTGCACCATCCTTAGAATGAGGACTCTCACATTTGCAGATGGGCACATTGCCACTCAGCTGAAAGGCTCTACTGATTTGCCTTTTATTTTTATTTTTTATTTATCTATTCATGAGAGATACAGAGAGAGAGAGAGAGAGAGAGAGAAGCAGACACACAGGCAGAGGGAGAAGCAGGCTCCATGCAGGGAGCCCGACATGGGACCCGACCCTGGGTCTCCAGGCCCTGGGCCGACGGTGGCACTAAACCAATGGGCTGCCCAATGTGCTTCTTTTATAGATAGGTATGGCCATTTAAAAATAGAAGTGTGTTGCAGCATTCTTAAATAAATTTCCTTAAAAAAAGGTGTGACCTTCTATTCCTTGTCTTGTCACCCTGGAACTCAGATATAATAGCTGGAGTTCTAGCAGCTCTCCTGAATCAAAAGCATGAGGGCCAGGCAGTCCGGGTGGCTCAGCGGTTTGGCGCCGCCTTCGGCCCAGGGCATGATCCTGGAGACCCGGGATTGGGTCCCATGTTGGGCTCCCTGCATGGAGCCTGCTTCTCCCTCTGCCTGTGTCTCTGCCTCTCTCTCTCTGTGTCTCTCATGAATAAATACATAGGATCTTAAAAAAAAAAAAAAAAAAAAAAAAAAAAAGCATGAGGGCCAAACTAGGGGGGCGGTGGTAGGAACTTCGATCCTTAATGATTTTATGGAGTCCACATACTATCCCTGCACTGTCTACCTGGACTGTCTTTGCTATTCTCTGAGCATAGCAGGCATGTTCCTGAGGCCTGGAGTTGTTCTTTTTTACAGATATCTTAATGACTAGCACTTTTTCAATGTCTCTATTCAAAGATCAGTTCCTCAATGAAGCTCTCCCTTTAAAACTTCTTAAAATCACAGCCCCAGCCCTAACTTTCCCTCATAGAACCATACTTCACTTTGTTGTGCTTCACTTCATTGTACCTTGCAGATACTGCATTTTTCAAAAATTGGAGGTTTGCGGAAACCCTGTATTAATAAGCAAGTCTATCAGCACCATTTTTCCAATAGCATTTGCTCACTTCATGTCTCTATATCACCTTTTGGTAACTCTCAGTATTTCACACTTTTTCATTATTATCATATTGGTTATGGTGGTTGTGATCAGTGATTATGACTCACAGAAAGCTCAGATGATGGTTAGCATTTTTAGCAATAAAATGTTTTTTAAATAAAGTATGTGTATTAAGGAAAACAGGAACTATTCAAATCAAGAGAAAAGAACAGTAAAATTGAAAACACTTCATTTCCCCTCCTGAATTATCCATCGTGTCTTTCAATGAAGTGCTAAGGCTAAATATGGGTAAGACAGAAGAATATTTCATGGCATAATAAATGAAAACAAACAGGAGGTTTAATAACTGCAGACACAGCACAACCATGTGTCTTACTGAACAAACAGCATGGGGAATGGAGGCCTTTACACTGAAATGGTAAGAGGGCAATGCCGGCTAATTAGAGAACAAAATGATTTGCCATCCACTTTGACTTTATCTGTATTTCATAAATTTTGTACATTAAATACTATGTTTGTAGTCAGGGGAAGCAACATTTCTCAATAAATTACTTACATATAAAAAAGAAAACTTCCAAAATGATCTGCATTTCACACACTGGAAGTTTGGAGTCAAGAAGAGGCGGCATAGTAGGCAGTGAGTAGTTTTATTTTGCTAATCACATGTAAGTTTATCAAGAGAGTATTTTCAACAATGGAAATCTTGCTTCCCTGTGTAACCGGGCATAAAAATTGGCAGGGAATAAATTGTAAATAATTAGCACTTAACTATGATCTTATTTTGATCCTTTTTCCTATTTTTAATTTTTTATGCTATAAATGCTTATAATAAGGAAAAAAGTTCAAATAAACATTATACCACAAGGAACTAGAAAAAAAAAGAAATTGGGACACTTGGGTGACTCAGTGGTTGAGCGTCTGCCTTTGGCTCAAGTCGTGATCCCAGGGTCCTGGGATGGAGTTTCACATCGTGCTCCCCGCAGGGAGCCTACTTCTCCTTCTGCCTCTGTGTCTGACTCTGTCTCTGTGTCTCTCATGAATAAATAAATAAATAAAATCTTAAAAAAAAAAACAAACACCAAAGAAACTTAACTGAAATTCAGTTGGGGAAGGAAATAACAAAGAAAAATGAAAAATAAATAAAATAGAGACCAGAATACATAACACTGAAAGTAATGACCAGTTTTTAAAAAAAATAAGCAAAAACAAACAAAAAAGCATTGCTTTAGCTACATTAACTAAGGAAAAAAGAAGATTCAAAAACCAAAATGAGAAATAGAAGAGAAAACAATGTAACAGATAACCACAGAGGCTTTATTTCAGGATATTCTTACGGAAATGTTAATCTTTTTAATGATTTTGGTAAGAAATAAAATCAATGCTAAAAGGGCAGCAAAAATGGAAACCAAGTGGTCTTCCCTTTCTTAAAATGAATGACAGGCAAATTTACAACAGGCACCAAGGGGTTAGGCTTCATAGTTGGGGGTCATGCAAGAGTCTGGTCCCTGAGGAGAGTCAGGAAAAGAGGAAGCAGTACATGCCAAGGAAGAGGACTCTGTGACTGAACCTACCAGAGACAGGTCTCATGATGTCCATTGGTTCTACTTCTTCTTTAACTTTTATCTCAGGTACCGGAGGGCCCAACACAGAGGACAGACTGCCAGCTACGGCAGCTGATGGTGGAGGGGCAGTCGCAATGGTAGTGACAGGGGGAGTGACGGGGACTGCTCCGGGAATGGTAGAGAGGGCGACAGCTGGCTGTGATGGGGGACTTGCGGCTGCGATCATGGTTGGGATGGTCGATGGAGGTTGCTGAGCTGTGGGAGGGACTGCAATGGTGGGCTGATCATTATTTTGACTGGACACAGTCTCCATGGACACAGTAACGGGAGTGGCCATCGATACGTGGATCTCTGACTTAGGTTTGGCACTGAAACACAAAAGCAAAGATAATGTAGCAAACATCTCAGAGGATGAGCATCAGATCTTTTTGTACTAGGTGTAGCACAACTTAGACTTTATTACTTGGTTCTAGAAATTGAATTTCTAAGGTAAGCTTTAAAAAAAATTCAAGTTTTAGAAATACCCTCTCCTTGTCTCACCCCCACCAAATTTAATAATCAATAAAATTAACTTAGAAAATAACATCTTAAAGAAATCACTCAAAGTCACATCATCAAAAGGCAAATAATTTTCACCCTGGTAGTGTTTTTTCTTCCAGAATTCCTTAATGCATATATTGTCTTAGGAAATTCCTTTTTTAAAAAAAAATCACAATCGTACTTATACTTTGTATGTAGTTTCTCATAAACCTATTTCTTATAGAAGAGGAAACTTAAATACATGGCAAAGATCCAAAAGAATATAAACTGAAAATAATTTTTCTCCACTTCACACACCCAGCCCTCTACCCAGAGGCATCACTCTTAGAACTTTCCAGTTTATTTTACCAGAATACTCCAGGCATCTAAAGTAGCTACATATTTAATGTTTAAAACTGTATATCCTTTTTTTCCAGTTTTAGAAGTACCCACTCTTTATTACAAATTCTTTTTAAACATTATTTTAAAAAGTATTTAAAATATTCCCTCCACATTTTTTTAATAGATTTTATTTATTTATTCATGAGAGACACAGAGAGATGTGGGGAGGAGGCAGAAACATAGGCAGAGGGAGACACAGGCTTCATGCAGGGAGCCCGATATGGGACTCGATCCCAGGACTCCAGGGCCAACGGTAGGCACCAAACCGCTGAGCCACCCAGGGAGCCCTCCCTCCACATTTTTTAAGGATTTTGTTTTTGTGGTACCAGTGGCTCAGTCAGTTAAGCATCAGACTCTTGTTTCCAGCTCAGGTCATGATCTCATGGGTCTTGAGACTGGGCCTATTAGTTGGGAATCTGCGCTCAGCAGAAAATCTGCTGAAAGATTCTCCACCTCTGCTCCTCCTCCACTTCACACCTGCCCACATGTGTGCTCTCTCTCTCAAATACATTTTTTTAAAAAAGATTTTATTAGAGAGAGCACATAAGAGATGAGTGGAGAAGGGGGCAGAGGGAGAAGGAGACTCCTCACTGAGCAGAGAGCCCCACATGGGGATGGATCCCAGGACCCTGAGAGATCATGAACAGAGCTGAATGCAGCCACCCAACTGACTGTGTAAAGGCTTACCTACTTATAGTACTAGTAATGAAAATTCAGGATAGAAAAAGCTGTACAAAAGAGTACTGCTCAAGTTCAAGGCCAAAAACAATTGTATTTCCATAGGCAAAAAATTCAACACCAAACCAAACTTTATACCATACACAAAAATGAATTCAATGTGGGTCATAAATCTGAATGTAAGATGTAAAGCTATAAAAGTTTTATACAAAATACAAAAAAACCCTAGGATTATATATGTTATATAAACCCTATATCTTAGACATGATACCAAAAGCATAATCTAAAAGAAAAAAAAACAATAAATTGTGTTTTATTAAAGACTTTGTTTTGCTAAAGAGCACTTTAAGAGGTTGGAAAGACAAGCCAGATTGAAAAAAATTTTTGTGAAACACATTATGTTAATTCCACTATGTGAGGTACCCACAGTAGCCAAATTTATTGAAAAAGAAAGAATAGTGGCTCTCAGGGGGTAGGGCTGGGGAAAATGGGAGTGGTTGAATAATGGGTACTGAATTGCAGTTCTGCAAGATCAAAAAGATCTGGAGATGGTTGTACAACAGTGAGAATATGCTTAACACCAAAGAAATGTACATGTAAAAATGGTTAAGACAAACATACAAACCAAAACATGTATCTATGATAAAAGAATTATATTCACAATTAATAAAGAAGTCTGTAAACTTAATACTAGGAAAACAGAATCTCATCAGAAAATGGGCAGGAAATATGAATGATAAACAGACACCTCACTAAAGGAATATCCAGGAGGCAAACAGGCATCTGAAAAGATGTTCAATACCATTAGTAGAGACGTACAAATTAAAGTCTAGATGATATGTCACCATATCTCTATCAGAATGGTAAAAATAGAATTTAAGACCTTTATAATGGCAAGCACAGAAAAAGATGTAGAGCAACTCGATCAACAACAACAAAAAAACTTCTAGCACTAATAAATGAGTTTAACAAGGTTTTAGGACAGAAGGATCTCACATGCTGCAGGTGGGAATTTAAAATCATCCACTTCTGCAAGAACATTTTAGAAGTTTCTTATAAAATGAAAAATACATGTAACTTAGCAACTGCACTCTCAGGATTTTATCCCAGAGAAATGAAAATATATGTCCATCAACAAAATTTTACATGACTATTCACAGCAGCTTTATTTGTAATAACCCCAAACGAGAAACAACCCCCATGAACTTCAATAAACAAATGGATAAACAATCTGGTACATATATGTGATGTAACATCACTTGCTCTAAAATGAACTATTGATACACGCTATAATTTGGATGGATCTCAAAAGTACTATGTTGGGTGAAAATAAGCCAGCATCATCAGGTTATTGTATGAGAAATACACACACACACACACACATATATATATTTGTGATTTATGAGATTCCATTTACATAAAACTCTCAAAATGAAATAATTCTAGTGGTGCAAAGCTAAGTGGCAAGCTGTTAGGTTTGGGGGAAGGTATGATTGCAAATAAGGGGATGTCTTTTGGCAACAAAACCAATTCACATTCTGATTATGATAATGGTTACATAAATCTATTCATGGGTGGAATTTCAAAGTAGTACACACCAATGGAAAAAAACTGGTGACATTTTATTAACATTTATAGTTAGTCAACAGCATTGTACTAATGCCAATTTTTTTTTAAGATTGTACTTATGTACTCGAGAGTGAGAAAGAACACGAACAGGGGGAGGGGCAGAGGGAGAAGCTAACTCCCTGCTGAGCAGCCAGCCCAACTTGGGCGAGGCTCGATCCCAGTACCCTGGGGATTATGACCGGAGCTGAAGGCAGACGCCCAACCAACTGAGCCACCCAGGTGCCCCTCTTTTTATTTCTGAGAGAGAGTGTGTGCACAAACACATAAGCGGGGTGAGGGGAGAGGGAGAAGCAGACTCCTGGCTGAGCAGGGAGCCCATGCAGGACTCTATCCCAGGACTCTGGTATCATGACCTGAGCCCAAGGCACACACTTAACCAACTGAAACACCCAAGTGCCCAATTTTTTCATTTTGAAAAAGTACAAGGCTTATATGAGATGTAATCACTGGAGGGAGCTGGGTAAAGTGTACACAGGAACTTTCTGTATTATTTTTATAACTTCTACAAATCTTAAATTATTTCAAAATAATGGGGGTAGGGCACAGGTAAGGATTATTCTGGGATTAAAAAGAATTAAAAGATAAAGCATCCAGGAACAACAGCAAAAGTGTGGGAATAAAGATCTCTGAAAATTCTTTCATAAAAACAAAAAACTGATAAAAAATACCAGAAACAATGTTTTCAGAACTCTGGAAATTAACAATTAAGCAAAATTATTCAAGAAAATCAGCTGAACCTTAGACCAATAAATTCTTGCCCAATTTCTGTTCCTTTATCTCTAATCATGGTATGCTTGCAAACCAACAGTTAATGCTCACAGTGAGAACTAGCAACCTGGCAGGTACCAGGGTGGTTAGAGTCCCTTCAAACCCTCTTTACCAGATAACTATAATTATATAACCTTTCTGGTTGTTCCATTTACAAGACTGTCTTATTTGACCTTGTCTGTTCAGTGTAAACAGCTTTTTCCTTACAGTTTGCTGGTAAAAATTAGACATAATTGATCAGTTTCCCAAATGACGGACAGGATGGTAACAGGCAGGGCAAACAATAAGCTACCCAGGCTGCCCCACTAAGCCATCCAGGCTGCCCAACCATCCAAAAAGCTTTAAAAGAAAAGTTGGAGAATGAAATGTCCACAGGGGCTTTGAGAAGCTCCAACGTATTTCTGATAATTTAGGAAACAACATATACGTGTAGGACTGTGTGCATACCCTAGATAGTGCTTATGCTGAGGAAAGAACTGAGAAGGACTCAAGTTCTCACTGTGACTGAGTGTCAGGCTCTGCGCAAGCAGGAAGAAGACAGGAAGACAGAGATGTAAAACTGCCTGCCTCAGGGTTGATGGGCCAATCCCAAGACACACACAGAGGCCTCTGGCAAAGAGGGGAGACTTACTGGTTCCAGACATTCAAGGAAATCTATTCAGTCATTAGCTGACCACAAAGCTAACACAGTAAAGAATTCAGTGGTCATGCTAGACAAAGGTATCAATTTTAAAGAATTATTGAAGTAAAACTCCCTAAACAAATAACCACAACTACAACAAGCAGCAACAAGAAACCCTGAGGAGTGGGAATCTAATTTCCAGAGTTGCCACATTATATTGTTTAAAATGTCCAGTTTTCAACAATAATTCCTAGGTATGTAAAGAAATAATGTATTATTCAAACACAGGGGAAAAAAGCAAGCAATAAAATTGTCACTGAGGATACAGAGATATTAGACTTACTAGTCGAGGAATGTAAGTTAGCTATTTTAAATATGTTCAAAGAACTAAAGGAGATCATGGCTTAAGAGCAACATAAAAATAGTATGTAAGCAAACATTAATAAAGAGACAGAGATTATAAAAAAAGACCAAAAAGAAATTCTGCAGTTGGAACAGTATAAGAGCTGAAAGGAAAAAAAACCCTAACAGGGCTCATAAGTATATTTCAGGGGCGCCTGGCTGCCTAAGTCAGTAAAGCATGCAACTCTTGATCTTCGAGTGTTAAGTGTGAGCTCCATGCTGGGTACAGAGATTTAAAAAAATATATGGTAGTTAAAAAAAAAAAAAGCGTATTTCAGCAGCCATTAGAAAGAATCAATAAACTCAAGTATAGGTCAACTGAGATTATCCAGTCTGAGAAACTAAAAAAAAAAAACAGATGGGGTAGGTACACAGGCAGAAAAATAAATAGAACTCAGAGATCTTTGGGACAGCAGTAAGTGTACCAACATACACATAATGGGAGTCCCAGAAACTAAGGAAAAAAAGGGGCAGAAAGAATGTCTGAAGAAAGTGGCCAAAAATCCCCTCAATTTGATGATAACCTTCCATCTATCTAAATGTTGAACCAACTCAAGTAGGAAAAACTGAAAGAACCCACACCTAGATACATAAGTAAATTGTCAAAATGCACAAGAAAGTAAAACTCTCTAACTTAATTACACCAGAAAGGTAATATATAGCAAAATATTAAGAATTAAAAAAAAAAATACTCATGAGAGAGACAGAGAGAGATAGAGAGAGGCAGAGACACAGGCAGAGGGAGAAGCAGGCTCCATGCAGGGAGCCTGACGTGGGACTTGATTCTGGGTCTCCAGGATCAGGCCCTGGGCTGAAGGCAGTGCTAAACTGCTGAGCCACCTGGGCTGCCCATTAAGAATAAATCTAGTTAGGGATCCCTGGGTGGCGCAGTGGTTTGGTGCCTGCCTTTGGCCCAGGGGGCGATCCTGGAGACCCGGGATCGAATCCCACGTCGGGCTCCCGGTGCATGGAGCCTGCTTCTCCCTCTGCCTGTGTCTCGCCTCTCTCTCTGTCTCTCTCTTTGTGTGACTATCATAATTAAATAAAAATTAAAAAAAAAAATCAGTTGAATAACACTGTTTTCTCTATTTTGCTCATTTACAGATTTTCATATTAAGAACTTCAAAAGAGAATTTTTAAAAAAAGATTTTATTTATTTATTTATTAAAAGAGAGAGAGAGAGAGAGAGAGAGAGAGAGAGAGAGAGAGAAGCAGAGACACAGGCAGAGGGAAAAGCAGGCTCCCATAGGGAGCCTGATGCAGAACTCAATCCCGGATCCCGGGATCATGCCCTGAGCCAAAGGCAGATGCTCAACCACTGAGCCACCCAGGTGTCCCTTCAAAAGAGAATATTATAAGATAAAGTTGAAGATATCACCTACAAAGAAAAAAGAGATTTTTAAAAATTAATTGAGAGAGCAAGTGCACGTGCACAAAAGAAAGAGGGGCAGAGGGAGGGAGAGTGAGAGAGACTCTGAGGCAGACTCTGTGCTGAGCCTGATGTGGGGCTCAATCTCATGACCCTGAGATCCTGATCTGAGCAGAAATCAAGAGTTGGATGCTTAATGGACTGAGCCACCCAGGTGCCCTGGAAAAGAGATTTTCAATTTAAACTTCTCCTAGCCATTGTATTATTTAAGAATGCAGGTAGGAATTTTGTTTATGGAAAGATGGCATAGACCTATTTTTTCCTGTTCTTCCTGCTAAGTATAGCTAAAAATTGTATTACACATAAAACAAACAAAACACATGTTGAAAGATGAAGACAGACTGGCTAGGAACCTCAGAACTAAAGGAATGACACAGCAGTCATTTCTTTGGGTTTTTTGCCTCATGTGTTCCAGACTGGGTCCTGGAGAGCCACAATATGGAAATGTCAAAGAGCACAGACAAAAGTCTTAAAAGTCTGCTCAAAGAACCAAGACAGGAGCAGCTCAGCAAGATGGGAAACTTTCAGACAGTAACTGCTCTACCCCAGTAAAATACCACAGAAACAAGTGTGGTCTCATCTCCATTCTCTCTTGCAAATCCTGTGGAGATCCCAGATTTCCACACTTGTCAGGCTATAATGAGTACCCCAATCCTCTCTGTACCATCTCACCACTGAAGTGGTGTCAGAAGAGGCCAAGTAGGGAATCTGGACTTCAATCTCCTACCTGGCAGTAAGGTGGCAATGTCTTTCTCTTCCTCAGCTGGGGTGATCTGAGAGGAGAACTGATAAAACATTAAGCTATCAATAAATTTCCGGGTCGTATAGGACCATACATGTTCAGATACAAATGGAAAAACACTCATTTAATCAAGAGTCAGGAAAATCACAACTTGAGTAGGAGATGAATGATGAAGGTATTATATAAGGACAGATATCAGAAAAATGTTTCAACAAGCAATGACAGATTCACTTGAAATAAAGGGGAAAAAAATCTCAGCAAAGGAATCAAAGTTGTAAAACAAAATCAAATGTAAATTATAGAACTGAAAAATACAATAACTGACCAAATAAACTCACTGGATATTGTCAATACTAGAATGCAGATAGAATCAGTGGGGTTGAGAACAGATCAATATAATTTACCCCATCTCAACAACACAGAGAAAGTAGACTTAAGAGTGAGTGCACTGCACACTGTTAGAGCTTGGGGTTGAGGCTGCTGGCTGGTCTACGAACTCAAAAGCGTAGGTAGTGTGCTACGTGAGGGTTAAGTCCTTTGCTAACACCACAAAGGTCTCTGGCTCAATGAGTGGAGTTTGATGGTAATTCTTGCTACAAGTAAAGATTGAGGCAGAATAAAGCCATTTTCTGATGTGCAAAAAACCCTCTGATGTCTTAAGTACTCCTCCTCTGCCACAAAAGAGATGCTCTAACAAATCAGAGTAAACCAAGGAAAAGAAATGTACGGTTGCCAGGGATGAGTTGAAGGGGACTCAGAGCATGATGGACAAAGAAAACACCAGGGAGAATAGCTAGGCACCAAGTCCAGAGAGCAACCAGCGCAGACTGGAGGAAGCAGAGGCAAGGCTTCAAGGAGGGAGGGATATAATCGAAAAAAAAAAATGGAACTGACAGATCTGCCTGTATTTGGAGGATTTCTCCAGGTTTGGTGGAGAGTCTGAGGATGTATTAGTGACTGACAGAAAAAAAAACTAAGCATACATAAGTAATAGCCTTATAGTACTATGTGCCTTCTTTTTAAATTCAATTTTTAAATTTATTTTAACAGTTTTTGGATTTATTTTCTACATCTATTTTCTAATATTTAAATTTTCCTTAATTTTTTTTGAATTGGTAATACATTCACGTTTTAAAAAATGTACTGAGAACTCTCCCTCCCTCCTTTAATTCCCTCATCTCCCCACACCACTCGACTTCAGTATTTCATTGAATCTAAGCTGCCAGTAATTGTACATCAAATTGCGTGCCACTTAAAAATAATATAAATAATATTAATGTGTCCTCAATTTTAAATAACCTATTTGTTTCTGAGATGCTGACATGTATGTTTGATCTTATTTGTCTCATAGTATGTTCTATATGGTTTTTGTTTTATCTTTGCTTCCTTTTTAAAATTTTGCTCACTTTTTCCACTTCTATCTTCTATGTCTATACTGTTTTCTATTTGAATTTGACCTTCATTCTGTGGTTTCTTCTGGATCTTTACTGAGTTCTGTTCCTTCACATGTCATCTGTTTTATGTCCTGTCATTTAGTCTTGGGAGTCTGCATTTTATTTTTGTGTGTTTTCCTCTACTAAGGTGGTACTGACTTAAGTAATTTAAATTCATAGTCAGATTTTTAAAAATAAGCTTCATCTGTCCTGCTTTTCTGGTAAGTGTTCTTACTGAACAAATGAGTATATTTTGTTGCCCTTCTCCTACTTTTTAATTTTAGTTATCTGCACATGAATATTCTTTTATTACTCATCAGTGAATGAGTTGGGCTATTCCTAAAAACAGCAATTTACATGAGATTCCTTTCACTTGGGCGTGGGAGGGTGGGGGGACTGCTCTGATTTCAGCTAGTTATTTTTCACAGTCCAAATGCTCTCTTTAGGTGCCACAGAAACAGACTGCCAATTCCAAGTAAGGCCAGGTGGATGCCTCCCTGCGCAGGGCCCTACCTCAACAATCTACCCTGGAACTATACTCAGTCCAAGAAAGACTCTGCATATAGCCCCTCCTCACCCAAGTTACTGCATATATTGCTGCTTTCAAGGAATACACTTTTGTACTTCACAGAGTGCTCTTCACCTGGAGGAATTTTTTTCTCCCTATGACTTTAAAAGTAACTCCAGTGCTAGCTACTTAAAAAAACAAAAACAAAAACAAAAACAAAAAAACAACTCTTTAAATAATGAAAGGTAATGTATTAAATTTGTAAGATTTAGAATCTAAATTTGGGAACAATGTGGGGGAAATGAGAACACAGTTCATGACGATATAAACAGGTACTGTGATTGGAAATTGCATTTAAACTCTACATGTAATTTAGCCCAGTAATGCTACTTCCAGAAATATATTCCAAAATGTTTTTCAAAGGGGTGCAATGATAAACAAAAATATTTATTGCATTACTTATTACAGTAGTAAATGGAAATAACTTAAGTGTTCATTAATGGAGGACTAATTGTAGCATCAACACGTCTGAGAATATCACACAGTATAGGAATAGTCTCCTTTTCTAAGTTTTTCATTTTCCCAATCTCCTAAGATGACATGTCCTAACGTATGATCTTCATGCCACCTCTATTCTCAACTTATACTATCAACAGACTTTCCTCCACTCTTTTTTTTAAGATTGACTGATTGATTTATGAGAGAGAGAGAGAGACAGACAGACAGAGAGAGAGGCAGAGACATAGGCAGAGAGAGAAGCAGGCTCCTTGTGTGGAGTCTGATGCGGGACTCAATCCCCAGACCCAGGATCATGCCCTGAGCCAAAGGCAGATGTTCAACCACTGAGCCACCCAGGCGTCCTTTTCCTCCACTCTCATGATGCTAAAAAACATATATCTGCTTATAATTCCCAGAACTTAATCATCACCATAGATCTCCATCTTCAATTCTTGAAATGGATCTACTTCAGAATTTTTTATCCAGCTATACACTTGACATCTCCACTTGGCTGTGTCTAACCACATGAAGATCTCAAAATTTGAAAATATTTAAAACTAAACTCTTAGATTTTTTTCCCTTGTTATTCCCATAGGCTTCCTTACTTCCTATCTGTAGTTGCTTATGCAAAACCTCTTAGCCACTCATTGCCTTCCTCCCCTTCTATCTGAAAATTCTGTCAACTGTACTTTCAATACATATCCAGAATCTGAACTTTTTTTAAAAAAATACTTATTTATTTATGAAAGAGAGAGTTCTGTGCACACAGAAGAAGAGGGAGAAGCAGACTCCTTGCTGAGCAGGGAAACCGATGCGGGGCTCTATCCCAGGACCCTGAGATCATGACCTGAGCCAAAGGCAGATGCTTAACCGCCTGAGCCACCCAGGTGTCCCCTGAACTCTTTTTAAGACTTTTACTACCTCCATTCTGGTCCAAGCTGCTATGATAGTTTAAGGTTCCATCATCTCTCACTTGGTATCCCTGCTTCCACTTTTGCTTTCTTGCAGTTTATTCCCAGCATGAAGCCAGAGCAATCCTTTTAAAAGTCAAATCATGTCACTTCTATGGCTTAGCCTCTGATGGCTCTCAGTCTCACTCAGAATAAAATCCAAAGGATTCTGAATGGCTCACAAAGCCCTACATCATCTGGCCCTCAGTTATATCTCTGAACCATGTTGTGCAACTCTCCCCTTGCTCTATGTTGGTTTCTCTTGATGTCCCTTGTGTGTTCTTAACATACAGGCATTCTTGACTTTGTATAATACTGATATGTGTGAAGTGTATGTATACATGTGTAACTACATTATGCCAGTCCCCCAGCTGTCCAAATATCAGTTACCACTGTATATTAACTGTGAGTAGTTACATAAACTTGATGCAACTTTATGCAAACTTTGCAGCTAGCTCCTCAGTCCACAAATAACTATGTAACTAACAGATATGCATCACAATCTATGACCAATCACACCACTTCCTTTGAAGTATATTTGTGACTGGTCACTGCATACCTGTTAGTCAGTTTATGCAGATGGTAAAGTGTGGAGCTGTGCTGTCTCTTGTTTCCTAGAGATAAATCCAGGTGAAATTTTATGATACTGGATGATAGAGAGTGAAAATAAGCCAACAAAAATGAAAACCCAGGAAAAAACAGTAATTCTGAAAGTAAAATTGGATGTGATTAAAAGGTCTGAAACTTGCAACAACAAAGAGAAGAGAGGATAAGCCCTAGGGCTGTATGAAGATATGGTATGGACCATGTAGAGAGAATCCAATGAATATTAAAAAAAAAAAAAAGGTAAAGTCATCTCATATCATCTTTCAGTTGAAATTACACCAGGAGGGTAGCCCGGGTGGCTCTGCGGTTTAGCGCTGCCTTCAGCCCAGGGCCTGATCCTGGAGACCCGGGATCGAGTCCTGCGTCGGGTTCCCTGCATGGAGCCTGCTTCTCCCTCTGTCTGTATCTCTGCAGACTCTCTCTTTCTCTCTGTTTCATGATTAAATAAAATCTAAGAAAAGAGAAAGAAAGAAAAGAAAGAAAAGAAAGAAAAGAAAGAAAAGAAAGAAAAGAAAGAAAAGAAAGAAAGAAAGAAAGAAAGAAAGAAAGAAAGAAAGAAAAGAAAGGAAAGAAAGGAAAGAAAGGAAAGAAAGGAAAGAAAGGAAAGAAAGAAAGGAAAGAAAGAAAGGAAAGAAAGAAAGGAAAGAAAGAAAGGAAAGAAAGAAAGAAAGAAAGAAAGAAAGAAAGAAAGAAAGAAAGAAATTACACCAGGAACAGAAAGCCACTATGGTGAAATGAAGTATTTACTTCTATTCTGGATTATTGATTGATTAATCAATCAATCAATCTGAGTCATTCAGGCCAAAGTGTTACAGTTAGCTGCCACACTGAAAGAAAATGGCTACTTGGGATGCCTGGGTGGCTCAGCGGTTGAGCGTCTGCCTTTGGCCCAGGGCGTGATCCTGGCCTTGGGATCAAGTCCCACGTTGGGTTCCCTGCATGGAGCCTACTTCCCTCTCTGCCTATGTCTGCACCTCTCTCTCTCTGTGTCTCTCATGAATAAATAAATAAAAATCTTTAAAGAAAAAGAAAATAATCTTAGAAAGAAGAGAAAATGGCCACTTATAAGGACAATGAAAAGTAACAACAACAAATCCTTTTCTGGCCAATAAAGGCTGATTTATTCCAAAAGTTAATAAATTAACTCCAATTTGATTAATTAATGTTAAGCTATCTGGTGAAGCCACTAGCACAGTTAAAAGATGCTGCTGTGCAATGTGCATCTGGATTCCATGCATTAGTTAGGGCAGAGGGTTTTGATGAATGGGATGAAGATGTTCCTTGAAGTGATGCTGGCAAAAAGTTTCACATTAAAGGAAATTATCTCTTGGAAATAATTCGCCACCATTGAAAAGACAAAGGATAAAATGTCAGAAGCAGATCCAAATTTAGAAAAAAGCATGACAATTCACCAACACATGGAAGGACTGTTGTGCTCTTCATTGAGTTATACAATGTGAAGACAGCAAGCAATGCTCCAACTACTCTTGATTACTTTTAAGAAAGAAATAAAATATTTTTTAAAGATTTTATTTATTTATTCACAAGAGACACAGGCAGAGGGAGAAGCAGGCTCCATGCAGGGAGCCCAATGTGGGACTCGATCCTGGGATTCCAGGATCACGCCCTGGGCTGAAGGCAGGCACTAAACCACTGAGCCACCCAGGGATCCCCCAGAAATAAAACATATTATTTTATTATTTTTTAAGATTTTTATGTATTTATTCATGAGAGACAGAGAGAGAGTCAGAGACATAGGCAGAGGGAGAAGCAGGATCTCTGTGGGGAGCCTGATGCAGGACTGGGATCATGCCCCAAGCCAAAGGCAGAGGCTCAACCACTGAGCTACCCAGGCGTCCCAAAAGAGAAAACATTTTAATTCTCAGTGTTTCTCATGTTTAAATTACAGTGTACCAAAT
The DNA here is from genome assembly GCF_018345385.1 of Vulpes lagopus. Taxonomy (NCBI): domain Eukaryota; kingdom Metazoa; phylum Chordata; class Mammalia; order Carnivora; family Canidae; genus Vulpes; species Vulpes lagopus. The sequence goes on along the minus strand of NC_054847.1, from coordinate 2,436,546 downwards.
AAATGTTAGTTTTACTATTCACGGTAACTGACAATAATGAGTTTTGAGTATTTTCATAATGTTTTTAAAGGCACAGAATAAGCACAACCCCCACTGCCTAAAATTAAGGTAAGTTTTATAGCTTCTCCTTGCATGCTTATTTTTACTTTTCTGCACTAATATGCAAAGTAACAATTGCATGTCTTCCTACATCAAATTCTTGGCTCCTGCTCTTTCCTTGGCCTGACGTAGCTGGACATCAGAGAGCATGTGGCTGTTCCTTCATGCTCTTAAACTTCTGCTCAGAGAAGGCTTTCCAGAAAGCATCATCTGTCCAGAAAGCATCACTTCTTCCTCCCATTGCTTTACATTTCCTTCACACTGCCTTCTTTTTCTTCACATATTTATTTCTCCACACCCACTAGAAAGTAAGCTAAAGGAGAACGGACACCTTGTCTTAGTCATTCTTCTACATTCCCAGATTCTAAAATGGTACCTGGCACACACAAAGCAATCATAATTTTTTCTTGAATGAAATTTTATGATATACATCACCACTGTAAGCTATTACTGATAAAAGTAAGAACTGCAAGATATAGAACAAACTAATCAGCAAAATCCTGTTTTTAAGACTCAATCTATTTACATGTGTACATAAATAAAGATGTGGAAAGATACTTAACAAAAATGTTACCAATCAATATGATTCTGGCTAGTGGTATTGGCAAGGTGGATGTAGAACAGGATAAAGATTTTCATTTTATACTTTAAATATTTTTATATTGTCTCTTTCACAAAGTAACATTACTTGTGAAATTAAAAATAAAGAAAACAGCATATATTAACTACTGCCATGATGCCATTTTAAAAAAAGACTATTTGAGAGAAAGAGAGTGAGAGCGTGAACAGGGAGAGGAGCAGAGTGGGAAAGAATCTCAAGCAGATTACATGCTGAGCACAAAGACCAATGTAGGGCTCAAACTCATGACCTTGACGTCATGACCTGAGACCAAACCAAGAATCGGTCACTTAACTGACTGAGCCACCCTGGCACCACCCCATGATGCCATTTTTGATAGCAACAATAACTGGGTGTAACTGTGAGGCAGGCTCTATCCTTAGCACTTCAAAGGTACCATTTCATTTAAATATGTAAGAAATATCTAAGAATTACTATAAATAGTAATCGGAGAGGCTGAGCAATGTGTCCAGGTCACAGCTAGAAAGGATACAAAAAGATGCACATAGGCAAATTATGTAAAATTTGTCACATGTTAGACTTTTTCCTCTCTGATTATGTGTAGTTGGAAGCAAGAGTGATAACATTTATGTGCTCACCCTGCAGGCCTAGGTGACCCAGATGTACTCCGCATAGAGCTCTCCACTCGAGGGCTAGCCACTTCAGGAGGCTGAGGAGGAATGAGGGTTTTCCGAACTGCCATTCTGAAAAAGACCAGACAAACCCAGAAAACAACAGTCCGAGGGCATTAAAAGACAGGAAGTACATATTTGCTAGGCATACCTATGGCAAAATGAAAGCACTATATTGGCTAACCCATTTTTTTTAAAGTGGGTTTCAAAATTTTATCAAAGTAATATAGGTATATTATTGAAAAAGCCAAACTGCACTAAAATGCTTTTAACAAAATATGGCATGTCCCAACCCCATCCCTTCCCCATTTCCTGCCCATCTCTCTTCAGGAAGCAACCACTGTGACTCTTTTAGCTTCTACTTCTAGTATGTCACGTTTCCTTTCTACTCATTATCAAACTTGGAATCCATATTACGTGTTCATGATTATTATGTCTATGTATTTACACTGACCTAAGTTCCTCAAAGTCAAATGAAAAGAATTGATCAAGTTAATTAGTGTCAAGTGGGCCATGCAGTAGAGGCCACATATGGCTCAGACTGAGAACCGCTAGGCTCAGTAATGTGAAGCCGTGAGTAATCGTGACATGTTTAGTTCTGGCAGAGTGGTGGGAGCAAATGCTAGACAAGAATGGGTTGAGAGAAAATGGCTAGATCCAGAATATACCATTTTTCAAAGCCTAATTAATGGATCCAGATATTGATCATCAAGTCTGCTAGGATCTCAAAATGGGAGACCGTCATGTATCATTTCAATTTATAAAGTGATCTTGCCAAAAAAAAGATATATGAATCTAATCATTAAGTTTTAGATTCAAGTAATGAGAAAATGTGTGGAGAAGACAAGAACAGCAAAACTACACTACAAGGGTAGTGTGTTGAATTGTGGTCCCTAAAAATATATTCAAGTCCTAATCCCTGTACCTGTGAATGTAAGTTAGAGATCTCAAAGTGAGGTCCTTCTAGCTTTAAGATATGTCCTAAATCCAATGATTGGTATCCTTATTGCAGAAAAGAGAGGGAGATTTTAAGACACCGAGACACAGGGAAAGCCATGTGAATCGGTCACGTGAGATTGGAGGGATGTGTCCCTAAGCCAAAGGTTTGCCAACAGTCACTGGAAGTTAGGAAGTTAGGAAGGAGGAAGAGGATTCTCTCTGGGTGCATTCTGAAGGAACTCTTTTTGACATCTTGATTTCACACTTCTAGCCATAGGAATTGTGAGAATAAATCTTTTATTTTTTTTAAAGATTTTATTTTTAAGCAACTTCTATTTTTTTTAAATTGGGAGTTGATGTCATTTAATTTAATTTTTAAAAGATTTTATTTATTTATTCAAGAGAGACAGAGATAGAGAGAGAGAGATAGAGAGAGGCAGAGACATAGGCAGAGGGAGAAGCAGGCTCCCTGCAAGGAGCCCAATGCAGGACTTGATCCCAGAACCCTGGGATCACGCCCTGAGCCAAAGGCAGACTCTCAACCGCTGAGCCATGCAGGTGTCCCTTAAGCAACTTCTGTACCTAACTTGGGGCTCAGACTCACAATCCCAAGATTGAGATTTGCGCACTTCACCCACCAACTGAGCCAGCCAGGCACCTCTGTTAGAATAAATTTCTGTTGTTAAAAGAACAAATCTGTTGCCACCAGATTTGTAGCTCTAGGAAACTAATACAATGTGGATGCAATTGATAAAATCCAGGAAGAGAAAGGGAAAAGTCTATAGGACAAAAGACCAAGTTTCTTCAACAAATAAATTGCAAGGAAAAAAGATGAAGGAAACCTATAGAAGAGTCTTAGGAGACATATCAACTGATCACAATGTGGGCACCTTATCAGAATATTGATTCAAATAACTTAAAAACAAAAATTTGTGACATTTGAGACCACTGGAAATTTGAACGAGTAGGTATTTGAGATTACAAGATTATTCTATTTTTTAGTAAGTCCCTCAATACACACATGCTGAAATATATACAAATGAAATGACATGGCTGTCTGGGATTTGGTTCAAAATATGGTAGAAAGGAGTGAGTAGGCAGGTAGATTAAACAAAATTGGCCATGAGTTGATAAACTGATAACTGAAATTGAATGATGGGTACAGGTATACATTCATATGTTCAAAATTTTAATTTGTTTAAAGTTTTCCATAAAAAAAGTAAAAAAATAAACAAGACCAACTCTACTAACTCCCCAAAAGCAAAGAAAATAATCAAACCTAATGAGATACACCACTATATATCCACAGAATAACCAAACTTAAAGAATGTCAGTAACAAGTGTTGGTGATGAATGCAATGATCCCCACCTGCTGCTTAGACGGTACAGGGGTATAAACAAGTATAGCCTACAACTCAGCAGATCCCATCCTACATATGTAACAAATGCCATTTACCTATGTATCAAAGGTCATACACAAAAAACATTCAGGATCACATTATGGCCCCAAGCTGGAATCAACCCATAGATCTATGGATAAACTATGGTACTGTTATACAATGGCATTAACTATAGCAATAAAAAATTACAATCACATGCAATAACATGGATGAATTGTACTTTAAGCCCAGGGAAGGAAGGTGGAATCACACAAAAACATATAATACATAATTCAATAGAAGTTCAAAAAGAGGCAAAGCAAATTGAAAGGGTCAAAAGAAAAACTGGTTACTTTTGGGAGAAAGTGTTGGTAATATCGTTTTTCTTGACCTAGATAGTAGTTGTATGCTGTGTTCACCTGTGCTAATTACACCATACATGCATTATCTTTGCAGTTTTCCATACCTCAGTGAAAGTGCTGAGAGAGAAAGAAACTGAAAGAAAAACTGGAGTTAGCAAATATATGTAACTCCTTTATTTTCTTTGCAAATAGGAACAAAAAAATGGGGTAGGTAGTGAAGCAGTGTGGCTCAAAAGAAGGGTTTTAGGATGGAAGAAATGACAGCATGTGTATGCTGAAAAGGCTAATAAGTAAGTAGGAGAGAGAGAGAAGAGCTACAGCACTGTTCTCAGCAGGCTACAAAAGCTGAGGTCAGCGAAGCACCAAGAGTCCATCCAGAGTAACAGATGAGATGAGTAGAGCATGGGATACAGAGGCTGGCAGGTAAGGAGATGTAAGAGCTAGAGTTTGTGGAAGTTCTCTTTTGGGTGTTTCCATTTTTCTCAAAAGGTAGGGAACAAGTTCATCAGCTAGTAATGAACGTGGCTGAGGAAGGGTGGTTTTGAGAGGAGCAGAGGTAAAACAGCTGGTTCTGATGAGATGAAGCGGGGGGACAAGGAAGTGGGGGCTGTATGCAAGGAAGTGATTGTAATGGACTACGAAAGCCAAGTCAGAGAAAGCAGAGAAAGGCTATCCATGAAAAGCAGTGAGGAATAATGCAAAAGTGGTAGCATCAGTGGACTGAAGTTTCCCCGGTGAGTACCCCTGGAGTTGCAATATCCCTCCGGGGTGGTGAGAAGACAGAAGGTAGGCTGTGGGACACTGGAGGACAGAAGAGGTCAGAGAAGGCTTGAGTATGTGCTTATGGTATGTGCTGCTAATAGATGGAGGAGGACAGGGAAGCATTCAAACAACTGAGAAGCCAGAGAGCTGGGCAATCATTTCGGACACAATGACAGCTAGATGTTATGGACCTTATGAAGGACATACAAACATACCTGCAAGTCAAACTGGAATCTGATTGAGCCTCTTGAGTGGCCCTGACCAACAAGGTAGCCTCTACCCATATGGGGCGTCTAAGCATTTAAATGGTAGCAAGTGTACCTAAGAGCAAAATTTTTAATGGTAATCTGCTTTAGTTATCTGAAAACTTTTCAGTGTGCCTGGAATAACGTGGCTATGTGAAAGTATTTTTTCAACAGCAAATTTTATGAAATTGGAGTACAGACTGAGCACTTTCCAAGAGGGATGGCCTGAAAATAGAAGTAAGGCAAAAAGAGGACATCAACTCCACCATCAGGCCCAGTGACAGAAGAATGGGGGAGGAGAGACAGCCATACCATGGAGACAGTGCAGGAGCTGAGACCTGGGGGAGAGCCAGGTGCTAGTTAAAGAAGGCAGGCACACAGGGGTTGGTGACAGTCAGTGACAAATGAGAACAGTGTGTCCCATGGAGGAGGCAGCAGCCAGACTAACCCTGTGACCTCAAGCCTTTCAAGTCCACAGAAAAATGAGCATCATCCAGTGGGAAATAGGCAGACGCTCTACAAGGGTCTTTCTGGAAGAAGAAATGTGAATGTGTTCCTAGAGAAATGCAGACTACAGGGGGAAATCACGACCAGGACTGGGATCGAGGGAAATGCAGGCACTTGGATCTGTGATAGGGGGTGTTAGCTGATGGTTTGTTTTGGAAAGCACTTTGACAATATCTGTCAAAACTAAAAATGTACACACCCCTTGATCCAGAGTTTCCTCCTCTTGAAATTGTCCTAAAAGCTACTATGAGTCCGAAAGGGCCATGGAAGATAATGTCTGTCCTGGCAGTATTTGTTAAGAGCGAAAAATGAAAAACAACCCAAATGGTTTATCAGTAAGGCAGTGATTACATACATATACGATGGCCTATCTTTATACTGAAATACTATGTGTTCATTAAAGAAAAGAAAGTAGATCTATATGTAACGATATGAAAAAATGTCTACTTTGTATGAAGAGAAAAAGCAAACCATAAGATCATGAGTAATATTCCATTTTTCTAGAAAATGTTAAATACATAAAAAGAATTATGTTATCACCAAAAAAAATAAAAAATAAAAAAAAAAGAAGGCAGGCACACTCAAAGAGGAAGAATACAGGGAATTCTCATGATGACAGACTCAACTATGGGGGCACAGCAGAAGGGTTATAGGGAGACAACAAAGTGTAAGAGAACAGGGAAGATCTTTAAGATCTTTTATCTCCAAGGTTGTGAAATTTCAAGATGTTTATCTTGGTGCTGGGGTATTTGTGTCCACAGCATCTACTGTGCTGGGCATTTCATGGTTATTTAAAATCAGGAAACTCATGCCCTTCACGTTTGGAAACTTTCTAAGAATTGTTTTTAAGTGATCTTCATCTTCTCTGATCACCTGCTGAAACTCCATTATTTAGAGGCTCTCCTCAACTGGTTCTTTTAATTTTCTTTTCTGTTTCCTATCTTTTTGTTTTTTTACTCTATTTTTGAGAGATTTCCTCAACTGTATTCTCCAACTCTACTGAGCTCAATTTCTGCTCTCGTAGTTTAAATGTCAGGACACACTTTTTGTTTTTCAAATGTTCCTTTTGTACAATACTGCCTTCCTGTTTCATGAATATATCTTTTTTTGTCCTGTGAAGACAGCATTCATAATTTTGGTCTTTACTTGCTTTTACTTTTATTCTCATTGTCTAGCCTCTGTATCTTCCAGGCTGTTTTCCAGTATGTCTTATGGTTTGTATCTTGCATTGTTAGAAGGCCCCTCAGATACCTGGTTATCCTTGGTTGTGTGTTCATGATTGTGAGTGGGGAACCAACACTGGTGGAAATTCTGAGCTTGAGGAAGAGGGAGAGAAAGGTGGGGAGGGGCAGAGGAACAGGGACAGAAAGTGTCTTAAGCAGGCTCCATGCCCAGTGCAGAGCCCAATGCGGGGCTTGATCTCACAACCTGAAATCATGGCCTGAACCAAAATCCAGAGTTGGATACTTACCTGGGCCATCTACGTACCCCAGCCCTTGTCTATTTTAATTTTCACTGTAAGGTGATCTGATTCCTGATCTTATGAAATCCCTAGTGTTGGGATCTTTCCATCTTTCCCTCTGGGCTGGACAATCCCAGAAAGAAAGTGGAGTCTTCATCTCACTTTTTGCCTATAGCATCCAAATGCCAGGGTTCTGCCAGCTAAAAAGGGAGAAGAGGACTAGGGAGTCTCAGTACTCCACAAATCTGTTTCTGGTAAAAGACTCTTGGCCCACCCTTTGCTGATTGATCCCAATGCACCATCTGGAGAGTTTAATCCCCCTCCCCGCTGGTTGCGAGCTGGGGTTGGAAGGAGCAGTGTACAACAAAGTACGGACAGAGAAGGGGATGCAGGGCTCTAATCTTCTCAAACAGATTTCAACTCAGCTTCCTTCTACCCCTGGTCCTTCCCATTCCTGGTCCTTCTGAAGACTCAGCAATTTCAATTTCAATTTCAATTCATATTCAATATTTCAATATGCTTCTCAATGTTCTCCATACACTTAACATTCAGCTTTCTCAGAGCTAAGTGAGTGATCACTCACCTACCTGCTTTCCAGCTTCAGAGTTTGGCTGCTGTTGCCTTCTCCTATTCTCCCCATACCTGTGTGTCTATATCTTTACAGAAAGCCTCTTTGCTAAAAGTTCTATAGGGTTTTGAGGGGACAAGAAATTTAGAAGTGTGTGTTCAACCTGCCATGTTAAGTATGAGCTTTGCCTTGCATTTTCATTGATAAGGTTCCTTTGCCACAGACTGACTTATCTTTAAAAGAGACTCTGGTGGGCAGCCCGGGTGGCTCAGCCGTTTAGCACCACTTTCGGCCCAGGGCATGATCCCAGAGACCTGGGATGGAGTCCCACGTCGGGCTCCCTGCATGGAGCCCGCTTCTCCCTCTGCCTGTGTCTCTGCCTCTCTTTCTCTCTCTGTGTCTCTCATGAATAAATAAATAAAATATTTAAAAAAAAAAAAAGAGAGACTCTGGTGGAGGCAAAGCTCTGCACATCTGGAAACCCTATACAGATGCAGCAGCTTATGTTCTTGCTATGCTTTAACCATTATTGTCTTCTACTGTTGATGCACATTAGCTCAGTAGAGTCACAGAACTCTGCTCTCTAAAGTGTGACTGCCCATCTTCCACCTCTCAAGGTTTTAAGTTTCAGAGCATAGCATATATCTTCCTGCCCATGACCCACACCAACTCAGAGATTCTCTGGCAACACAGGGCACTCCTGTCACTGAATATGACCCTTATACTTAATACACCTGGGGTACTGCTTGCTCTGAGCAACAATCATGTTGGCGGATGAGGAAAAAAATACACAGTACACATTAATGTGCTTACCTAGACAAGCCTGAAGGGTATGTCAGAAGCTACTCAGAAAGTCTAGAATTAAACTCCCCAAACTAAAGAGAACTCCTAAAGGAGTATCCAACAACTACTTATAAAATGACCCTCCACAGGCTCATGGATTCTGACTGTCCTATAGTCTTTGCTGGGTAAGGCTCTACTGAATAAGCCTGCGTTCAAGTTCTTTTGAAAGAGATTAAAAAATGCCACAGAAGATGAGAGATTATATATAGAGTTTGCTACCAGCACTGGAGGAGTGCCTACTGTTTCTACTAATTACATCCAGAACTAGAGGTGTCGTGCAGCATTACTGGATCTACCTACCCATCTGTGGCAGGTTTCTTCCGGAGGATACTGGGCCGGGGGGATGAACCCTGGGCGGGAGTGCTGCTGCCAGCACTCTGGCTGTGTGTCGGCACCACAGTTGTTGGTGCTGGAGCAGCGCTGAACGGATTGCTGATAGGGTTGGCTACAATCGTGGCTCCGTCTGCCAACACCACGGCTGGAGGACAGGGAGAGGGTGGGAGAGAACAATGAAGAAAAGGACACAAAAGAAACATTACTAAAATGTCACTTAAGACAAAAACAATTAGACTACCAGAATTAGAGTGCCCGTGTTATGACTGTCCAGTTTCAAGAAGGGAAGGGATGAACACAATGTTCATCTGCCTAAAAGCAGATGGCAAAGTGAGAGAGGTTACTAAGTCTACTGATGCATGATCAGTAACCATTTCTCTTTGCTTTATAATCATAATTACTAAAACATCAGATAAGATAAAGTACGTAGCATATTTCAAGAAATAATTTAGTTTTTGTGAAATATCATTGCCTCTCAATACCTAAAAAGGATACCAACAGTCCTTAAAAATGATACATTAATTTTACAGCTTCATATACAACTCCAAAAAAAAATCTTAAACAGAATGAGAACACTGTAATAAGGTGAATTTGCTCTCTCAACTTTATGGAGTGCTTTAACACATGCAAACGCATATTTGGCTGTTTATGTATATATTTCTTAATGTTTACAATGACTCTGACAGATAAATTACAAGCAATTCATGTTAAAAAAGGGAAATTAAGGCACAGAGAAATTAATCGAGACTACCTAACCAAGATGTAGCAGAACCAGGATTTAAACCTAGTATCGCTCTTTCCTCCATACCAACTTCCATGCAAAAACTCAAATTACCTGAAGTCTTTCCTTCAGGTTGTGGCTGCTGAGTACCCATTGGTGCAGGCTGAAGTCCCTGTGTGCTGATTGGGGTTGCTGAGTGAATTCCCTGTGTGCCCATTGGTGCTGGCTGTATTCCTGGAGTCCCGATGGGGGCTGGCTGTATCCCCTGTGTACTGATGGGTGCTGGCTGGATCCCTTGGATATGTCGAGCATGAGAAGCATCTACTGTCATCAACTGCATGGGGTTTAGGTGGACCGTGGATGCTACCCCAACACCAGTTTGAGCTGTGATGGCAGAGTTTGGAGCCTGAGCGGAAACTGAAAATGATGCAGAAAGTGACTACAAGAATGTTAGCTCTGATTAGACACAGTCCACATAAAGAGAAAAACACTAAAATGAAAACAGAATTTTCCACCCTAAAAGATCTAAATCCTCAGTTTTGTGGTTTTTTATTTTTAAGAAGGAGAGAGAGAATCCTCAGCAGATTCCATACCCAGCACAGAGTCCAATGTGGGGCTTGATCTCATGACCCTGAGATCGTGACCTGAGCTGGAATCAAGAGTTGGATGCTCAGCCAACTGAGTCACCCAGGTGCCCTAGTTGTCGTCTTCTTCTTCTTCTTTTTTTTTTCTTTAAGATTTATTTATGAGAGAGAGAGCGCGCACACACAAGTCGGGGTGGGGGGTGGGGAGGGAGAGGGAGAGAGAATTTCAAGTAGACTCAGTACAGAGCACAGAGTCTGATCTGGGGCTCAATTTCAAAATCTCAAGATCATGACCCAAGCCAAAACCGAGTCAGATGCCCAAATGACTATACCACCCAGGTGCCCCATAAATCTTATTTTTTCCCTAAGCACTACATAAAGCTCTATATATTAGAGTTTTTTCCCTCACTTCCTATCAGTTTGATATGATGTTGCTGCAGATTACTAGAAAGAGCATTAAAACAAGAAAAAAGAAATCATCTATTAAATTCCAAATAGGAACAGGCAACTGTGCTAAATAAAACTTCTGAGATACATCCGTAACTCCCACGTCAAGAACCTTTGCTCTAATTGATGGAACCACCATCACAGGCATTTCTGATATATGGCAACTATGAATTTTAACTTCCACATATCCACTGAAGAGAGAGAACAAACAAGTTTCCTTTTTACTACTGTATATATTAAAAACAAACTTAACAACAATAGAACTGAAAACAACAGTATTCCCAGGAATCAAAAAAGAATTTCTACTATGGAAAGAATAATATAAATGATGTTTCTTCTCAGTCATCAAAACAATCCAGAAAAAGATATATGTACCCCATATTCACTGAAACATTATTGACAATAGCCAGGATATCAAAACAACCCAAAGGGTCCACTGAGGAATAAATGGGTAGAGAGAATGGGATCTCTATCTACACACACACACACACACACACACACACACACACAATTTAGCCTCAGAAAATTAAATCTTGCCACCCGTGACAACATGGATGGATCCTCAGGGCATTATGCTAAGTGAAATAAGCCAGACAAAGACAGAAAATCCCCGGTATGATCTCACTTATACATGGAATTTAAAAACAAATATAAACAAACCAAGTTCATAGATACAAAGAACAGATTGGTAGTTGCCAAAGGCAGGAAATGGGGGAGGGGGGTGGGAGACACAGGGAAGGGCATCAGAGATACAAACTGCCAGTCATAAAATAAGTAAGACATGGGGATGTAATGTACAGCATGGTGACCATGGTTAACAATACTATATTGTACATCTGAAAGTTGCTAAGAGGATATTTCTTTAAGTTCTCATCACAAGAAAAAACAATTTGTAATTCTGTTGTCAATGGATGTTAACTAGACTTATGGTGATCATTTAATGATATACACAAATACCATATCATTATGTTGTACCTCTGAAGCTGTCAGTGATACCTCAATTAAAAAAAGGGGGAAACTATGTAATTTTACTTTATAAACCATATAGCAGTTAAGAAAAGGTAAATTGTTATCACCAATGAGAAAATTACAATGAAATGTTAGCACATTTAAATTCATAAGACTGGGCAGCCCAGGTGGCTCAGCGGTTTAGCGCCGCCTTCAGTCCAAGGTGTGATCTCGAAGACCCAGGATCGAGTCCCATGTTGGGCTCCCTGCATGGAGCCTGCTTCTCCCTCTGCCTGTGTCTCTGCCTCTCTCTCTCTCTCTGTGTGTGTCTCTATGAATAAATAAATAAAATCTTCTAAAAAAATAAATAAATTCATAACGACTGCTACATTGCAATTCTTCCCTTGTTGTAAAGAAAGAAAGAAAAAGAAAAAAAAGAACTAACCCCCCCAAATTATTAGTTTCTTCTTAAGAAGTGAGTAAACCTTTGCTTCTCAGTAACAGTTGTGGGCACTTGCCTGAACATGCAGTATAGTCACCACTCCAAGCCTTTCAAGATCCAATCTCACTCCATGTTCTGCATCCTTACTCACACTACACTCCTGCCAAAACCAAACTGCTCTGTTCCAAGCACGTATTCTATGCTAATACTTTATTCACACACAGGAGGGTGTTCTCCCCAAATCCTACCCCACAGCTCTGTCCTGTGCATTGAGAGGTTTTCCAAATTTCACTTCCTTTAGGAAATCACTTCTGACCTCCAACCCTACCCTCTCAAGTGGAAATAACCTCTCTTAACTCAAAAGCAGGCTAGCTTTGCTTAAGCCTCTTTTACTGGAACTTAGCACTTCCTAGTAAGGGCTTGTCATGTCCTCTCTCCCTATGATGCTCTAAGCTTATTTTAAGTGATCTGGTTAGAAGCCAACCTTACAAATAGAGCCTAACACAGAACTTTACATAGAACAACAGGGTTTCAATAAATATCTGAAATTACTAAATGCATGAATGAGGGTACCTGTGTGGCTCAGTTGGTTAAACATCTGCCTTAGGATCAGGTCCCTGCTGCTCAGGGGAGTCTGCTTCTCCCTCTGCCCCTCCCCCTGCTCATATTCTCTAATAAATAAAATCTTAGAAAAAAAATAAATGCATGAATGAATAAATGAATGGAGTGGAAAACATCTCTGAAACAAATGAAATTTCAGGAACAATTTGAGAGGGATCAGTTACTTGCAAACTATACAGCTTATGCATATATATTCATACTTACATGTTTACATCTATATCTAATAACCAACAAGATTCGATCTTTATAAGTAACCAGAATCCATGAACAAATTGGTTTAATTTATCATAGACTATGTATTACAGTAATCTCATGTTTGGCCTATTATATATACAAATTTTCCTGTCCTCTCTGATTTGAAAACATCTGCTTTAAAATCATTCAAAAGGAGCCACTTGAAAACAGAAGATTGTAAGCTGGTTAAAAAAAATCACTTCTTTAGTTGCGTCCATGCATGCAAAGATCCACATGTCTAAGAAGTAACACATTACCCATCATCTGCACCAACAATGACAGTATTGGTATTGGAAGAAATAAACTGCTGTTGGCTGGATTATTCATTTTTCTGTGTTCCTATCCATCAGGACTACTGTAGTGGTGAAAGAAGTCACTTGGAAAAAATAATAATGTAGTGAAACAGATTGTTGGCAGGATCCCCAATACTTCTGACGGTGCTCTTACAATGGATTTTTACAAATAAATGTTTATATAAAATGATAGTGTCTGCATAGACTGTTCAGCTGAAGAGAGACTCTGCAGGTATTTTTCAGCTGAATAGTATTCAGAGAAATACATATTGGTCATGAGTTACCTTCCCCAGAAAGGGAACATGACTGCATTGTTATAGAAGTATCAACTGGCTGAGGAAGATTAATGAACCTGAAGGATGTGCTGTTACTGACAGCTGAGAATTTTCAACAATTAGTGTAACACACATACATGAAATTTACTTAACTGTTAACATGGTTCAACCATACTTTTTGCATCCTACTTCTGGCAATAATTAATTAAACATGGTTTTATCTTTATAGGACTGTTAATAAAGAACAGTTATATGTTTCCTTTAAAAAGATGTTATTAATCTGATGTACAGAAAATATGATAGAAAACTCAGAATAATTCATCAGCTATTTCCCCACATTACAATAAACCTTGGGAGGGGCGCCTAGATAGTGTTCAATTGGTTAAATGTCTGACTCTTGGTTTTGGCTCAGGTGGCAATCTCAGGGTTGTAAGATCAAATCCTGTGTCTGGCTCCATGTTCAGCATGGAGTCTGCTTGAGACTCTGCCTCTCCCTCTGCCCCCACCCTCACTCTCTCTCTCTCAAATAAATAAATCTTAAAAAAAATTAATATATAAGCCTTGGGGAAAGTTCTGTGGAAAAAAAACAACAAAAAAACCCAATGCAGAGATTGAGGAATCTGTCTCCAAAGCTATTTAAATACCTTAGGATTTGGAAGTTTTAGACGAGCGTTGTCCAATGGAAACATAAATCATATGTGCAATTATAAATTTTCCAGTAGCCATATTAATAAAGTAAAAAGCAGGACAAATTAATTTTAATGATATACTTTAACTCAATATATTTCAAATATTACAATTTCAAAAAATAATCGTTATAAAAATAATTAGTAAGCTACTTTACATTCTCTTTTCCATACTGTTATTTTCAAAATTCAGGATATGTTTTACTAATAAAACACATTTCAAATCAGATACTGAGTTCAATTTTTATTAGAAATATTTTATTTGTATTTTGATTCAATACAATCTACAATTTTCAAACAGTTTCATAATCACTAAGTTGTTCCAAACATATTAAAAAATTCTCTAATTTGAATTAAGTTAAACAAAACAAAACAAAAAACATCAGTTTTTCATTTGTGCCAGGTCCCCCTTTAAGTACTCAATGGCTTGATGGAGCCCTGGCTGCAGTGATGGATCACACAGAAGGGCAATGCCCACAATCTGGGCAATCTGCCTCTCTTATGCCTAAAGTGAGTTGAGAGTCTCATAGGAAAAGAAAACACAAACTGTGAAGAGTAAGCGCTGTTTTTTTCTGGATTGGCAAAAAGAACACTATAAGTTGGGATGCTAAGTGTAGAGCAGAACTGGACTAATATTAAAAACACAACATATCACAAAACAGAAGCCCCATTAAAGTACAGGTTTTATCATTTTAACTGTACTGCCACTTCAAAGTATAACAAATTGGTAAATTATCATCCTCAGGGTGGGATAAAAACCATACAAATATACTAATAAGTGGATAGATCATAGAGATGTGATCTAAAACCTTAAAGCTTCAGATTTTAACCTTATCTGAATCTGAAGACAGAAGGTAGTTATATCCATACTATAAATACCCACTCATCAACTTTGATCTCATTGCTTGCAAAAATTGGAATTTTAAAAGTTCTCCTAATAGCAGGGCTCATACCTGGATATTGTCGGATGGTGGACACAGAGCTGGTGATTGGGGTGTACGTGTGCGCAGCCAGTGGGTATGCAGAAGGTGGGTATGTTGGCAAAAAGTACTGGAACTGAACGGGAACAGATGGTCTATAGATGGAAGACAGATAATATGAAGCAAAACAGGACTATTTTCTTCTTCATTTTCAAATGATCCTATCCTCCAGATCCTCTTCACAACCTTATATGTCATGCCAACATTTCCTCAATTGTGTCTCAAAATAAACTGTTAGATCAAAGGACACACTTGAAGAGAGAGTATTTTTAAATGGGTATTTTAAATAACTACATCAATAAACATAAAAATACACACAGTAACAATGACCAAAGCTGACTCAAGAAAACTTAGTAATCAAAGGTTTTCTCTGCTAAATTCCACTTGAAAGACTCTAAGTTTACACTGTTTTTATTGGCAAATCTTATCAAACACATGTAAAACAGATAAACACAAACTTATACAAACTGATTCAGAAACCAGAAAGAGAAGAAACAAGATCTAATTTAACCAACACCGAAACTGGATAGGGAGAATAGGAGAAAAAATTATAAACAAATATCATTCTCTACATCAATGTAAAAATTTCTAAATAAAATGGAATTAAGTACTGTATAAAACAAAATACATCATGATCAGATACAGTTTACCACAGGAAGAATGATTCAATATGAAAATTTCTATGAATGTTTTAGATCCTATTAAAATACTAAAAGAATCCTTTGAAATATCACAAAAGACATACAAAATTATTTAATAGAAATTAACATAATACTATGTTAATTATACTAGAATTAAAGAAAAATTACTTCTCCCTTCCAATTTCTGACAGCATTCAATACTTATTCATATTATAAATACCTGAAAAATAGGAATGGGAAAAACTCCATTCCTCAATTTGAAAACAGCCAACTACTAAAATCTATACTGAAATTTCCCAAGAATTCCCATTCAGGAATAAGATAAGAATGTTCACTATCTCTGGTCTATTGAACATCACATTGGAAGATCAGGAACAAGAAAAACACAAGTATGCAAAATGGAAATGAAAAAAATCACTCATCCATCAAAAAAACTGTCCTTTTTTTTGTAGACAAACACCTACATAGGAAATCCAAGAGAATCTATAAACTTTTAGGCCTGTTAGGTGTGTTTAGCAAGGAGAGTAGACACAAAGACCAGTATATTAAAACCTATAAGGATTCCTACACACGATAATACTCAAACAAGAACATTTAAACATGGGGCGCCTGAGTGGCTCAGTTGGTTAAGCTTCTGCCTTCAGCTTAGGTCATGATCTCATTCTCTGTGAATGAGCTCTATGTTGGGCCCCCTGCTCAGTGGGGAGTCTGCTTCTACGTCTCCCTATACCCTTCCCCCTGTTTATGCAATCTCTCTCTCAAATAAATAAAATGTTTTTTTTTTAAAAAAAAAAAGAACATTTAAAAACGATCTAATTCTGAACTTACTTCATATGCACTATACTGGGTTCTCACTAGAGGAGAAGAGATACAAATATGGAATGGGGAAGGTAATGGGGTTATACTAGAAGTATCAGCATGTCCTAAAAAGTTTTGTTTTTTTTAAAGATCTATTTATTCTAGAAAAAGTGAAAGAGTGAGTGTGCAAGCGGGGGAGGGGTAAAGGGAGAGGAAGAGATCCTCAAGTAGGCTCCCCACTCAAGCATGGAGATTGAGGAGGAGCTTGATCCCATGTCCCCGGGATCATGACCTGAGCCAAAACCAAGAGTCAGACACTTCACTGAGTGAGCCACCCAGGCACCCCTTAAGAGTTTTTATTACATCGCATACTTCCTATCTCTGCCTGCTAAAAGAGCCTGGAAAAAATGACAATCAGGTAGCAATGAACAGAGCTAAAGCCTAGATCCTGGTTTCTAACTGATAAAAAGGAACCAGGGTTCCCTGGAGAAATGGTAGATTACAGGCTCAGACAATGTGCAGGAGGAGCTTGGAGTATGCTTGCAGTGGGAAGTAAGGTAGGGCTACAATATTTGGGACACGGAAAACCCACAGGAAATGGTCTGAAGAAGCTCCCAGAGATGATCTGAGCATCAAAATAGATGACAATAATGGATTATAATAATAAACTAAATCCATGAGCCCACACTCATTTAAAATTAAAATATATGGGGATAGATAAAATTTATTTACATAATTTATTACACTTACACCAACTGATAAGTGTGGAAGAAATGATAGTTAGAAAAAAAAAATCACTGTTTTGCAACCATCATACTGCAACCATCAACTTGATTCAGTGAAGAATCCTCAATAGATGGTAACACCACTGAGTGACAGGTTATTGAGGAATAGGGTATTTATAGTCTCAAAGTATTTCCACACATTAGTGGTTTACAAAGGAGAAAAATATATCTTTATAGCAAAAATCTGGCAAATATCACTTTCACTAGGTAATTAGTGCTGACTTGGCTAACAATGGGACATAGGGGTGGCATGAGCTCTCTGATATAATAACAGTGAGAAGAATGTATCACTTAAGTGGTATTTCCTTCAAAAATGTACAACCTGAATCTAACTATGAGGAAACAATCGAACAAGCGTGAACTGAAGAATATTCTATAAAAACAACTGGCCTATCTATACTCTTAAAAAAAAAAGTCACTATATGAAAGGGAATGGAAGGCTAAAGAATCATTTTAGTAACTGCACTGTGGTTATCGAGAAAGCCTTTGTTCTCTGGGGATGAAAATGAAGGTCATGTCGCTGCAACCCATACTCTCAAATCAGCTCAAAATCAATCAAACACAGAAATACACCAAACAAAGAAGCAGATACCAGCAGAACATCCATCAAAAGAAGAATGGCTAAATAAACATAGCACATTTTCATTAAACAAAACAAAAAATACGATTATTTTCAGGAGGAAATCTGAAAAGAAGTATATGTATACTATATTTGTGGGACATTTTGTGTTACTGAAAAATCAAAACAATTAATGACATAATGAGGTAGTGTAACTGGCACATTCCCTCCTACCTATTGTCACTTCGGGTTTCCATGGCCACAGGATTTGGAGAGGCCCGATGACCTGAAATGGGAATCAGGCTACTCCTCTCCGCAGGGTAATCAGGCTGGATCCGAGGAGAAGTATGTGTGATCTGCTGAGGCACCACCTTAGCTACAAATGCAAAATCCAATCACATTACCTCTCATAAGCTTTTATTGGCATGCCAAAACATTTTTTGGCCAGCAACAATCTTAAGAATGCAAACAGTAATAAAAAGCCTGGATCTTTAGTTTTAATCAAAATAAAAAAGGAAAGATAAGTACACATAAGGTTCAACTGAATTATTTCAATCCAGTAATCCACTGATACATTCATACTGTTATTTGTTAAAGCAGGGTTCAACATCAATTCTTTAACAAAAATACCAGAAATCAGGCCCCTTTTCCCTGACGTGGCTTCCTGGAGACCTTTTTTAAAAAGGAGAAACATTTTTAATTAAAAAAAAAAAAAATTCAAAAAAAAAAAAATTCAAAAAAATTTTGAATACTAACATGGCAAAGACCTTATTAGTGTTTATTCCAGGGACCATAGCTAATTAGTAATGAGTCATTTTAATTTCCAAGTCTCGGTTTCCTCATCTATGGGAAGGCCTTCTTCAGATAATCTTTTTATTTTTAAAATCCTTTCAATGTCTTGTGATTTTCCATAATACTTTATAGTAGACTCAAAATGACTATAAGAGTTTTCAAATCTAACCCGAGACTCAACTTTGCTTTCCTCTAGCATTTGCAATCAAGTTTTGTTTAGAAGGTACAGCTGAACTGGGACATACTTTACTGGTCTCACAGACCTAATTAACTCTGTGGGAGAATTTGGAAAGAAAAGCTGTGATCTACATTAGATATGTAGAGGGACATTAGATAGGTAGAGGGACAGCTACCATCTGTGTAAGACCCAAGTTACGCAATAACAGGTCCTTAAACACTGGAGCTAGGATGATGCCATCACATTACCCAAACTGCAGTGCACTGAACACCAAAGGTAAAGCCCACCATGATTCCCAGCTATTTCCTGAGGGAGGCAGCTAGAGAAGTTTCTGCAGATGATAGCTGGGATGCCCAATTCGACCACTGAGGATGACTTCTATTGGCTAAGGCAGAAGAAGCTGCCCTGACACATTTTCCATCAGTAGTAAGCAGAGGAGGAGTTGAGTGGGAAGCAATGAAGCCTTGTTTCTCCACTGTGCTCATAAAAGGTGGGAGAAAAGAACGTTCCCAATAGGAATGCACCTGTCATTTGGGAGAGTGGCTAACTACTGGTCGGTAAACCACACACATGAATTTATGTCTGTATCTTTTTTTCTAATTAAAAAAAGTCACACATTACCAATTACTTTAAAAAAAGTCACACATTACCAATTACTTAAAAAAAAAGACTTAAGTTGAACATAATGCCACCTCCAAAGATGATCCCTGTTTTCTGAATGTTATGATCATCTGATTCTGCTTTTCAGAATTCTGATACCACTATCATATGTAGTATGGAGAGTATGGAGAAAATAAAGATGGTATTGGAAATGAACCTTTATTAAAGGCAAAAGCTCTATGCTCATGGCTAATCAGTCTTTTTTCCCCCGACTCAACACATTCCTATTAGTAAAAATGGCTGAATTCAACATTTAATCTCACCCAGAGAAAGCGTTACTTGGAAAAAGCTGCTTAGGTGATTTTAATATATCCCCTAAACTGTCCCTTGAAAAATCAATGCTCTACAGTTAGTATCAGGTTTTCTTTCTCAACTGAGGTACCTTTGTACAGGGATGCTATAGTGATGTAAAAAGAAGTATTTGATTTAGTATAAAAGAAGAAAAGAAAACCAGAGCTTAGCCTGATGGAACTTATTTTTTTTTAAATTTTTTTTAAATTTTTTTATTTATTTATGATAGTCACAGAGAGAGAGAGAGGCAGAGACACAGGCAGAGGGAGAAGCAGGCTCCATGCACCGGGAGCCCGACGTGGGATTCGATCCTGGGTCTCCAGGATTGCGCCCTGGGCCAAAGGCAGGCGCCAAACCGCTGCGCCACCCAGGGATCCCAGCCTGATTGAACTTAGACAAAATTTATCACATTAAGTGGTGGAGGTTAAATCTACTTGGACACTTCTGTCAAGTGATTTTCATATTTAGAATTTAGCAAATGGTTAAAACTCAAAAACAGAATAGCTGGGAGTTATATAATACAATACCATAACTTAAGACAGGTAAAAAGTTGATAGTTGTAGCCCAATGAATACACATACTCCTGTCTCTTGGTACTCGGGAGTTTACTTCCACAGTGTGATTACTCAACAAGATGCAGTGACATTAATAAGAACTAATCTCTAATTATTTACAGAGAGGATTCAAGATGAAACCAGAGAGCCCCCCTATAGGGTACACCGCTTTCTCTTTACTGGTCTAATTTTCCTCATAGCTATAGATACGCCAGTGAGGCTGTTTACTATAAAAATGGCAAGAACAAGCCTGGCTCTGTCATCATAATGCTCAGGATAACTGATGACACTGTTAGACACAGCCAGAAAATGGTGTGAAGTGACAGTATGGAACAAGCAACAATCTTTTTCAACAAAAGTGCATCAGTGCTAAAATCACACACACACTCCCACCCTCTACCCCACTCTTCTTTTCACAGGAGGGAATTAGCCTTCCCTTCAGGGGGGTATGAAAGAAGAACGCTCTTTTTGATGCCAAGGTGCAGTGAGTGGTTACATGAGAAAGAGCCAGCAGCAGTGTTTTCACTGCTAAAACCCTACTATGGGGGCAGCCCCAGTGGCTTAGCGGTTTGGTGCCCCCTTCGGCCCGGGGCGTGATCCTGGGGACCCAGGATCGAGTCCTGCGTCGGGCTCCCTGCATGGAGCCTGCTTCTCCCTCTGCCTGTGTCTCTGCCTCTCTCTCTCTGCCTCTCTCTCTCTCTCTCTGTGTGTCTCTCATGAATAAATAAAATCTTTAAAAAAAATAATAAAAAAAATAAAACCCTACTATGGGGCTAGTTCCAATTTAAGGACAGATGTGGCTGAGTTATCTAAGAGGAGGAAGGGCTTCCTGGGTCCTGCCATCATTATGGAAGTGTCCTCCAAGTTTGTGCAGAGGGATGTGAAGCTGTCTTACATGGGAAAGAGGGAGGGAGGGAAAGAAAGAAGGGATGGATGGATGGATGGAAGGAAGGAAGGAAGGAGAGAAGGAAGTAAGGAAAGAAGGAAGGAAGGAGAGAAGGAAGGAAGGAAGGAAGGAAGGAAGGAAGGAAGGAAGGAAGGAAGGAATTACTTACCTGCAGGTAAGGTAGATTTCTGACAGTTAAGTATGTCAGTGTATCATCTTACAAAATGCACTCTTCTAAAATGGTATGAAAAATATGGCATGGGCGCTTGGGTGGCTCAGTCAGTTAAGTGTCTGCCTTTGGCTCAGGTCATGATCCCAGACCACTGGGATGGAGTCCTGGGTCAGGCTCCTTACTCAATGGAGAACCTGTTTCTCCTTTGCCCTCTGCCTGCTGTTCCCCTGGATTGTTCTCTCTCCCAAATAAAATCTTAAAAAAAAAAAAAAAAAATATATATATATATATATGGCAGCTTTCCTACGTCTCTGGGAGTAACCAGTAGACATGCTGTCATACAACCAAGGTAAAGCTAGCACCAGAGACTAAAGCTGGGGCTTGTGAATTAGAGAACAATGCTCTGCCTCAGAGGCCAGACTCTGCTTTGGAAGATGTGACAGTGAGATATCAGCCCCTAGGCGAGGGGTTGGCAACCTGTGGGCAAATCCTGCCTGATGCCTGTTCTTGTATGGCCCATGAACTATTATGTGGGTTCATACTATGGAGTGGTTAGGAGGGAAAAAATCAAAAGAACACTTCATGACACGTGAAAATGATATGAAATCCAAATGTCTATGTCCATAAAAAGTTCTACTGAAATACAGCCATGCTCATTTGTTTATATGTTATCCACAGTTCAGCAGTTGTGACACAGACCTATGAGGCCTACAAAGCCTAAAATATTTACTCTCTGACCCTCAAGGTTGTCAATCCCTGCTCTTAATGACTGTTGTTTGGCTGCCAGAAACTTTTCAAAGATTTTTTTTTAATATTTAAAACACGTATTTAAAAGGAGAAAAAACAAAGCCTGTAAGAAACTTTACGATATTCGTGAAATATCCTGAGGTCAGATGAGAGTCAGATGAGAACCTAATGAGAACCTAGGGTAATATCAGGGTAATATCATGGGTAATATCATGAGGGTCAGATGAGAGTCAGATGAGAACCTAATGAGAACCTAGGGTAATATCAGGGTAATATCATGGGTAATATCATGAGGGTTATCCCCTGTCCTGCTCTGCATTACTCCAGAGATTTTTCCTAAACAATCCAT
This sequence comes from Vulpes lagopus, assembly GCF_018345385.1. Classification (NCBI taxonomy): domain Eukaryota; kingdom Metazoa; phylum Chordata; class Mammalia; order Carnivora; family Canidae; genus Vulpes; species Vulpes lagopus. Next base: position 2,414,153 of record NC_054847.1, on the reverse strand, counting down.
CAGTCTACAAGTTCTCTTCATTCCAGATCCTTGCTTCTTTCTTGCTTTATCTGTGGATCTCATCTAACTATGTCAGTGAAGTTAACTTACTTCTTTAAAAGACATATAGGAGAGATAAAATCTGATGAATGAGGAGTCAAAGTTGTGTTAAAATAATGTTAACTTGCAGCTCTCTTTTCCCGACTATGGTCAAGGCCAAGTCTGTATGACAAATATACTAAAAATGAAATTCAGTGTTGCTTTGAAAATCAACAATTTAAAAAAAAAAAAAAAAAAAAAAGAAAATCAACAATTTAAAAAAAACACAGCCCAATACTAGGCCTCTATATGAAGACCTAGTCAGAGGGGTTGAAAAATCCCTTTTAAGCGCTTTGTGAAGGCTGAAGGACACTTACCAACTGGGATGTTTGAGGTGGTCACAGCAGTAGCATGGGATGAATGTGAGGGCATTGTCATGGTAACAATTGTACTCGTGGGTGCTTGTGTGTGTGACACAGATCCTGAAATGGGAGAAAAAAAGTTTTTAACAATGGCCTCTACACACACTAAAGATTCTCAAAAACCTGAGAAAAGCTCTTGGGAAAAAGATAATTCTTCTAGTCTATTCTTTTTCTCTGACTGAAGCTGAGAAATGAAAAATTAGCTTACCACTCATGCCTCACACTTCCTGGCAGGAAGAGCAGGGTTGCTGACTTACCGGCCGTGGTTGCCGAAGGAATGGTGTTGGTTGCCAAAATAGGTGCTACTGTTGCTGCGGCTACTGGTGTGCCAGTACTGAAGATAGTTTTCTGTGGGGAAGACATTCCACAACACAGTTATCAGTAAGAACATTCTCACCTTGGTCCAATTTAAGAGCAATTACTGTCTTCAACACTGCAAGTTTTGCACAATTCCGGTTTTAACCCAGAGCCTCCATAGACGGTTTCACCTCTGGTTTTACCTGCGCCATGGTATGTAGCTGCTGCTTTGGCGTCCCTAACGCAGGGTGAGATGGCAGTGTGATTCTTGTTGTTACATCCCGTGACTGGGCAGGACGCTGAATACTAATTGCTGCAGATGGTGGATGCTGGATAGACAAAGTTGGCCGACTGAAAAAGACGGAAAAGACATGATTTCTCTCTTGCCTCTAGACACAATGCAGGCAGTCAAAGCCATTTACTGTCTTGGACCATCGTCATACAGTTCTATTTCTTTGGTCTGTAAGGTCCATGAGTGAATCAATGAAGTAAATGGCTTGTCGGGTTTCTCTCCTAAAAAGTCTTGTAAACCTTATTTTCAAAGGTATCAATATGTGCCATGAACCGAATCAATGAAACCTTAGTCATTTTCAGCACTCTTAGGGTAGTTAACCAACACTCTAGGACAATCCTGAGTAAAAATTATTATAGCCTATATGCTTCATTACGTAAACAAAGCTGGAGATACACACTAAGGTTTTCACATTATGAGGATTACAGACAATCCTGATTAACAGCACCCTACCCCATGGCCCCCAAAGCACTAACCTGCTCCCAATATCCCATTTTTTCTTCAAAAGTTAGTTATGATTGTTTAATGATTAAAAGGGATATCGATAGAGAAAGCATGTCAAATTAACTGGCAGCAAGCTATTGAAATTGCAACAGTGGCATGAAACGGTGACGTTTTAACAAAGTTGGCACCTCAAGTCAGAGGGGGAAGAATGGACTATTTAATAAATGTTGGGGAGCCTATGTAACCCTTTGGAAAAAATAAAATTGGATCCATGCTTCATGTATTACTACACCAGGATAAATAAGAGGATCAATGATTTTACAGCAAACTAAAAAGTACATGAGAAAAAGACAAGAATTCTTTTATAACTGCAGAGTGGAAGAGAGCTTTTTAATTACAACAGCTTTCAAAGTTCAAAAGCTAGGAAAGATTAAAAAAACTTGACTCTGTGAACAAATAAGCAAACCTACATAGTAAAACACACTACAAGCACGGTCAAAATACTCATAAATGAAAGTGTAATCTTTATGTAATAGGAGCTCCTTGCAGTCAACGAGAAAAGTAACAGCCCAATAAAAAAGCAAAGGATATGAGTAGCCAGTTCACTAAACGGAAAACACAAGTGGCCCCTTAACAAAGAAAAAATGCTCACTCCCACTCACAGGAAAAGAAATACAATTTAAAATACACTGAGGGTAGCCCGGGTGGCCCAGGGCGTGATCCTGGAGATCTGGGATCGAGTCCCACGCTGGGCTCCCTGCATGGAGCCTGCTTCTCCTTCTGCCTGTTTCTGCCTCTCTCTCTTATGAATAAACAAATAAATAAAATCTTAAAAAAATACACTGAGATGTCACTGTTCACCTATCAGACTGGCAAAAATCCAAAAAATGGACATCATACTGTTGTTCAAGCTGGAAGGAAACAGGCACTTCTAAGCATTCCAGAGGGAGAGCAAAGGAAGGCAACTATTATGTATCAAAAGTGTAACTGCATATATTCTCTTACTTTCGGGAATTTATCCTACCGGTGTTCTTATATACACAGATAATGACTAAAGTATAAGGTTATTTTCACTACAATATTTACTTAAGATAGTAAAGTACTGGAAACACCTTCAAACCCATTCACATATACTGTACTGCTACTAAAAGAACAATGAAATGGGAAACTTTTTAAAAAAATTTAAAATCCATTAGCCAACATATAGCACATCATTAGTTTCAGATTCAGTTTTCAATAATTCATCAGCTGCACCCAGTGCTCATCCCATCACGTGCCCTCCTTAATACTCATTACCTGGTCACCTCATCCCCTGATTCACCTCCCCTTCAGCAACCCTCAGTTTGTTTCCCAGAGGTAAGAGTCTCTTATGGTTTGTGACCCTGATTTTTTTCTGTTCAGTTTTCCCTCCTTACCCTTATGGTCCTCTGTACTATTTCTTATATTCTGCATATGAGTGAAACCACATAATTGTCTTTCTCGGACTTCTTTCAGCATAATTCCCTCCAGTTCCATCCATATCAATGTAAATGGTAATGTAAATGGTATTTCATCCCTTCTGATGGCTGAGTTTTCCACTGTGTGTATGTGTGTGTGTGTAAAACTTCTTTATTCATTGATCTGTTGAAGAACATTCTGGACTCCTTCCACAGTTTGGCTATTGTGGACATTCCTGCTATGAACATTGGGGTGCAGGTGCCCTTCGTTTCACTACATCTGTATCTTCAGGGTAAATACCCAGTAGTGCAATTGCTGGGTCATCAGGTAACTCTATTTTTAACTTTTTGAGGAACCTCCATACTGCTTTCAAGAGTGGCTGTACCAGATTGCATTCCCAACAACAGTGTAGGAATGTTCCTTTTCTCCACATTCTTGCCAACATGTTTCCTGTCTTTTTCTTTTCTTTTCTTTTTAAGATTTTATTTATTTATTCACGAGAGACCAGAGAGAGATAGAGGCAGAGACACGGACAGAGGGAGAAACAGGCTCCATGCAGGGAGTCTGACATGGGACTCGATCCTGGGTCTCCAGGATCATGCCCTGGGCTGAAGGTGGCGCTAAACCGCTGAGCCACCAGGGCCCTCCTGTTTCCTGTCTTTTTAATTTTAGCCATTCTAATTGTTGTAAAGTGGTATTTCATTGTGGTTTTGATTTCTATTTCCCTGATGACAAATGGGGAGCCTTTTTTCATTTGTCTGTTGACCATTTGTATGTCTTCTTTGGAGAAATGTCTGTTCATATCTTCTGCCCATTTCTTGACTGGATTATGAGGTTTTTGGGTGTTGAGTTTGAGAAGTTCTTTATAGATCTTGAATACTAACCCTTTATCTGATATGTCATTTGCAAATGTTTTCTCCCTTTCTGTAGGTTGCCTTTTAGTTTTGTTGATGGTTTCCTTTGCTGTGCAGCTTTTTATCGTAATTAAGTTCCAGTACTTCATTTTTGCCTTTGTTTCCCTTGCCTTTAGAGACATATCTTACAAGAAGTTGCTGTGGCCTAGGTCAAAAAGGTTGCTGCATGTGTTCTCCTCTAGGATTTTAATGGGATTCCTGTCTCACATTTAGGTCTTCCATCCCTTTTGAGTTTATATTTGTATATGGTGTAAGAGAATAGTCCAGTTTCATTCTTCTGCATTTGGCTATCCAATTTTCCCAGCACCATTTATTGAAGAGATGGTCTTTTTTCCATTGGATATTCTTTCCTACTTTGTCAAGTATTAGCTGACCATAGAGTTGAGGGTCCATTTCTGGGTTCTCAAAATGGGAAACTTTCTTTCTTTCTTTTTTTTTTTTTTGGAAACTCTCAATACATGCTGTTATATTTAAAGTAAAGAGAATTTGTGAATTAATTGAGAAAAAAGGATAAAAGAAAGAACTGCATTTGAATCTGACTATATTTAATGAACACTGGAAGGATATCCAATTAGTTACTACCAGGTAATTTAGAAAGGCAAAAGGGAAGGAACCTGGACAATGGTGGATGGGGGACAGAGAAGAGAGTGACACCCCTTACTACACACCTTTTTATGCTTTTATGTTTTGGAACCATGCAGATACAAATTAAAAAGAAGAAACAGGTAAGCTGAGCTGTTGAGGGTAAAAACTTGACTGGAACAGCACATGTCCAAACTAAGCAATGGTTTCATTATAGGGATTCTCTCTCAAAATGCTTTAAAAACAGACATGGCAGGATTATCAGTGAATAAAGTGTTCAAATGGAATGAAGGATGGTTTTCTCTCTGAAGAAAAACTAAATGCCTTATCATTCGAATTCAAAGGAAAACTGAAAAACTGGCTAGATACAACTATGCAACTTGGTGGAGCTCATTGAGAAGGCCTGCTACTAGAGACTGGATTTTTATGTTTTCCAGAATGAGCCATTTTCAAAGGCCCATTCCCTATGTTCACCCAAAATGTAAAGGACCTTGAAAGATTTCCCCTATGTGACTCACATCATATTCTCAAGTCAGAAAAAAAAAATCTAGAAACATAAAAACCTGGATGATCCTAAAAAGTCCTTTGGTCACTCATTTTAAGTCTACTATGCCTCTTCCACTAATCATTCTAAAAAGGTGGGAATGAGGAATGGATGTTCCCTGATAGTTTAAATGACCACTTTGAGATTTTGTTTAGGTTTCATTTTCTCTCTCCATATTATGGTAGAATCCAATTTTTATTATGAATAAATGCCCAAAGGTTATATCTAGAAACACAAAGAAGAAAAATACAAGCTCTGTGGCTATTCCACAGTTAGCCTTATCAGTCACCACCTGAGAAGTAGCATACTGGTTAAGATTATTGGACTAGATTAGCCTGTAGATGGTAGGCTGCTTCTGACCAGAATCTCTACTATCACAACTGAGAGTTCAAGTACTTCCGTGGCTCCTAAAATTACTGAAGATGACCATTACACCAGTTGTCGTGGGAATCCAAATGCATGCTGCAGCGTCACACATTTGGTACAATCCCTGTGGGATCAGCCTGTGGCAAATGGAGACTCAGACCTTGCTCAAAGTAACAGGATTCTGACCAATACTGGTCCAGTCAATAAACAGTAATTAGGACTTTGTTTTGCAGTCTGGCTTCTTCTCTGTATGCCTTCCACATTCTCTTCAAAGGTGACTTTAGAATAACATGAGAATGGGTATTTGCTGACAGAGCAAATGCATAAACTTGTCACTGCAGTTATGAGGATGTCTCTGCAGCTTTACCAGGTAAAAATCCATTTTGGAGACTAGAGTTTTAATAGTTGACAACCTAATACATGGACCACAGTGAGTGCTGTGTGAGACACCTGCACCCAGCACTTACAATAAAAACCATTCCAAGAGATACATGTATATATGATTAAGATAATGACAAAATTTAGGACAGATAAACTTAAATATAAAAATAATTTTGAAGAGCCTCATAACAAAAAATAATGACAACATTCAAATCATCAGGAAAGGGTCTCCTCAATTCACCTTAAATATATTCCTATTGAAGACGTCTGGCTCATACAGAAAATACCTAAAAAAAGAATATATTAAGTATTTAAATACATTTTTAAAGTGCTTTTGACAGCACAGACTATAGTACATGGTAGTCTTTGACTTTCATTTATCCTTAATAGAAAAAAACCCCAAACGTTTCTATAATGTATGTTACATTTTAATTCCTTTACATATATTAATATATAAGTACTCCTTATAATGACCTGTAAGGTAGATAATATTATTTCTATTTTCTCTTTTCCCCCAAAGATTTATTCATTTATTTGAGACAGAGAGAAAGAAAGTATGTATGCACAAGCACAGGAGGAGCAGAGAGGGAGAGAGATTAAGCAGATTCCTCGCTGAGCATGGAGCCCGATGCAGGGCTTGATCCTAGGATCCTGAGATCATGACTTGAGCCAAAACCAAGAGTTAGACACTGAACTGATTGAGCCACCCAGGCATTGCCATTTTCTAGGTAGGGAAATTGAGGCATTTACTCTTTGGCTTAGTACTCCACTTCTGCAAACAGACCTTGAAAGTATACCATCACAAACATGCAATAGCATATGCCAAAATGTCCATCAGTACATCTATAAGCTGGGGTACAACACAGCTAAAAGTATTGACTTGGAGTCATCTTCCGAATATATTAAGAGAAAAATGCAAGGTACAGAAAAGTACATATAAATGCAACAAAAGAATGGAAACAAAGAAAATGTATGTGTTTATCTGTGTGTGTGTGTGTGTGTGTGTGTGTGTGTGTACTTCATAAAAAGAAACTCTGAGAAACCAAATCAGGGAATAGTAAAATGGTGACTAACCAAGAGCAGATGGCAACTTGGGTGGGGACAGGGTCACTTGTTAGTCCATCTTTTTGTATAGCTTTGATTTTTGAACCAAGTAATTTTTTTTACATGTTTTTAAAAAAGTTTAATCTCGAAGTACTAAATTAAAAATAAATTTAGACAAATAATCCTGACTATGTATCAAATTATAATGAACACACACTTAAAAGATAACCAAAAAACTAGGAACAGGTTATCTTAGAACGCAAAAGAATAAGAACGTGGGAAAAGGGTATCCGAGGGACAGGGAAGACAGTGATTCTCCTCACTGTATACCTTTTCATATATTTATATTTCAGAAATATGTGAATGTAAATTAAGAGAAAATGTTACTATATATTCCACAGAGAAAACAATCACTTCAAGGGATCTTTGAATACATTCCTACTCCATTTAGTGGGATCTAGTTCGAAGACAAAAAAAAACCTGGGAAGGTGTCTTAAACTTCACTCAGTCTTATTGTTAGTTTAATCTACAGAAAATAAGAAGTTAAGACATGTGAACTTGGGACTCTGAATTGTTACTCTGAAACTTTTTTTTTTTTTAACATTACTGATCCAAACCTCAAGCAGTTACGTGTTAATGTCTTGAGGACACACAAGGTGTAAGAGAAAGGATGTACAAATAAAAAACTGTAGAAAGAATAAACCTATAATGTTAAATTTCAGTTGGAAATATCAGTATGAAGACATGACTTTGTTTACTATATTGATTACCTCTGCCCACAGAAAGAGTCCAAAGGCAATGATACCCCAAGAGCAATGTATACCACTAGCACCCAGATCTTGGGTTCTAATTACCATTCTCCACTAAAGAGAACCAAGAATCTTTGGAGAAATGGCTGATTTCAAGACTAGGAAAGCAGAAAAATAAAAAATGGCCTCATTTATCATGTACCAAAAAGAAGAAAGTACTCAAAAGCCCAAGAGGAGTTATCAAAATGATACTCAAGCCAGTTTGAAGGGGTTCTTACTAGCCAAATCTGGGGAAACTGGGAAAAAAAAGGATTTTCATTAAAATACACCTGAATCGATAATGGCAATTCTGCCCTACCCAAAAAAGATCAGAGATTAAGCAGGGTCCGTCAGATAGAAAGTGCTCCCAAGTTTATTGTTTTAAGTATACTCTTTCTCATACTGATGAGATTTTCCTTGATGGCCTCAATTTAGAAACTTCACCAATACGAAAATATGGGGTTAATTTATAATGAGTGAACTTGTGACTATCCTCCAGGGTTGAGCTGGATCTCAAGAAGTGAAAGAAGTTTTACTTCTTTAGAGCAAGGACAAAAGTATTGCAGGCAAAGACTGCCGGTTTGGGATTTGCTCTTACTCTCACAAACAGCAGCAAAACAAAAAGGAATGTAGTCTCCATCTTTGGCTACACTAAGAGATATCTGAAACCTCAAACCACAGAAGATGTAGCAGAATTGCCAAGCACAGTGACATCCAAAGAGGGACATAGGAACCAATGCAGATAGCATCTCTGCAGCTATAATTTAAGGGGCAAAATCAAGTCAAGTATAATTCTCCAAAGTGAGGAACACACTGACACAGAAAACCAAAAGCTTTTGTTTGTAACATTAGGAACTGTCAGTGAAGCAGGACCTAGACACGGACTGGTTCCAATATCCAAGAATCAGTGATGTAGGGCTGAAGTAGGAACCACACATACAGATAAGCACTGTGAAAAACAGATTGTGGTGAGGGGAACCTGGCTGGCTCAATGGGTAGAGCACGTGACTCTTGATCTCAGGGTCATGGGTTTAAGCCTCACGTTAGGTGCAGTTTCCTTTAAAAAAACAGTAAGAAACAAACCCAAACAAATAAAAATAATAAAAATCTAGCATGTGGTGAGACCCAGGGAAGACAGAAATTGCCATCTAGGCAGTCTATCTTCACTGGTAGGAGGAAAGTATAGTGAAAAAAAAAAAAAAAACACAAACACAGTATCCTAAGTCATTAGGAAAATTTCCCCTAACTTGGTACACAGCTTAGCCTACAAGAACCAATTACAAATAGCTGATGCAGAGTAAGTTTAACTCCAATCAAAGATGAGTGCTCAGAAAGCAACCAGCACAAGATCTATTTTATGATGCTACAAGAAAAATGGTGGACAGAATAAGGGGAAGTTCACTAGAAACTCTTTCACTAAGCAGATGAAAATTGTACCATGAATGAGAAAAACTTAATGAGATAACTACTTCCATGAAATGAAAACACAAAGCAAAGATGTAAAAGCTTACAGGACATAATGACAAGACAACAGAAGGAGACAAAATAAATAGGCACAGATCAAGAGAGAAACAAGAAAATATCCAGCTGGGTCAGGAATGAAGGCAAAACTAAAAGTAGAGCATGACAGACAATGTTGGAAATTCAGGAAGAAACAGAGAAGACTGTGAGAAAATTAAGCAGAATTAAAAAGGAAAAAGTTATTAAAGATTAGATAAGGAAGTCATGCAAAAAAAAAAAAAAAAAGAAATCCAACAAGTACATTGTGTATCCCCTTACTAAAATGGAACAAAATGAACATATAAAGATACAATTCATAAATATAGTTTCACGCTGCAGATTAAAAAGGAACACCATGTTTCAGAACAAAATGATACATAATGATCACTACAAAACACATGCCAGGTCACTGAAATTCAAAAATAAAGAATCTTAGGCAATCAGGCAAAAATATCAAGATTTTTTTAGGGGTTAAAAAAAAATTAGGCTGGCCTTAGACTTATCCAGTTCTAGAAGGTAGAGGAAAAATAGTAATAAAGTACCTACAGAAAGAATAGAAAAACCAAAAGGATTATTAGCTAAACTACCGCTTAAGTATAATGATACCCGCGCAAAATGATTTTAAACATGTGAAAACTCAAAATACTGGTCCTGTAAGTCCTTCTTGAAGATAAGTAATGGAAAATATATTTCATTCAATCAAGCAATGAACAACAAAAAATGATCAAAAAACTGGCAGAAAGGATTACTCTATTTAACACAAAGAGTAAGATCACTTAACTTTTTGGGGGAACTTTCCTTTGTTTCTATGCCTTGAACCAATTTAATTATCATTGGTTTATCTGGTCTTTGAGTCTGGTAGAATTCAATGAAACTGTCCGGGCCTGGTGCTTTTCAGGAGATAAGACTTTGAAATTTTCTTCCATTTCTCCAATGAAAACTGGTCTATTTAAACTTTTTGGCTCCAGAATTCAAAGGGAGTTAGATATTAGAAATTTATCATTGTTATAGATTTAAGTAGAAAAATCATCTGGTCATTAGGATTTTTGTCTGTTTAACTAATATATTTCTAACGCCCAGGGTAATGACTACCACTACGTTAAAAATAGATTTGACAAAATTCAACATCCGTTTTTTATTAAAAACTGAATACACTGGAAAAGATATTTTGATCACATGGTTAAAAAAAAACTTGTTTCACTGTATATACATTCATAACCTTTTTTTTTTTTACATTCATAACTTTTGAGTTTTCTCATACCATCTAAATATATGGAGGTAACAAAGTTAAAACAAATACACAGTATCTTTTGCTGGGCTGTTGTATCTCTTTGTACCTCAGGCAATATACAGTGTCCTCATCTTACTGAAAAGGAGACTAAAGATCAGGAAAGTTGAGAAATGTGCCTAACGTCACAAAACTAGTGAATGATAGAGCTAATATGGTTAAATATAAGTCCTAGGTACACTTCTGCAGTCAAAAATGACTTCCTTCAGAGTTCTCTTCCAGACCCTCTTCTTACTCTATTCATTCCCCCTCAGAGACTCAGATACCTCAAAACTTTAACTAGAGCCCACAGGCTGATGGACTTTCCAAACCCATTATCTCTGGCAACGGCATCTCTTCAACCACCTGCTGACCCTTGATGGATAAACTCAGTATCCCAAAAGTCAACATTTTCTAAAATTTATTTTCTTCCCTTACTTCCTTTTTATTTACTTGGTCAAGGAAAGAAACAGGGAGGCATCTATACTCCCTCTTCCTTACCACTTGGTCCTGCCTCCAGCTGGCAATTCAAACTTATGGATGGTCTCTAGTCTGACAGCGTTAGGCTCCATGCCTACTACACCCCTTTCGTTCAGTGAATCACTTGTTTATTTTGCCAAATGCACCACATAACCAAATGCCTGAAGCAAGAAAGACCTTCTGGCAAGACTCACATCCCACTGCACCTCCCAACTTTCGCAGCCTTACCACAATATGGCTTGGGATCAGAAGGACAAACACCATTATGTCTTCACCCAATTTGGTCATTTCTAAGAAGTATCACAGATCACTCCTCATCAACCAGACTTTATCCCTGTATGGCTCTGTAGATCTCTTCCTTTTCAGACACCCAACCCTTCCAGTGCAGCTTCTGAACTTACATTTTACATTTAGCAAAATCCCCTACATCCTCAATTCTCTTCTCTAAATATATCCTTTACCTCCCTCTTTCCTAATGAATCTGGGTTCTCCTCTGAGAGAACTTCTCCTCTCTTCTCTAAATATATCCTTTACCTCCCTCTTTCCTAATGAATCTGGGTTCTCCTCTGAGAGAACTTCTCCTCTCTTCTCTAAATATATCATTTACCTCCCTCTTTCCTAATGAATCTGGGTTCTCCTCTGAGAATACTCCTTCCCCCTCCAGCGCTCCCAACTGGGAGACATTTTTATCTCTCATAAACCTCTTCCCCATCTATACAGTTTTCCTAAAATTATCTCCTTCAGAACTCTTCCCCGGACTTCAAATTCATCTATTTACCAATCTCAGTGTCTCCACTTGGGGGCTCAGAAGTCAGTACAAGCTTCCAATGCCCAAAACCAGTCTGAATTCCTCCCCAAACCCTACTCCTCCCACTGTTCCTCATCTCAAGTTACTGCAACTCCATCTTTCTAGCTACATAGGCCAACTAGCAGGGCCAGAATCCTGACTCTCCTTGTTCTCTCATTGCCCCTACGTAATTCCTCTGAAATAAATCCTCAACCAACTTCAAAACTTTATGTCTTTCCATCTCCAGCAATGATCTCTTCTGGATTCCTGCATTCCCTTTTAAACCATATCTCCATTTCTAATTTTGCCTCTCCACAGCAGCCAGGCTGACCTAGCTAAAACTACAGATTATGACACAGCTACGCCCAAAACTCTACTTAAGCTTCCCATTGATTGCACCCCTGCAAAGTCTAAACCTACAGAGGGCTTCGTCAGCCCCTAAGTGATCTGAAGACCCTATTACCTCCTAAAATAATCTCTTGGTGCTCTCCATTCGCCCCTTGCTTCTTCTAATATATGGTAAACACACTCCTGTCTCAGGGCCTTGAAACGCTTATTGTTCCCACTGCTTAGAATGTTCTTATCCCACACAGCCACATGGCTCACTTCATTACATCTTTCACTTTTCTGCTCCAGTCTATTGTTAACAACAGTCCTCCCAGATCACCTTACAGAAAACAGTAAGCCTATACTGCCAACCCTGTCACTCCAAATCTAATTCTTCCCCAAAATAGTTTTCACCATCTAAAACTTTTTTAAGATTTATTTATTTATTTATTTATTCATGAGAGACCCAGAGAGAGAGAGGCAGAGACATAGAGGGAGAAGCAGGCTCCTCACAGGAAGCCTGATGTGGGACTCGATCCCTGGACTCAGGATCACACCTTGAGCCAAGGGCAGATGCTCAACCACTGAGCCACCCAGGCATCCCAAAACTTTTATTTGTATGGCTCTAGCCCCTAAGAAAGGAAACTCTAAGAGGGCAGGAATTTCTGGTTGTTTACTGCTTTAACTCCAGCACCTAGAATACTACACATAGCTTATAAAAAGTACTCAATAAATATTTACTGAGCTAAATGAAAGGAAGGAAAGGAAAAGAATGGAAAAAGGGAAGAGGAGAGACCCTGATCTTCAAACCCCCAAATATACCTAAGTGCTGAATCAGTAGCATGTGCTGCGGTTGTAGTAATGACTGGAGACTGAGCTCTCGTGGCTGAGACAGTTGCTACCACAGCAGGTGGGATGGTATTAGAGGTGGTCACAGGTGGACGAGACTACCAAGAGAAGAGAAAAAATACTTCATTTAAAACTAAAAGCAAAATAAAATACAGTAAGTCAAACACTTAAAGTATAATTTGAAACTTGAGCCTTCAAACAAGAATGTTTATGTCTGAATGAAAGTAAATTCTCAACATTCTGATTAAGGAATTCTCTTTTCATCCAACAAGCAGAATTACCATAAAATATCCTATTTTGGCTGGTTGCACTGTATAAATTCCTCCTTTCTAAAAAGGACTGGATGTAACATTTTGTCCTATTAATAGGAGTTGGGATCCAACCCTTCATTCTATGCCCACAGATTTGTTAGTTCTGGTAGAGACACTTTAACACACAACCCAGCACTTTCCACATGGGACTATCAGTCGCTGGATGGAAATGCTGGCTCTCAGGCACTCTAAGTTAGCAAACACACAAAAAACAGCATTTGCCTGTGGAAGATTCAGGGTGCCCAGATGCTCTCTGGCTGTTTCCACATGGATATACTTCTCTTAGCTTCCCCTTTACTACATCTGTGTGTAAAATATTCACCAGACAAATGAGTTTCACCCTGGGCTTCACCTACTTGTCCACCATTGGTTCTTTTAATCATGTGAGCCCTCCTGAATAGTCCCTTTTTTTACTCTGATACAGTTAAATTTGCAAATGCTGCCCATTCTGGATCTGCCTCTCACTTCCAGACTTTTTTACCTGCCGTGCCTACTGCTACAGTCTGTTGTCTCATAGGAGGATCATCATACTATCTTTAGTGAACTCCTTTTCCTGGTTCTTTCTCCCATCCTTTCTGTATACCATTTCCACTCCAGGGGCTTAATGAATCTCCAAATGTGTTTTGTTAGCCAGCAAGGTCTCTTATTTTGTTTTAAATTGAAAACTCTAGGCTGGGCATGTACTACCCCATGTCCTACTCAGCAGCTTTCCTTATTGTCTTAAACCTACCTGTTACCAGTCTGGCCCCCAAAGTATCTAATTTTCATCTCCTATCTGTGATTCAGCTACATTAGTCTTTCAAGGATATTTCCCTAATTGTATGTTACTGTGTTCAAAAAACTTGGTGGTTCTCTGCTGGGTACAAAATCAAATTCATACTCTGTAACTTAGAGCTCTGGATTTAGAGACATCACAACGTCATTTCATCATACTCTACACCTCAGTAGTACTGAGGCCATAGATTTCCTTGAAAAAAAGGTTGAAAGACACACGGTCTTTTCCTTGAAAAGCATACACATGCATAAAAATGTGCACAAAATATGTAGAGGCTCATAAATCCTGATCTGAATGAAAACCTTTCAGTTTTGGCTCGCCTCTAGTAAACACTGTACATTTTGCCACCACAGTCTTCCTCACCACTGTTCAGTTTTGCTCCCTTTCACTGCCTCTCACTTCTCTGAATCCCTGTTACCACATCCATCCCAGAGAAAGCTTCCCTTACCACCACTCTTCTAAATCCCCATGGCTGATTACATCACACTGTATATAACTCAACCTTCTTGACATCTTGGATCAAAAGGCACTTAGGGTCAAAGGACTCTCCCACGCTCTAACAGAGTCAGGAATTCAGAGTAGGCACTTAATACTTGCTAGGTGACCACCCACAACCCAACATGCCTGGATTGGTTGGTGAATGATGTGCTGCACTGCTGGTTGAGCCGTAGCAGCATTTGGCAACTGGGAAGTCGGCCTCAGGACTGTGGTTACTTTAGAACTGGACATCACAGCAGCAGCAGCTGCACCTGGAAAAAAATTTTTTCATTAGTATGGCTTCTGGGCTTACAATTTACACAGGTCCAGTTATATGCTCTAGGGAAATAGTGTGAATAGTTTCTAGACCTCAGTATGTCAAGTAGTGTAGCTAAGGTGTTATATATATGCTTTCCTTCCCTTACATAGATAATGAGGAATATGTGTACTCAAGGGTTATGATTTGATAAAATTAATAACCTGTGCTGCTTCTTCAAGGACATTCTTAAACGAAACTGGATGCTGTTTTTTTTTAACTGCAAGTATGTAGAAGCGAAGCACACTGAATAGCAGAGTGTGGTGCCACTGCCTTCATTTAGGCCAAGGCTCCAGCACTGTAACCACTGGTGAGGGTTCACTGCCTTTGTATCGTCAGTGCGACGTCAATATGGTACAACAGGCAAATGATGTCTCAGTATTTTCACAAAAGTAGTTTTGACCTAACACAGACACTCTTGTGAACTTCACTCTGAGAAAAACTGAATTATGTTATGACCAAGTAAACCTGGTTTTGTACTTATGAGCCTGATTTTCCCAAAGATGATTTTACAATCACCAATAGAAGGCTACAATTTCTGATCAAGTAGTTGAGAAAACTCATTCAGTTTAATATTTGACTACCTATTAGAACTTAATTGTAAGAATAAATTCATCTTACGGCTATGTTACTTGAGTAACTGTTATCAATAAACTTTAAGAATAATCCATGTTTGTATTTCTTTCTTTTTTATTTTTATTTTTATTTATTTATGTATGATAGTCACAGAGAGAGAGAGAGAGAGGCAGAGACACAGGCAGAGGGAGAAGCAGGCTCCATGCACCGGAAGCCCGATGTGGGACTCGATCCCGGGACTCCAGGATCACACCCTGGGCCAAAGGCAGGCGCTAAACCGCTGAGCCACCCAGGGATCCCTCTGACTTTCTTATTAATAATGAAGACCATTTTGGACTATCATAGCTTTGAGGAGTTCCTCATTATACAGGACAATCCTTAGACCATATTAAAATTTGAACTGCTTCAAGTTTACACATACCTTAAGTTTACATACACACACAAACATACACGCACTTGTTGAAATACAACTATAATTCGCATTCTAGACCATGCTCAAAATGTGTCTTATTTCTGTTGTCCTGTCACTTTAATAAGATGATTCTAGAAATATTTTTTGTTAATGGTAACAAAAATCTCTTACCAAACGTATATTTGCCATCGCATTTTAACAATTTGTGCAGTCTTTACCTCGAGGTAAATGGGAAGCTCCGATGTGAAGAGGGGGACCAGGAGCATTGCTGCGGATAATAGACATCTGTACATTTGTGGTCATGATGTGATGCAGGTTACTGGGATGCCCCTGCAAGAGACAGAACGTAATATTATTTTCGTGTGCTTGGTTTTAGCCATCGATGCTTAGCCATTGCTTCTAGGTCAGCTGCCTCCAACTGTGGGTTGTTCCTTTTAGGCAGTGAGAATCCCAAGGGAAAGGATACACAACATATGCATGATGACCTATGCCAGCAGGCATGTAGTGACTGTGAGGGCCCTCCAACGCCTCAAGGCTAGCTGGCTAGCTTGTGTTAGGTCTCTAACAGATGGACACATATGACTGCCCACTTTGGGACACTCTCATCTTCAATATTAGTCTTTTACACTTGTTTTCTCTGCCTTGGCCAAAAGCTTATTTTTCCCTATTCTATTTCCTTTACATGCTACTGCATTCATCCATCCTTTATGCTATGCAGGACTTCTAAGTAAATGGCAATTAGCAGCCAGCAGGTACTCCCCTATGAGTTCTTCAGCTCCCTGCTTAGATGTCCCCTCTCACATGTTCCCAGGCCTGACACCGTTCCCAGGTGGGGGTTCCAGTACTTCTGGAAGTACTCAGCAGTATGACAAAAGGAAGAAAACACAGTATGTCTTCTTGGAATACCAACTTTTTCTTGAAAACTTGAAGGGAAAGGTTTTAGATTCAGGTTTTTTTACTCAGTAATTCAAAATATTTAAATAAATCATATACATATTGTGGAGTAGGAGCAGAATTTCAGGAAAAAATTAAAGTTAAATCATGAAACTACAAAATAAGCGTTCATGACTGACAAGCTGCTTGACGGAACCTGCTAGGCGCCCAGGATACACATTCATTCTCCTCAGAGAAAATTCTAGAGAAGCACTACTGCCATGAGGCTATTCTCAATCCCACAAAACTGGACTCTGAGCACTCAAGGACACAGACTATCTTATCTAGATTTTTATCTCACACCAAAGGCAGTGCCTCACACACAGCAGATGCTCCATACATACTAGCCAAATGACAAACACCACTGTGCAGTGCATGTTAGTTTTACTCCCTGTAAACAGCCTTCTCAAACCTACTATCTCCCCCTTGCAGAGATCAGTGACCATTTAATTTTTTACTTAGTACAGTGCCCAATGTACTGCTGGCATTCAATAAATAATGATCAACAGTTTGGCATCTCTGTTTGAAAATCAGCAAATTAAGAGGAAAAAAACCTGTTGTCCACTGATTGTTGCCACAGGAATGGCTGAAGCTTGAGGGATGCTACTCTCCATGGTAACGGTAACCTGCCCTGGAACCTTGGGGGGAAGTGACAAGGTAGAAGGTGGAGCAGGAGCAATGGGACGGCTAGGCATGGTGGGCTTCGGGGGCGGCTGCAAACAGAAAACCACACGAAACATATCAATAGCTTTTTATGAGTGATGCATTCATTCTATAGTTAAAAGTACACAAATCAAACCTGGAGAACACCAGGAGAGATCTAGAAGCCTTATATATTTTATCTCTCAGCATCACAGCTTTTCCATTGAAGTACCGGCATTTCCATTTTACAGATGAAGAAACATACAAAGCAAGGCTATGTCACCTGCTCAAAGCCACACAGACCGTAAAAATTGGAACTGGGACCAAGGCCCAGATCGTATGGCTCACAGCCCACATTCTTTCTTCTATACAATTCTGCATCCTAAGTTTGGGTGGAAGTAAATAAAACTCCCAGTAACTGAAACGTAGCTACGAAGTAAAATACAAGGCAGTATTTTCGGATACCCCCGTATTACCAAGTTTTAAAACAAAATTTTGGAGAAGAGTGCCACTCCAAGATAAAATCTGAGTTAGCATGCCCATAACTTGAATAAAATCAATGTCAAAATGGACACTAGAAAAGATCCTGTGATGCCAACTGCCCAGCGGCACAAGACTAGGCACTGCAGAATAGCAGAGCTCTAAGTGACAGAGAAGAGCTATACTGGTGGGTCAAAAAGAAAACACTAAGAGCCTGGATATGGCCTAAGACTTTGTGAAAATTGTCAGGAAGATTATTAGCCAGTCTTTTAGCTGTGGTTTAATGTGAAATTTAAAACCTCTCCATTACCTTCATAAGTCCCTCCGAAAAGGAGAGTGGCACTGCTGGCGTCAGATGTGCTGGTGGGGCTGTCACTGTGACGGGTGTGCCCGATGCAACAGCATGGTGTGTAGACAACATCTGCACCTGTGGATAGGGCCTTACCACAACAGGCTCTTGCTTCTCTTCTCGGGACTGTAGGGAGCTGCTGGAACCCATGTGCTCCCTGGCAGTGACTTCAGCCTCTCGACTAGATTCATCATTGACTAGTAAGGACAGAAAGGGAGAAATAGCATGTCATATGCTTCCAGTATTAATTAATATTAATGAATTACACAGCACATACAAGAGTGGCATTGGCATACAGGTAAATTTCAGGGTTGATAAAGTGGCTATTTCCTTGTGAGATTTTCTTAAGGAGAATTTGGGCATTAGGTTCCCCAACAGATATCAAACCCAAGAGCCACACCCATGGAACACAGGCCTTTTTTTGGATATTGTAACTTTTCCACTCCTGTGAACAAAGGGCCTGATAACTACCTAAAATGAACTCAAACAGTTGAAAGAGCAATAAAAAATATGACACTTTCATTTAAGACATTTATTTAAAAAGTTATAAGAACCTAACATTAGGGATGGTTGGGTGGCTGAGCAGTTGAGCATCTGCCTTTGGCTCAGGGCATGATCCTGGGGTCCAGGATCAAGTCCTGCACTGGGTTCCTTGCAGGGAGCCTGCTTCTCCCCCTGCCTATGTCTCTGGCTCTCATGAATAAATAAAATCTTTAAAAAAAAACACAAAAAACCCCCTAACATTAAAATGATAATATAATTTATTTTATTTTTTATTTTTTAAAAAGATGTTATTTATTTATTCATGAGAGACACACAGAGAGAGGCAGACACAGGCAGAAGGAAAAGCAGGCTCCCCGCAGAGAGCCCAATGTGGGACTCGATCATGCCCTGAGCCAAAGGCAGAAGCTCAACCACTGAGCCACCCAAGCATCCCCCTAAATACAATTTTTTAAAAGACTTTATTTATTTACTTGTGAGAGAGACGGCACAAGTATGCATGAGAGGGAGAAGCAGATTCCCCACCGAGTGTAAACTCCAGGACCCCGGGGTCATGACCCGAGTCAAAGTCAGCCAACTGAGCCACCTAGGTGCCTCTAAATAGAATTCTTAAGTCCAAGAACATGTAGGTTTTCAAAACAAATGTCCTACAAAGCCAACATGGAAATATCCATCATTATTACAATGTACACAGCCTTTGAAACTCAACAATTCCACTTACAGGAATATATCCTATAGATATATGGCGTATGTGTAAAATGACTTGCGTACAAGATTATTTGTTTCACCATTTTTATTCCTGTAAAGGAAGTTTTAAAACCTACATGTCTATCAACAGGAGACTTGCTATCTATATAAATTATGTTATACTCCCATAACAGACCACCATGCAACTTATAAGAATAGAACAAGGAAGCTTTTTAGGTATCTCATGATAGTGAGCATTATGCAAAAATATCTAAGAATATATAGATGAAAAAACCAAGGTACAAAATAATGAAAAAGTAATGAAATACACACAAACATGTATGTGTTTATTTTCTTATGTAGAAACATAACTCCCAAAGCATCTTGATTTTTTTTGATGGGAAAGAAAGTGGATTCTAACAGGGATAAGAGATACTTTTCACTGTACACTTTTTAAGATTTTATTTACTTATTGATGAGAGACACAGAGAGAGAGAGCAAGAGAGGCAGAGACACATGCAGGGAGCCTGATGTGAGACTTGATCCCAGGACTTCAGGATCCCCACGCCCTGGGGTGAAGGCAGGCACTAAACCGCTGAGCCACCCAGGGATCCCAACGCTGTACACTTTCTTTGGGAATTCTGGACCATGAGAACATGTAACCTATTTAAAATCTAAGTTAAAAAATCAAGGACCTAATTTAATGAAACAGTTTGTGAAAGTATTATCTCATACTTGTCTATCATTTCCCCAAAATAATATTAACAACTTTCTAAACATAGAGATTATACTTACATAAAAAGTTCAAGAATCCGTAAAACTGAAGAAAATAAACCTGCTCCCGAAGTCTATTCCCCAAAGGCACCAAGAGTTAGTATGTTGATAAAGCCTTCAGTTACTTCTCACCTCTTTAATTTTGGGTGGGTTTTATTTATATAGCTTTTCATTGAACTATAATTTTCATAAAGTGCACAAATGTTAATTGTACAGCTCAATGAACTTACACAAACTGAATATACCTAAGTAACCAACACCCAGCTTAAGATGCAAAACATTCCCCAGAAGCCTTCTGTTTTGCTGGATTCCACTCACTATCCCTTCCAAGGGTACTCACTATCCTAACTCCTAGCACCACAGATTACCATTATTTATTTTTGAACTTTATATAAATAGACTCATAGCAACGTACCCTTTTGTATCTTGCTTCTTTCACTAATAGGTATGAGATCCACATATGTCACTGCATGAGCTGCAGATTTTTCATTGTCAGTAATAGCAGGTCATTGTGGGAATCAATCACAAATTACCCATTTTACTATTGATAGGCATTACAATAGTTTTTAGTTTTTTACTTTATATGAATAGTAGTGCTAGTAATATTCCCATATAGTCTTTTGATGAACTATTTACCATTTCTATTGGATAAACACCCAGAACTGAAACTGCTGAGTAATACTGAATATATACTACATCATTTAAAAAAATGCTAATTGAAATTCCATTGCATAGATATACTGTAGTTTTGTTTTGTTTTAAAGTATGCCCCAAGCCCAGCGTGGAGCCTAGCTCGTAGCTTGAACTCATGACCGGAGATCAAGACCTGAGCTAAGATCAATAGACAGATGCTTAATCAATTAAGCCACCCACGTACCCCAACTATAGCTTTTTAAAGCATTATCACTGATGGGTTTTTAGGTTATTTCCATTTTTTTTGCTAGTATCAACAACTCTGGGATAAAAATCCATATGTACTTTGAGCTCTTGTTCAATGATTTCCTTAGGAACAAAATTTCTGAAAGTACGTGTGCTGAATGAAAAGACTGACGTATATCTTACATTTTGCTATATACTGATTTTTCTCCCTAGTCATTCAGATTTTTTTTTAAATTTTGATTTTTAAAACCACTTTATGGGTTACAGGTATTAAGAAGGGCATTTGTGGGGATCCCTGGGTGGCGCAGCGGTTTGGCGCCTGCCTTTGGCCCAGGGTGCGATCCTGGAGACCCGGGATCGAGTCCCACGTCGGGCTCCCGGTGCATGGAGCCTGCTTCTCCCTCTCCCTCTGCCTATGTCTCTGCCTCTCTCTCTCTCTCTCTCTCTGTGACTATCATAAATAAATTTAAAAAAAAAAAAAAAAAAAAAAAAAAGAAGGGCATTTGTGAGGAGCACTAGTTGTTATATTTAAGTGATGAATCACTAAATTGTACACCTGAAACCAGTATTACCTGATATGTTAACTAACTAGAATTTTAAAAAAAACTTGGAATCAAAACAAACAAATAAAACTACTTACTGATATACAATTTACATACAATAAAATGGCTATTCTAAGAGTGGAGAGTTCAACAAGAGTATTTTTAACTTTCTTACCAACAACCTAAGAGCAGACTGGTTGGGTCAAACCAATTAATTAACCACTTCCAAAGTGTTCTATCATGTTATATTCCCATCAACCAGTGTATTAGTGTTCTAGCAGCTCTTCACCCTCACAATTCTTGATACACAGATATTCTAGTGGGTATATAGTGGGTCTCTCATTGTGGTTTTAATTAGAATTTCCATGATGACTAGTGATGTTGAAATTCTTTAATAGGATCACAGGCCATTCATATATACATATCTTCCTTTGTGAAGTGTGTTTGTCTTTTGCCCATTTTTTTAGTCCATCAGCTTTACTGAGGTACAAGTTACATAAAAATCCACTAACCCTTTATACACAACTACACAAAATTCATAAAAGTAAACAGTACTACGGGGCTCCTGTGTGGCTCAGTCAGTTAGGCATCTGACTCTTGATTTCAGTTCTGGTCATTGATCTAAGGGTCGTGAGATCATGCCCTGTATCAGACTCCATGCTGGGTATGGAGTCTCCTCTCCCTCTGTCCCTACCTGCTCTCTAAAAAAAAAACTATACAGAACTATAATCACAATACAGTACAATCATAATACAAAACATTTTCCATTATTCTCATTGGTTCATTCATACCCCTTTGCAGGCAATTCCCTCCCTCCTCCCACCCTCCTATCCCTTAAAAACCATTCATCTGCTTTCTAAGACTATAGCTTTGTGTTTTCTGGAATTTCATACAAACAGAATCATACAATATGTGGTCCTTTGTTTTTTTTAAAGATTTACTTATTTTTTATTTATTTTTTTTTAAATTTTTATTTATGATAGTCACACAGAGAGAGAGAGAGAGAGAGAGAGAGAGAGAGAGAGAGAGAGGCAGAGACACAGGCAGAGGGAGAAGCAGGCTCCATGCACCAGGAGCCCAACGTGGGGATTCCCGGGTCTCCAGGATCGCGCCCCGGGCCAAAGACAGGCGCCAAACCACTGCGCCACCCAGGGATCCCAAGATTTACTTATTTATCTGAGAGAGAGAGAGAAAGAGAAAGAGAGAGAGAGACAGAGAGAGAGAGAGAGAGAGAGAAAATCCTAAGCAGATTCTTTGCTTAGCTCAAGGTGGGGCTTGATCCCAAGACCCTGAGACCACCATTTACGCTAGAACCAAGAGTTGGACGCTCAACTAACTGAGCCACCCAAGCACCAGAGTACAATATGTGGTCCTTCATGTCTGCTTCCTTCTCTTAGTACAGTTGACTCTTGAACACTGTCGGTTTCAATTACATGGCTCCACTCATGTGGATTTTTTTTTTTGATAAATACAGTACATTGCTATAAACTGTTTTTTTATGCTTTTCTTAAATTCTTTTCTCTGGCTTATTATAAAAATATAGCATATAATACAGATAAAAATATAAATATGGATTGATTGTTTATCAGTAAGGCTTCTTATTCAACAGTAGGCTATTAGTAGTTAAGTTTCTGGGGAGTCAAAGTTATACTCAAATTCCTGACTGCAAAGAGGGTCAGTGACCCCAACCCCCGGGTTATTCAAGGGTTAACTGTATTAATATTTTTGAGTTTCATCTATGTTGCTCTATATGCTAGCAGTTTCTTTTTAATGTTGAATTGTATTCCACTGTACATATAAACCAAACTTAAGTCACCAGCTAATAATTCCTGGGTTGTTTCCAGTTTTTGGCTGTTATGAATACGGTTTCTATGAACACTGAAGTATGGGTCTTTGGACATATTTATCTTGGGTAAATAACTAGGAACAAGTTGCTGGGTTGTATGGTTAAGTTTATATTTAACTTTATAAGATACTGCCAAATCCTTTCCCAAAGTGTCTAGATTATCTGGCATTCCCCATCAACAATGTATGAATTCTACTTGCTCCACAAACACATCAAACTTGGTATTGTTGGTCTTTTTTAATTTTAGTCATTCTACTGGATGTGTACTATTTTGTGGTTTTAATTTGCATTGATCTGAAGACTAATATTACTAATTATCTCATATGTGCTTACTGACATTCAGATAGCATCTTTGGTGATGTGTCTATTCAAATATTTTGCCCATTAAAAAAAAAAATCAGGGATGCCTGGGTGGCTCAGTGGTTAAGCATCTGCCTTTGGCTCAAGGTATAATCCCAGAGTCCTGGGATCGAGTCCTATATTGGGCTCCCTGTACGGAGCCTGCTTCTCCCTCTGCCTGTGTCTCTGCCTTTCCCTCTGTGTCTCTCATGAATAAATGAATGAAATCTTTAAAAAAAAAAAAAAAATCAGGTTGTCTTACATAGCAAAAGCTACTGAGTTATAAGAGTTCTTTGTATATTCAGGATATAAATGCTCTGCAGATATATTTATTGCAGCCATCTTCTCAATTTGTGGCTTGCCTTTTTATTTTGTTAATAGTGTCTTCTGAAGAGTAGATATTTTGAATTTTGATAATGTATAATATACCTGTTGCTCTTGTAATTAGTATTAATCAGTGTTTTTTGAAACCTAAAGAATTTTTGCTCACCCCAAAGTCATAAGCAATTATCATATTTTCTTTTAGAAACTTTAAGTTTTACATTTAGAGATACACTGTGACTTAATTCTTGTGTATGGCGAAAGTAAAGGTCAAGGTTCATTTTTTCCATATGGATACAGTTTTGTTGAAAAGACTATCATTTCCCTATTGAATTGCCTATGTATTTTTGTCGAAAATCAAACGACCATTATGTGTGGGTCTATTCCTGGATCCTCTATTTTCAATGGTCTGTATCTCTATTTTTATGCCAATATCATACTGTCTTGATTAGCATAGCTCTATAGCAAGTCTTGAAATAAGGTAGTAGAGTCCTCCAACTTTATTTTCTTTTTTAGGGGTCAAAATTACTTTGGCTATTGTTGGTCCTTCAATTTCCACATAAATATAAATTCAGACTGACAATTTTTACAAAAGAACAGGATAGGATTTTGATTAGAATTTTTTTCAATCTACAGATCCCATTGGGTAGAACAAGTATATTAAAAATACTGAGTGTTTCAATAGATGAACATGATTGGGCTCCTCATTTATCTAGGTTTTTCATTGTCCTCAGTCACATTTTTCAGTTTTCTAATCCCAAGTCCTATATAATACATTTTGTTAATTTTATCCTTGAGTGTTTTGTGGGGCTTTTTTTGGATGCTATTACAAATGATATTAAAAAATTTCAAAAAAAAAAAAAAAATTTCACTGTTCATTGCTAGCACTAAAAATATAATTGGTTTTTATACGTTGAATTTTTTTCCTGCAACCTTTACTGATTTCACTTACTAGTTCTAACACCTTTTTAAATATATGACTTTTATATAAGATCATATTGTGAACCTTCCGTGTTGTCCAAACAGATTTTCTCCTGATTAAATCTTTAAGGGAAACGGACAATTTCATAATTTTCCCCCAAATCTATCTGTCCGGGAAGACTGTGATTTTTGACAATTTCAGTACGATATAATGTACTGGCTATCTCCTGTTAAGCTCTTTTTAGAATCATTTAGGACCAAAAGAATCTTGAAAGAATAGTTAAGAAAACTTGCAATCCATACTTCTGAACTTTTTTTTTTTTTTTAAGATTTTATGGATTTATTCATGAGACACACAGAGAAAGAGGCAGAGACATAGGCAGAGACATAAGCAGGACTCGATCCCAGGATCATGAACTGAGCTACAGGCAGTCAACCACTGAGCTACCCAAGTACCCCCATACTTCTGAACTTTGAACATATATTTAAAATCCTGATATGCTTCAGATCTCATATTAGTTCTTCTGATAAAAGCAATAGAAAATACAGAAAAATATTTAACTCCTTACGGAAAACTTGTTTTCTTTCTGAGAATCACTGAAGGAAAAAACATACACACTATTTAAAAGTGTCAAATTATAGGCAATTTTGGTCTAAGTCAATGATATCCCTCTCAACAAAATCTGAGGGCAATTATTGCTCATTGACACCATTTTTAATAAGTAGCAAAATTCTCTGCAAATAGACATTCAAAAATATTCTTTTAAACTACTCTCCTTGGGGCAGCCCGGGTGGCTCAGTGGTTTAGCGTGGCCTTCAGCCCAGGGCCTGATCCTGGAGACCTGGGATCGAGTCCCACATCGGGCTCCCTGCAAGGAGCCTGCTTCTCCCTCTGCCTGTCTCTGCCGCCCCCCCCCCTCTCATGAATAAATAAAATCTTAAAAAAAATAAAAAATAAACTATTCTCCTTTAAATTATTCTATGAACTTATACCAAAGACAAAATATTGTCAAAAATATTTGTTAAGGAGCAAAGAAGTTTAAGTAGTTCTATAAGGACTTGCTGACTACTACTTTGTACCCTACAATGTAGCAAGTATAGTACATACAAAGGTACACAAGGTTCTAGGTTCCAGAACATGGTTCCAGCCTTCATTCTAGGCGGTCCTATCCCTGACTCTTGTGGTCTAGTCAGCAAAGACCTCTTAGAGAATATGATATCTGAGATGAAACCTCAAGGAATGACAGGAATTTATAAAATAAGTGAGTGTAAGAAGGAAGGAGGTCAAAAATACTGGGAACGTTTTCTCATTTATTTAGAAAATGACTAGTTACTATTAAGCAGGAGACATAAAGTAGCTTAAAATTACTTCAAGTCCTAAGAGAACTAAGACAAATTTGTTACAAAAACTAAGTTGGAGGAGGGATAATGAGGCTGAAGCACCAAAGGTCCATAACTCACATATAAGAGCCAGAGGAGCGAGAGTGAGAGAGGGAGCAATAAAGATGATGCCTGTGTTCCTGGTTTGAACAATGAGCCCACAGTGGTACTTTACTTAGCAATGTCATCTTTTTACCTGATGTAGAGAGAAAAAAAAGACTACCTGATGGAGTACCTCAACTGCAGCCCCGTTAACTGGATTGGATAGTTTGTTGTAGGAGACTGTCCTGTCCATTTTGGATGTTTAGCAGCATCCTTGGCCTTTAAATATCAGATGCCAACAGCACCCCCTAGTTGTGACAACCAAAAACGTATCCACACATTGCCAAATACTCCCTGGACTGCAAAATCATCCCTGCTGAGGACCACTGATCTTTAGCATTCAAAGGGCATACAACTAAAAGCTAAATGTGTATATGTGTATATATTCAGTTGACCCCTGAACAATGAGGTGGTTAGGGGTGATGACCATACCTACAGTCGAAAATCTGCATATAACTTTTGACTCGCTAAGAACCTACTGCTGACTGGAAACCTTGCCTGTAACACTCGATTAACATATATTTTGTATATTATATCTTATATTCTTATAATAACGTAAGCTACAGAGAAAATATTAAAATCATAAGAAAGGCAAAATACATTTGTAGTGCTGTATTACCTTTGTTAGAAAATATCCACATGGACAGCCCGGGTGGCTCAGCGGTTTAGTGCTGCCCTCAGCCCAGGCTGTGATCCTGGAGACCCGGGATCGAGTACCACGTCGGGTTCCCTGCATGGAGCCTGCTTCTCCGCCTGCCTGTGCCTCTGCCTCTCTCTCTCTCTGTGTGCCTCTCATGAATAAATAAATACAATCTTAAAAAAGAAAATATCTACACATAATGGACTTGTACAGCTCAAACCTGTGTTTTTCAAGGGCTCACTGTACTTTTTTTTAAAACCTTCTTTCCTAGCTCATAGTCTCCTAAAAGGCAAGAATTATGCCTTACACACCTTTGGACTCCCTCATGGCACTATTACACCGCTTGGCCTTAAAGACCACATTAACGTAGTTCTCGTAGGCATGCTTTGTTCTAAGTTTCACATACACTCCAGTACATGTGAAAGGAATAAAAAAGAATTTTTATTTTTTATTTATTTTATTTTTTTAAAAAAAGAATTTTTAAAAACCTTGTTTATTTATTCATTTTTAAGGCAGGGGGTGGGGCAGGGGAGAGAGAGGGAGAATCTTAAGTAGGCTTGATGCCCAGCACAGACACTGAGGTGGGGCTCAATCTCACAACCCTGAGATCATGACTTTAGCTGAAATCAAGAGTCAGATGGTTAATCAACTGAGCCACCCAGGCGCCTCCGAAAACCTTGTTTACACTAGAATTGTAATATACCCTTTCTTCAAATTCAATAACCTAGTATTTCCTAAAACCCCACGAGGCATTTGCTAGTTTTTAAATTAAAAAGCCTGCAATATTCTTAAAGAAGCGATATAGAGGAATATCACATATCTCACCTGTGGCAGCTGGGTTTATCAATCCTGCAGAACCACTGTTTGCAATCTGTGAAGGCGCCTGGCTTAGCCCAGTGGAAGGGGTTCCTAATCGAGGAAACTGTTGAGAACTCATTTCCACCTGCAGTGCATACAGTCATACAGTTATTACTAAATTCTCCCATTAGAATCAATGACGAGAAATCAAAGCATCTCCAATACCTATGCTGTCCCTCAGAAAAGCAAATGCAGCTTCATTCACCTGCAGCAATTACTTGTGGCCAACATATGCAGCAGAAATGGTCTAGATTCTGTAAGTGTTTAAGGGGGCACGGGTTCGAGTAATAGTGAAATCATCTGGGCGGTGTTGAGGGAACTAGGACACTCGGTAAACACTCATGGATTGCCACTGAATCCTGTACGACAGCCACATGACAGGTATTAGCACGATACACGATGTGTCCCATACACAGGTGTACGGGGAAGCGCACGCTCCTTTGCAATACTGAAGCTCCCACCACGCTGAGCACAACTGTCAGCAGCAAGTCAAGGGAGAGACCGAGGGGAGATGCCCTGTTCCAGGAAACCAGAAACCTTACTCGCCTGCAGACCTGATCCCAAAGCAACTCTGCAATGCTTTTCCGCACAGGCCTCCCCTTACGGATCTCCTCCCTTCTCTCGCAGACCCCCCACCCCCGCCGGGCCGCAGGGGCCGGAGACCCTCGCCCCTCTCCCTAGGCCACCCCCACTTCTCAGCAGCCTCGCTCTACCCACATTCCCGGTTCGCACACGGCCCCACCCCCACCCCCACCCCCAAGCCCACCGCTGAGACCGCAGAATGCGGGTTCGCAGCGACGCTCCGGGCGTCAGCGACTCTGTCTTGGCGAGGAGGGAGGCCGGCGTCCGGGGAGCCCCGGGGCAAGCGGCGCGCCTCTTTACCTGCAGCCACCGCCCGCCGCCCGCACCGCCCGCTTCCACCTCGCCGGGCTGGGGATGCCGCGGGGGGCCCATCTCGGTAACAGAGCTGGGCCGCCGGGTCGCGGAGAGGGCTCCTGCCCAGGCGCGCCTTGGCCCCGCCGCTGTCCGCCCCGCCGGCCCCGCGCACCCCGCCACCCCGCCACCCCGCCACGGCTGGGATCCAGCCTCCTTCCCCCGAGCCTGCCCCTACCTCCCCCGCCCGCCCATTGGCCCCACACCAGGCGCGTCACTCGCGGGGCCGCACCAATCCGCGGAGGCCTGCGCGCTCTGGTCCCGCCCCTCCCTCCCGCCGACTCCCAGCCAATCACGCGCGCGCCTCGCCGGGGCAGCCCAAAGCCCTCGAGGCCGAGCCAATGGCAGCGGAGGGCGAGCGCTCCCGGAGAGGGGGGCGGGGGGGCGGCAGGCCCCGCCCCGGCCGGGGTCTGAAAGCGGCGGGCGCAGGGCCCGGATGTGGAGAGTCACTTTAAACTGCTCCAGGAGCCAAACTCCCTGGGCCGCCCGCCCGCCGGCGCTCCCCCGGCCGCCCCACTCGCCCGCCAGGGCCCACGCCCGCCACGCCCCCGAGCCCGAGACAGCCCACCCCTCCCCGAGCCTCTCCCTTCCGCGCCGCAGGACCCCAGGTTCCTGCCGCCGGCCCAACCGCCGTGCTCAGCTCGAGAAAGAGCCTCGGTCTGAGCCGCAGGAGCCGAAGCGCCGCTGCCCTTCCCCAGGGACGCAGAGGGACGGACGCTGCAGCCCGGCTCGGCCGCCCCGCCCCCTCGTCTCCTCCCCTCCCCTCCCCTCCCCTCCCGGGCGCCCGTCCCGCCATTACCTGGGTGCTGCGCCGAGGGGCCGTCGCGCCACCTCGAGCTCGCTCCCGTGCGCTCTCCGCCTGCGGGGCCGACGTCCTCGGGCTCCGGACCAGCCGCCGCAGCCGGGGCGCTAGCACTCTGTCCCCCACCCCTCAGCCCAGCGCCGCTGCTTCCGCCGCCGTAACGAGCCTCTCCCCTATTGGCTGGGTCAAGCCCCGCCCCCCTCTGGGGAAGCCAGTCACCGCTCGGCGTGAGCGGGAGATCGGACGGGCCCGCCCACTGGGCCCGCGGGGGCCTCTGGGAAATGTAGTCTCTGGGGCCCGGAGGGCGGGCCTGGGCGGGATCTGCGGGCGACCCGGCCGGTGCAACACACCCCTTTGCTGCTTGGAGCGGGTTCTCTGCCTTTTTCCTTTGCCTCGTAAAGAGGTAGCGGATCCCACCCTTTTCCTCCACTGACGGCGCTAGACTTCATTTTCCCACGGGAGGTGCGGCACGGGCAGAGGGTGATGGAGGCGACTGCAGCGGGGCGAAGAGGCCGCAGCAGGACCGAGGGTGGTCCTGCCTGTGCTCACTTCCCCGCGCCGCGTTGTGGGACTTGATGTCACCACCCAAGGCGACGGCTGGCGAAGCCTGCGCATCGCTGGAGGATCGGGCGCGCTGAACCGGAGCGGCTGTGCGGTGTGTGCAACCGGCGCGCCGCCCCGAGAGCCGTGCGCGGCTCCGCGAGGCAGCCCCAGGCCCTGCACCGGGGGTAAAGCCCGCTGGCTCCGAGCGGCTCCGGTGCACGACTCGGGCGCTGTGCACTGGCTCCGTCGGTCTAGGCTGCAAAGAAGCGAAGGGGATGGTGCTGCTTTGTTGTTGTTTCCTTTGGGGTAGACGATTGGAGTTTGCACACTTGTGCAAGTCTTTTTTTTTTTTTTTAAGATTTTATTTATTTATTCACGAGAGACACACAGGCAGAGGGAGAAGCAGGCTGCATGCAGGGATCCCCTTGTGGGACTCGATCCCGGGTCTCCAGGGTCACGCCCTGGGCCAAAGGCAGGCGCTAAACCGCTGGGCCACCCAGGGATGCCCACCCTTGTGGAAGTCCTAGCCAAAAATCTTGAAGCAAAATTCGGATCTGTTAATAGACATTACCTGCCCCTTCTCCTTTCCCAGTCGGTAATTTAGGCCTGGAGTTTTGTGGCTAGTTAGAAATAAGTAGGGGTGGAGCTCCTCCTTCCTATCCTGCACAGCTGGGTAAGATAACTGCTTGCTAGGAAGACAGCAGCTCATAGCAACAAGGATGACTCTCAAGTACCCTCTCCTTCCTCAAGCTACTTTCCTTCCCTCTTCAAATTTCTTCTAAATGTAACTGATGTGATACACTTGAGCCTCCTCTCTTGCTAGGCAGTCTATGACTCTTGCTGGATTCTGCTCCTGCCGCCCTTCTCAAACTGCTTCCCAAAAGTTGCCGGTGATCTGTTTTATGGAGTGGTCCTTGCTTAGCTCTTACCATGTCTTACCGACAGTAATTCCATTTAACGTTTATCCCGTGGCCTCTATAACCACACTCCCTCCTGGTTCTACTCCTATCCGTATCAAGCTCCATTATACTTCTTTTTTTCTCACAAATACAGCACTCGCCAAGGGCCCAACTGTCTTATAATGCTCTACTATCTTCCTAACTAGTTTAATGCATTCTTGAAAATGACTCAAAATCTTATCCACACAGTGACTTCTCTCTGAGTTGTACACCTACAGTTCCACAAATATGTCTCCCAACCCTCTGAAAGGTAACGGATTGAACACCCTTTTTGATTTGCCTTATCTATGCCCTCCTTCTGATTTCTGGGTTTGATGAATGACATCACCATCCTCTCTGCCTTTGGTTTTATTGTTGTTATTTTTCACTTTTCTATCACCCAATGTCACCATATGTACCTCTGTACTGCCTTTCCGGTGGCTTCCATAATCTTGGCTCAAGCTTTCACTATTTCTTGTCTGGATTATAGTAGTGCTGTAATCGAGTGCCCCCACCTGAATCTCTTTCTACTCCCAATATGACCTCCACAGACTTCTCTTCCTAAAACATTAATCTGAGTCCATTCTTCCCTTCCATGATGTTCCAATGACTTCAGAATAAATCTTTAAATCCAGTATTGAAGGTCTTGATAATTTAGTCCCTCCAACTCAAACATAGGATACTCTCTCAACAGTAGTTTCCACCAATTCTCCACATAGTTTGACTTCCAGGGTTTTGCTCAAGGCTGATGTACCTTCTATAAGGCCTCAACCTTCAGCAATCACCTGGTAGAGTTCCACCAATTCTACACTACCTACCTGGAAAGAAAATTATTTATCTTCTCCTACAAGCCTTCCTTGAACTCCTCCCCCGCCCCCCCCCCCCCGCAGGATACTTTCTGAAACTTCTTCAGTACCTCTAATATAGCACTAATCTGTCTACTCTATATTCCTCCTGGAGTAGGCAGAGAGAGAAATTAATCATGTTGGTATCTCCAGTCAACAGGAAGGATTCAATAAATGTTTGCTGAGTATAGTCGCAAACACATCATAGTACATGGATGAAATCTGAGTTTTCCCCAGTTACTAGGGACAGCCTCTGCTGCTTTATTCATGCATGTCTCTGGTCCTTCATATCATGGACACTTGAAGGAAAATCCATGGTTATGTTGCTGGGTTTTAGAATCCCCACCACCGAGTCTGGTGTGCTGAAGGCACACCAAGACAATCCTTGTACCCCAGCTGGGCTGAGTCCTCCATACATCCCAAATATTCAAGCCTCCTGTCAGTTTCAGGTGCTTTTCTTGGGTCTAGATAATGATATTGCTCACATAAGGTAGTGTGGATGGATTGAGCAAAGACACCAACAAACACCACACACTGGGCGGTTATCTAAAGGAAGGCAAATAACTACTGCCCTCTACCAACAAAGAGGACAGGGTCTCAATGCAAGTGTCCTTTGGTAGTGAAGTGTCAGTGGGTGGCCTATAAGTGTTGGTGGAGCTGTAGTAGGCTTTTGGCACTGGGCTCCTATGGTTCTCAGTCTGTAAGAACCTGGGTGGTCTAATGATACTCCTTGTGGTTCCTCTCAGTCCAGATGCTCCCCTTGGCCCAACTCTTAAGCCAGAGAAATCTAGTCCCATCCAGTTCACTCATCTGTAAAGTGAGAATGCCATTACTTATCTCCAACTTATTGTATAGATTAAATGAGCTATAGATATAAAGGATGTGATGTTTTTGAACTTTGTCATATCCACTGTTTTTATAACCTTCATCTGTTTATAACCTTCATCTGTCTCAGGCAAGACTCACCATGTATTACCTCCTGGCACCACATTCTGTACCACTGTCCTTACCCCAAATGTACATGTGCTAGGTATGGTGGATAGATCGTAAGATGACTCCTTATGATCCTCTTTCTGGTGTTTATTCCCTTGTGTAATTCCTTTCCCATGAATGTGAGAAGGACCTGCGATTTGTTCTAATAGAAGATGGCAAAGGGGATGAGATGTCACTTCCTTGACCATGTTATGTTCTATGAGACTGTTTTGCTGTCAGACTTGCTCTAGAGACTTCTATTTGGCCTGATAAAGCAGCCATGTGACATGGCAAGGAACCATAGGTGGCCTGGTAGGAACTGCAAGCAACCTCTAGGATTGGAGGGTGGCTTCCAGAAAACATCTGCAAGAGTTTAGACCTTCAGTCCTACACGCCAAGGAAATGAGTTCTGCCAACAACTGGGTGAGCTTGGAAGCTGATTCTTCCTTAGTCAAGCTTCCAGATGAGAACCTAGTCCAGTTGATACCTTAATTGTCACACCTGGACTCTTGACCCACAGAAACTATGAGATAATAAATGTGTGTTGTGGGAGTCGGGTGGAGGATGGGGTAACTGGGTGATGGGCACTAAGGAGGGCACTTGATAGGATGAACACTGGGTATTATACTATATGTTGGAAAATTTAATTTAAAAATATTTTAAAAAATAAATCTGTGTTGTGTTAAGCTGCTAAGTTTGTGGTGGTTTGTTATGCAGCAATAGCTACCTAATACACCCAGGGTAGGTGGCATCTGACGCTAGGGCATCTCTTCTATAGGCTGTCTTGAAGGAATATTCTGTCCAAACGAGAAAGAATATAACTATCCAAACTTCTCAATTCTCTCCAGAATTTGAAAGTATATAATTTGAAAGTAGAATTTGAAATCTAGAGAAGAAGAGAAGGAGCAGAAGCTGAAAAGCCTGAGCTTCATGAAAGCCATGAGGAAAGTGAGCCAGAAATAGGCTGAGGCCATAGACAGAAAAGAGCAGCATGGAGTTCCTAAGGACAACTGGTCGTCAGGGGAAACCCATAAAAGCAGCAACACATGGGGGCCAATTCACCAGGCAGTGGAGGGGAGATGGATAAACACCTCTTAGAAAGTCAGAGCAACCAGCTGACTAAATCTCTTTACCTGACCAGGAGCCCTGTGGGTCTTCATCTACAGCCCACTCTTCATGAGCCAGAGTGAACCCACCTTCTTTATAGCCATTCACAACTTGTTGATAAATTCACATTAATTTGAGTGAGTCTCACTATAGCTGCCCAAACATGTCAAGGTGAAGTATGAAGTCTGAAAGTAGACAGTGAAGAGTTGATGTGGTGGGTGCATTATCTATAAAGATCTAGATTACTGTCTCCTGCTCTGCCAAATTTCATCTGCTGCCTCATGATCCGGGGTGGCAGCACTGGCTCCAGCCATCTACTACTCTATTTCCATGCAACCGGTTTAATGTTAAGTGGACTGCAATTCAGTTGTGACACTAACCATGCAGTTAGTGCGGGCCTCACAGGTGGAGGGCAGAGTCCTCCACAGGCTGCCTTTACTTCCGAAGCCAGCCACAAGTCTCAGGGAGTTCCCAGGCCACCTGCACTTTTAACTTAACTGGCTAAAAATTCAGGGTTTCCGACGAATTTGTTTAATAATTCACTAGAATGATTCACAAAACTCAGGAAAGCATTATAGTTACAGTTTCATTATAAAGGATACACATAGGGCGAGGTCTGAAAGGAAGGAAACACCTTCCATACGCTCTCTTTATAGAATTGGGGTGCATCACCCTCCCAGCACATCAGTGTGTTCACAAAACAGGACGCTCCTCTGAACTTCAATATCCAGAAACTCTATCAATGTTTCATTATGTAAGCATGATCACTTAAATCATTGGCCACATGATTGAATTCAACTCCAGCCCCTGTTTCATCCTCAAAGGTGAAAGTCCCTGCCCTCTGCCCCAATCCTAAAGCTGCAGGGGTCACCTTATTAACATAACAAAAACACCCTCATCATCCAGGAAATCCCAGATGTTTTTGAACCTTGATGCTAGGAACCCAGCACAAAGACCACACAAATGATTTAATACACTGCACCATTACATCTGTATTTTAGCCAGGACTAAGGAGCAAAGGAGCCCCCCATCCCTTCCTCTTAAAGATACTTACTGGAAGCTGCACAGGACTATTCTGCTGATATCTAGTGGCTGGAACACAGACACTGTGTTGCAAGGGACCCTGGGGACTGCAGGTGTTTTCTTTGACAGCAATGTGTCTAGCTAAAAATTGAAGATACTATTTTTAGGAAAGGAGGGAAGATTGGTCATTCAGTAGGCAATGGGTGGTATTTGCACGGAACCCATGCAAAGGAGGGAGAGAAACACGAAAGGCAGAAAGTTTTTTCATTTCAGCCTCTGTGGGAAGTTGAGATGTCAAGGAACCCACTAACATCGCTGTGAACAGTTTCCATAGTAACAAATGCCAGTGTCCTGGCCCCCTCCCTTGAGATCTGGTGATGGCTTCCAGAAGCAGAACTGTGAGTATGACCACATTAGAGGCTAGGTTACTGCCTATGGTGTCAAGAAGGACAAGAGAAATCACCCCAGCATCCAGAGGCGAAGACAATAGCACACATCCCAATGGAACAGACAGGATGAATGGGCCACTTATTCCACCAATAGACTGAGTGACAGGCATTCTGCAGAGGCTAGTTACGCAGAGCCAAGGAAACAGATCCATCACCACCCTAGGAAGGCATTATATAAAGACAATAAAACTTCCCTGCAGAGGGGTAGACAGAGTTACAGAACTAATAGCACTGACTGTTGTGACGATATCTTTCCTCCCAGGCTTGTGTGGCCATAGAAATCCCAGTGAAGAACCATTGTTCAAACACTTTTTGTAGAAGAATGTGACTGAACACTGCAATGAGCAACTGGTGTTTTGGCTAATCCATAGTGCTTCCTTTTTAGGGAAGTCTCATTCCCACAGCCCCACGTGATGTGATGACCATCACGTGGCCCTGTCCCCTGACCTCTTGGATGGGTGTAGGTCCTGCTGGAAGAGTGAGTCCTCTCCCACAACCTGGAAACTGGTGTGAAGACATGCAGAGATTGAATGAGAATGGAGCCCAGTCACCTCATGGCAGCCCTTTGAGGTTCCTGGTACACAGGATGCCAGAGAGGCCTGGGCTCCCACTCTTCCTGGAGTCTGCTCCTTATACTCTTCTTTGGGCTCTATGTGCTTTCCAGTATGTGTCTGAATTAGTTTTCTATTCTGTTATAGCAAATTACCACAAACTGAAAGAACCCACATTTATTGTCTTAGTGTTCCACAGGCCATCTGTCCAATGAGAATCTCACCTGGGGTCAGGCAGGCTGCTCTCTCTTCTGGAGGCTCTAGGGAGAATCCGTTTCCTCACTTTTTTGGGTTGGTGGCAGAATTCAGTTCCCTGTGGCTGTGGATCCAAGGCCTTGTTTTCCTACTGCTGTCAGCTAAGGGCTCACATTTCTTGGACGTGGGCCCCTTCCTCCATCTCTAAAGCCAGCGACGTAAGTTGGGTCCGTCTCATTTTTCAAATCTCCTCTCCTTCCATCTCATCTCTCTGAGCAAGCCAGGAGATATTCTCTGCCTTTAAAGACTCATGATTAAACCAGGCCTGCCAAGATAATGCAGGATAATCTCCCTATCTCAGGGTTTATATCCTTAATTATGTCTGCAAATTCTCTCTTGCCACGTAAGGCTCTATGGATTAGATATATGGTGGGCATCTTGGGTAGGCCATTATTCTTTGTACCACACTACATGTTTGACTAATTCCTGGGGGTTGGGGATCTGATTTCTATCCTGACTCTGCTTCTAGCCAACTGTCTGACCCTGGACCAGACACTTCCTGTCTTTATGCTAGCAGATCACACCAGGAGTTCATGTCTTGGTAAGCCGTGTTGACAGACTTGCGATACAAGTGACACAGGGCAAATGTAACAGGTTAGTTCCCTGGAGGAATCGGGGTAGATTAAGTATGATGGTGGAAGCAGAGCTGCTCCTAAGGAGAGAGCCATGGGGCCAACTGGAGAGGCCAGACAGGAGCAGAAGCATTGGAGCTAAGGCAGGTTCATGAAGAAAGGATGAGGCAAGGCTATCATGCCAAGGGCCAATACAATGTGAGTGGGAAGTCAGGCAGCAACAGGGCACAGCCAGGCCAACAGGCAGCAGAGCCAGATCTCATATCTACTCCCTGGCCCTAAGACCTCTGCAGACTCCATGGGCCTTTTGCTCAGTCTGGCCCCTTCTGACTCTTGGTGGCCTTGTAGCATCAGGCCCTTTGAACAGTTGGGATGCGATCTCATTCCTGGACACATTCCTTACCTCCCTTTTCTCCTCCCACACAAAAGCCACAGGCCATATAAAAATCCAGCAGGCCCTCTCCTCAGGAGCCGAGACTTGCTCCAGGCCTTCCTTCTGCCCCTTCTACAAAGCCTTGTTTGGTAATTCCCTTGGAGTTCCCCACTGCCTAGCTACTTCTATTGACCATACTTTTGGTCAGCTAAGTCATTAGTTGGAATACAGCCCCTTCAGGAAGAAGACAAGCCACAAATGGACTTGGGGACCTTGTAGCCTCTCTTGGATCTGGACTAGGGAAAAGCTCAGGTGGCTTGCCGACCTGTCTGGGCCCTTTACTTCCTTCCTGATCCACACATCTTGAAATCACCTGACTTTCTCTGGTGCTAGGTTGAGCCATGCAGTTCAAAGACCTCTGTTCTTGAGCCTCTTTTTCAGGAAGTTGGCCTTGAGAAAAACTATCTGCTTTGGGAACAAGAACTCACTATGAAGGTCAACTTTAGGGGCTTGACTCTCTGAGATCAGCATCCTTGTAAAGAGTCCTCAGATGGTTCTAGAGCTGGCAGTCCTGCTTTTCAGTATTTGAGTATATCTTACTATTTGCTTTTTAAAATCATGACATTTATAAAAATTCTAATTCCAGCATAGTTAACGTGTAGTGCTATATTTGTTTCAGGTATACAATATAGTGATTCAAAAATTCCACATTTAACTCAATGCTTATCAAGATAATGTACACTTAATCTCTTTCAGTTATTTTACCCATCTCCCAATCACCTCCCTTCTGAAAACCATCAGTTTGTTCTCTATAGGTAAGAGTCTGTGTTTGGTTTGTCCCTCTCTTTTTTTCCTTTGTTCATTTGTTTTGTTTCCTAAATTCCACATATGACTGAAATAATGTAATATTTGTCTTTCTCTTGACTGGATTATTTAACTTAGCATAATGCACTCTAGCTTCATCCATGTCCTCTTTATGGCTGAGTAATGTTCCATTATATACATAAACCACATTTTCTTTACCCATTCGTTTATCAAAGGACACCTAGGTTGCTCCCATAATTTGACTGTCATAAACAATGCTGCAATAAACGTAGGGGTGCAGGTATCTCTTTGAATTAGTGTTCTCATATTCTTTGGATAAATACCCCAGTAGTGATTACTGGATCACAGGGTAGTTTTTTTTTTTTTTTTTTTTTTTTTGAGGAACTTCCATACTGTTTTCCACAGTTTGCATTCTCACCAACAGTGCGTGAGGATTCCTATTTCTCCACATCCTTGGCAACACTTGCTGTTTCTTCTGTTTTTGTTTTTATGGCCATTCTGAAGGTGTGAGGTGATATCTTATTGTGGTTTTGATTTGCATTTCCCTGATGATATGTGATAGTGAGCATCTTTTCATGTGTCTGTCAGCCATCTGGATGTCTTTGGAGAAATGTGTCTTCATGTCTTCTGCCCATTTTTAATTGGATTATTTGTTTTTTGGGTGTTGAGTTGTATGTTTTTAATACTCTATTGGATATGTCATTTGCAACTATTTTCTCCCACTTTGTAGATTGTCTTTTAGTTTTGTTGGTTGTTTCCTTCACTATGCAGAAGATGTTTATTTTGTTGTAGTCCTAATAGTTTTTCTTTTGTTTCCTTGCTTCAGGAGACATATCTAGAAAGAAGTTGCTATAGCTGATGTCAAAGAGGTTACTGCCTGTGTTCTCCTCTAGGATTTTTATGTTTTCAGGTCTCACATTTAGGTCTTTAATCCATTTTAGTTTACTTTTATGTATAGTATAAGAAAGTGGTCCAGTTTCATTCTTTTACATGTAGCTGTCCTGTTTTCCTAACACCATTTATTGAAGAGACTGCCTTTTTCTCATTGCATATTCTTGCCCCCTTTGTTGAAGATTAATTGACCACATAATTATGGGTTTATTTGTGGGCTTTCTAATCTCTTCTATTGATCTATGTGTTTATTTTTATGTCAGTGCTATATTGTTTTGAGTGTTATTGCTTTGTCTGTACATCTGGAATTTTATCATGACCCTTTTATCTATGCCAATAAGAGTATTTTGGATGTAATGCAACTAATTTAGGCATTGGTCAGCTGTTCTGTATGCCTTTCTTGATTCAGTCTCTAATTTCTTCACTGTTCCCCCATCATCCTTCATGCTCTTTTCCCCTCAGCTCTGACAATGTCCCAGCTCCCTCCCATTTACTATGTCTCTACTCCCCCATGCCTCCCCCAAAAATGAGCAAGGACTAGGCAAAAAAGTATTCTGTGCAAGAGGAATATCAGAATACATCAAGAGCCAGAGTATGTCCCACCTTGGCAGGGGAGAAATGGAAACTACTTTAGCTTGGTCCTTGGCCAGATTGGAGTTGCTTCCCTGAGTTAGTGTGGCACTGAGGAGCCACACAGAGAGAGATAAAGAAGACTCCAGTACACATAGATCAATGGAACAGAATAGAGAACCCAGAAGTGGACCCTCAACTTTATGGTCAACTAATACTTGATAAAGGAGGAAAGACTATCCACTGGAAGAAAGACAGTCTCCTCAATAAATGGTGCTGGGAAAATTGGACATCCACATGCAGCAGAATGAAACTAGACCACTCCCTTGCACCATACACAGAGATAAACTCAAAATGAATGAAAGATCTAAATGTGAGACAAGATTCCATCAAAATCCTAGAGGAGAACACAGGCAACACCCTTTCTGAACTCGGCCACAGTAACTTCTTGCAAGATACATCCACGAAGGCAAAAGAAACAAAAGCAAAAATGAACTATTGGGACTTCATCAAGATAAGAAGCTTTTGCACAGCAAAGGATACAGTCAACAAAACTAAAAGACAACCTACAGGATGGGAGAAGATATTTGCAAATGACATATCAGATAAAGGGCTAGTTTCCAAGATCTATAAAGAACTTATTAAACTCAACACCAAAGAAACAAACAATCCAATCATGAAATGGGCAAAAGACATGAAGAGAAATCTCACAGAGGAAGACATGGACATGGCCAACAAGCACATGAGAAAATGCTCTGCATCACTTGCCATCAGGGAAATACAAATCAAAGCCACAATGAGATCCCACCTCACACCAGTGAGAATGGGGAACATTAACCAGGCAGGAAACCACAAATGTTGGAGAGGATGTGGAGAAAGGGGACCCTCTTACACTGTTGGTGGGAATGTGAACTGGTGCAGCCACTCTGGAAAACTGTGTGGAGGTTCCTCAAAGAGTTAAAAATAGACCTGCCCTACAGCCCAGCAATTGCACTGCTGGGGATTTACCCCAAAGATTCAGATGCAATGAAACTCCGGGACACCTGCACCCCAATGTTTCTAGCAGCAATGTCCACAATAGCCAAACTGTGGAAGGAGCCTCGGTGTCCACCGAAAGATGATGGATAAAGAAGCTGTGGTCTATGTATACAATGGAATATTCCTCAGCCATTAGAAACGACAAATACCCACCATTTGCTTCAACGTGGATGGAACTGGAGGGTATTATGCTGAGTGAAGTAAGTCAATCGGAGAAGGACAAACATTATATGGTCTCATTCATTTGGGGAATATAAATAATAGTGAAAAGGAATATAAGGGAAGGGAGAAGAAATGTTGGGAAATATCAGGAAGGGAGACAGAACATGAAGACTCCTAACTCTGGGAAACGAACTAGGGGTGGGGGAAGGGGAGGAGGGCGGGGGGTGGGAGTGACTGGGTGACGGGCACTGGGGGTTATTCCATATGTTGGTAAATTGAACACCAATAAGAAATAAATTTAACAAACAAACAAAAAAAGACTCCAGTACAGGGACACCTGAGTGGCTCAGTGGTTGAACAGCTGCCATTGGCTCAGGTTGTGATCCTGGGATCCTGGGATCAAGTCTCACATCAGGCTCCCCTTGGCAACCCTGCTTCTCTCTCTGCCTATGTCTCTGCCTCTCTCTCTGTGTCTCTTATGAATAAATAAATAAAAAATATATATTTTTAAAGTAGATCCCAGTACATCAGAAGTTATAGCTCCCAGGGATCTCCTGGATGGAGAGATTGAAGGCAAAGTAAATAGAAAAGTCTGGAGGGGTCAGGGAGACATTTTTAAATATTTACAAATGTTTGTATTTGAAATTTTTCCTTATTTTATGAATTTTGTGCACTTAAAGTAAAATGCCAGTACTAACACTTGTATTCCTGTATGAACCCAAATAAAACTGACAATACTGGACTTGTCCTCTTGTTCCACTATGGTAACCACTTCACCACTGCAGTCTTGAGTAGCTGAAATGGCCTTGGAGAGTCAGCACAAATGGGTGTAGGGATCTACCTCTTTCACATATCTATGGATATTGAAGCAAAGTCAAATGGTCGCATATCTTGGAAAGTTAGAGAACAACAACTGAGCTAGTGAATATAGCAAGGTTATAGAGTATATGGGATCCATATATAACAATCAATTTATATCTATATAATAGCAATGAACTTCAAGAAATGAAATGTAAAAATAGTACTATTTATAATAACAAAAATAAAATACTTAGGGATAAATTTAACAAAATGTGTATATATAAAACACTGTATATTGAAAATCTCAAAAGATTGCTGAGAAAAAATGAAAAAACGAAATAAGTGATGATGTATATACCATGAGTTTGGATTAGTGGACTAAGTGTTAAAGTGACAATTTTCTCCACATTGATCTATGAATTCAACATAATTCCAATCAAAATCCTAGCAAACTTTTTGCAGACATTGAAAAGCTGGTTCCAAATGTATAAGGAGAGGGAAACCTGGATGGCACAGTTGGTTAAGTGTCAGACTCTTGATTTCGGTTCAGGTCATGACCTCAAGGTCATGAGATTAAGCCCCCTGCTAAGCCCTGCACTGAGCCCCCTCTTGAGCTCCATGCTGAGCATAGAGTCTGCTTAAGATTCTCTCCCTCTCCCTCTGCCCCTCCCTCCTTGCCCTCTCTCACTCTAAAAAAACAAAATAAAGCAAAAAAACTCACATTGAACTTATAAACCCTTTAAATATGTCCAAAAAAAGAAAAAAAAACTATTATCTCAATTTCTTAGTTGTTACATAAATATTCATGGAAATGCCTTAGTGTTGTATTTAATGGCCTATTATGTGCCAAAAGAAGAGGACATCTAAGAAATACTCACCTATC
Source organism: Vulpes lagopus (assembly GCF_018345385.1). Taxonomy (NCBI): domain Eukaryota; kingdom Metazoa; phylum Chordata; class Mammalia; order Carnivora; family Canidae; genus Vulpes; species Vulpes lagopus. The sequence continues at coordinate 2,371,820 of NC_054847.1, read as the reverse complement.
ATGTGTGAATATAGAACATGGGCTTCTTTTATGTCATTTTAAAATTTTGCAGTGTAGTTGACATATAATACACTAGTTCAGGGGTACAACATACTGATTTTGTAATTATGTATATTACCAAATGCTCACCACAATACAGTTATCATCTTTCATCATGAAAGTTATTACAATATTATTGTTTATATTCCCTACACAGTACTTTATATCTTTGAGACTTATTTATTTTATAACTAGAAGTTTGTACCCTTTACCTATTTCACCTACACTTCCTGTCCCCCAATTTGACCACCATCAACTTGTTTTCCACATTTATGAGTCTCTTTCTGTTTTCTTGTTGTTGTTTATTTTGTTTTGTTTTGTTTTGTTTTTTGGTTTCCACATATAAGTGAAATCATCTAGCATTTATCTTTCAGAGTCTGATTTGTTTCACTTAGCAGAATACCTTCTATATCCATCCATATTGTCACAAAGGACAAGATGTCTTTCTTTCTTATGGCTGAGTCCATTCACCTGTTAATGGATAGACACAGATTGCTTGCATATCTTGGCTATTATAAGTAACGCTGCAACAAACATAGGGGTGCAAACACCTTTTTGAGTTAGTGTTTTCATTTTTTACTGATAAATACCCAGTAGTGGAATTACTGGATCCTATGGTAGTCTATTTTTAACTTTTTGAGGAATCTCCATACTGTTTTTCATAGTAGCTGAATCAATTTACATTTCTACCAACAGTGCATGAGGGGAAGTTCCCTTTGCTCCATATCCTCACCAAAACTTGTTGTTGCTTATGTTGCTGATTTTAGCCATTCTGACAGGTGTGTGGTGGATATCTCATTGTGGTTTTGATTTGTTTCCCTGATGACCTTTTTACATGTCTGTTGGCCATCTGGATGTCTTCTTTGGAAAAATGTCTATTCAGGTCCTTGGCCCATTTATTAATCACATTGGTTTTTTGGTGTTGAGTTGTATGAGTTCTCTACACATTTTGAACATTAATCCCTTATTAAATGGATCATTTGCAAATATCTTCTTCCATTCTGTAGGTTGTCTTTTTGTTTTGTGAATGGCACTATGCAAATTATTTTTAGTTTGATGTGGTCCCAATTGTTAATTTTTTCTTTGAGGAAAAATCCAACAAAAAAATGCTGCTAAGACCAATATATAAGAGTTATTGCCTGTGTTTTCTTTTAAAAGTTTTAGGAGAATTTACATTTAGAGGTTATTAATCTTTTTTGAATTTGCTTTTGTATACAATGTGAGAAAGCAGTCCAGTTTCATTCTTTTGCATGTATCTGTTTTCCCAACACCATTTGTTGAAGGGACTGTCTATTCCCCATTGTATATTCTTGCCTCTTTGGTTGAAGATTAATTGACCACGTAAATGTGGGATTATTTCTGTGCTCTCTATTCTGTTCTATTGATATATGTGCCTATTTTTGTGCCTCTCCCATACTATTTTGATTACCATAGCTTTGTAGTATAGTTTGAAATCTGGAATTGTGATACTTCCAGCATATTTCTTAAGATTGCTTTGGCTGTTCAGAGTCTTTTGCAATTCCATATACACTTCAGGATTATGTGTTCTAGATATGTGACCACATCTTTTTTGAAAATTTTATTAATTTGGGAGAGAGAGAACATGGGAGGGCGGGTGAGAGGGGAAGAGGAAGAGGGAGAAACAGACTCCCAGCTGAGCAGGGAGCCCAATACAGGGCTTGATCCCAAGACCCTGAGATCATGGCCTGAGCCAAAGATGGATACTTAATCGGCTGAGCCACCCAGACACCCCTATACCACATCTTCTTTATCTGTTCATCAACTGATGGATACTTGGGCTATTTCCATACTTTGACTATTGTAGATAATGCTGCTATAAACATCAAGGTACATGTATCCTTTTGAATTAGTATTTTTGTATTCTTTTTTTTAAATTTTTTTTAATTTTTATTTATTTATGATAGTCACAGAGAGATAGAGAGAGAGGCAGAGACACAGGCAGAGGGAGAAGCAGGCTCCATGCACCGGGAGCCCGACGTGGGATTCGATCCCGGGTCTCCAGGATCGCGCCCTGGGCCAAAGGCAGGCGCCAAACCGCTGCGCCACCCAGGGATCCCAGTATTTTTGTATTCTTAAAATAAAATCTAGTAGTAAAAATCTAGTAGTGTGGTTGCTTGATAGCAGGGTAGTTCTATTTTTAACTTGTTGAGGACACTCCCTATTATTTTCCATAGTAACTGCACCTGTTTGCACTTTGCATTCCACCAACAGTGCAAGAGTGCTCCCTTTTCTCCACCTCCTCACCAACACTTGTTGTATCTTGTGTTGTTCATTTTGTTTTATTTTTTTTTTTTACTTTTTAAAGATTTTATTCATTTATTCATGAGAGACACACAGAGAGAAGCAGAGACATAGGCAGAGGGAGCATCAGGCTCCCTGCAGGGAGCCCAATGCCGGACTTGATCCCAGGACCCTGGGATCATGACCTGAGCTGAAGGCAGACGCTCACCTACTGAGCCACCCAGGCATCCGTGTCGTTCATTTTAGACATTAAGACAGATGTAAGGTGGTATCTCATCATGGTTTTGATTTCTATTTCCTGGATGATAAGTGATGCCAAGCGTATTTTCATGTGTCTGTTGGCCATCTGTATGTCTTCTTTGGAAAAATGCCTATTCATGTCTTCTGCCCACTTTTCAATTAGACTATTCATTTTTTGAGAGTTGAGTTATTTTGTTTTTCTTTAAGTAAACTCTGCATCTAATGGGGGGCTTGAACTTATGACCCCACGATCAAGAGTTGCATGCTCTACAGACTGAGCCAGCCAGGTGCATCTAAGTGTTGAATTTTAGAAGTTCTTTATATGTTTTGGATACTAACCGTTTATCAGATAAGTCATTTGCAAATATCTTCTCCCATTCTGTAGGTTGCCTTTTAGTTTTGTCAAGTGTTTCTTCACTGTGCAGAAGATTTTTATTTTGATGTACTCCCAATAGTTTTTATTTTTGCTTTTGTTTCCCTTCCCTTAGGAGACATATCTAAAAAGAAGTTGCTGTGGCCAACATCAAAGAAGTTACCAACTGTGTTCTTTTCTAGGATTTTTATGGTTTTAGGTCTCACATTAGGTCGTTGACCCATCCTTTTTAAAAAAAGATTTTATTTATTTATTTACTTGAGAGAGGGAGAGAGGAGGAACAGAGGGAGAGCTCAGAGCTGAGCTCAGAGTTCTATGCAGGGCTTGATCTCATGGGGCTGAGATCACAACCTGAACCAAAATCAAGAATTGGTTGCTTAACTGACTGAGCCACCCAGGTGCCCCAGGTCTTTGATTCATTTTGAGTTTACTTTTGTGTATGATGTAAGGAAGTGGTCCATTTTCATTCTTTTGCATGTTGCTGTCCACTTTTCCCAATGCAATTTGTTGAAGAGACAGTCTTTCTCCCATTAGATATTCTTTCCTGTTTGCCAAAAATTAATTGACCATATATTATATGACCACATATTCATGTCTCTTGTTTCTATTCTGTTCTATTGATCTGTGTGTCTATATTTGTGGTAGTACCATACTGTTTAGATTACTGCAGCTTTTAATATAACTGGAAGTCTGGAACTGTTAATACCTCTGGCTTTGCTTTGCTTTTTCAAGATTGCTGTGGCAATGTAGGGTCTTCTGTGGTTCCACGCAATTTTAGGAATTTTCGTTTTAGCTTTGTGAAAACTACTGTTGGTATTTGATAGGGATTGCTTTAAATGTATAATTGCTTTGGGGAGTATACACATATTAGCAATATTTGTTCTTCCAGTCCATGAGCATGGAATGTCTTTCCATTTCTTTGTGTCATTTTCAATTTCTTTCATCAGTGTTTCATAGTTTTGGAATATAGCTCTTTCACATCCTTGGTTAGGTTTATGCCTAGGTATCTTATTGTTTTTGGTGCAATTGTAAATGGGATTGATTCTTTAATTTCTCTTTCTGTTTAATTTGTTATTGGTGTATAAAAAGAAATGCAACAGATTTCCGTACACTGATTTTGTATCCTGTGACTTCACTGAATTCAGTGATCAATTCTAACAGCTGTTTGGTGAGTTTTTCAGAGTTTTAAAAAATATATATTATGTCACCTGCAAATAGTGAAAGTTTTACTTCTTCCTTCTTGATTTGGAGGCCTTTGATTTCTTTTTGCTGTCTGCTTTGCTCTGACCTCCAGTACTACGTTCAATAAGTGGTAAGAGGGCAGCCCGGGTGGCTCAGCGGTTTAGCGCCACCTTCATCCCAGGGCGTGATCCTGGAGGCCTGGGATCGAGTCCCATGTCGGGCTCCCTGCATGGAGCCTGCTTCTCCCTCTGCCTGTGTCTCTGCCTCTCTCTCTTCTCTGTGTGTCTCTCATGAATAAATAAATAAAATCTTAAAAAAAAAATAAGTGGTAAGAGTGGACATCCCCATTTTGTTCCTGACTACAGAGGAAAACCTCTTGGTTTTTCCTTATTTAGGTTCATGTCAGCTGTGGGTTTTTCATGTATGGACTTTTATTATGCTGAGATATGTTCCCTCTAAATCTACTATTTGAGAGTTTTTTTTTTTTATCGTGAATGAATGTTGTACTTTGTCAAATGCTTTTTCTGCATCTATTGAAATGATGATATGGTTCTTATTCTTTTATTGCCATGAGGTAGAGCATTAGTTGATTTGCAAATATTGAACCACCCTTGCAACCTAGGAATAAATTCCACTTGATCATGGAGAATGACTTTTTTTTAGTGTATTGTTGGATTCAGTTTGCTAGTATTTTGTTGAGGATTTTTGCATCTATGTTCATCAGAGATATTGGCTTACAGTTTTCTTTTTTTTGTAGTGTCATTGTCTTATTTTGGTATCAGAGTAATGCTGGCCTCCTAGAATGAATTTGGAAGTTTGCCTTCCTTTTCTACTTTTTGGAATACTTTGACAAGGATAGGCATTAACTTTTCTTTAAATGTTTAGTAAAATTCAGCCATGAAGGCATCTGGTCCTGAGCTTTTGTTTGTTGGAGTTTTTGTATTACTCATTCAATTTTGTCAGTAGTAATCTGTCTGTTCAGTTTTTCTATTTCTTCCTGATTCAGCTTTGGAAATTTATGTGTTTCTAGGAATTTATCCATTTCTACTAGGTTGTCCAATTTGTTGGCATAGAATTTTTCCTAGTAGCATCTAATAAAACTTTGTATTTCTGTGGTATTAGTTGTAACTTCTCCTCTTCTATTACTGATTTTATTCATTTTGGTTCTCTTTCTCTCTGATGAATTTTGTATTTTCAAAGAACCATCTCTTTATTTTATTTTATTTATTTATTTTAAAAAACATTTTATTTATTTATTCATGAGAGACACAGAGAGGGAGGCAGGCATAGGCAGAGAGAGAAGCAGGCTCCATTCAGGGATCCCAATGTGGGACTCGATCCTGGGACTCCAGGACCATGCCCTGGGTTGAAGGCAGATGCTCAACCGCTGAGCCAACCAGGGATCCCCCATCTCTTAATTTTAGTGATGTTCTCTCTCTCTTTCTCTCTCTCTTTTTAGTCTCTGTTTAATTTACTTCCACTCTGATTTTCAGTATTTTCTTCCTTCTGTTACTTTTGGCTTTGTTCTTCTTTTTGTAGTTCCTTTAGGTGTGAGTTTAGATTTTTGCTTGAGACTTTTCTTATTTCTTGAGGTAGGCTTATGTCAGTATAAATTTTCTTCTTAGAACTGCTGATGCTGTAACTTAAGATTTTGAACCATGTGTTTCCATAATCATTTTTTAGGTATTATTTCCTCTTTGATTTCTTCATTGACCTCTTGGTTGTTTAGTAGCATGTTGTTTAGCCTCCATGTGTTTGTGATCCTTTTCAGGTTTTCTTCTTGTAATTGATTTCTAATTTGAATCTGTTGTGGTCGTAAAGATGCATGATATAATTTCAATCTTTTATTGAGACTTGTTTTGTGGACTAACATGTGACCTATCCTAGATAATGCTCTATGTGCGTCTGAAAATAATATGTATTCTGGTGTTTTTTGGATGGAATTTTCTGTATATATACCTGTTAAATCTATCCGGTCTATTCAAAGCCACTCTTTCTGGGGAACCAAGTGGCTCAGTTGGTTAAGCAGTTGCCTTCAGCTCAGGTCATGATCCCAAGGTCCTGGGATTGAGCCTGGAATCCAGGGCAAGATGGCAGAAGAGTAGGGTCCTCAATTTATCTGGTCCCACAAACTTACCTAGATAATTTTCAGAACATCCTGAACATCTATGAATTCAACCTGATATGTAATGAGAGAACAGCTGGAATGCTACAGAGAGAAAAAGGATTGCTTCTGACAAGGTAAGAAATCAGGCCTCGCATCAGGCTCCCTGCTCAGAGGGGAGTCTGCTTCTTCCTCTCCCTCTGCCCATCCTCACTGCTCGTGTTCTCTCCTTCCCTCTCTCTCTCTGTCTCTCAAAACTAAATAAGATCTTTTAAAACAATTGTCCACCTTTATTCCTTAAAAAAAAAAAAAAGCCACTTTTTCCTTATTGAATTTCTGTCTGGATGATATATCCATTGATATAAATAAGGTGTTAAAGTCTCTAATTATTATTGTATTACTGTCAAGTTTTCCCTTTATGTCTGTTAATACTTGCTTTATATATTTAAGTGCTATGTTGGATGCATAGATATTTACAATTATCATATCCTCTTATTGGATTGATTCCTCTATTATTATGTAATGCTATTCTTTGTCTATTGTTGGCCTTTATTTTAAAGTCTGTTTTGTCGAATATAAGTTTAGCTACCCCTAAGCTTTTTGTCATTTCCATTTGCATGGAATATTTTTTCTATCCCTTCTCTTTCAGTCTGTATGTGTCTTTATGTCGGGTCAGAAGTCACTGTCTTATAGACAATACTTAGATGGGTCTCTTTTTAATCCATTCACCCATGTTTTTTGATTGGATCTTTTAGACCATTTATATTTGAAGTAATTATTAGTAGGTATGTATTTATTGCCATTTTGTTAATTGTTTTCTGGTTGTTTTTATGGATTTCCTTTGTTCCTTTCTTTTTCTCTTGCTCTCTTCCTTTGTGAGTTGATGATTTTTTTTTTTTTTTTAGTGTTGTGCTTGGTTTTCTTTCTTTTTGTTTTTTTGTCTATCTGTTACAGATATTTGGTTTGTGGTTGTCATGAGGTCCATATATAACATCCTATGTACATAGTGGTCAATATTAAGTTGACGGTTAAGTTTGAATATGTCCTAAAAGCACTCCTCTCCACAAGAGTACAAGAATGAGAGTTTCCTTTTTCTAGTTGAAAAGCAATCTCAAAAGAAAGAAAGAAAGAAAGAAAGAAAGAAAGAAAGAAAAGCAATCTCATTTGGAAAATATTTTAAAGATGTGATTTGAGCAACAAAATTGGTGTATTTAATTAATTTTTTATTCTTAATAAACTAAATTTGAAACCAGAGGGGAAGCGTGATTTCAACATATTCAGGATATTTAAGGGTTCTAAAGACATTATTGTTAACAGCAAGTAAAAAAAAAAAAAGTGATTGCCTTAGCTACAATATGAAGAAAATGTTACAATGAAGATAGTTTGAACAAACACAACTGGAGATATTTTTCTATCTCATATTATGTGTCTCAAACTTTTGTTCATCATTTTATACAAAAATTGAAACATTAAAGAAATACAGTTAGATAAAATACCCATTTACTGATAATTTAGTTAAACTTTGAGCTTGGAGAATGAACTGGTTTCTTATTTACCTTGAAGGATGACTATAAAATGTTAAGATGAAAAAATTTCATTTGTCAAGGAAAAAAGAATGTATCATTTCATTTTTTATAGTCACTGTTCTATTAGTATGAACTACAATTTTCAATGCTGACCAAATAAAAATCAAAAGACAGACTTGACAGTCCATCAGCTGTTCACATTGCATTGCCCCGTGTATTTCAAGCCATATTAAGCCTACTGATTAGCATGCTTACTCATTACAATGTATTTTTCTTAATTTGGGGGAGGATTTACTTGTTACAATTAAATATTAGTAAATAAGATTTTGTGTAAGTGTATTTATGATTTTACTTTACTATATGTTATAGGCTGAATTGTGTCCTCCACAAATTCATATCTTGATGTCTAAACTCCCAGTCCTTCAGAATGGGCATTTCAAAACGCAATGTGGTTGACAAGAGGTCATTAAGGGTGGTTTCCTAATCCAGTCTGATTGGTGTCCTCACAAGAAGAGATTAGTTAGAACAGAGACACCAGGGTTTCAGGTGCACTGAGGAAAGTCATTTGGGGACACAGGCAGCCATCCTCAAACCAAGGGTAGAGCCTTCAGGAGAAACCAAATTTGCTGAGACTTTGATCTTGGGCTTTTAGCATCCAGAACTGTGAGACAATAACTTCCTGATATTTAAGCCATGCAATCAGTGATATTTTGTTTGGCAGCCTGAGCAAGCTATATACAATATATGCAATGGTAAGGGTATTGTTTTGTGAAATTTTAGTTTCAGTTGTGTGTATAGGTACTGAGTCTCAATGCAAGATGCATTTCTTATTATTGGTTACAGGCCAAAATATTTGAAAAACATTGAATTAGAAGAAATGAAGGATTTTGCCTCCCAGCTCTGAAACAAGCCAGTTGAACTGGATTATACTTGCACTAGGGAAACCTGGAGAAATTCTGGCCCTACTTTTCCCAGAGAGAAACTAAGGAGAAGAAATGGTTTACAAGGCTTTGTGTTCCTTGGAAAATAATTCTAGAGTAGTGTTCTTTTTTAAAGAAAAAAAAAGTGTGTTTTCAAAAAAAGATTATTTTTATTTATTTGAGAAAGAGAGCAAGTGAGAGAGAGAGAACACACACAAGGTGGGGAGGAGCAGAGAGAGAGAGAGAAGCTGACTCCCCGCTGAACAGGGCGCTTGATGCAGGGACTCCATCCCAGGACCCTGATAACATGACCTGAGCCTAAGGAAGACGCTTAACTGCCTGAACCTTCTAGACACCCCTAGAATAGTGTTCTAAGGTGGAGTTTGGGGACAGAATTGACAAGGTCTGTGAACTTGGTTGAGAAAAAGGTACATATTTATTTTTTACTAATGTGTATCTCAAAATTACCTTTTCTATCAACTAAATAGAAAATGGAATGGAATAAATGGAAGCAACAGATTTCAATAATATTAGAAATACCTGTAACTTTGTCATCAGTAGAAATCAGACGTTTCATATCATGTCACACAAACTGTACCTTAATAGATTAATCACAACCATTATTATATCAAAAGTATAAGTAGATTTACTGATACAACTTATTATTTAATATATTAATAAAGAAACACATGTATTACTATGTACAGATTTTAAATATATATACATATATGTACGTGTGTGTGTTTTTAAGAGAAAGGGGTGGGGGCAGAAGGAGAGAGAAAATCCTAAGCAGGCTCCATGCCCAGTGTAGAGCCCAACATAGGGCTCAATCTCACAACCTTGAGACCATGATCTGAGCTGAAACCAAGAATTGGATGCTTAACTGGCTGAGCCACGCATGGCCACAAGGCCACCCAAAGAGTTGCTGGCCATTTGAAAAATAGCTTATATTGTCAGCAGCACAAATGGGAACTATTTCGTTTCAGGACCCATGGACTTGTTCCTGCCTCCTGAGGATGTTTGGCTTACTTTTGCGGTTTCCCCAATCACATCATTTCATATTAGATCCCCCCTCATGACCTGAATGTGTAGCTCCATCCAAGGCCTTCTAGACTCCATATGTGCACACTGCCATGGCTAACCTGCACCATCAGTGGCCATATAGGGTGTGTCCACCTGCCAAAGTGTGTCCTTGCACAGCCTGTCTTCCAGTTCACAGTAATTCGGATCTTCACCCGTTGAGGTTTCCCCAGGCACACAACATTCCCATTCTGGCTTGCCCACCTGGTCAACACTGGGGGGAATGCCAAGCTACTACAAAGAACAGAGTGATACCTTCCAGTAACCACCCCTTTTTACTGCAGAGATCATCCTAAACAGAATGAGGGATAATTTAGCTCCTGCACAACCCATGTGTCAGTGGCACACTCTGGCCTCTAGAGGGATCCCTATGAATGAGGGAGAGAAGGAGAAGCAGTTCTGAGCCTCTGGGAACAGGAATCTGGAACCTTTCATCACTAGCTCATCCTGGAGAATGGGGCTCATGTCTCGTCCACATATCCTAAGTTCACTGATGTCCTTTAGTGTTCTTTGGGCAGGAATGCCTTACTTGATGTATCATGTCTAGTCTGTCTTCCCACCAGCCTTTGCCCACCGCCAACATTTATCTATGTGGGGGTCACAATGCAAATAGATTCTTGACTGCTTAGGCTCAGCCTAGCCCAAGTACCCAAGTACTTTGTACTAAAGAACCCCATCAGTGGAGGCTCCAGATTGTAACCAACAGATGTAATGGGTATATCTAGAAAACAAGAGTCAGGGACAAATGCATATCTCTAATCTCATCTGGTCTTCCATCTAGGAATAAACAATGCTCTGTATCATGTTCAGTTTTGTTTTCCCTTTACACTGATCGTTAGAAGCACTTCAATATGTTATTTTTCTTTTTTTACCTTTGTATTCAGAAATATTTCAAACACACAGAAGAGTTGAAAGAGTCACATAATGAACAGATATATTCCATCCATACATGTTAAAAATTCAACAATTTTTAACATTTTGCATGATCGTTTTTAACATTCTGTTGCCTTTGCACCCTTACCCGTCCCCTTGTTTGTGTGTAGAATATTGTGTTGTCCGTAAATGCTCACTTCCTTCTCCATGGACCATTAGAAGGTAAGTTCAGACATCAAGATGCTTCATCCTAAAATACTTCAGTGTACATCTACTAGAACTGTCTCCCAGAAAACTTTCAAACCATAAAGGTTGTTCTAATGAGCTCCATATCCCCAAAGAATGCAGGCCTTTTGTTATTCAGCTGGGAGACTGGTTTTCTCAGCAGATACGTCAGCATTGGTGGGCACCAGGTGCCAGGCTGTTGTTGCCTCTGGCTGCTCCCAAGGGCCAGCTGCTGGGCCTGCCTTTTATTGTTCTCCTGGGCCTAGTCCTGATTCTGATTGAGAACCCAGACACTCAGGGTCTAGGCTTCCCAGGCACAAATAACCTGCTTATCCTTCTATTTTATGTTTTAAATGTTACTCTTTTGAGTATCATTCACATGTTGTAAAAGCATGAATAATGCAAAGTTTCCTCCCTACTGCCAGTCCCTTGCAACATTGTCCCGTCTCATAGCCCCTCTGTTCCCCTTCCTGGAGGAAACGAATCTTTTTAGCTTCTTGCAAGCCTTTCCCCAAATCGCTTATACGTTTACAAGCAAATATATGTATATGAATGGCTCCTTTTCACTACAGAAATGATAGCACATTATGCACACTGCTCCGTACCTATGTTTGTCAATAACTTAAAAAAAATATAACCAAAAGATAGGCACTATCCTATATTCGAAACTGGTACCTCAATTCAAACTGCTCTGTTGTACTCAAGCTTCAATGATCATATGTATATAAACACCACAGAAAGTGGTGTTTGCCCAGGGATCCTCCACTCTTACAAAGCGGTTTCCCCAGGAACTCCTGCCAAGTGCCATCAACAGAAATCCAAAATCCAAACTCCAAACTCCATATAATATAAAAGACAATCCTAGCCAGTACCAACGTAACCCTAATAATACAGTCCCAAGACCATGTCTTCCTAGCATGGTGTATACCATATTAAGTACCCCTTTCTAATATGTAACTTAACATAGAGAAGTAGTAGACAGCTCCTACATTTTGGAGCCTGCTGAAATAATTTATATTTGCAAATCCTAAACCCTTAGCCTGCCTACCCTGCCTTGCTCATTCCTTCCCCTGGAAACCACAATAAAAGCTATTGCTGGGCAGCCTGGGGGGCTCAGCGGTTTAGCGCTGCCTTCCACCTAGGGTGTGATCCTGGAGACCTGGGATCGAGTCTCACGTCAGGCTCCCAGCATGGAGCCTGTTCTCCCTCTGCCTGTGTCTGTGCCTCTCTGTGTGAGAGTGTGTGTGTCTCATGAATAAATAAATAAATAAAATCTTAAAAATAAAAATAAAAAGCTCTTGCCTAAGTTTTCCTCTTGTTCTCTTTATCGCCTGACGGATCTGGTGCTTCCCTTATGGCTCTCGATGGCATAGCATGCCCCTTCCTCTTATAAACTACAAGTAACTATCTTTCTTTAAGATTTGTTCAATCATTATGTACAATCACCACAGATAAAATCATTACAGAATTTTTACTCCTTTTGTTGTTCAATCTCCAGCTCACTTCTTTTTTGCCAGCACCAACGCTGGCTTTTGCAGTCTGTTCTTGGTTCCTTTTGCTGTTTTCTTGAAGTCTTTTTCTTCTTGTACAGGCTGTGTCTTGCAAATCTATGTTTGGGTTTGTTTTTCTTTGTATAATTCAAGGAATCATAAATCATGCCAAAGCCAGTTGTCTTGCCAACCCACCAAAATGGGTTCTGAATCCAAATACAAAGACGGTATATGGTGTGGTCTTGTACACTTTGGCTGTTTTTTCCTGAATGTCTGTCCTAGGTACTGTTGCCTTTTTAGGGTGAAGAATATCAATGACCATTTACTTCTGCTGAAGTAGTCGGTTGGTCATGAGCTTCCTGGTCCGGATAGTTACTGTGTCGTTCATGATGGTGGCCAAGCTTCAAGCAGCCAGGGAGGGAAAAAACTATCTTTTCAATGGCAACCATTTCCTGGTCTAGTGGCCTCATTATATCTGGATAATATTTAAACCTGCATTTTAAAACAATCATGAAGCTTATATAATTAAAGGAAGGTATGGTAGCATCTCAACTGAATGTTACTTAGAAGTTATATATCTGTGTAGGTGGAGTATGAGGGAGAATTGCAGTGGCCTGTCCAATACTAGATAAATTAAGTTAAATTATTCCCAAGACTAAATGGCAAAATGAGATTCAAAGTCAATGAATCTAATTCATGCGGATTTATTTATCAGGTAAACTGATCATTTAAAATAGAAAAAGCAGAACTAGCCATTTAATTTCTTTATTCATAAAAGGAAAATTTGACAGTTTTCTTAGTAGTCTTCAGATGTTCCTCCTGTTACAAGCAGTAAAGAACGTGACATCTAGTTCTGTCTAGAAAAAGGTGTATCTTACAGATTCAACACAATTTCTATCAAAATATTGGTGAACTTTTTGTAGAAACTGACAAGCCAAAATTTACATGGAAATACAAGGGATTCACAGTATCCAAAGCAATCTTAAAAAGAATAAAGCTAAAGGACTAGCATTTCCCTATTTCAAAACTTACTACAAAGCTATGGTAATCAAACAGTGTGGTATTGGCATAGGATAGGTATATAGATCAATGGAATAAAATTGAGAATCTAAAAATAACCCCTTACACTGTGGTCAGTTAATTTCCTAAAATGGTGCCAACATAATTTAATGGGAGAAAGAATAGTCTTTTCAACAAATGGTGCTGGGACACTGGATACTCACATGCTAAAGAATGAGGTTGGATCCTTTGCTTACATTGTACGCAAAAAGGAGTTTCCAGTGGATTATATAAAACTGTAAAATTCTTCGACACAGGTCTGAGAAACACAGAAGTATGTCTTCATGACTTTAGGGTAGGCAAAGTCTTCTTAGGTGTCCATCAAAAAAGTGAAAAGACAGGGACGCTTAGCTGGCTCAGTTGGTAGAGCATGTACCTCTATCTCAGAGTTGTGAGTTTGAGCCCATGTTGTATGTAAAGCCAATTAAAAAAGGTAAAACACAATCCACAGAAAGGAAGAAAATATTTTCAAATCACATATCTGATAAGAAACTTATATCCAAAATATATAAAGAATCTTATATCTCAATAATAAAAATATAACCCAATAAAAATAGGCAAAGAATATGAACAGACATTTCTCTAAAGAAAGTATGCATGTGAAAAGATATTCAGCATTGTTAGTCATTAGGGAAATACAAATCAAAAGCACAATGAGATACCACTTCATATCCAGTGTGATGAATATAGTAAAAGGGAAAATAATATTGGTGAGGATATGGTATATTTGGAACCCTCATTCACTGCTGATGGGAATGTAAAATGGTGCAGACATTTTGTAAAAAGATTGTCATTTTCTGAAACACAGAGTTGTTATATGAACATAAATTCCACTCTTATGTATGTCCTCTGGAGACCTGAAAATTTGTACATGAGCTTGCAGTGTTATTCATAATAGCCCCAAAGTGGAAACAATTCAAATGTCCATTAGCTGATAAATGGGTAAATCCATTGAGATATAGTGATACAATGGAATATTTGTTCAGTTATAAAAAGCAATGAAGTACTACATTTAATGCAATAAAGTGCTACAAATGGAAGAACTTTAAAAACATTATTCTAAGTGAAAGAAGTCAGTCACACAAGACTACATATTTTATGATTTCATTTGTATGAAATGTCAAAAAGAGCCAAACTCACGGAGACAGAAAATAGATTAATGGGAATGGGGGTGGAGAGTTGATGGGAAATGGGAAGTGGCGGCTAACAGGTGCAGGGTTGCTTTTACGGTCATAAAATATTCTAAAATTGATTGTGGGAGATGGTTGCACAGCTCTGTGAATACACTAAAAACCGCAGAATTGTACACTTAAGTGTGAATTGTAGTCATCTGAACTACATTACAATGAAGCTATTTTAAAAGTGTGTAACTTACCTATCTTAAATGCATAAATAAAATATTCATGCCAAAGGGTACCACACTTCCATTGTATGATGAAAAGAATGTTTTAAATCCAGTCGTCCTTAAACTTTGATATCGCTTAAGTTTTGCATTATGTTTTATGACATCATAGGTTATTACACGTAGCAATCTTTTACTTTATAATCCTAAAGTTAAGAAAATAAAAATAATAGTTACTTGAAAAAAGTTATTCCCAGTAGCCATTTTATTTTCCCAGAGAAATTAAACCTTCTAGATCTCAGTGTCTCCCTAGTCCAAATCTGTTAGCATAAGTCACTAATCAGACTTTGTTTTTGTTAATGAAACAAAAGGGCCATTTCCTAAATCCCAGATAGGCCTCTTCACTTAGAATATTATAGGAGGGTACTTCCCCTGACACATCACTGGCTTGGTGTCCCCCCCCCCCCTTTTCTTTTTAAGATTTTATTTATCTATTCATGAGAGATAGATAGAGAGAGAGAGAGAGAGAGAGAGAGAGAGAGAGGCAGAGACATAGGCAGAGGGAGAAGCAGGATCCATGCAGGGAGCCCAATGTGGGACTCGATCCCAGGACCTGGGATCATGCCCTGAGCCAAAGGCAGATTCCCAACCGCAGAGCCACCCAGTCGTCCTGGTGTCTTCCCTTTTTGTCTGTGTTAATTGCTCTACCTACTCTCTTTGTTATGGTCCTCCATGGAAATGTGAAATATCTGTTAAAACCATCTTCTGAGAGCTGTAGGAGGATGAAGCATTGGAGATGGAAAATATAAGACAGGCGTATTGGCTATTAGAATGTCCTTGAATTTCTCAACCTTTGTTGCAAACTTCTTCGAAGGAACTTGATAAGCCTTTTTCAATTTATAATTCTATTGTTTATTTTTTCATTTTTCAGGGTTTGCCTTCAGGGAGTGGTGCTGTTGTTGCTCATTCTTTTTATGAAGCAAAATATAGTAGTGACTTTAAGTTCCAAATAAAATATAAGTTATTGCACCTTGCAAAAGGCATAGCATTTTGGTGGGCCACTTTGGATTGATTCTAGAGGGAACATATACATTTGAGTGTGTTGTCTGACCTGATTACTAACACATAATCTTTCAGTTTTGAGACAAACTCAGAGCAAAAGAAGGCCCTGCAGTTTATTTAACTTTATTGCTAGCTACTCTGCCACTTGAGCCTTATGACCCAGCAGATTCAGTGGCTCCCAAAATATTTCTGATATTTTGATGGATATCATGGAGCTTCTGGAAAATCCCAATAGAGGACCTCAGCTCAGACTTCTAGGATTTTGGAGCAAAGAAATGCCATCTTGTGAAGACAGATATTCCCTTTCTGAGAAACAGCTCCTGATTTACTTCTGAGTCTTGATAGACACCAAAGGGAAACTCAATTATCATCTGACCTCAGTTGCTTATCCTGATCTGGGTATTACTGGGTCCATGAAGCCATAAAACTGGTCATGCATACTGATGATTCAACATCAAGTGAAAAAGTATATAGGAGATTGTGCATGAACATGTCCTGAGGACCCAAGTGAGTTATGAGAGCAAATGGCTTGGATTTCCATGGCAGTTACTTCTGCTGTATTGATACTTTCTCTCAACCCACATTATGGCCTCATGGGAAGTTTCCTATGACCAGTTGACTGAGAAGGACTAGTTTTCTTCTCAGGCTTGGTCTAGGAATCATTCTACATAATTTGCTAGTACTGATTTTAAGGTGTATTTGTGTTTTTTTTTTTTAATTTGGGGGGTATATTTAATTTTATTTTTATTTTAAAAAGATTTATTTATTTGAGACAGAGAAAGAGAGAGAGAGAAAGAGAGAGGTTCAGGGGCAGAGGGAGACAGAATCTTAAGTAGACTCCAAATTGAGCACAGGGCCTGACATGGGGCTTGGGAGCCCGACAAGGTCATGACCCTGAGATCAAGACCTTAGCCAAAACCAAGAGTTGGATGTTTAACCAACTGCATCACCCAGGCACCCCGTTTTTGTCTGTTTTTTAAAATAATCTCTACACCAGATATGGGGCTTAAACTCACAATCCTGAAATCAGGATTGAGTCTCATGCTCTACCAACTGAGCCAGCCAGGTACCCCATTAAAATATATTTGTTAATGTTAACCTTGTAGCTTTAACTTTGCAGTATATCAAAAGTGGATTGTAATTGACCTAGAAAAGGAAGTGAACATCACTTAGAGACACAATGACTTACTTATAAGGACTCAAGATCTCTCTTAGGGAGAGCACAGGAAAATCTCTGATGGTACAAGGCAGCAGGATGTGTGGCAGAACTAGGATGATGGAATTATTATTGTTGGTTGGCATTTTAAATATGAGTGGAGGAGTATGCATGCATGCCAAGGTTTTATTATGAAAAAGTTTAGACTCACAGAAATTTGTGAATATAGTATACAGTTCACTTCTCTCTCCCTAATGTTAACAACTACATAATCACAGTACAATGATCAAAACTGGGGAATTAACAATGGTACCATACTATTAACGAAACTGTTGTGCAAACGTCTAACTTTTTTTAGGCCATCTATAGTGGCTTCTGTTTTACTGATGGAATCCTGGTTGACCAGCCGTCTTGTCATGATTGTATCTATATCCCTTCTGTGAACTAAAGACTGCTATCTGGTCTAATCAAAACTGTGGAGATCATAAAACCTGTAGTTTCCATCTTCATGCATCCAAATAATCTTTCCCAGCAGACTAGGCTGTTTGGACATGCCCTCCACCCCTGAGATTCTTCAAGTATAAGTGGTGTTAGAAGATTTTACTCAGGTCTTTCTTGAGTCCAACTGCAACACCAGACACTATGAGCAGAATACAGATCAGAGGAACTCTTATCCTATAACTTCTAGTATAAGAATTTGGGAGATTGATGTTTTCCAAAAGAGGCTGGATTTTACCTTTCTCACCCCATTCACACACATTTCCTGACAATAAAGTGAGAGGAAGGCATGATCCCTGATCTGAAAAGTAAAGAAAAAAGTGTAAAAAGGTCATTTCAACAAATGGTGTTGGATGGTCAACTAATCTTTGACAAAGCAAGAAGGAATATCCAATGGAAAAAAGACAGTCTTTTCAACAAATGGTCTGAGGAGAAGTGGATAGCAACATGCAGGAGAATGAAACTGGATTACTTTCTTACACCATACACAAAAAGTAAATTCAAAATGGATGAAAAACCTAAGTGTAAGGCAAGAACCCATCAAAATCCTAAAGAAGAACACAGACAGCAATCTCTTTGCCCTCGGCCATAGCACCTTTTACTAGATACATTGCTAGATGCAAGGGAAACAAAAGCAAACATGAACTACTGGGACTTCATCAAGATAAAACCTCCTGCACAGAAAAGGAAACAATCGACAAAACTAAAAGCAGTCTCCAGCACGGGAGAAGATGATTTGTAAATGACATATCAGATAAAGGGCTGGTATCCCAAATCCATGAAGAACTTATCAAACTGAATACCCAAAAAACAAATAATCCAGTTAAGAAATGGGCAGAAGACATGAATAGGCACTTTTCCAAAGCTGATATCCAGATGACTAACAGACGCATGAAAAAAATGCTCAATACATCAGGGAAAATACAAAACAAAACCATGATGAGATACCACCTCATACCTGTCAGAATGGTTAAAATTAACAACACAAGGGGATCCGCTAGGTGGCTCAGTTTAGCACCTGCCTTTGGCTTGGGACATGATTCTGGAGTCTCGGGATCGAGTCCCACATCAGGCTCCCTGCACGGAGCTTGCTTCTCCCTCTGCCTGTGTCTCTGCCTCTTGCTCTCTCTGTGTCTCTCATGAATAAATAAATACAATCTTTAAAAAAATTAACAACACAAGATACAACAGGTGTTGGTGAGGATGTAGGAGAAGAGGAATTCTCTTGCACTGTTGGTGGGAGTACAAACTGGTGCAGCCACTCTGGAGAACAGTATGGACATTCCTAAGAAAGTTAAAAATACAACTACCTGATCTAGCAATTCACTACTGGGTATTTGCCTAAAAGATACAAAAATATAGATTCAAAGAGGTACATGCATCCTGATGTTCATAGCAGCACTATCTACAAAGCCAAATTATGGAAAAAGCACAAACATTCATTAACTGATAAATGGATTAAGAATATGTTCTTATATATATATATATAAATATTATTCAGCCATAAAAAAACGAAATCTTGCCATTTGCAACAACATGGGTGGAGCTAGAGTATGTCATGCTAATTAAAATAAATTAGTCAGAGAAAGACAAATACTATATATGATTTCACTTACATGTGGAATTTAAGAAACAAAACAGATGAACATACAGGGAGGGAGAACAAAGAGGGACAGAGAGGGAAACAAACCATATGAGACCCTTAACAATAGAGAACAGAGGGTTGATGGAGGAATTAGATAGGGGATGGGTATTAAGGAGGACACTTGTTATGATGAGGACTGGGTGTTGTATGTAAGTGATGAATCACTGAATTTTACTCCTGAAACCAATTTTGCACTGTATGTTAACTAACTAGAATTTAAATAAAATTTTGGAAAAAAACCCCAAATGGTGCTGGGAAAACTGGATGTCCACCTTCAGAAGAATGATGTTGGACTCTTACCTAACACCATACACAAGAATTTTTAAAAAATATTTTATTTATTTATTCATGAGCGACAGAGAGAGAGAGAGAGAGAGAGAGAGAGGCAGAGAGAGAAGCAGGCTCCATGCAGGGAGCCCGATGTGGGACTTGATCCTGGGTCTCCAGGATCACACCCAGGGCTGAAGGTGGCGCTAAACCGCTGAGCCACCCGGGCTGCCCCATACACAAGAATTAATTCAAAATGTATCAAAGACCTACAAATCAGACCTAAGCCTACGAAACCATAGAGTAAAACTTCATGACATTGGATTTGGCACAATTTATTGACAAGACACCAAAGGTACAGTCAACAACAAGAAAAGCAGACAGATTGGTCTTCACAAAAATTTAAAACTTTTGTGCAGCAAAAGACAATATCAACAGAACAAAAAGGCAATCCATAGAATGGAAGAAAGTATTTGCATGTCATATATTGACAAGAGATCAATATCCAGAATATCTAGGGAATTCCTAAAACTCAACAAAATAAAATCAAACAGCATGATTAAGAAAATGAACACAAAACTCGAGTAGATATTCCTCCAAAGAAGACATCCAGATGGCCAACAAGTACATGAAAAATGCTCAACATCTCTCATAATGAGGGAAAAGCAAATCAAAGCCACAATGAAAACTACCTCCCGCTCATTTGGATAACTACTATCAAAAACAAAAAGCAAAACCCAATCAATCACGTGTTGAAGGATGTGTAGAAATTGGAACCCTTGTCCAGTGTTGGTGGGAATATAAGGTGGTGCAGCCTCCGTGGAGAACAGTAGAGCAGTTCCTCAAAAAATTAAAAATAAAATTATTATGTGATCCAGTAATTTGACTTCTGAATGCCCAAAAGACTGAAAGCAGAATCTCTCTCTCTTTTTTAAAAAAAGATTTTATTTATTTATTCATGAGAGACACAGAGAGAGGCAGAGACATAGGCAGAGGAAGAAACAGGCTCCCCTTGGGGACCCCAATGTGGGACTCGATCCCAAAACTCCAGGATCATGACCTGATCTGAAGGCAGACGCTCAACTGCTGAGCCACCCAGGTGTCCCTGAAAGCAGAATCTCAAAGAGATATTTGCACACCCATGCTAACGGAAGCATTATTCAGAAAAGTCAAAATAAGGAAGCAACCTAAGTGTACATCAATGGATGATGGATAAACAAAATGTGGTATATACATACAGTAGAATACTATTCAGCCCTAAAAAGGAAGGCAATTCTGATATATGTGGTAACATGGATGAAACTTGAGTATTTCATGCTTAAGTGAAATAAGCGAGTCACAAAAAAGACAAATACTGTATAATTCCACTTCCATGAAATACTTAGAGTTGCCAAAATCATAGAGACTGAAAGTAGAATGGTGGTTGCCAGGGTTAGGTGGAGGGGGGAATGCGAACTTATGGTTTAGGTTATGGTTTAGATATATAGAGTTTCAGTTTCACAAAATGGAAAGAGCTATGAAGTGGATGGTGCCTGTCATTACACAACATTATGAATGTATTCAATACAACTGAATTATACACTTAAAAATGGTTAAGATGGTAAATTGTATGTTACTTCTCTCTGTTTCATTAAAGTTTCTGAGGTTTTTTTTTTAATTTTTTTTATTTATTTATGATAGTCACAGAGAGAGAGAGAGAGAGAGAGAGAGGCAGAGACACAGGCAGAGGGAGAAGCAGGCTCCATGCACCGGGAGCCTGATGTGGGATTCGATCCCGGGTCTCCAGGATCGCGCTCTGGGCCAAAGGCAGGCGCCAAACCGCTGCGCCACCCAGGGATCCCAAGTTTCTGAGGTTTTAATTTGATTTTTCGTTTTTAGTATATTCCTCTGATTCTTTATTTTGATCGAATCTCTGTGTTGGTTTCTATGCGTTAGATGAAACAGCCACGCTGCCCAATCTTGAAGGAGTGACTTTGTGTAGCAAATGAAACTTTATCATTGAATCTTGCCTTAGCTCTTAGTTGTCTCTGAAACTTTTGTAACTTTTCCAAGCAGTGTGGTTTTTTTTTAAAAAGACTTATTTATTTATTTTAGAGAGAGAGAGAGAGACAGCAAGCCACAGAGAAAGAGAGAAAATCTCAAGCAGACTCCCTGCTGAGAATGGGGCCTGATGTAGGGCTCAATCTCATGACCCTGAGATTATGACCTGAGCTGAAATCAAGAATTGGATGCCTCCCCAACTGAGCCACTCAGGCACCCCTTGTCTTATTTTTAATAGTCCCCATTTTTTGAGGGTATGCCAAGACCAGTCAGTGTCTCAAAGGGGAGGATCCCATCTAGCACCTAGATTCAGGATGTTTGGAAGCCAGACCTTCAGGCAGTAGCTTTTAGAATATATATGTGCAAATATATACAGTCCTGTGGGGACACAGGCATAATCCTGCAGACCACCAAGCCAGGTGATCCAGAGATATCTCCTTGGTGACAATTGCAAAAATTGGGGCTCCAGACAGGTATATGTAAGTTATTTAAAAAAAAAAAAAGATTTTTAAAATTTATTTACTTATTGGGAGGAGAGGAGCAGAGAGAGAGGGTGAGAGAAAACCCCAAGCAGACTCCATACTGAGCCCAGAGCCCAATGCGGGGCTTGATCCCACCACCCCGAGATCATAACCTGAGCTGAATTCAAGGGTTGGACACTCAACTGACTGAGCCACCCAGCAAGTTCCTTTTTGAGAGATACCAGTGAGCACAAGGGTGGCATCTACCGGCCTACTTCCCCAAGAGCACCTTTGTAGACTCTCAATGTGTGCCAAACCTGAAGCCTGTCCCTCAGGCTGAAGCTCCTGGACAAATAAATAGGCCTCTTTCACAGAAGACTGGGATGGCATTTCAGTCAGCTGTTTGTGCAATGTCCTGGTTGTGGAATCCTGCAAAAGCTGTCTGATGGTTACAATCCTGTGAGACACAAGAATGCAAGGAGATTGAAGATGACACAAACAAATGGAAAGATAGTCTATGCTCAAAAATTGGAAGAATCAATAACATTAAAATGTCCATAATACCGAAAGCAGGAAGGCAGGAAACCACAAATGTTGGAGAGGATGCGGAGAAAGGGGAACCCTCTTACACTGTTGGTGGGAATGTGAACTGGTGCAGCCACTCTGGAAAACTGTGTGGAGGTTCCTCAAAGAGTTAAAAATAGACCTGCCCTACGACCCAGCAATTGCACTGTTGGGGATTTACCCCAAAGATTCAGATGCAATGAAACGTCGGGACACCTGCACCCCGATGTTTCTAGCAGCAATGGCCACAATAGCCAAACTGTGGAAGGAGCCTCAGTGTCCATCGAAAGATGATGGATAAAGAAGATGTGGTCTATGTATACAATGGAATATTCCTCAGCCATTAGAAACGACAAATACCCACCATTTGCTTCGACGTGGATGGAACTGGAGGGTATGATGCTGAGTGAAATAAGTCAATCGGAGAAGGACAAACAGTGTATGTTCTCATTCATTTGGGGAATATGAATAATAGTGAAAGGGAATATAAAGGAAGGGAAAAGAAATGTTGGGAAATATCAGGAAGGGAGACAGAACATGAAGACTCCTAACTCTGGGAAACGAACTAGGGGTGGTGGAAGGGGAGGAGGGCGGGGGGTGGGGGGGAATGGGTGACGGGCACTGAGGTGGACACTTGACTGGATGAGCACTGGGTGTTTTTCTGTATGTTGGTAAATTGAACACCAATAAAAATTAATTTAAAAAAATACCGAAAGCAATCCACAGATTCAATGGAATCCCTATCAAAATACCAATAGTATGTTTTACAGAACTGGAACAAATAATTCTAAAATTTGTGTGGAACCACAAAAGACCTTGTATAGCCGAAGTAATCTTGAGAAAGAAGAACAGAGATGGAGGAATCACAATCCCAGATTTCAAAGTATACTACAAAGCTGTAGTAATCAACACAATATAGTACTGGCACAAAAATAGACACATAAATTAGTACAACAAAATAGTCCAGAAATAAACCCAGGCTTTATGGTCAATTGGTCTATGATACATACAGGAAGCAATAATTGTATACAATGGGGAAAAGACAGTCCCTTCAATAAACAGTGTTAGGAAAACAGGACAGCTATAAGCAGAAGGATGAAGCTAGACGACTTTCTTATACCATATACAGAAATAAACTCAAAATGAATTAAAAACCTAAATATAAGACTTGAAATCATAAAACTCCTAAAAGAAAACATAGGGAGTAAACTTTTGGACATTGGCTTTAGCAATATTTATCTGGATCTATCTCCTCAGGCAAGGGAAACAAAAGCAAAATAAACAATGGAGACTACCTCAAAGTAAAAAGCTTTTGGACAGCAGAGGAAACTATCAACAAAATGAAAAGGCAACCCACAGAATGGGAGAAGATATTTGTAAATGATATATCTGATGAAAGATTAATATCCAAAATAAGTGAAGAACTCATACAAATTAATACCAAAATCCCTAGGCTGATTAAAAAATGGGCAGAGGACCTGAAAAGACATTTTTCCTTTTTTTTTTTTTTTAAGATTTTATTTATTTATTCACGAGAGACAGAGAAAGAGAGGCAGAGACACAGGCAGGGGGAGAAGCAGGCTCCATGCAAGGACGTTGAGACTCCATCCCTGGTCTCCAGGATCATGCCCTGGGCCGAAGGCGGCGCTAAACCGCTGAGCCACCCGGACTGCCCAGAAAAGACATTTTTCCAAAGAAGACATACAGATGGCCAGCAGACACATGTTTGACATCACACTAATCACCAGGGAAACACAAATCAAAATCACCGCTTCACACCAGTCAGAATGGCTACTATTCAAAAGTATGTGACAATATAACAATTGTTGATGAGGATGTGGAGTAAAGTGAACCCTCCTGCACTATTGGTGGGGATGTAAATTGGGTTAGCCACTATGAAAAACAGTATTGAGTTTCCTAAAATAAAATTAACCATAGAAATACCATATGATCCAGTAATTCCACTTCTGAGTATTTTCTGAAGAAAACTAAAACTAAAACTAATTAGACTAAAAAACTAATTATTGTTTTAGTTTTCTTCAGAATGGATGGGTGGAGGATGGATGTATGTGCGTATATACAGATTCCATTGAATCTGTCGATTGCTTTCGAATGGATGAGGAAGATGTGGTGTGTATGTACAAAAGGATAGTACTCAGCCATAAAAAACAATGGAATCTTGCCATTTAGGACAACATGCATGGAACTAGAGGGTATTAGGCTAAGTGAAAGAAGTCAGACAGAGAAAGACAAGTACCTTATGATTTCACTGATATGCAGAATCTAAAGAGCAAAGCAATGCAAAACAAAATAAAACAAAACAACTGGAAAAAGATTTGCAAATATAGACACATTGGTGGTTGTCAGAAGGGAAAGGGGCAGGGGATGGGTGAAATAAGTGAAGAGGATTAAAAGATACAAACTTCCAGTTACAAAATAAATAATTCACTGGGATGAAAAATACAGCATGGGGGAATATAGAAGATAATTTAATAACTTTGTATGATGACAGAGGGTAACTACGCTTATGGTGAGTGTTTTATAATGTATATGATTATTGAATCACTATGTTGTATATCTGAAACTAATGTGACATGTGAACTATACTTGAATTGAAAAAATAAGGAAAATCTACAATTAAAATAGATAAATAAATGAAGATAAAATGAAAAAATAAACAAACAAACAAATATCCAAGCTCATAGTTAGAGAGAATATATTGGTGATTGCCAGAGGCAGGGCGTTAGTGTGGGGGAAAAAAAGAACTCTTTCTCCTTTGGTTACAGTTCTGTGGGATCTAAGAGTGTAAGCTTTACTGGCCATTAGAGTCAGGTGATACAGAGGTGTCCCCTTGGCAACAGCTGCAAAAATCAGGGTGTTAGACAAGAGTATAATATTCTTTCTGGGAAATACTGGTGAGCTAGAGCAAGGCAGAGGAAGAGCATAAAAGCTGTGTTCACCATCCTCCATTCCCCGAGGGCACCTTAGTGGGTCCCCAGCTGTTTGCTAATCCAGAAGCCCACCCAACAGGCTAGAGCTCCTAGACAAGCAAATAGGCCTCTTTCACAGAAAGACTGGCGTGTGCTTCAGTCTGCTGTGTGTGCAGTGCCCCTGGAGCGGTAGTCTGCCCAAAACTTTGATTATGATAGCCCCATAGCAGTGGGATTGGAAAGCCCCTATGACCTCCAGAGCCTGGTGATCAAGAGGTGTCTCCTGAGCAGTAGCTGCAAAACCCAGGGCACCAGACTCATGTAAAAGCTTTCACTGGGGAGATCCTGGAGCTCTGAGGTATGACTGAGGGAGAGTAAAGTCGGCATCTGCTGGCTAGAATAAGGCAGAGGGATAGGACAAAGATGGTGCCCATCAGAGAGCAGGCCCCTAGATGTGTGCTAAATTAGAGGCCTGCCTCTCAGGCTGACATTTTAAAGTTAGCAAATGAGCCTCATTCACAGAAAGTCTGAATGCCTCTTGATCTCTTGATCGACTGCCTCTATACTGAGCCCTGGGGTTGGTGAGTCTATGTGAATCTTTTAAGAGCCATTCTTAGTTTGGTCTAGCCATGTGGGTTTTATGGACATGAGCCTCATTGGTTTTCAAAACTAGATGTATTTGGGGCTTGTCTCTCAGTTTTAGGTCATAAAAATTGGGGTTCCCAATGGAGGGTTCAAATCCTTTGCTTCTTGGGGAGAAGCTCCAGGCTTTGAGTTCCCTCCCAATTCCCTCCCAATTGAAATTCCCTCCCAGCTTCCCTCCCTGGTTACTGTGCCAGGGATGGGGTTTATGGTGAGATTGTACCCCAGGCTGTCTTACTTGCATTGATGTAGGCCTTCTCTTATTGGCTCTGTGTGTAGGAGTCACTGAGCCAGTTTTAGGTTTTTGTTTTGTTTTGTTTTGTTTTGTTTCAAAAGAAGTTCTTTCATATGTAGCTGTGGATTTGGTGTGTCCCTGGGAGTAAGTGAGATCAGGACTTAAGAGTCCTGGCAACTCCTAAGTTGCCATCTTAAACCAGAACCTGGTAAATTTTATGTTATATGTATTTTATCACAATAAAAAAATTTGGAGAAAGAGGTAGTGTGGGCGACCACGAACTAGCTGGAGTAACGGAACCAAACCAGGCCCGGACTTGCGTCCCTCATTCATTCAAAAGGCTCGAGAGCCTAAAGGGTGAATAGTTGGTAGACGCTTGAGAAAGGGCTTGAGCAATGGTTCTCAGGGCTCGCTTGTGCGTGATCGCCCACATAACACAATAGATACAACTTATTCGGACCTGGTCATAAATGTAAATAAGGGTCTGTCTGTCCTTGCTGGTCTGTTTACCAGACCTAATATTCCTTTGAAGTATGCACATCTGGAGCAACCAGCTTATCTATTTACCAAGGTCTTCTGGCACCCGTGAGTCTGTCTTGCATGCTGAGAAAGGGGAACTTTGGAGGGTTTCACAAACCTGCTAAAAATAAACACCTTCTTGGCTTTGTTTTGCTCATGCTATAAAATGTTGTAAAACCTTGAATAAAGCTGGCACTGCTTGGACATCATCCACTGTGTCCCTCCTGTCCCCATCTCTTTACTTTTCTTTTATTTTCCTCATCCCCTTATCCTCAGGACCCTGATCATGTTGCCGCAGCGCGCGCAACAAGGTGGTGACTGCAAAGGAAGGAACAATGTACTATCTTATTCCCAGTAAACCTATAGGTGTTCTGCACGAGATCTTCGGGTTGCAGAGCTATGAGGAGCCAGTATACAGCTAAGGCCAGTTAACAACTCACAGCTGCCAGTGGGTCCCCAAGGGACTAGAGCGACGGGAATACAAATGCCAGGACCTGGTGGTGCTTTCATGGAAGCACTCCCACAGTTTTGACTCTTGCTCTAGAGTAAGTGCAGTGAAGAAATAGGATGTTTAGAGACAGCAGATGACCTCTTATGACAGCCAATGAAGTAGAAGGTGATAGTAGCCAATGTTAACGCAACTTTTTAATATTAAAAATGCCCTGAAGCATGTGTAGTGTGTTCTATTGGTCAATTCTAGGGAGTCCCAGAATAGACCTGATATTCCTCTTTATTTTTTGTTAATGTTGAAATAAAATTTTCATAGATAAGGATTCTTATTACACTGGGGTACAATAGAATACACCATGACCTTAAGACACTCCAGGAGAGGGAAAGATAAAAGGGAGATTCAGTTGGAGTATGCAACTATCACCAAATTTTCAATTGGCAAGTTAATCTAAAGACAAAACAAACCAAGCCCTCTTCCCCCAAACCAGGGAAAATATTACATTTATCATATTGGAGAGAAAGAAAAACGGGGTCCCTCAACATAAATACTAGAGGGGTGAATATAAGAACTAGATTATACCTTCAAATAAAGAAACTTTTCCAGTGAAGCATTCATAAGCTGGTTTATGCATTCAGTAAAGATTTAATCATATGTATTTTAAGCCCCACAGTGTTGTAGGCACGGGGAATACAGTTACAAACAAAACACAAGAAATCTCTGCTCTTAGGGAGTTTAAATTCTTGGAGAGTGGGTGGAGACAGATCATATATGCTGTCTAGAAGAAACCTACTTTACAGATAAAAGCAACACAGGTAGGTTCAAAGTAGATGTTTAGCCTGGGTGGCTCAGCGGTTGAGCGTCTGCCTTTGGCTCAGGGCATGATCCCGGGGTCTGGGATCAGAGTCCCACATTGGGCTTCCTGTATGGAACCTGCTTCTCCCTCTGCCTGTGTCTCTGCCTCTCTCTCTCTGTGTCTCTCATGAATAAATAAATAAAATCTTAAAAAAAGTAAATGATTAAAAGAATAGATGATGTGAACACTAAGAACAAATGACATACCCCAGCTGTATTGGCAACATTAACACAAAAAAATACACTTCAGAACAAGGAATATTAGCAAAGACGGATATTGCATTATGATAAAGTGGTCAATTCACCAAGAAGACATAACAGTGTTAAGATATCTTCACCTAGCAATGGAGTTTTAAAATACATGTGGCAAATAGTGAAGGAAATAAAAGGAGAAACAGACAAATTCACTATTATATTTGGAATATATATTCCAAGTATTGATAGGAAAAGTAACACAGAACATTAGTAAGAACATAAAAATCCTGAACCACACCACCAACAAACTGACCTAGCCAGGATTTATAGAATACTTCATTTAAGTAATCTCTGCACCAAGCATGGGGCTGGAACTCACAACCCTGGGGTCAAGAGTCTCATGCTCTTCCAACTGAGCCAGCCAGGCACCCCAAGAGAAGCAATTTAAATACAAATTATGCAGAAAGAAGGAAATGAAGAGCAAACTTTAATGAAAATAAAGATAGAAAATCAATAGAGATAGCCACAGAAGGGAAAAGCTGGTTTTGTGAGAAGAGCAACTAAATGGATAAATCTCTAACTAGACTGGTAAGGAGAGAAAGAGAATACACGAACTACCAATGCCAAGAATGAGACAGGTGACATATTTTAGCCATTCTACAGTTATTAAACAGACCAAAAGAGGAATATAAACTTTATGCTCCAAAATTTGATAATTTAGGACAGAGGTCAGCATGATATGGTTTCTGGGTTACATAAGCCTATGAGTTAAGAATGGTTTTTACATTTTTAAAAAGGTTGTAAAAGAAGAAGAAGGAACAGGAGGGATAGGGAGAGGAGAAGAAGAAAAGGAAGAAAAAAAGGAAGAAGAAGAAAAGAATGTATGACAGAGAATAATATAAAGTCTGCAAAGTCTTTAATATTTACTATTTGGTCTTTTATATAAAAAGATTCCTGATACTTAGATGAAATAGACAAATTCTTTGAAAAATTAAAATTACCAGTGATTGTAGAAGAAAAAACAGCCCGAATAGTGCTATGTGTATTAGGATGGGGTTTGTGCTAGGTAAGATGTGTGAGGCTAAGTGAGGGTACCAAATCTGAAGAGGTACTTACTTTTGGGATCTTTCTAATTAAAGAAGGTGAATGCTTCTTAACTGTGCCACTCTGGAAAACATTTTGTCAATTTCCTAGAGTTAAATATATATTTATAATATTATCCTATAATATTATTCCTATGTATTTATCCAAAAGAAATGAAAACAAATGCTTCTACTAAATGTCATATGAGTGCTTAGTATAGCTCTATTCATAATCACCAAAACAACCCAAATGTTAAAAAACTGGTGAATGGACAAAAAAATTGTGTTAGATCTATTCAATGGAATACTACTGAGTGATAAAAAGGAATAGCACTACTGTTTCATGCCAAGTGTATGAATCTCATAAAGATTATCCTAAGTGAAAGAAGTTAGAATCAGAAGGCTGCACACTGCATGATTTCATTTGTGTAATGTTCTGATAATGGCGAAATTATAAGGATAGAAACACAGAGCCATAGTTGACAGGAGCTGGGGTAGTGGGAAGGGTTTGATGACAAAGGGGCAAGGGAAATTTTTGAGGGGTGATGAAATTGCCCTATACTAGGATTGTAGCGGTCATTACACAACTGAATATTATCATCAAAACACACAGAATTATTTATAAAAAAGAGTTAATTCTGTTATATATAAATTAGAATAATTCAAAGAAAGAAAAAAATGAGGAAGCTTTTTAAGAACATGCAGAGAATTTCCAGGATACATTTTTATTTTTATTTTTATTTATTTATTTTTTTTAATTTTTTATTTATTTATGATAGTCACACAGAGAGAGAGAGAGGCAGAGACACAGGCAGAGGGAGAAGCAGGCTCCATGCACCGGGAGCCCGACGTGGGATTCCATCCCGGGTCTCCAGGATCGCGCTCCGGGCCAAAGGCAGGCGCTAAACCGCTGGGCCACCCAGGGATCCCCAGGATACATTTTTAAGTGGGGGAAAAAAAGTGCAAAGTGCAAAAGAATACCTAAAATATGTTCACTTTTGGATAAAAGCAAGGAAAATAAGAAAATAAGTGAGAATATAGAAGATTGGAATAAGACTAGTAACCAAATGATTCAAATGACATTTTTAGAGCATTCTGTTCAACATGAGCAGAATACACATTCAAGCGTTCCCAGAACATTCATTGTGATAAAGCATATTGTTGTCTATGAAACAAGTCATAATAAATTTTAATAAGTTGAATCCTAGGAAGTATGTTTTCTGACTATAACAGAATTAAATTAGAAATCAGTAACAGAGGGACTCCTGGGTGGCTCAGTGACTGAGCGTCTGCCTTTGGCTCAGGTCGTGATCCTGGGGTCCTGCAATCAAGTCCCGCATCGGGCTCCCCATGGGGAGCCTGCTTCTCCCTCTGCCTGTGTCGCTGCCTCTCTCTGTATGTCTCTCATAAATAAATAAATTCTTAAAAAAAAATAGAAAGGTATGTGGAAAATCCCCAAGTATTTGGAAATTAAATTAGTGAAAGAATTTGGGGGAAGAAATGTCAAATGTATTTCCAAATATATGCACTAGTGATCAGCTAAATTTTCCAGGCCTAGAAGGTGGTGCTTGCATGTAAAAGTTGTTTGTTAAAACAAAATCTCCTGAAGTGAAAAAATTATGCATAGGAGAAAGAGTAGAAGGAAAAACATGGAAATTTAGAAATGAAGATTTGTTTGGATGATAGAAATATAGGATAATTTTTCTACACCTGAATTTTCCAATTTTTAGCTAATGGGTTGTATTTTTTAATACCGAAAAGGATTACCACACAGAAATCTGAGGTATCAAAGAACTTCTTAGCACCTCTTAACTGGAGAGTTATCTCTTCCAAGAAGCTTTCCTAGACTTTCTTAGCTGCTTTGTGCCCTTTCTCTGCATACCACTGTGACCCAAGGTGGCCTCTGTCTCAGCCTTTCACCTGTTTTTTTTTTTTAATTAACTTTTATTGGTGTTTAATTTACCAACATATAGAAAAACACCCAGTGCTCATCCCGTCAAGTGTCCACCTCAGTGCCCGTCACCCATTCCCCTCCAACACCCGCCCTCCTCCCCTTCCACCACCCCTAGTTCGTTTCCCCGAGTTAGGAGTCTTTATGTTCTGTCTCCCTTCCTGATATTTCCCAACATTTCTTTTCCCTTCCTTTATATTCCCTTTCACTATTATTCATATTCCCCAAATGAATGAGAACATACACTGTTTGTCCTTCTCCGATTGACTTACTTCACTCAGCATAATACCCTCCAGTTCCATCCACGTTGAAGCAAATGGTGGGTATTTGTCGTTTCTAATGGCTGAGGAATATTCCATTGTATACATAGACCACATCTTCTTTATCCATCATCTTTCGATGGACACCGAGGCTCCTTCCACAGTTTGGCTATTGTGGCCATTGCTGATAGAAACATCGGGGTGCAGGTGTCCCGACGTTTCATTGCATCTGAATCTTTGGGGTAAATCCCCAACAGTGCAATTGCTGGGTCGTAGGGCAGGTCTATTTTTAACTCTTTGAGGAACCTCCACACAGTTTTCCAGAGTGGCTGCACCAGTTCACATTCCCACCAACAGTGTAAGAGGGTTCCCCTTTCTCCGCATCCTCTCCAACATTTGTTGTTTCCTGCCTTGTTAATTTTCCTCATCTGTTTTATAATCATCTGTGTCTATGCCTCTCTCCTCCCAATCTGGGCTCCTTGAGGGCAAAGATTTTTTCTGCACAGAGCAAGCATTAGTTTACTGGGTGAATGAAAGAATGATAAATATACCATTTAACATTAGATATAACACCTATATTCTTTATACCATAGATTACATTGGACACACCATCCCTCTTACATCAAGAAACAGGAAATGTGTGGGGAATTCTGTGAGACGGGGCTTTGGAATGGAACCAGAGGTGTGGTTGCAGGATGTTGGTTCCAGAGGCCAGATACTATGTCAAAACCAAGCTGAACCTATCCCATATCAATGAGCCATGTTTGATCTCAAAACAAGGGATTTTGGAGCATGAGCCATGGGCATTAATAAGTTATAGAGGGTTCCTGCAAAGCTAATACAAGATGGCCTGGGTCCTAAAGGAAGATTATTCGGGTACCACATAAAGAAGTGTCTTTCCCCTTTGGGATATCAGGGTCCTAACTGTGCCTAAGCAGGGGCATAGAGCAAGTTCAGCCCAGGCTGATGCCCCTGAACGTGCAACCTGGGTCCATGCTCAGAAAGTTGAATGTGAGCTCTAGAGAGGAAGAATGGGGACTGGAAAAGCTGGCCTGGAATGGGAAATAACTCAAGTAGTAGGAGGGCCTTCCATGGTCCTCTGGCCAACGTACTGCTGCATTATTTTAATTCCGTATGGCCAAAGCTTTGCTCCATCACAGGAGACCTACAAGCATCATATCACCAACACTGCACAGAGCTCAGTGACAGTTACCCCGAGCAAAACTGCAGCTGGATGCCAACTCTACACCACAGAACTGCTGTGTGTCAATTGCAGGTTTTCCTTTTCACATTTAACAAATAACAAGTAAAGACTGGCAGGGATCTCTTTCTTCAGTATTCTTCTGGATTTACACCGAGATGTGAGTCCTGTGTGCTATTGTGTGTACCCAGATTTATGTAGAAACGTTAAAACACCATCTGGAAGAGCAAATGGCTCTTTGAAATCTGTGGAGAAGCACCAGATGGAAGCTTATAAGGCTCTTGCTCCCCACAGCCCTGCATCTAAAACATCCTCAAGTATGATTAAAAAAAATCATCCACCAATCCTAGGCTTTGCTACTGATAAAATGTACACGTGTAAGGCTGCATCTCTGTGTTAATGTGGTGGGCAGAAC
Source organism: Vulpes lagopus (assembly GCF_018345385.1). Lineage (NCBI taxonomy): Eukaryota > Metazoa > Chordata > Mammalia > Carnivora > Canidae > Vulpes > Vulpes lagopus. The sequence continues at coordinate 2,338,679 of NC_054847.1, read as the reverse complement.
AGTGGTCCTCAAATTTGTTCACGCTCTAATCCTCAGAATCTGTAAATGTTAGCTTAGAAGGCAAAAATGACTTTGCTGTTGTGATTAAGGGTATGGACCCTCAGACAGGGAGATTATCCAAATGTCAGGATCTAATCACACGAGTCTTTAAAAGTGGCCAACTCTTCCAAGTTGCAATGAGAGAGATGCAGCAAAAGAGTCAGGGAATGGTAGAATGAGGAAGATTCAGTGCCCTGTTATTGGTCTGAGCTGTAGGGGGCTATGTGCATGGGTCAGAGAGAAGCCTCTAGTGGCCAGGAGCAGCCTAAGATGGCAAGGAAATGGGGACCGGAGTCCAACAGCCACAGGGAACTCAATTCTGCCAAAGCCAGAGTGAACAAAGAAGTGGGTGGGTGCTTCCCTGGAGTCTCAATAGAGGAATGCAGCTCTTCCACTATCTTGGTTACAGCCAGCAAGATCCACATTGGATTTCTGGCCCGTAGAAATGTAAGACAAAAATATTTATGTTGTTTTAAGTTTGTGGCGATTTGTTCTATTAGCAATAGAAAACTAACACAGGCAAGAAATCGTATACTGCATTTATTTAAAAGGTGAGAGCTTCTGAACCAGGGTTTTCAAATCTGTGGACCACAACCCATTAACCTGTGGGCTGTAACAAGTTTACCTTTTTTTGAGGTGTCTTTATTGTACCTTAGTAAAAAAAGAAAAAGAACAGAAAATATCACAGTGCATTTCCCAGATCCTGACCCCACAACTGTACCCATTGTGACAAATATTGTCACCAATTGTGACAAGATAGTGAGGGAGGCCGTACAAGGGATATAGGTGGGCTGCCGATCACGTTTCCAGCTCTTGTTTACTGATATCACTTGATTCAGTGGTAAATGACAACCAGTTTTGCCATTATCAAAAGGGAGGAGGTAGATTTGTAGAGTTTAATATTATTGTAATTTACAGTTGTGAAATGTGAGAATTTTACCTGCATTTAGTAAGTATGAGATTTCCCACTGAGTTTATCTATGAAGATTCACATAAGTTTCAACTAGATACATCCATAGTAACTTTGTCCTTGAGGGTTCTGGGATGGAATAAATTTGTGAACAGGCATTAAACAAAGTTATTCCTAATTTTTAGTTTATTTTTTCCCCTGGGATATATATATGCATATGAATAGAATAATACTTGACATAAACTTTGTAATCGTTTTTGCATGATTGAATGTGCAAGTGTAAAGTATTGTTTCATGAAATTTTTCAGTTTTGTAGATATGTTTATCAGCACTAGGTCATGATGTGAGATGTATTCTTGTATTTCAAACACTGCTCTAGATTGGTTCATTAGAATGCAGCTGCTATGCATAAATCTTATATTACGATCGAACAATCTGTGGTGTTGGGATTTTTTTTTTTTGGTTACCTGCTTATAAAGACAAAATATTAGGGAAAAAAAGAATTCCCAGTGAGTAGTTTTGTTTTCAAGGTATCATTGAGATATAGGCCTCCAGTTACCATGTGGGGTAGAGATTCTTCTTCCAAACCTCTATTTCTGGTCAGAGTAATGAGGATACAATTTCTAGTTGCTCTCTTTACTCCCAGCAAGGGGATCCCTTGCGCATCCAACTTCAGGTCTGCCTGGGCTGTTATACCCAAGGCCACTCTGTGCACCGGCACAGGGTCACACTTCTTTGTGGCTTTGAGCTGTGTAACAAATTATACAACACAGTGGCATTAAAAAAATAAAAAAAGAGACATTGTCGTACATAGTTTCTGTAAATCAGGAATTAAGAGAATGGCTTAATGGGGTGATTCTGGCTTAGGGTCTCTCACGGGGTCAGAGTTAAGATATGGGGAAATATTGTAGGCATTTGACAACAGGAAGATCCAGTTCCATGAGACTGCAAAAGTGATGCCTGCTCTTGGTTCCAGGGCTCACTTCCTGCTCATGTAGATGTTTCCTCGGGGCTGCTTGACTCTCAACACCAATGTGGCAGTTGGCTTACCCCAACTGCAAGAGTGATGCAAGAGAAAGCAAGATGGAAATTGCAACGTTTTATGACTTAACATCAAAGAACATACTTCATAATTTTCAGACTATCCTTACTGGTAATGCAGGTCATCTGTGTTTGCTTGGGAAGGGACCACATAGGGTGTGAACACCAGGAGGCAAGAATCTTTGGAGGCCATTTCCAAACCTCCCCACAACCTCCTGAAGCAATGTTATACAGATAAACTATTTGACTTTATTTTAGCAGAATAAAGACCTAAATTATAGTTACCAAGAGGTGATTATTCAAGCTTCTACAAGAATATAATTGAAATCAGCCTAGGAGTGAGAGGATGAACATATATTGAGTTGAATCTATATTAAAAGAACAGTAAGAAATCATTATGACATGGGCACCATATTGAAGAATCCTACGGCATAGAAATGCTTAGAGAAAATCAGGACTTGGAAACCATCCCTCCTCCCATTCCAAATGCCAAAGGCTTGTGTGATGATAGTTGGAAATTATTCTTCCAGTTGCCATGTGGAAATGCATCAAGTGATGACCTCTGACTGTTGTACATACTGTACATGTTGAACATCCAGATGATAGAGGGGGTCTGGCCAAGATGGATCAGGTGCAGCTAAAGTCTCCCAAAAGACTATTAGTATCTTCTCAGTTTGAGGAGGGTTCAACGGAGCCTCTCCAAGCGGAGTGGGGAGGGAGTGGCAATGAAGAGAGTCAGTTCTGTGTCTGGAGGGCTCGCTCACTCAGGAGCATGAGCACGACATGCATCCTACAGAGCTGGTGAGCACCAGGGCTGATTCTTGAGTCTTGAGACATGGTGCAGCCTGCTCATCCCACAGCCATGATCACCCCAAAGGTCAGGCTTTATCTTTATCTTTATTTTTATTTATTTATTTATTTATTTATTTATTTATTTATTTATTCATTCATTCATTTATTTAATTATTTAATTATTTATTTTTATTATTGGCGTTCAATTTGCCAACATACAGCATAACACCCAGCGCTCATCTGGCCATGTGCCCCCCCTCAGTGCCCATCACCCAGTCACCCCAAGCCCCCGCCCACCTCCCTTTCCACTACCCCTTGTTTGTTTCCCAGAGTTAGGTGTATCTCATGAGGCTTTACCTTTAGACCCAAACAGGCCATGGCTAGTCAGTCTGTGGAATTAGGGCTTATTTGGGGGGAGAAAGTAAAACCTGTTGGTACATGTGGACCTCACTACCCACATGCCAGTCAAGCCACTGCTACTGTCTCACAGGTGGGGACACATTCTAGGTGTTGCCTTTTGAAACTTCATCTGCATATTCTTTTGTCTCTTCTCCTTTTCTTCTACTTTATTTGGCCACATATTTAAAATATGTTTTGAAAATAAGTTCATTTACTTTTTCTTCAACAGGTAGTGTCACATGTTTTAAAATTTAGAGGCTATAAGAGTGATATAAAAGGACATAGAGTGACACTTTCCCTCCTATGCAGTGATGGTACATGTTTAACAACTTGCTTTAAAAAATGTGGCCTCATATCACAATATCATAAATCAGATGGCACCAGGTGTTTCTGTTGCCACAGCCCTGGGGCACAGGCCTGCTAAAATACAGCCCTCATTGGGATGCCTGGGTGGCTCAGGGATTGAGCATCTGCCTTTGGCTCAGGGTGTGATCCTGGTCAGGGGGATCCAGTCCCACATTGGGCTGTGAGGAGCCTGCTTTTTCCTCTGCCTATGCCTCTGCCTCTCTGTGTCTTTCATGAATATATACATAAAAATCTTAAAAAAAAAAAAAAGACAGACCTCATAGGATGGATTACAAATGCTTGCCCTCCCATCAACCTTACCACCACATCAACAGGGCTGCTGTATAATAATGTGGATTACAGCGGACAGAACTATAATGATCAGGCTCTATTTAAGAAGCAGTTTCTAGGGGCACCTGGGTGGGTTAAGCATCTGCCTTTGGCTCAGGTCATGATCTCAGGGTCCTGGGATCCAGCCCCATGTCAGGCTCCTGGCTCAGCAGGAGCCTACTCCTCCCTCTCCTCTCTGCTTGTGCTCTCTCTTGCTATTTCTGTCTCTAATAAATAAATAAAATCTTAAAAAAACATGCAATTTCTAGGGAAACTCAAATATTACAGAGGAAACAAAAGCAAGGGCACTAGAGGAAATGGAGGTCTCTGACGTGTACAGCTGTGGCAAACAGTAAATACAGCCTAACAGCTGGCCAGAAAAACACAAAACTTCACACTGAGGCCTATTTACTTCAGTTCCTTTCACCCAGTATATTGTATGTGGGTTTTAAGCAAAAATTATAGGTATACAGGCAGAGATTTTGGAATTATCACAGTAGGATCTTTAAAGTCACTTTAACAAGCTAAGGGGTCTAATAGAAAAAGTGGATAATACACAAGAACTTCTTTGTCCTCACAAGATGGAAGGGCAAGGGAGGTCTCTAGGGTTTCTTCTTATAAGGGCACTACCCTCATTCATGAGGGTCCACTCTCCTGACCTAATCACCTCCCAAAAGCCCCACCTTTAAATACCACACACCGAGGGTTAGGATTTAACATATGAATTTTGGGAGGATGCAAATATTCAGTCTATAGCAGATGGTGAAAGAAGGTCAGTGGTTGCCTGGGTTTGGGGGGAGAAGTGTAGAGGTGAAGAATAATTATATGAGTGGTGAAATTATTCTGCATGAAACTTAAGGATAGATACGTGCTTTTATGCATTTGTGAAAGCCCATAAATCTATACAATGCTGAATGAAACTTGATGTCATTTATGGACTTTAATTGATAACAATTTATCAATCTTATTTCCATGATTTGAGTTTTGGGAGTCCTTTATATATTTTATATACAAGTGTTTTGTCAGATATGTGGTTTGGAAATTATTCCCACTATTCCATTGTAGGGATATAATCCAAATGTACTACACTAATGCAAGATGTTAACAATAGGGCAAACAAATTCTGTATCAGGTGTGGGAGGTGGGGTATGATGAATATGTGAAACTATATGTACTACCTGCTCAATTCTGTAAAATTAAAACTGTATTAACAATAAAATCTAGCAATTAGTTTTTAAAGTCGGAGTCTCATTTTTTCTCAATTTACAATGAGGAGAGAGGAATAGGTTATTTCTTATATTTCTTCCATCTTTAACATTTATGATTTCCCCCTTCTACATACACCATTTTATTATTTTTTATAAGATTTTATTTGAGAGAGAGAGAGAGCAAGCTTAAGTACAAGGTGGGGGAGGGGGAGAGGCAGAGGGAGCAGCAGACTCCCCTGCTAAGCAGGGAGCCTGGCATTGGGCTGGATCCCAGGACCCCGAGATCACCACGCGAGCCAAAGGCAGTCGTTTTACCGACTGAGCCACCAAAGTGCCCCTATACTTTATTTTTTGAAGCAGTTTTAGATTCATAGCAAAATAGAGCAGAAAGTAGAGTTCCAATAAACCTTCTGCCCCCCAGAAGCACAACTTTCTCCACTATCAACATCCACAGTGATACATGTGTTATAATTCATAAACCTACCCTGACGCAGTCTAATCACCCCAAATCTGTAGTTTATTGCAGGGTTCAGTCCTGGTGTGCATTCTGTGGGTCTGACCCATGTATGATTATCTGTATTCTCTCTAGAAGATCACACAGAATAGTCTCACTCTTAAGTCAATCAGAAAAGGACAAACATTATATGGTCTCGTTCACTTGGGGAATATAAAAATTAGTGAAGGGGAATAAAGGGAAAGGAGAGAAAATGAGTGAAAATATCAGTGAGGGTGACAAAACATGAGAGACTCCTAACTCTGGGAAACGAACAAGGGTAGTGGAAGTGGAGGTGGGCAGGGGGTTGGGGTGACTGGGTGATGGGCACTGAGGGGGGCACTTGATGAGATGAGCACTGGGTCTTATGCTAAATGTTGGCAAATTGAACTCCAATAGAAATTTCAAAAAGATAAATAAAAATAAAATGTAAACCCACAAAACAAATGATGGAAACAAAACAAAACAAAACAAAAAGAATAGTTTCACTCTCCTAGAAGTCCTCCACGCTCCATCTACTTGTCCCTCTTCCTTCACCCAGCAGACAGCTCTGTGGAATGGTTCTGCATCTTGGTATTTACAGTGATTACACAGTGTCTGCATGTGATAAAGTGACAGAACTAGACACACTTTTCTGGTTTTGATGTTGCGTTCCAAGTTACTTAAGATAAAGATCACTGGGGGAGCCTGGGTGAAGAAGGGTAGACGGGGCCTCACTATCTTTGCAGCTTCTTCTGATTGTGTAATTATCTCAAAATAAAAACCTAAAAAAAAAATAAGTAAAAAATCTGGTTTTGTTCAAATAAAACAGCATCGAATTTTCTGAGAAAGGTCTGGAAAAGCAGAAAGCCAACTTTCTTAGGAGCTCTGAGTTATCACGTGGTTGTACGTCATCACTGAGCAAACCTTGGTAGTGTCTATACATCTCAAGGCTGGAAACCAGGTGAAGACCCAACTCCTCTGGCCTAGAAGCATCACCTTGCTGCCGCGGTGGCACAGCGCATGCGCAGCTGTCAGGTCCGCGGGGCGCGCTGTGCACCCGGAGAAGCATCACCTCGCTGCCGCGGTGGCACAGCGCATGCGCAGCTGCGTCGTCCGCGGGGCGCGCTGTGCACCGGAGAAGCATCACCTCGCTGCCGCGGTGGCACAGCGCATGCGCAGCTGTGACGTCCGCAGGGCGCGCTGTGCACCCGAGGCATCACCTCGCTGCCGCGGTGGCACAGCGCATGCGCAGCTGTGACGTCCGCAGGGCGCGCTGTGCACCCGAGGCATCACCTCGCTGCCGCGGTGGCACAGCGCATGCGCAGCTGTGACGTCCGCAGGGCGCGCTGTGCACCCGGAGAAGCATCACCTCGCTGCCGCGATGGCACAGCGCATGCGCAGCTCTGAGGTCCGCGGGGCGCGCTGTGCACCGGGAGAGGCGACTGCAGGTCACACTCGGACGCTTCTTGGGGACGTGCCATGAATGTTCAGTTTTCAGTTCATTTCGACTTGGTTAAAAATATGCACTCCAGAGGGAGTATGACCTGCCCGGCGCGACATATTCTAAAACAATCTGGCACGGGGATTTATATTTGCCAAAAAAAAGTAAAAAGCAGAAAGGACAAAGCAATCCTTGCACAGAGACCGCACCGCCATTGTACGTTAGATCGTTTCTTCCTGTCCCCGCGTCTCCGGGCGCGGCGGTCACCACCGTGGAGGCCAAGACGCTCAAAGCGTTAGCGATTTTGTCCGCCCGATGTGCAGGGTGTAAGGATGTAGACGGTCGCACGCCCCCGTGCAAGCAGGAAAAGGGGCTGAAACCCGAAGCCGGCTTCACCACCCCGCACGGTTTTCGGTCTCCGCAGGCAAGCGCGGGGCGGTCCTCCCGACCTTAGAGCCCCCACCCCCCTCCCCCACCCCGCCGCTCCCGCCGGCACACAGGAAGGCGGGCCCTCCGCGATCAAAGATGGCGACCACGGCCGCTCTGGGCTGCCCCGGCCGCGACTCGGCAACCGGAAGTCCTCCGGCTCTCGGCAGCCGGAAGCGGAAGTAAGAGGCGGTCGGCAGTCGGGCTCTGCTGTGCGAGACCGGCTTGAGAGCCGAGCCGCGGGGAAGGAAGGCGCGTGTCGGCCGCTCACTGGCGCAGCGGCTGCGGGTGCCGTCACCGCCCCGCCCCGCCGTCGTCGCTGGCATCGTCGCGGACTGAGCGGGGCCCCAGCCTGGGCAGGAAGCGGGACTGGAGCACCGCGTGTGTCGCGGCTGCGCTGCCGGTGACAGGTACCCCCGGCGCGGCGTGGGGAGGTCGGGGGGACGGGGAGCGGGTCGGGGAGGCGCGGGGCGACCCTGTGCCCCGGTCACCTTGAGCCTCGGCTCCTCGCTGGACTCGCTGTCTCCTTCCGCGTGTCCGTCCTTCCCGGATTCGCGAGCGCCCGGAGTTGCCCTCGGTGGTTTGCAGGGAAGGAGACCGCGTGCCCGGGCGCAGGAGGTGGGGGAAGCGCCCCGACCCCGAGCAGGTGCAGGACTCCGGTTGCTGGGCGACTGCGGCTTCTTTTTTATAGATTTCTGTTTTCTCTGAGATGAATTCGGGGGATGCCTGCTGGCCGTCGCTTTCATTGCACTACGAGGATCTGTCGGCCAGAAACTGGGCGACCCACTTTCACTTCTTGTGGGGCCTGCCAGAAGAATAAGGTCCTGGTCCATCGCCCGTACATTATGGATGTGAACCGTGGCTCGTTGGCCGAAATCTCTAGATTGTTTTGCATTTCTTACCAGATTCGAGAACTCGCACATTTTGTCCAGTTGAAGCCCGGAGCCCTTCTGCCTTGCCGTGCTGCACTGTGTCGGAGACGTTCATCTTGCACTCGCCAGCGAGTTTCAGTGCGATGTTTAAAGACACTTAAAATAGTTGCTTTACGACAGCACAGAATTTGGGTAGCCTTTCCACTCGTCTTGCTTTTGACAAACTTAGTTGATGCTTATTTTTAAAAAAAAAAAAATTTTTTTTTTTCTAAATTTTTATTTATTTATGATAGTCACAGAGACACAGACACAGGCAGAGGGAGAAGCAGGCTCCATGCACCGGGAGCCCGATGTGGGATTCGATCCCGGGTCTCCAGGATCGCGCCCTGGGCCAAAGGCAGGCGCCAAACCGCCGCGCCACCCAGGGATCCCCTAAAAAAAGATCTTATTTTTACAGAGAGAGAGAGAGAGATAAGTGAGGGCGGAGGGAGAAGGGAAGAGAGAATCTCGAGTGACTCCGCGCTGCGCCTGAAGGGGTGAGGGGCTTGGTGTCAGGACCCTGAGATCACGACCTAAGTGGGAATCAGATTCTGAGTTTCACTGAATCACCCAGGCGCCTGACAGCTCATTTTTATTAAAGGAAGTAAACATTGCTTCTGTACAGGAGCAAAGCAACTTTACAGTGCACGTTACCTTTTTTTGTTTTAATTTTTATTTATTTATGATAGTCACACACACAGAGAGAGAGAGGCAGAGACACAGGCAGAGGGAGAAGCAGGCTCCATGCACCGGGAGCCCGATGTGGGATTCGATCTCGGGTCTCCAGGATCACGCCCTGGGCCAAAGGCAGGCGCCAAACCCTGCGCCACCCAGAGATCCCTAGTGCACGTTAACTTGGGGAGATATTGAACTAATACAGAAAATTCTCTTAGATCTTTTCTGCAGTTACCTGTGATACTTTTCATACCAGATGTATGGTAACTACTTTTGTAAAAAAATTAGATTTGTGTGGTTCACAGCAAATGGTTTTGCTAAGAGTTATAAATGCACATCGATTTTAATTATTTGGGAAGTAAATTTATTTCTTAAGGGTGCTTCCTAATATTTTACCTCACTGTTATGTATGTTGGAGCTCAGATGGGTGTCTGTGAACTTGTAGAGTGCAAGTTGGTTTTTTGATTTTGATAGCATTATCTTCAGTTTAGACAGAATAAGAAGAAGTTGGTGATTTAAAATTTTATGCCTCTTCTCTTTCCCAAAAACTGAAAAGTGTTTTCCACGATACAGTTTTTGTTAATATTTCCATTATCTTACTGTAGATCATTAACCAAGAGTTAGTCATTAATTTAAATTAAGGAAAATAACCCACAGACTAGATTTTACAAATAATACACTTAGGCCTAGGATTTATTAAAGAATGTTTTAATTTACCCACCATGCCACAAGCATTATGCTTGTGATCATGCAATGCCACACTGTAAATTTTGACAGCTATTATTTCTCACACTTTTTATATTAGCAACATTTAAAGACCACTAGGATCAGAGTGATAAGATTCTCATAAAATGAAGGCATTGTCAAACAAAAGGCCACTTCAGTGAAGTTCTTACTTATGCTTCTCTAAAACAGTCTTTCCCTGTAGTTTTACCTGTGGCATCAAAGATGTAGGGTTTGGGTACGAAAGCTCTTTTTTTTTTCAGTCTTTTTTTTTTTTTTTTTTTGGAGGGGGGGTTATCTTTTTTTTTTTTTTTTTTTTTTGAGGGGGGGTTATCTTAACGGGTGCTATATCTTGCCCCAAGAACTCTATCTCTTTTTAAACAGTTCAAGGGGATTTCTAGGTAAATCTTGGTGCACAGAGTTTTCGTTTTAACCATCCTTAAGTCCTAGGCTTTTTGTAGCATCTTTCTTCTTGGTGTCACACTCCTATTTGTTTTCCTTCCTTCTTTAAGGAATGAAGTCTGTATTCGTTTATTTCATTTTGAGTACCTCCTATGTTCCAGGCATTATGCTAGGCATGTGACTCTGACAGACAAAACTCCCTGCTCTTGAGGAGCTCACATTCTGTCCCCGAAGCAAGCCTGAATACACATCTGTCAGGCTGGTTGGTCAGTTCACTTTGGTCCCAGCTTCAGGCTGGCATGCTTGGTTTCAGGTTGAAACTGTGCCTTCCTCATCTACCTGTATCCCAAGGACTCTGCCCCTAGAAAGTTTCAGGTTGAAACTGTGCCTTCCTCATCTACCTGTATCCCAAGGACTCTGCCCCTAGAAAGTCAGTCTGGGTCCTCACAGTATGGATTCTTACCCTTCCAAAACCAGAGAATCGGGAGATAGAGTGATAATTGTAAAAAACAGGCAGGCAGTTGTGGATTCCAAGCATTGCTGTTCATTAGGCAAGTTACTCAGCCTCTCTGAGCTTCCATTTTCTTATTTTTAAAGTGGGAATGAGTGTTCCATTATGCAGCATAGTTATAGAATATCTACTGTTTGCCAGGCAATGGTCTACTTGTTGTGGTGAACAAAGTGGACGTGGCTGCCACCGGTCAGGGACAATAGTTTCCTGGATAGTTGTGTGGAAGGACTAGATATTATGGTATTATATTATGGGACCCAGTGCTTGTCCCAGGCAGTTGCTCAGAAATGCTAATGTTCCCTAGTGGACCTTTTGTCCCTTACCACTGTGTGCAGCCTGCCTGGGGTTGCTGGCAGTGCTGTCCAGTTTCCGGTCCAGAATCATCACTTTTGGGATTACACATCTAGGCCCCTTTGGGACAAATTGTAAACAGAACTGTAGCACAGTACTGCTGGAACATAGTTCATGTATTCTCTTTCCAGTTTAGAAGTTTCGTGACTTTGGGGAGGATATTTTCCCCCTAACCACAGAAAATGTATTTCCAAGACATCTTTTTTGAGCCCATGTGATAACGATGCATTATTATTCTATAATTTAGAAGGCGGTTTCTTATGAGAACATCTTTTTTTTTTTAAAATAAATTAATTTTATATTGGTGTTCGATTTACCAACATACAGGATAACACCCAGTGCTCATCCCGTCAAGTGCCCCCTCAGTACCCGTCACCCAGTCACCCCCACCCCCCGCCCTCCTCCCCTTCCACCACCCCTAGTTTGTTTCCCCGAGTTAGGAGTCTTTTTCTTCTTATGAGAACATCTTTTACTAGAACAGTTAATTTGGTAGAGTACTTGGCACTACACAAAGTGATTTTCATTCTCACAGTGTCCTGGTGTGGCAGATTCTGATATTCCTATTTCAGAGTCTGGGAGTCTAAGGGCCACAGGAAGTTACTAGGGAACTTGCTTATGGTTGAACTGCTAGTAAGTAGCAAACAGTAATTTATCACAAGTCCCTTACTTTAAAAGGTTCTCTCTTTTCACTAACCAAATTTTTCTATCATGCAGAACAGGTTTCTGAGGCTGCAGTCCAGGGACCTGTAGAGGAGGGTGTCTAAGAGTTCTTGAGTGGTCTGAAATTATATGTAAAAGTTTGGGTCTTTGCTTGCCCCTCTGCAGGAAATGTGTAAGTTTTGTTACGTTCTGAAAGGGCCACCCTCCCCACTTCCCCAACCCCTACTCTAGCCAGAAATCACTGCTAATAGGTTTCAGTGTCAGGGGTCTAGTTGGTTAGCCCTAGGCTTTATAAATGTTGGTTATTTATATATCTGTGCTTATTTATAAATGGGATGTTAATATTATCAGTTAATTAAATCAATTAAGTGGGCAGTGCTTGAACTAAAGACTCTTAAAAGTAATAACGTTTCTATTTGGTTTAATTTATTTTTCTTTTGACCATTTGTTCTTTAGAGATATTTTGTGTTACTGAAGCAGGATGTTGGCACAAATAAATGTTAATGCTTTTTGTAAAAAAGAGGATACTGACTGGTCCTACAAACAATAGCTTTTCCAACCAGTATCTCAAGAAATTGGGGTGAATCTGGGGTGAGCCTTACCAGACGTTAGCCTGCAGAAGCACAACTTTGGTTTGGTGTTTTCCACATATTTATGTCCTCTTTGGGTTTCCATTAAGTGGGTGGAACTTAGATGCTGACTTATCTAGTCCAGGGGAAGTCTGATTAAGGTTCTGTCAGGCAGACTTCTGAGATGAAAAATCAGGCCAAAGAAGCCTAAAGCTAGAGGCCTTTTTCTTTCTTTCTTTCTTTTTTTTTTTTTTAAGATTTTATTTATTCATGAGAGACCCACAGAGAGAGGCAGAGACACAGGCAGAGGAAGAAGCAGACTCCCTGCAGGGAGCCCAATGTGGGACTTGATCCCAGGACTCCAGGATCATGCCCTGAGCCAAAGGCAGGTGCTCAACCGCTTAGCCACCCAGGCATCCCTGGAGGCCTTTTTCTGAAATGATCTGGACACCTAAGTATGCTTGAGGAGGTTACTGCTGGGAGTTCAGGAGGCCCGCAGTCAGTGGCCATGCCAATTTACCATCGACCCCGACTTCCTTATTTTGTAGATAGGGGCCCATTGAGTTCTAACATTTCTTCATTCTGTACCTTTGCTTTTACGTTCAAGGCCCATCTGTAAGCTCCCTAAGGCTCCAGTGACCAAACTGTGTAGCTTAGAGCAATGACAGTTTCTTGTCTGACAGTTTTGGATGCCAGACATTCTAAATAAAGGTGTCACAGGATCATGTTCCCTCAGAAGTCTGTAGGGGAAGGTCTGTCTTTGCTTCTTCCAGCATCGGCCAGCTCCAGATATTCTCTGGTTTGCAGTATTCCAGGGGCTGCCCCTGTCTTTCCTGGCATTTTCCCTGTGTCTCTTCACATGGTGTTTCCACTGCATGCCTGTCTCTCTCTCCACATTGTCCTTTTTTTGTATCACCAGTCATATTGGACCCACCCTATTGACCTTGTTTTAATGAGATTACCTCCGCTAAGACCCTATTTCCAAATAAGTTCATATTTCAATGTGCTGGGGTTAGGACTTTGGGAGGACACCATTTAATATCCATCATTTACATTTTAATCTATCTCAGCTTTATTTACTCTCATGCTTTGTAATTTTGATTGTGTGCAACCACCTGGCTTTTATACCTGTGTATAGCATAGACTCCCCAGTAAATGAAATAGAGTCTTTGTAGGAAAGAGTCTATGATCTACACACTTTTAGTTATGTATTAGTCACTCAGCAAGTTGAAACCATGGAGATACTAGGTGCTGTTAAATTTCAGAGGCATTTCCATTTCTTTAATTTTCATGTTTATTTTGTGTCTTTAAGTATTAAGATTTAAATTTAAACATTTCTTTGTAGCAAAACCTTTTTTTTCCCCCCTTTTTAGGGGTTTGCAATAAAATGGGACTTCTGATTGTATTCATTGGACTATGGCTGTTTTCCTCAGTAAAGGCAGATTCAAAAGCCATTACAACTTCTCTTACGACAAAATGGTTTTCCACTCCATTGTTGTTAGAAGTCAGGTAAGAAGATGTCTTTTTTTTTTCTTTCATGTATTTAAGTAATAATGTAGGATCTGCTAGTGAGTATTCAGGAGGTTTTTTTAGGCAGTAAGATTGTCATCATCACATGCATTTGGTCAGCGCCTCTTTCGTTGTGCACTGTGCTGTATGCTAGTCAGAGGCTGTTAGAATATAGAATCTGTCGGTAGGACAGGATAATACTAATTCATAGAGATACTTAGGGACTTCTTTGGACAAATATATTGAATTGGTTACATTATCTTCTCAGAAACGTGTACCTGTGGTAATAAAGGAAGAGAGAGAGTTGTACTTAAAGGAATTTTTCAATTTATTTGAAAAAAGTTTTAAGAGGTGTTTAATAAAAGAAGGGAGCTTGGCAAGATGAGGGAGAGAGGGCATGTGCCTTCTAAGAAGTTGAAAGAAGACCTCGAGATACAAGAGCACAGAAGGGAGGCTGAGGACACAGCTGGATTTTATCTAAGATGTACGTGTTCTATTTTTTAACATCTCCAAAATTAAGAGACACTTTAATGAAATCAAGATGTTACCTTAAAATTAAAATTGGTAGCATTTTCCTTTTTAGTGTTTCATAAAAACAATAATATGCCTTAAAATTGATGGTTATCTTCAAATCAATAAAATACAATATGGTCAATGATTTCTTGGGATATTTTGTATTCCAAGTGTATTTCTTAGTTAATGTTTATAATATAATTAATCAGATGCCCCTCTTTTGGTCAGTTTTTTTGTTTATAGAGAGAAACTTATTGTATCTGAAGTAATATATAGCTAGGACTTGTAGAGAATAGTCCTAAAGTATAAATTTAGGTAGATTGAATGTCAAGCAGTTGGTAAATCTCAGATTCTGATAGTGCTAGAAATTTGAACTGTTGCATTACTTTACTTAATTTTGGTCTTTATACTCTTCAACTTAGAATTATGTCTTCTAACATTTCCTCCTTAATCCCTAGAAAAATGTGAATGAAGAGTTTTTGTTATGTTGACTGTAGTTATGAATAGCTGCATCTCCTAAGGAAACAGCTTCATTTGGTATTGATAAGAAGGCCAGTGGGAAAATAGGACTTGTAGGACCTGATTTTGGCTTGCTGAGGAGCCTCATGGGCTTTTTGCTGATCAACTCTCTGTGCCTCCCTTTTCTCAGCAATAACATGGCCAAAAGAAAGAATTCCTACTGCATTTATTTCATAGCAGGGTTACAATCTGATCACTGGGTTCCAGTATCAGAACTTTATTAGATAGAGGATAGTTTATAAAAGTTAAGCGACCAAAGGTTGTTTGACATCTAAACTGCCTGAGCCGGGACTTAGCTGAACTCTTCCCCCGCCCCAATCCTATTTTGGATGATTTGTCTGGTATAAATCTAAGTGTTTGAGATTTACTATCACTTTCTAAATAATTTTGTGTAGTTAACTGTAACAGATGTTTTATTATACTCTGTTTGACATTCCTTAGTTCCACTCGGTTGTTCTCACACTAATTTTTTGGTTTTTGTCTCATTGTCTCAGAAGATTCTTATGGTACATACTTATGGGACTTTTGAAAAAGTATGTTAAAACTGTCAGCCTTAATTAATCCACTTTTTTTTTTTCTGTTTCTTTGATCTCTGTGAAGTGAATAGTGTATACCACTTCCTTCACCAACTTTCCTCTCACAAACATTGCCCCTTTTCATAATTTCCTGGCCATTTGCCATTTTGGTTGGTTATTTTTAGTTCTCTTCTGTGGCTATTTGCAGACAGTTTGCCAAGGTAATGGGACATCTAGGCAACTCAGAAATAAGTTGTGCATATTTGAAATCCTCAATATTTACCTCCAGAGTTAGCTGAGGCCACCATTCTTCTCTCCCAGGTCCATGGCAGACATCAGTGGCGGATCACAGCACCGTCCATCTGAGTGAGGGTGATGGGACAGAATATTTTTCTACATATTGAGGCATGCGGCTACCACAGATATTTTGCCTTCCCTGTATCTAGCCCTTAGGGACTAAAAATATTCCCATGTATATTTTAAGATTAGGCGTGATCCTATTGAAGCGGTTGTAGCTTTCTGGTTGTTCATGAAGTGATACATATTTAATTGAAGTAGAACACTGAATATGTTTTGAACAGCCATAGTGACTAACAGAAATATTGTATAAGTAAAGTAGCATTAAAATTGAAACCAATAATCATTTATTGAGCACTGGATACTATAATGGCCCAAGAATGCAGCATGATAGAGATAAATCAAATAGATTTGAGTTTGCATTCCAGAATTTTCATTTGCTAGCTCTGTGCCCTTAAGCAAATCAGTAAACTCTCTGAGTTGTAGTTTTATTCTATAAATGGTTATAACTCAGAATGGCTTTGAGGCTTTAAGGACATGGATGAATATGCCAAGCATAGTGCCTGTTACATAGTATGCCCACCTTAAATATTCATTTCCCTTCCCTTTCTAGTTCTGTATGGAAGGAAGACGAGTTCTGATCAACAACTTTGGAAATCTAGAAAACAAGTTTGCTACCAGATTTATGCTATCTGGTGGACATTCAGGTGGTTTATAGTTTTTTTTTTTTCTTTTGCCATAATTGAAAACTTTTTATTGTGATCTTTCAAAACATTTCTAAGTGGAGAGAGTGTGGTACGTATAATGTGCTCTCCCTCTACCTATCACCCAGTTTTAGCAATTATCAACTGAAGTCCAGTAATCTAGCACCACCACTGCCACCCTCCTCCCTTATCCTACTGGAATATTTTAAAACAAATCCTGGACATCATATAATTTCATCTGAAAAACTATATAGATGTTTTACTCAATGGAATAAGAAGCTAAAAAAAAAAAAAAGCAAAGCAAACAAACTGAATTATATTGTAAACAGATGGCAGCGTTCCTTTTAATAATATCTTGTATTGTTCTTACTGTTCTTGGATTAATTCAGTGGATCTAGTAATTAATTTTCTTAAGGCTGTTTGAAACTTAGATGTTGTAAGACTTATTTATGCAGTGGGATGAAGAAGAACGTGTGTTTCAAGTTTTCTTGTAATTATATGAAGAACATATATGTATTTGTACATGGCCTTTACATGGAAGGCCTTAGCTTCAGTGAATTCTTCTCACCATTACAACCTTTGAGTGTATTATCCCTTACCCCTCTTCCACAAACTTATCTTGTAGACGCAGCTTTAATTAATGAATTTAGTGTTTATTTGCATATTACAATCTATTTGTCTTAGTATCTGTTTTCTTAGACCACAAGCTATTATAAGGCTAGTATGTTTTTCTTAGTTACTAGAAAGCCTAGAAAAGTTCCACATTCAAGGAGGTACTAAAGTATTTAATACATTATGATAATGGGTATTTTCAGAAACCTATTTTTAGAGAGGCTGTGTATTACCAGGAAATGTTTCTTATTTTTCCCATATTTCTGTGTCTAGCTGTGGAGTAGAGTGAGAGTTGTACATCCCAGTGTTGACAAGTAATGGGAAAGTCTTCCTTTGGCTAGGTAAGCTGAGATCCAGATCTGTAGTTTGCTTTAAGAAGTGAAAGATCACGCCTACATTGGTATTCTATCTCAGAGAAGAGAACCAATTGACATGAATCATTCAATCAGTACATGTGTTTTCTTTTAGGGATTTTATACTCTCCAATGAAAGGAAATTTAGAATGGCCATTATTTTAGATCTGTAAAGTCAAGAAAAAATGAAAGTGGTATTAAGTTCTAAGAACTTTATTAAACTGAAATTTGGTAATCTTGAAAATTTGGATTTATGGATGTTAAAAGATTACAACATGCTGCCTTTAGTCTCCTAGAGATTTTTCTAGGGTTCATGTTTTCCTTGGGAGAATCTTAGGCAAAACATATTTTTTTGTTCTTTGTGAAGTCTTTCAGAAAATAAATGAGCAGAACTAGTACCAGAATTATCAGTTCTTAATTCTGCTTCTACTACCAGCAGCATTATCACAAAACAGGGTTTCATAAGCTTTATTTATATTGGGACTCCCTTCTTGTTACATTAATCCAGGTTTCTTAAGGAATATCTATTAAGCTATTAGTAGAGTAAGTGAATAAGTTACTAATAAGCTAATTAGTTATAAATAGCCAATACGCTAATAAGACTTGCTTATCATTAGGATATATATTATACATGCTCGTGTATAATATATGTTATAAAAGCCAAACTGTGGACATTTGTATACTTAAAAACCTCTTTTTGCTCTCTTTTGTAATGTAACTTATATTAGAGGATTTTATTATTTTATTTCTGATATTTCCTCCCTTTTCTCCCAGTGAGTTTTTAGCAGAAGACAGTCAAGAGAAATTTTGGAATTTTGTAGAAGCCAGTCAAAATATTGGATCATCTGATCATCACGGTAAAATTGAAGCAAATGCTTCTTTGACTTTGGTATCTGGGAAAATATTAGGAAAAAACGGTCTCTTTCATAGTATTTGTGGCATGGCAATTAATGGAAAACGTTTTTATTTTTAATGACTAGAGCTGTGATGGTAGCCCGCAGAGCCAATACAAACTAATACTTACTTCTGAAGCAGTTTATAACTTCTCCTATAAGTACTGTTTCTTCCCCACTTTGTCTTTGTTCTTTTGTGTTCTTTTATTAGAAGTGCTGTATAAATGTTTTATAGAAGTCAAATTCATTTAAAATTATTTAGTATTAACATAATTACCATCAGTTTTGATTCCCTTTTTCTTTTGTTATGAATTAACTATACAACTTATCTGTTATCTGTTAGGTTTATTATCATTAATTTAGTGCCATTCAAAATGTTTCCCGTTAAGCCTGCCAGTCACCCAAAACTTGAGTGTCAAGGTATCAAATTCATGACAATGTAAACTGTATCACTTGTTTACAGTTTATGATGTGCATTCATATTTTCTACCTCAATATAAGCTTTATAGAGTATAAACATTACTAATCAAAGATGGGGATATATGGGTAGCTAAAACCTTGAATATTATATTGACAGGCTTTATTGAAGAGCAGATGTATGAAAACAGTGTGACTGCTATTAATATTTAACTGAATTTATTTTTACCTTTTTGATTTTTATTAAAAATAATGCAGATTTCAAAAGTCAAATCTGAATTTTTTTGTGATATTAGTACCTAAAGGTTTGAACTAACATCTGTAAGTTTGAGTTACATAATTTAGAGTCAATTGGAATTGTTTGCATTGTCAAAAAAAATTGTTTTACTTTTTGTTTACAATTTCATAAGCAAATTTATTGAAGTGGGTTTTATAATGAAATTTGAACTCTAACATTTAAAATGAAATTTGCTCAATTTAAATGATAATATGTTCTTGGTTAAAGTTAGGGAGTTATGATTTCTTGGAAATGATCATAAAAGTATGTTAAATATTTTATTTGAAATATTCATTGTTCTACCACCCAAAGGTGTTCACCATTAACATTCTGGCAACATTTTAAGTATTTCTTTCTGTCGTCTTTTTCTGCTTAAGAAGATGCTAATGCATTGTCAAACCTTTCATATGCTTTTTAAAATGTTAATTATATTCCTTAAAATTTTTTTTGATACATAATATGTGATTTAATAGTCAAGCTTATGAAAGGCTTAGACAGAAACATCTTGTTCTTTCCTTGTCCCCCCTCCTGTTTCTCCCCTGCTTTTTATAACTGTTTAACCTTCAGTGTTTTGTTTGTTTGTTTAAGATTTTATTTATTTGTTCATGAGAGACATAGAGAGAGAGGCAGAGACACAGGCAGAGGGAGAAGCAGGCTCCATGTAGGGAACCTGACGTGGGACTCGATCCCAGGTCTCCAGGATCCTGCCCTGGGCTGAAGGCGGTGCTGAACTGCTGAGCCACCGGGGCTGCCCAACCTTCAGTTTTTTTAAACAACAAATACATACATATGTATTCTTATTTTTCATTATTTCTTAGAGTAAAAAAGATAGCTTACTATGTATAGTTGACCTTTGAATTAACACATTTGAACTCCATGGGTCGACTTATACTCGGATTTTTTTGGTGTGTGACTACAGTATGGTACTTAAATGTATTTTCTCTTGTTTATGATTTTCTTAACATTTTCTTTAGCTTTATTGTAAGATTACAGTATAAAATTATATATATAACATATAGAATGTATGTTAATTGACTTTTATGTTACTGGTATAGCTTCCTGTCAACAGTAGGCTGTTAGTAGTTAAGTTTTTGGGGATTCAAAGTTATACATGGACTTTTGACTGTGGGGCAGTTGATGCCTCTAAACTGTGTTCAGGGGTCAACTGCACGTTGTTTTGTACCTTGCACTTTAAGAATATATCCTGGGGATTTTTTCATACTGGTACATGTAACTTTTCTCCCCTCTGATAGTTTGTTTCAATTGTTTAAATATGCTTCTCCCCAAACTACCATTTCCTTAATATCCTTTAATACTTTGTACTTCTCATTATACAGCTCAGTTTTGTTGGGTTATTGATTAAGTAATAAACATGTTAGCATTGGGGATACAAAGATACGTTGGAGCCTCTCTTGGGGCTCAAAAACTATTTGGGGAGGGGTGGATAGTGAATAAATAATTTAGTGTATGATGTGATAAGTGAAAGAGGTAAGCAGAGAAATATTAAGGGACCAAAGAAGAGATGTACTTGGTCCAGTGAGGCATGGGGTAGGGATTGGGAGTGACTTTACAGAGTAAGTGATGTCATAACTGAATTCTTCCAGTGGAGATTAAGTAGAAGTTAGTCATCCAGGTAAGTGGGACACTTGCAGTCCAGGTAGAGGGAATAGTGTGAAAAAAGGAAAGAAGAGAGGAAGTGTCCAATTACTTTGTGTACTCTAGGGAATTCTAAGCATTTGACAATAGTTCAAGATAGGATAGTGGTAAAATTTTGCCATCATATACCTTTGTAACACATAGCTTTATACTTTGTGAACTATCTTATTTGGATATGTCTAGTCCTATATAGTTACTTTGATTAATTTGTTCCTTTGACAGGTACTGATTATTCCTATTATCATGCAATACTGGAAACTGCATTTCAGTTTCTGTCCCCTCTACAGCAGAATTTGTTGAAATTTTGTCTGTCCCTTCATTCTTACTCAGCTACAATTCAAGCCTTCCAGCAGGTAAGTTCAGTGCTTAGAGATAACAGTATTTTTTAGGGGTTGTATAACATGATGATTGGATATATTGGGGTTGTCCTGGCATTGTGTTACAGAGCTATAATTTTTCTGCGTGAAATTTCTGACGATTTATGATTTGTTTAGAAAGCAAAGCTGACATTAAATTTTCAGATCACAGGTGTTTTTAAATAAAAAAACATAATTTGCACTCATTTTCATTTGAGAAGAAAGAAAAAATATCCACACAAAGATGAAACTACCAGATTTCATTTATACAACACAGCATAGGAGGTATAGTTTTGCTAAACCAATTGACTGTAAATCTGGATCACAGCCTTTAGATCTAAAGTTCACAGGGAAAAAAAAAAGGTTCACAGGAAATACAGGGGATGGGAAATATGAAGCAGGATCACAGGGGTAATAGTCAGGAAAATCCAGAATGTAGGAGACTTTGTAGTAAAACAGTCTGTTACTTCAACAAATATGTTATGAGGAAAGAAAAGAAGGAAGGAAAAACTTCAAGGGAGACTTAAAATATGTATCTGCTTAATGCAGTGTGTGGATCTTATTGGAATTTGAGTTGAACCAGACTCTCCTTGTAAAAAAAAAAAAAAAAAGGTGAGAGACTCAAAGATGAGCACATACTGATCATATATTTGATGTAAAAGAAATGTTAATTTTAAAATCACTATTTTATTATAAAATAAAGTAGGCATAGAAAACCACTCACATGAATTACATTGTGTAATGAATTTTTGCAAAGTGAGCACTTGTAATTTTCCCCCAGATCAAGAAGTAGAACTTAGCCAGGCCCTCTGGCAGCCTACCCTTCTTGTGCTCTGCTCTCATTACAGCCACCTTTCACCCTCAACAGGAACTACTTTATCAACCTCTGTTGAAATGACTTGCTGTGTTTCTTTATCATTATGTTGTCTAAGAGTGCATCTCCACACAGTAGTTTAGTATTGCTCAGTTTTAAAAATTTTGATAATGTTTTTGGTGGGTGGTGCTGAATTTATAGGTTCTTCCTCTCTTTTCTTTGAGTGACACGAACTGTTGGCCCTGTAAATTTTTTCAGTCTGTATTTTGGTGATCACATACTCATGATGCAGTTCAGCTTTTTTTGTCCTCTGTTTTTTTTTTTTTGCAAATTGCCAGCTGATGCAGAGGCTCAATGAGAATTGTGGTTTTTTTCCCCTTCGGCAAGTGTATAGGTAGTACACTGTTTCATTAGGAGACCTCTTCGATTTAGCAGCCATTACTGCTCTGTGCTTAATCTAGTAATTCTTTAGGTTGTAAAGTGGTGACTCTCATTCTTGTGTTGTTGTTCGTGGAATATGGATTTAAAGAGGTACCTCTCCTCACCTGGTACTGTTCACATGGGGATGGCAGAGTACATGCTTGATTCTTTCCTGTTGTTTACCAGGTTTTTGAATGAGTTTGATTCACTAGCATCTTTTTATTTTAACCATTTAAGTTTTTTAAAAAATTGTTTATTTATTCATGAGAGACAGAGAGAGAGAGAGAGAGAGAGAGGCAGAAACACAGGCAGAGGGAGAGAAGCAGGCTCCATGCAGGGAGCCCGACGTGGGACTCGATCCCGGTCTCCAGGATCACGCCCTGGGCTGAAGGCGGCGCTAAACCACTGAGCCACCCGGGCTGCCCAACCATTTAGTTTTTTGCTTCAACTTTTTTTTTATTGTGGGAAAATGTACATAATGTAAGATTTATCATCTTGGCTGTTAATTTAAGTGTACAGTTCAGTGGTATTCAGGACATTCTTATTGTACAAGCATCACCACCATGCATCTTCAGAACTCCTTTCATCTTGCTACACTGAAACTATATACTTTTCAAATAATAACTTCCCATCCCCCGTGCCCACCCTTCCCATCCCTGGTAACCATCATTCTACTTTCTATCTCTGAGTTTTCCCATTTTGAATACCTCCTTCAAGTGGAATCATAATGGTGTTTGTCTTTTTGTGTCTGGCTTATTTCACGTAGCATAGTGTTTTTAAGGTTCATCCATGTGTGGCATGTATCAAAATTTAATTTCTTTGTATAGCTGAATAATATTCCATTGGATGTATAGAACACATTTGATTATGTATGTCCTCTGTTGATGGACATTTGGATTGTTTCTGGCTTTGGCTATTGTGAATAATGCTGCTTGGAACATTGGTTTATGACTCTGTTTTCAGTTCTTTGGGTGTGTACAAAAGAGCGTAATTCATGGATCCTGTGGCAATTCTGTGTTTAACATTTTAAGAATCACCAAACTTTTTCACAGCAGCTGCACCATTTTACATTATCACCAGTAATGATCCAGGATTTCACTTTTTCCACATACTTCCCAACACTTTATTTTCTGTGTTTTTGATAATACCTGCCCTCATGGATAGGAAGTTGTGTCTTGTGGTTTTGATTTTCATTTCCCTAGTGACCAAGGATGTGGAGCTTTTGTCCTTATTGGCCATCTGTGTATCTTCTCTGGAGATTTGCCCATTATTTGTTTTTACCTGTTTCTCAGGTAGATTATTTGTTTTTGTGTTGTGGTAGGGTTTTTTTTTTTTTTTTTTTTTTTTTTATATATACATTGGGTTTTAGTCACTTACCAGATATATGCTTTTCAAATATTTTCTCATGTTCTATGGGTTGTGTTTTCACTGTTGATGGTGTTCATTGATAGACAAAATTTAAAATTTTGATGAAATCTGATTTACCTATTTTTTGTTGCCTGTGCTTTTGGTATTATATCCAAAAATCATTACCAAATCCAATGTATGAAACTATGTTTTCTTCTGTAGTTACTGTATTAGCTCTCAAGTCAGGTCTTTGATCCATTTTGAATTAATTTTTGTATATGGTATAGAATAAGAGTCCATCTTCATTCTTTTGCATGTAGATACCTAGTTTTCCCAGCACCATTTGTCAAGAGACTGTCCTTTTTCTCTGGAATGTCTTGGCACCCTTGTTGAAAATCAGTTGACTGTATAATATGAGGGTTTATTTTTGGAGTCTTTATTCTATTTCATTGGTTTATATATCTTTATTTATGAAAGTACTATACTGTTTTGAATGCTGAGCTTTGTGTTAATTTTGGAAAACAAAGTATGAGTCTTCTACCGAGTCCTTTTGATGCCATGCTGGTAGTCTTTGATTGCTTCCTTCCTATCTGATATGTAAGTGGTTTCAGATTTATCTTGTATATCTCTGTCCCTAGATTTGAGATCAGTTATTTCTCTAAGAGGCTAATTAAAGTTCTTTGTTTATCTCTTTGTTGTTTTCTTTGGTGGAAATGGTATTTTAAGAGCCCAGTGAAAGTACTAGGGGTCTTCATTGCAAATGGGTAGGTCATTGTTCTTAGGCCTTTTAAATGGATAGAGGTAGGAAGTGACTACATGTATCTAAAGGCAAAATATATAAAGCTATGTATAGATGAAATACTTCATCAGTTCATACTGATGTTTCCAATTCAAATTTAGGACTACTTTGTTATATCTTTATTCTTCCACACTAAGAATATTAGTTCTCAAAGTTATAAGGGATGATAGAATTAAACTATCTTATGGTTTGCTTGTTTTATCCACATTACATACGCAGTAACCTTAATAACAGTAGTCATACCGTTTCCACAATTATGTTTCCTTTCCCCTTCCCTTACCCTTTTCCTTTCCTTTCTGTTCTGTTCCATTTTTGAGTAGGCTTCATGCTGGGTGTGGAGCCCAAGGCAGGGCTTGAACTGAGATTAAGACCTGAGCTGAGAACAAGAGTCAGACTGAGAAGCCAACTAGGCGCCTCCACAATTACATTTCCTATAAACAGTTAAAAATTTTTCTTTTGGCATAATGATTGCCGTTTTCCCTTCTCCCATTAAAAAAAATGAATATATTTTACCTAGAACATAGATATTTCATATTATACTTTACCCTTCAACACTCATTTAGTCGTAGTTCTATAAATAATTTATATCTTAATGCTCCCCACTAGTCTTTTTGCTACATGTCTCTAGTCAGTTGGCTTTTCTGATTCTTGCTTCTGGTAGATTGCTCAAGAAGGGCTCAGGGGAACAATGTTTCCTCAGTTTTGCATGTTTATATATGTTAGATATAAAATCCTTAGTTTATATCTTCTTTCTTTGGCTAAAACCAGTTTTCTTTTTTTTCTCTTTCTTTTCTTTTCTTTTCTTTTCTTTTCTTTTCTTTTCTTTTCTCTTTTCTTTCTTCTTTCTTTCTTTCTTTCTTTCTTTCTTTCTTTCTTTCTTTTTTACTTATTTTACTTATTTATTCATGGAAGACACACACACACACACAGAGGCAGAGACACAGGGAGAGGGAGAAGCAGGCTCCATGCAGGGAGCCTGATGCGGGACTGGATCCTGGACTCCAGGATCGCACCCTGGGCGGAAGGCAGGCACTAAACTGCTGAGCCACCCAGGGATCACCCTGAATTTCATTTTCTTTTAGCATAAAATCTTCCTGCAGAAAGTTGTATGATAATCTAATTTTCTTTCCCTTAAAATCTCTTGCTCTTTTTGTCTAGAGGCCCAAAGAATTTTTAATATTTCTTCAAAGTCATAATTTATTAGAATAAAGCTTACACTTTATAGCTGGAATATAGCTTATACTAAATTCTAGTAAATTATGACTTTGAAGAAATTTGAAGAGTGATTATTCTGGGTTAATATTCCCAGGTATCCAGTATGTTCTTATTAATACAGAGTTTCAGATCATTTTTTATTTCAAGAAATTTTTTTAAAAACTTAAAATAGTTTGTTTTAGTCCCTTGTTTTGGAATTCATATTATCTCTATGTTGAATTTTCTTTGCTTAGTTTCATTGTCACTTTCTCTGAATTGCTTTCTCTTTTCTTTCTTTATTTTAAAAAGATTTTATTTATTTATTCATGAGAGAGACACAGAGAGAGAGAGAGATAGGCAGAGACAGGCGGAGGGAGAAGCAGGATCCATGCAGGGAGCCCAATGCAGGTCTCAATCCCTGCACCCTGGGGTCACACCCTGAGCCAAAGGCAGATGCTCAACCGCTGAGCCACCCAGGCGTCCCTATTTCTTTATCATTTTAAAATATTTTCTCTTTTCATCTTTTGTTTTTCTTAAGTCATTACTTCTCATGTTTGTTTTTGTGCCCCTTCTAGTTTAATTTTCATTTCTACGCTGATTTTTCTTTTACAAATTTTCTCTTGAGTCTTTCACCTTCACCTCACTTCTGAGTTTTTCTAATTCTGCCTTAGGTTCTTAAAGAAGAACCTAAAAGCAGAATCATGTCTAATACGATTTTTTTGATATATTTTAACTTGTTTGAAATAGTAGTTCATATCTATTTTTTTTTTTAAGATTTTATTTATTCATGAGAGACAGAGAGAGATAGAGAGAGAGAGAGGCAGAGACACAGGCTCCATGCAGGGAGCCCAACGTGGACTCGATCCCGGGTCTCCAGAATCAGGCCCTGGGCTGAAGGTGGCACTAAACTGCTGAGCTCCCTGGGCTGTCCCCGCATCTGTTTTTTGGCTGTGTATTTCTGACATGGCTTTATTGAGTATAGCTATGCTGTCCAATATGGTAGCCAGCTGCCATGTGTCAGTATTTAAATTTAAATAAGTTAAGATTAAATGAAATAAATTTAGCTCTTCAGTTGCATCAGCCATATTGTAAGTGTTTGATGGTCACTGGTGGCAAGTGCTACCACATTGGACAGTGTGGATATAGATTTCTGTTGTTGCTGAAATTTCTCTTGTACGGTCTTCATCTATAAAGATAAGGATGTTATTCTGTTTCTCCTTCCAACTTTTCTTAGCTTTGTGAGGGATTTGACATTGGGACTTTTCTGCTCCTTCTGATGTGAAATGGGTTTTCCTGTACTTCTAAAGGTTGGCATGGCTCCCTCTTCTGTTTATTTTAGGTAGTGTTAAAAAAACATGGTGGCTTTAAAAAAAAATGGTGGTATGGTTTTTGAGATTTCCTCTGTTCCCCTCCTGCACTTTCATTGGACTTTCTCTTTAGTTGTCTTAATATCTCTCTGATATTCAAGTTTTGTTGTACCCTCAGCAGCTTCTCCTTACAATGGGGCCCTGTCCTAGCAGGTACTCCTAGCTTGTGAGTTTTGAGAGTTCAGAGCAGCTAAATTGCACTAAGCCCTTTAACCTTTTCATGGGCCTCCTTGTGTTCACCTGGTACTAGATTGAACAAATGCGTTGGCCCATCATACTTTGCAGTGAAAACCTGTTGGCTGTTTTGTTTTTTGTTGTCAGGATCATCAAAATCTCTGTTATTAAAACATCCCTCTGCTTCCTTCTCTATGGCATCTGATACCTGCAGGTCTTATGTCATAGGGATATTTTTTCGTATTCATTTTGTCATAATGTGATCCGTTGACTATCTAGTTGCTCTGTTTTAATGAGGGAGCTTGGGAAAATTGAAAAACTATTGCCAGTTGCCATCTATGCAGAATTTTATTCCTTTTTAAAAGTGTGATAATGAGGTATTTAAAAAAAACTTTTATTGAGATAAACTGAACATTACAAATGAAATGTTATTTGGGATCTTGTCAAAGTGATCCATCCATGGGAGTGTGGCAGGAAGGTGGATGAAGTAAAATTGGCCATGAGTTGATAATACTGAAGCTGGGTCCTGGATACAGGGGGGTTTTTCATACTATTCTTTTCTTTGTCTTTGTAAGTTTTATAACTCATAAAAAAATCAAGACTGTAATGAAAAGATTTCATGTCAGTTTTTCATGGCAAGCTTTCCATTTCTATATCTCTGGATTATTTCTCTTAAATTTATAATTAATAGAAAAGGACATCTTAATATTATTGTATTACGTAAATGACATCAATGCACACAACATTGCTTGTCATTATATCCTTTGTTTTCCCATCTCATTGTACTCACTCTTCTCACCGTGCCTCTCATTAGAAAGTTGCAGCTTGACTCATCTCATGCATTGGCATTTATGCATATTCACTTAAAATAAACTTATGTCTCATTCAACCTTTCCCTGAAATATCTTACTATGCTTTGTAGATAATTTTACCTTTTGTCTACATTCCTTTTTAGATCCAGGTTACTTATTTATTTAAAAGATTTTATCTATTTATTTGAGAGAGAGAGAGAGAGCGAGAGAGCGTGCACACAAATGGGATAGTGGCAGGGAGAGGGAGAAGCAGGCTTCTAGCCAAGCAGAGCCTGATGGGCTTGATCCCTGAACCCTGAGATCATAACCCTGAGCTGAAGGCAGATACTTAAACCAGCTGAACCACCCAGGCATCCCAATCCAGTTACTTTTTTAGATTCTATGTCATCTTCCTGTTTCAGAGAGGGGATTCAAGTTAATTTGCATTTTATACTTATTATATGGGCCTAATACACTTAATAAGAACTGTGTAGTTGCACTTTGATGCTTGAAGTTGACATTTGTAAGGTTAGTTTTCTTCAAGGTACATACTGTGTCCCTGGACATCTTTTATTATTTTCTGGAGATAGAATTTAAAAATTCTCTTTTGGCGATATTAACATCTACCTCTTGGGGTGATATTGGGAGTAGCTAGGTGAAATAATATGTAGGAAACATAAAAACCCTTAAATCCTGTCACATCATGGGGGTTCAGTAGATGTTAATTTTTGTTTTTATTGATGTTATTTTATTGCCATCTGATTACCTATTTAGAGTAGTCACGTCCTTACTCTTCTTTGGTTAAAAATCATTGCAAGCATGTCTTGTGTCTTAAATGGCAGATAGCAGCTGATGAACCTCCACCAGAAGAATGTAACTCATTTTTCTCTGTGCATGGAAAGAAGACGTGTGATTTTGATACCCTTGAGACTCTTCTCCTCACGGCATCTGAAAGGTAGATTGTGTGTTTCTTTGTGTAAATGTCATGCATTGCATTATGCTTTCTTCTATATCAAATCCATCATTGGATTTTTCTGATGGGTTTTGTGGTCTGTAGGTACAGTTGCTTAGAGTATGGATTCTGGCGCCAGACTGACTAGATTTGAATCCCAGCTCCATTACTAAAAATAGTTTTGTAAACTTAGGTAAATTACTTCACCTTTCTTTTTCTATCTCATTTCGAAATGGAGATAATAAGAGTATGTAATATAACTTATTATTTAGTAATAACTGAGAGATTACATAGGTGTTGTCATTAGCTTAGTAAAGAATTACCTGGTGTATTAAAGCAAGGGCCTGAAGTAATTATATTAATAATAATGATTTCTCAGGGTATTATTAGTTTCAGGCAAAGGAGACCATTTAAAAGATAATTGCAAGCTTAATTTGAATATTAAATTGGTAATTTAAAAAAATATTTATCTATTCATGAGAGACACAGAGAGAGAGAGAGGCAGAGACATAGGCAGAGGGAGAAGCAGGCTCCATGCAGGAAGCCCAATGTGGGACTTGATCCCGGGATCACGCCCTGAGCCAAAGGCAGATGCTCAGCCACTGAGCCACCCAGGCATCCCTTAAACTGGTAATTAAAGGGCTGACTTTTTTGCTTAAAGTTATGTTTCCTGTGGTGGACAGATGTAACACGTGCCTCTTGCTGTCTGGCTATGGCAATAATTGCATTGTACCTTTTCTCTACTGGCATTATAAATAGGATAACAGTGATCTCTCTGTGGTGTTGCTCTGTTGATTCAGAAGAGCGTTTTAGGCAGGGTAGTTCTTTAGTAAGATTATCTGCCTGGCATTTGTTCTCTGCTCACTAAATGGCATGAGAGCCTTTTACTCAGAATGACAACCAGAAAATGGGGTGTGTGTTCCAGCTACCTTCAGGTCAAGGAATGGACATTCGAAAATGGTTCATATGGTAAAGTAGTGCTCCCTTGGGGCAAACATAATTAATTGATTAAAAAAAAAACTCTTTGACTTTTTTTTTTTAAAGGTTTTATTTATTTATTCATGAGAGATGAGAGAGAGAGAGAGAGGCAGAGACACAGGCAGAAGGAGAAGCAGGCTCCATGCAGGGAGCCCAATGTGGGACTCTAGGATCATGCCCTGGGCCGAAGGCAGGTGCTAAACCACTGAGCCACCCAGGGATCCCTACTCTTGAAACAATAATATAAGCCTTCGTAAAGAAAAGAGTGATAGTGTTTCCTCTTCTGAGAGGTGATAACTATTTTTAGTGGTTTGCCATGGTATTTTGGAGTTTTTTTCTGTGGTTATAAATTTATACAGGTATGTAGGTTTATTTTTACAAGAGATTTCTTTCCAGTAGTGTATGTAGTGTATCTCCATATTTTTACCACATGCAAGATAACTATGTAAGAATGTCCTGTAGTTTTTTACTGATAGTTTTAAAGTTGTTTTCTGTTTCGTTGTTTGTTTTTGTTGTTATGGTAAGGCTATCGTGAACATCCTTATTTATACATTTTTACTTTCTGTGAAATAGTTTAATTATAGTTCATTGTAAGAGGGAATGGCAGATCATTAAGTCTGTGTAATAAGACTTATTAATATCTTTTTTTTTTTTGAGAGAGAGAGAGAGATAGAAAGTGAGTGAATAAGAGGGGAGGGATGGAGGGTGGGAGCCCAAGCAGACTCTACATCTGACACAGAGCTCCATCTCACAACCCTGAGATCATGACCTGAGCAGAAATCAAGAGTTGGACACCCAGCTGACTGAGCCACCCAGGCACCTGTGATCTCTTAATATCTTGATGCCATTGTTAGGGAATTGTTTTTGAGGGTGAAGTTTTGAAATTTGGGAGGAAACTTAAATGTTAAATCATTTAGTAGGAAGATCATTTAATAAAATGATAGAGGAGGGAGATGCTGTGGTTGGCAAGTTATATGCTTAAAGTCATCGTGCCTTTTCACATTATTTGTACTTATGTTTTTAGATAAAAGGATAATCTATTTAGGGTTGCCTGGGTGATGAAGTCAGTTAAGCATCTGACTCTTGATTTCAGCTCAGGTCCTGACCTGAGGGTCATGGGATTGAGCCCCTGAGTTGGGCACTGAGCTCAGTGTGGAGTCTGCTTGAGATTCTTTCTCCCCCTGTCTGTGCCCCACCCCTTGCTCATGTTCTCTCTTTCTTTCTCTCTCTCCTTGAAATAGATAAATCTATTTTAGGTCAATAGATTTTATTTTAGATAAATCTAAAAAAATGATTATATAGTAGAATAGCTTACTAAAGTTTAGTATCCTTTTTCTGGCTTTCATCCTTCTTTAGGAATTGGTAACAATTATTAATCTTAAGTCCGCATTTTATAGTTAGTATTTATATAATGCATGTATTTTTATATTTTCAGTCATGAATAAGTAAGACTCATTTGACAGTATTCTTACTGTCAAAACTATTTCAGATTTTGATATTCTTGTATTAAGATACTTAAAATCTTAAATCATTGCTGCTGTAGCTATATCTTGTACTGTTTTTAATGTTTAAGTACTTTTTTAAGTTTAAAATTTTAAGGGAGTGTAGGAGGATGGGTGAAATATGTATTGGGGATTAAGGAGTACACTTGTGATGAGCACCAGGTGATATATGGATTTGTTGAATCACTATATTGTACACCTGAAAAAATATAACTGTGTTAATTAAATGGACTTGAAATAAAAACTGAAACAAAATTTTAAGCTTTTGATATTTATTTTCAGACCCAAGCCTTTATTGTTCAAAGGAGATCACAGATACCCCTCATCTAATCTTGAAAGCCCAGTGGTGATTTTCTATTCTGAGATTGGTTATGAGGAATTTTATAATTTCCACCACCAACTTATATCAGAAAGCAATGCAGGCAAAATCAATTATGTATTCAGACATTATATACTTGTAAGTATTGATTTATTTTATAACTTCTGTAAATATTAATTTGCCCAGCATGACTTTGGCATGTAAGCTAATAATACCACCCCTTTATAAAATAAAATAATTTGAACTACTTTTCTTCATGTGCACGTGGATTTGCACATAGGAGGTACTTTTGCTTGCCTTTCTGAAGAAATAGAAAAGAATTATGATTAAAAAATGGCTTAATAAGATTTATATCATATTTAAAAATGTAGCATATAATTTATATTTTCTAGGCTTAGTATAATCAGTGTGCTGTGAAACTGATTTTTTTTTAAAAACTGATTCTTAAATTCGGTTCCTTTCATAATTTTAAAGGTATTAATTTTGAGCTTCATTTTGGAATGTTTTCATTTGATAGAAAGGGAGGGATTTCTAGAGAGGTAAAAACAAGTGAAATTGATTTAAAATTAAGTTTTAAAAATCTTTTGTAACATTTAGCATCTAATATATGTGTGTAAACATATTAGCCTTTAAAGTTTCTGTGTCATAACCTCAGTAAAATTGAGTGGTAAGTCCATACAAGTAAAATAAATTCTTTAAAAAAGATTTTATTTATTTATTCATGAGAGACAGGGACAGAAGCAGAGACATAAGCAGAGGGAGAAGCAGGTACTTTGTGGGAAGCCTGATGTGGGACTCTATCCCAGGACACTGGGATCATGACCTGAGCTGAAGGCAGATGCTCAACCACTCAGCCACCCAGGCGCCCCAAGTAAAATTTTTAAATGAAAATTTGTATGAACAGAAACAGATTAAAAAAAATACCCAGTTTTTGGCAACTGCTCTCCTTCTCCCTGCTTCCCAGACTTTATTTCTGTTTTTAAAGATTAAAATGTCTAAAGCTCCATCCTCTTTCAGGATGGTGGTAAGCCTGTGACAGTGACAGCTGGTCAGCCTAAGCCCTACCTGAAGACATTTAAATTCATTTAACAATGAACGCATAACACACATGATGCCAGCAAAGTACTTCTGGGTTTGAAACCTCATCAGTTTTCAACCCTGCTGTGTAGGTTCTGGAATTTCCTTTTCTTTTCTCCATTTTTTTTCACACGATTTGGTTACTTTTGCCCTGTCAGCTGTCCCTTCATCTGGTTTTCCTTTTACTTTAGAATTCCCATTTCCATACTTGTGGCAGGATATTAATGAAGTCTAAAGGAGGCTTGAATTCTCGTGGAAGTTTAAGTATACTTTGAGCGCATAATCCTAGTGGCATCTATGTGAAGTTAATACCCTCCACGTCCCCTTCACTGTGACATGTAAAGAGCCAGATGGTAATGATGGAATACTTAACTCTGCTTGCAGAATCCCAGGAAGGAGCCTGTTTACCTCTCTGGCTATGGTGTGGAATTGGCAATTAAGAGCACTGAGTACAAGGCCAAGGATGATACTCAGGTGAAAGGTGAATTTGTAAATTAAGACTGATGTGTTTTCTTTTTTTAAAATGTGAATGAAAGGGAATTTGTTTCCTGAAGGTAAAATAACAGATTTAGGAGTTTGATGAACCTGTGTTTGAATGCTAGTTCTGTTACCTCTGAGTTGGGTGATGTTAAGCAAATTCCATAGGTCCTAAATTTTTCCTTTGTAAAGTGTGGATAACAGTTTATGCATCCTAAAGTATTTGTGAGGAGAGAATAAGATATATAGGTAAAGAAGGTGTAGCACAGTATTTTTGCACAAAAATTTCAATAATTGTAGCAGTTATTTATTGATGATGCATAGTTCACAAGTAGACATTGATTTGTGATCTAGTGTGAAATCTTAAATTATAATATACTTAATGAACAGTTTTGTGTTTTTTATTATTTTCTGCATTTAGAATAGTTTTTTATGAATATACTTCCTATTGTACTACTTTAGAGTTTTGTTTTGAAGTCATTATTTCAGCCACAAGGCTTTTGTTTAGTTTTTTTTTTTTTTTTTTTTTTTTTTTAAAGATTTTACTTATTTAATTCATGAGAGACACACAGAGAGAGGCAGAGACATAGCCAGAGGGAGAATCAGGCTCTCTGTGGGAAGTATCCCAGGACCCTGGGGTTACCTTGAGCCATCTCTCAGCCACAAGTTTTATGTGCAGTCTATTATAATCGTTGTGAACTCACTTTAAAGAAGAAAATGATTGGGTAAATGGAGGATAATCTAGTACATCTTACTGTACTCAATAATTATATTAGGTTTAGGTTCCCTAATTTCAAAGTCTTCAGAGTTTAGATAACCGAAAAATCCACTATTCATAATTTTAAAGGTATTAATTTTGAGCTTTTTAAAATATAAAATTTTCCAAAGTTTAAGGGGAAAATATATTTTTGCTTTATCC
Organism: Vulpes lagopus; assembly: GCF_018345385.1. NCBI lineage: Eukaryota > Metazoa > Chordata > Mammalia > Carnivora > Canidae > Vulpes > Vulpes lagopus. Next base: position 2,304,720 of record NC_054847.1, on the reverse strand, counting down.
AGAATACAAAATACATTGAAAAACAAATTTATTCTGTTAAAAAAAAATTGCAAAGTGTTCATTGAAGTATTCAGTGTTTTAAATAGTATTAGAGTTTCAGGTGTTTCTAACTTGGTTTACATTACTCAAACTATATGAGGTTAATAACATTTTAATTTCTCTTCTGAACAATTAGACATGTATTTGCCTGTGCTTTTATAGGAACTGAGGTAAACACCACAGTGATTGGTGAAAATGATCCCATTGATGAAGTTCAAGGATTCCTCTTTGGAAAATTAAGGTATGGCATAGTCTTTTGGGAAATGCCCTTATTCTCTTTATGCTCTAGGCTTCCTCCCATTATAAGCATCATCTTTCTATTTACTGTCCAAAGTTACAGGTCTCGCAGTAATACTGTATATATGCAATCTGATATGAAGCAATTACCACTTCACTAACTGTATAGTTTATGATCTCCAGGCATCTGTAGCATGTTATTATTAAATGATATTAGGGTGGCCTGCCTATGGCTTTAGTTAATTTCCTTTCTGAGCCTTGCAGTTGATGACAGAAAGTTACATGCCAGTTTTTGATTCACATAATAGGAGACATCTGATTGTTTCACCCAGTTTTTCCCAAGAGAATAAAAAGTATTTTAAGTGAAAGAGCTTATAGTTGTTTACTTAAACTAAGAATAGCCTGAAACAATGCAAAAAAGATGCAATAGATCTTACACATGTTCAGTTGAAATACATTAGACTTTGCTTTATATGAAAGGGGACAAAAGATGTTTCTTGAAGAAAATTTCATAGCCATTTTATGAAAGTGTCATAGAAATTTATAGCTGAAAATTCTTAGTTGTCATTTTAAGTGTTATTTCTATTATGCCGTGATAATTGTTTAGAGCCTTGAATTCTGCTTTATCTGGAAATCTTAATTAGGACAGCTGCAGTGGGGTTTGGTTTTTGTGTTTTTGTTTGTCTTTTTTTTTTTTTTTTTTGTAAAGGAATGGATCGTGAAGAAATATGTGTAGGCCCAGTTTCATGTAGTTGAGCTTTATTTAACATTTAGCCCAGTGAAATGACTTAATCATATGAACAGGTTAGCAGAGGTGACTCAGTTCATGTTGAATTCTGCGCATGTGTTCAGTTCATCCTATGCATATGCATATTTCTTTGTGTTTAACATCAGTTTTAGCCTCATTAGTATACAGTCAGATTCCAATTTCATTGGACCCAGGTTTTCAGAGTTTCTTTTCATATTCATGTTTTTTATGTTTGGTGTCTGGATAGCATCATGATCTTATGTATTTAGAGCACAAAGGTAGTATGTAAAGTATTCAAGAGATTTTCTTATGTAGGTGTTCAGAATGGTTATTTAGCTGTCTAAAGTAATGGGACCATTTTCTGATAGTCTTAACATGAAGAAAAGTTTGTAGTAACTGACTGGAAATGGATTGCTTGGAAGGTGAAGAATCTGAGTAAATATTTTACTTTATGTATGTGGCATTTAAGAAATTTTGAATTTCTAGCACTTAAAAGTACAGAATTACTCTACCAACCATCTGTTGTCTGATCTAAATGATACATATCTACCTCTGATACCTTCTGTTTTACTAATTTTAAATAGAATGTACTCTATTTTGAGATAAAACTAAAGGAAATCCAATTATCTTGGTTAGTTTAAATTGTATTTTTTATATGATTAAAGGATTTATGTGCATGTAGCTGAAAGAAATTCATTTTGGGACTGGCAACGATATATTTCCAGTTTTATTTTGAGAAAGTAGAAAGATTCAGTCTAGTATGGAAAATAATAGAATATACCCATGTACTTACTACCCAGAATTGATTGTTGTAATTGTACTTTTCTTTTCTGTTCCAAAGAACTATTAATCGAGTTTATGCCAACATATGCCTTTTACTTAAAAAAGAAACAAACAAGGGTAAAGCACCTACAGGTAGAGTTGAGGTTCCCTTTGTTCCTACTCTCAGTCCTGTCCCCTCTCCCCAACACAGAAAATCACTACTGTATTGATACTTCTTTTTAAAGATTTTATTTATTTATTCATGAGAGACACAGAGAGAGAGAGAGAGACAGAGACATAGGCAGAAGGTGAAGCAAGCTCCATGCAGGGAGCCCCATATGGGACTCGATCCCAGGACTCTGGGATCACTCCCTGAGCCAAAGGCAGACGCTCAACCACTGAGCCACCCAGGCGTCCCATGACTCATTTTTTAATCTGTAAGTTTTATGGTTTTTAAAATTATAATTTTCTATATTAACTTATTTTTCAAGAAAAATAATTATGCTTTAATATTTTTCCTATATTGTAGGAGTTTTCTCCTAATTGCTAAGGGGAGAAAAGCATGAAGATAAAATTGGAGCCAACTTCTAAATGTGCTTTTAGAAAGAAAAGGTACATTAATAAGACTTGATTTTATGTTTCTTTCAGAGACCTGCACCCTGACCTGAAGGGGCAGTTGAAAGAACTCAGAAAACACCTTGTAGAGAGCACCAATGAAATGGCACCTTTAAAAGTTTGGCAGTTGCAAGGTAATAAACATATAGAAGAGTCACTGGTTTACTTTTTGACTAAATTTTATGGTATTAAGAAAATGTAGAATTAAAAATTAGTGTTCTTTATTTTTAAAGATTGTATTTATTTATTCATGAGAGACACAGAGAGAGAGAGGCAGAGACATAGGCAGGGAGAAGCAGGTCCCATGCAGGGAGCCCGATGTGGGACTTGATCCCGAACCCCGGAGATCTCGACTGAAGGCAGACACACTCAACACTGCTGAGCCACCCAAGTGTCCCTAATGCTATTTATTTGCCTGATTCCGAGGGTACACAGATTTTCAAGATAGAGTGATTATGATTAATCAGAAAAGTCCTTTTGTAGACAGATACTGTGCAGAAGTAGATGAGTGCCTGATCTTTATCTAAACAGATACATAAGTATAATAGTACAAACTTGTTTGTCTTAGTTTTTATGTTTCTTTATATATACATTTCTGAAACAGTGTATCAGTCAAATGTTAAAGAAGTATTAACATGGCAGGATATATTTGTGCTTTTCTGGTCCAAAGATCTGTCGTATTATTATTTTTAACATATTGTATTAAATCTTTTGCTATACTTTGTGGTATGTTGTAAATACAGAAAAAGGAAAAAGATTTGGGACAGATTTATCTTGTGCTAAATGTAAATGTGTTAGTATGTATTTCAGTGTTTTATGCAAGTATAGCAAAGAAGGGCAACAATAAACATTCTAGGGTCTATGAAGTGAATACGAACTGAAATTAAACCATCTGTACTCTCTGAAATGGTTGTATTCTCAGGCATTCTCAGTTACCAAAAAATTGTGAGAAAGAAATGCATTTTTTTTTTCTTATTTCTCTTTGCATTAGAATATGCACTTTCAATTGTATTTGACTTTGTTGCAGATCTCAGTTTCCAGACTGCTGCCCGAATCTTGGCTGCTCCTATTGAATTAGCTTTGGTGGTTATGAAGGATCTTAGTCAAAATTTTCCTACCAAAGCCAGGTAATAAAGAGTAAGGCTCTGAGACATTCTTCTTTGACACTATCTAATTACCTTTATGTTTACATTACATGCAAAACGAGGCAAGTAAAATAAGAAAATGTTTAGCAAATTGAAGTTTTACTACCAGTACCATACTACTGATAGTGCTTTTTGGGAAGGTGGCAATACCATATATATAGTGAGGTTGGAGAGACCCATCTAGTTTGTGTCCTTGGCTCTACCATTTGGTAGTTGTGTGATGTTTGCAAATAAGCAACCTCTTTTTACCTTACTTCCTCAGCAGTAAAATAGAAATAATTATACCTGCCTCTCAGGATTAGAGGAGTTAACAAAATCTGATGTATGCAGATGTACCTGCAAGCTCCTGAAGAGTTTCATATATATCATCTTATTCAAACTGGGTGAGGAAAATGAGTTCTAGAGGCTGACTTGTTCATTATGACACAATAAGATTTTGAATGCAGCTTTTTTTTTTTTTTTTTAAAAAAGATTTTATTTATTTATTCATGAGAGACACACATAGAGAGAGAGAGAGAGGCAGAGACATAGGCACAGGGAGAAGCAGACTCCATACAGGAAGCCCTATGTGGGACTCGATCCCAGGACTCCGGGATCACGCCCTGAGCCAAAGGCAGACGCTTAACTGCTAAGCCACCCAAGCGTCCCTTGAATGCCGCTTTTTGATACTGCTTTCAATTGTATAATGATCCTCCACATCACATAAGTAAATAATTTTAAAAGCCAAATTTTTAGAGACTATAACAACTTAAATGATTGCCAGTATTTTTCTTGAGTAACTGAACAGGTGTTTTGACTTCTGATGTGAGATATTTTCTAAATAAATTTGTTTATTTGATTAGTCTTGGGAAATATTTCTTAGACAGGACTTATAAATCATATGGTACATTCTCATTTAGTTGAGCATGCTATTGAAGATCTACCTGTAGAATTCCACCTCCATCAAAAGTGCTCAAATAGGATGAGCAGTCTGTCACCTTAATTTAACATTAGCCTTTAGCCTGTGAACAGTAGAGCTCATATATAGGAATAGAGTTACATATATTTAATTTAAGATCTTGGGAATAACTGCCCTTGCTTTAAAATACTGCTATTTCTGCTACTTTTCTGTGGTGTCATATCTTGTAATAATGAAAATATTATGTACACCTGAGTGGGGAAATATATTTGTAAAGATGAGTTTTTTTTTTTTTTTCCATTTAGTTTTTTTGTAAAGTATTGAGCAATGTGTTTTTTCATATCTAAATATAGGGAAATTGAAGACATTTATATCAAATGTTAACCTAAACACTAATATTTTTATTTCTTTAGAGCAATAACAAAAACGGCAGTGAGTTTGGAACTTAGAAGCGAAGTGGAAGAGAATCAGAAGGTATTACCCAGTGGAAAATCACTATTTTCCTTTCTGTTTTGTATTTTTAAAAATGAGGAAATCTGAGTTACATCAGTGACATTTAACAGTTTTACTCTCCTTTTATCAAGAATGGTAGTCTTTTATTTCTGTAATCTTTTTTTATATTTTTAATTTTTAATCAAAGTTGAATATTAATATAATTCGAACAAGAGTGCCTCAGTCATTTAAGCATCTGCCTCTTGATTTCAGCTCAGATCATGATCTTAGGGGTCCTGGGATCAAGCTCCGTCTTGGGTTCTGTGCTCATTGTATAGTCCTGCTTGTTCCTCTCCCTCTGCTCCTCTCTGCGCTTGGGCTTGTTCACATGTGCTCTCTCTCTCTCTCTTTCAAACAAACAATCTTAAAAAAAATCAGATGGTGCCACCACTTTGTTTATATAAACAGCATACTCCTAACATGATTTATTCCCTGTTTTATCCCCCTTGTCAGAAGTATTTACTATCAACACTTAGCTAATTGTTTTGATATTTATCCCCAGATTTCTAGCAAGTTTGAATTGGTACTGTTTTCCAGTTTCAAACTTTGTTTCAGCCTCCCATTACAAGGATGAAGTTTAAGTTTCTTTCACTGTCCCTCACCCCCATGTCTGCCATTAATCCATATTGGCACTTCCATGTCTCTCCATTTTCATGTTGTAATTTTATCAATTTTTGTTCTGCTCCACTGTAGTCTGGTGGTTCTTTATGTCTAGGGCATACCAGTTATCCTGAGACCTTGCTTTAAAGCAATCTTTTGTTGGATCTCCTATTCTTGGATTCCAGGTCTTCTTTGTTTTTGGTTTACTTCCTTATTTTGGTGCAGCACATCATTCTTCATGAGAAAAGTTGTGTGCAAAATAAATTTCAGACTCTGAGAAATCAATTTTCCATTTCTGTTTTTATTGATAGATTGGCTGGGTATAGAATTCTATATTGGAAGTCATTTAGAAGTTTTGTTACTAGGTTAGGATGGGCCTGCTCCTTGGTGGGCAGGTTGAGACCATACCAGGTGGGTTGCCTCTGAGGTCATCTTTATTTGTATAAATAGGGAGATTGTGGGGAATAATTTCCAAAGCCATGACTGTCCCAGTAGGGGTAAGCTGGCTCCTTCTTTAGGGTTTGGGATGAATATTCCCCAAACCAGGGATTTACATTGTAATGAAGCTGAGGATGTGGAGCACGTTTTGATTTTTCTGAATGGGTGTCATCTATCTTCCTCAATTGTTTCTTTTTCTGTTCCAGCAATTTGTTAGTTTCTAAACAGTAAAATTGCCTGTAGAACCTTTTAGGAGTTTCCTGAGTTCAGTAGGTCAGTCCTGAGTTCAGGTGGTCAAGGGTGGCAGTTTGAAAGGCCTTGCTTCTTGGAATTTTGGTTTCTGTTGTGAATATTGAGAAATCTGAACTTAGATCTGGTTTTTCTTTTCCAGAATTATTCACGATCTTTTCTTTGGCCCTAGTAATCCAAAATTTCACACTGTTCTTCCTTTAAAAAAAAAAAAAAATCTCTGTACTGTTAGGTGGTTAGTGGTCTTCAAATCTGGAAAGTAATTTCCTTTAATTTTGGGAAGTTTGCTTGAATTATTTCTTTGTCTCATTCCTTCTGCTTTCTCTCTTTTGTTTTTCTGGAATTCTTCAGTTTTAAGGTATTGCATCTCCTTGGCTAGTTTGACCAATTAAAAAAAGTTTTTCCCCCCTATTTTCAATTCTTTTATATTTTTAAACTTTCTGGGAAAGATATTCAAGCCCTTTGGTTGACATTTTTCCTTTAGTTGTCAAATCTTTAATTTCTAAGGGATATTGTATTTAGATTCTTTTTATAGTGTTCTCTTACCTTTTGAATTATCAGTGGTGCATGTGTATGTTTTTTTCTCTCTTGCATCATCTGTTTTCTCTTAAGTTCACTTTCTTTTTGTCTTGGTTTCTTGCTTTAGTGTTAGAGGCTTTCCTTACATGTTTGGTGTGGTGATCTGCTCTTATTGAAGAGAATGGGCAGTAAAGAGCTGTTGGGAAGCCTTAAGGATGAGGCTTTTTGACTGTAGGCTTTCCTAGGTTGCCCCAGTGTCAGTATCCTGAAACCTCTCTTCTTGAGCTGTTCAGTCTCCAGAAAAGGATCTTCTGCCTGGAGGGTGAAGTCTGTCTGCCTGGGTGGGAGAAGCCCAGTAGGAAGAACATTAGGGAACTTATACTCAGTCCCCTGTTTTCATTATGGGATCCCTCCCCTCTTTGGGTTTCCCAAGTTTCAGGTTCTATCCTTCACTCTTTCCAGGGAATGAGCTTCCATTTTTTCTGGAGTAGAGGGAGTCATGACAGCAGTCATCTCGCTGCATGAAATCAGCAGGGGAGTCTGAGGGCTCTTATCTATAAAAAGCTGTCCACCAGAACTCATTTTTTAACTTAGTTATTACCCCCTTGTACATGTGTTCTTTGTGCTGTCGATCTTGATTGAGTCTTTTAAGGAGTTCCATAAAATAACTTGTGGTTTTAGTTGGCCGTTTCCACTACTGGCCTGGCATTTAGCTTTCTTAGGGTTGCTAAAACAGTTGCTATTCATGCAGCTCCTTTCTACCTTCTAAAATTAATTACCCTTTTTCTTTTTTGTTCTGTTTATTGTTTTGGATTTATGACTTTATAAAAGTCCCTTTTTAAAAAACTGACATTTTGGGATGCCTGGGTGGTTCAGTGGTTGAGCATCTGCCTTCAGCTCAGGTTGTGATCCCGGGGTCCTGGGATCAAGTCCTGTATTGGACTCCTTACAGGGAGCCTACTTCTCCCTCTGCCTGTGTCTCTGCCTCTCTCTGTGTCTCTCATGAATGAATAAATAAAATCTTTCCCCCAAAAAACAAACAAACAAACAAACAAACAAACAAACAAAAAACCCTGACATTTCAACAGAGTTTCAGGAGGGAAAAAAAGAAATGCTTGTGTTCAGTCTAATATCTTTACTCCAGATTTTTAAAATTTTAAAAATTTTAAAATGTTTGCATATGAGATATGAGATATGCATATCTATTAACTAATAGATTGGAGGAATAAGGAAACCAAATTTATCTCAGATGTTTACTAAATTGAAGAAACCTTATTGATAATTTTTTTTTTTTTAAATTTACTTATTTATTTATGATAGTCACAGAGAGAGAGAGAGGCAGAGACACAGGCAGAGGGAGAAGCAGGCTCCATGCACGGGGAGCCTGATGTGGGACTCGATCCCGGGTCTCCAGGATCGCGCCCTGGGCCAAAGGCAGGCGCCAAACCACTGCGCCACCCAGGGATCCCCTTATTGATAATTTTTATTTACCTTTTTTTAGGGCTTTTTCCCCCACAAGAGAATAAAACACTAACTCACATAAACTGTAGTATTTCCTGGATTCTTTTTTTTTTTCATATTGTATTAAAGTATAAAATATGGAAGTATAAAACACGCAAAAATGTACACAAACCCTAAATCTTTAGTGTGATGAACTTTAACTTCAGTCTGTTACTAGCACTCAGATCTTGAAATAAATATGAGTTGTATTTATCAGTTCAGAATCAGTACTTCTTACAGTCAGAGGATGACTGGGCTTGGGTGTGAGTGGACCTGGACATGGAGTTTTTCTTTCCCATGTAAGAAATTTCCAGTTCTGAATTGATGTAACTCTCCAGTTTCCCCTTATTTTACTTGGCAGTTTAAGCCTTATAGGGAAAGAAGCAAAAGCTGTGGCTTCCTCATCGTTTTATGCTTCACTCATTGCAATATTGGACCTTAAAGTTTACTTCTCTTAGTTTGCTGATGACTGAGAAATGAAGGAAGTTCAGCAGTCCCTGTCTTCCTCCTCTTAGCACTGCGAGAACTGAGTTCTGTTTAGTATCTGAGTAATTTCTTCCCTTTGCTGTGTGGATTAACTCCCTGTGGTGTGGAATATGAATAGTAGTCTCAGTTTCCTTGGAAGGAGAGTAATTAAATGGAAAGAAGTCAACAGAAGCTACAGCATGACATCCAAGCAGTGTGTCGGATGGGTCAGGCAGGTCTGAAGGGCTGTAGGGACTGCAGTCACCTGTGTGCCATGGCAGCCATGGTCTCAGGGAGTAGACCTGGTCTTGGAGAGTTAGGTTGCATGTAGGTGCTATCCTCAGGGCAGCAACTCAGTTTCTTAGTGTGCATTAGTTTGAAGGTTTAAGGGAGCTGTGGGTGTTTGAAACCATTTTAGATTAGATCCCTGGAGTTCATCAAGAAGGCCCAGCTGTTAGTGACTGCTGCTACCACCTTGGTGTCACAAGCAGGGAAAAGTAATAGAAGTCCTCTTTTATGAAAAGTGACCCTCAGCGCTTGGCTTATTTAACCAATCTCCCTCTTCCTCCTTCCCCCAACATTATAGGAAACCATTGTATTAATCATGGTTGGAAGGAAGAAGGGAGGAGAGGTATATTTCTCATGAACCAGCAGTTTCATTACCATGAAATAAATGCTAAGAAGGGTCTTTGGGAGTACATAAAAGGAAATCTTAACCCAGCTTCAGGATTTTCTACAATACAAGGGTGCAGCATTTGTACATGAAATCAGAAATATGGAAGTTTTTGTTAAACATTCTCTTGCTGCTTCTTAACAATTTTTTTTTTTTTTTAAATATTTCAGTATTTCAAGGGAACTTTAGGATTACAGCCTGGAGATAGTGCACTGTTCATCAATGGACTTCATATTGATTTAGATACACAGGATATATTCAGGTATGGATAGTATTCTCTGGAAATGTTTCATAATGTTAGCTCCTTGTAACATGTTCAAATTGTTTTTCTTACTTGATGTGACATGTGTAAAGCCTAATGGCTTACTAGGTGCAGTGAGAGCACTTTAGGTAGGTTCAGGACTGGGATGGACATGATGATACTGTCATTTATCATAATGGACATTGAGGGCCCAAGTGTCTTCAGAGGATGCCTTTGAATATCTAGAGGGACGCTTGGGTGGCACAGTTAAGTAGCTGACTATTGGTTTTAGCTCAGGTGGTAATCTCTGGACTGTAATCTTAGGGCTGTGAGATTGAGGCCCACGTGGAGTATGCTTGGGTTTCTCCCTTTGCCTCTCTCCTCTTCCCTCCCTCCCTCCCTCCCTCTCTCTATGTCTGTCTGTCTCTCTCTCCTTTGTCTCTCAAATGGATAAATCTTTAAAAAAAAAAAAAAAGTATTTCTTTTTTGTGTTGTTAAAATGTGGTTCAGGACTAACTTGCTCTTAGTTGGCTTCATGAATTTACAAGGAGGGGTGTGGATTGTTAGGTAGAATTCAGATTTTTGTCCATAGAATTAAGATTGACAGACTTGACACTGTGGCTTCATAATAGTAAAAATGAAAGTTATTGCTAATCCTTCAGAAGAACGAGTTCTCTCACAATAGGATATTTTATACATTATTTTAATTGAGCTTTTATGTTCTCCTACTTTTCAGAGTTAGTAAAATGGGTATGGATACTTTAAAAAATTGCCCAGATCTGTTTTTTTTTTTTTTAAGTAAAAAATAGACGCATATCTCTTTAATTTTTCAGAGTTTACAACTGAGTGCTTTGCTCATTTAAACAATTTTAGATGATACACAGGTAAAAGAACTAAGAAAAGTAAAGTCTTCATCCTGATTTCTTACTTCTTCCTCCTCCATATCTCTTCTACCTTTCCTAGCAAACCTCTTCGTTGGGTATAAATTCCTCCATACCTTTTACTGTGGTTGTAAGTGTGTGTACTTTGTAAATTGACACTGATGTAGTAATTTATGTTAAATCTATGTAATGTATTCTTTGAGATAAATTTTAAATTATGAGATAATTGTAGATTTATGTGCAGTTGTAAGAAATAATAGAGGTTACCATAGTGTTTTTTAAAAACATGCAGTATAAAATTCAGGTGAGGATTATTTAATCCTCAAATTGGGTGTTTATATTTAGAGATGTTTATATGTGGTAGATAACATTGATAAGTATAAATAAGAAGCAAGTCCTACCTACTTCGTTCTACATATTTTGACAAGATGAAGCAAGGGGAAGAACTCCTTTTTGTTTGTTTTTTTTTTTTTATTTGAACAGAGCATTGTGTTTGAACTGATAAATTTTTTCATGGTGAGGTTTTTTTTAAATAAAGTTTTTTCTACTAAATACCTTTTTTCCTCCCCCAGTCTGTTTGATGTATTGAGGAATGAAGCTCGGGTAATGGAGGGTCTGCATAGATTGGGAATAGAAGGCCTTTCTCTGCATAATGTTTTGAAGCTGAACATCCAGCCCTCTGAGGCTGACTATGCTGTAGACATCCGGAGTCCTGCTATTTCAGTAGGTATTCTGTTGGGGTGTCCAAGGAGCGTTCTAGCCAGGCATTTTGTTATGGTTTTCTCACTTGTCTTTTGTGAGAAGTAAGTTATTTCTCCCATCCCTTACTTACATTATTGGCATTAAACAGTGATTTAGAACAATTGCTTATGTGGGACTTTGTATATAAGATAAAGTAGTCTCTTAAATCCTCCAAAAAGTTATGTTTAATTTGGTTACGACAGTGATTTTTACAGTTTTGTTTACCCCTAGAATTCAGCTTGAGTGTCTTTTGGGAAAAAGAATGCTAAGTTTGTATTTTCTCATTTGCATACAAGTTCTGTGTGATTTTTGTGTATGTATTTTTTGGCCAATCCTTCTTTAAAAGAACTTTGATTATTTTGTATTTAGAGGTCTTTCCTATGTGATTCTTCTTAAAATCATTTCAAGTCTTACTGTTATTTTTGGTAATTTCACTAATAGTAACTAAAGTGTATGCCCTATGTTGTGCTTTTTTATCCTAGTGGATCAACAACTTGGAGGTTGACAGCAGATATAATTCATGGCCTTCTAGTCTACAAGAGTTGCTTCGACCCACCTTTCCTGGTGTTATCCGGCAGATAAGGAAAAACTTGCATAACATGGTGAGTAAAATTCCTTATTGTCTGGCAATGTGCTGTTTCTCCCTTGCCTTCTTCCCTGCCTTTCAGGCAAATCTAGACTGTTCATTTCTCCCCTGTAGTAGCTGCTTCTTCCACCACTATGACCACTAAATATGTTCTTCTACCTCCATATTCAAACTGAAAGGGTTTTAAAATGTATTGATCATGTGTAAGGCTGTGAGATGTCACAGTAGCAATACTGCCTCCATCAAGTCATAAAAAATGTTCCTCATCCTTAACCTGAAAGTTTAGATTGTATTGTTTTAGTTTTTTTTAAAGATTTATTTATTTATTTTAGGGGGAGAGAGAGAGAGAGAGAGAGCATGTGTGTGCATGCAGGCAAGAACGGGGAGAGACAGAGGGAGAGGGACGGAGAGAGAATCTTAAGTGGATTCTGCACTGAGTGTGGAGATTGATGTGGGGCTTAATCTTAAGACCCTGAGAGCACAACCTGAGCTGAAACCAAGAATCTGACACTTCAGTGACTGTGCCGCCCAGGCACCCTTTGTTTTATTTTTAAGATATTTTTACTCAGAAGATGAATATGCCGCTATTCTTTTCCTTTAATATCTTAATTTCTAAAATTTCAATACATCTTTCTGTGAGGTCCTACTTGTTAGAGAGAGGAGAGGTTTTTAGTTGGCCTTCTTTTCCGCCTCTCATTTCTTCTTTTTCCACCATTTGCTCTTAGAGATTGGGGGCAGGTCACCTTCCCCGGAGCTTGCAAGGGAAACTATCATCTATACTTGCCTCACTCTTGAAATTACTTCTTTTCCTTCCCAGTCAGTATTTCATTCTTTCTCTTATTATGTTTATTAAATGAGATTATAAATGTATTTAATGCACATCATGAGGTATTAATACATGATAGTTCTATTGTGGTCTAAAAATTGAATTCTGAATGAGTTCTTGATTAAAAGATGCTTAGAAATGAATACACAAGAAAGGTAATCTCTGTTCTCAAAGGTAAGAGAGTTAATAAAACCTGGGTTTTGTTAGGTGTCATAAAAGTATGGGTGTTGATAATCTGGAACACAGTTCCCATGTTATTAGCAGAACACCATGGAAAATGAGTTCGCTTTTCAGTACCATATTCTCTGAACATTAAGGAGGGAAACTGCTGTTTGTGTAACTCCTTTTTTACGTGGTTCAAGAGTCACTGGGAAAAGATTACCTTTAAGTACAAAGCGTAACAGCATTTTTATTGGCCCTGTGATATTTGAATAAATTTCATTTTATGTGTTCCCTTTTCCTTTCCCCTTCACAGGTTTTCATAGTTGATCCTCCTCATGAGACCACAGCAGAGTTGATTAACACAGCTGAGATGTTCCTCAGTAATCACATACCATTAAGGTAACACTGGTATTATTGTATGCTATAAACCTAATTAGCTAAGGTTTTGTTTGTCATTCTTAAGTGCAAGTCTGGTGCTATTAGATAAATAATAGTTGGATCGGGGATCCCTGGGTGGCTCAGTGGTTTAGCACCTGCCTTTGGCCCAGGGTGTAATCCTGGAGACCTGAGATCGAGTCCCGCATCGGGCTTCCTGCATGGAGCCTGCTTCTCCTTCTGCCTGTGTCTCTGCCTCTCTCTCTCTCTCTGTGTGTGTGTATATCATGAATAAATAAAAAATCTTTAAAAAAAAAAAAATAGTTGGATCATTAATGGCAGTTGTATCTTTTGTTTAAGTATGAAGCAGTATCTTTTGAGTTAGAAAATTTGATTCTCAATGAATAAAAACTTACCACCACTGAATTATTAATAAATAGCCCATGTAAAAATAGACCATAGTCTCAGCTTGCTTCCCAGTGGATGGGAATTTTCCTAGGTAAGCGTCAACATCGCAAAGCCTATTTCCCCTTTCAGCGAAGATAAAGAGCTCTGCCAACAGCTTCTTTAGACTGTTAAAGACCAGGTGTACATGCTGCTTTTTGTAGATGCAGACACACTTGTTTTATTTGCGTTGCCAAATCTACCAACAGAGTACTTGATTGGCTGGATTTTTCACTGTGCCTTTTAAGAACTGTGTTTTAATGCTTTATGTATGCGTATTAAGATATTTTCATGAATAATGTCAACAGAAAATTTGAATTCTTAGAAAACGTGAAAATAGAGAAGAAGAAAAGGCTAGTCAACAAATGTTGTGTGTGTTCTGTACCCAGCACTGAGCTAAATGCTGTGGATAGTATCTAAGCTGTATTCCTACCTCCTTGGAAAAAATACCGTATGTGATTTCATTCACTTAAAGATACTTGATCAGGTGCTAGGTTATGTCCTAGCTTTATAATTTCAGGGAAACCAAAGATTATAAGCAAAGGTTATTTGGGCGAGACAAAGGTTTTATGGAACAGTTGGATATTAGTTAAGCTTTGAAGAAAATAGAGGGTTTTTATCATTCTTTTAATATGTAATAAACATTAATCTCTGTTGTAGCTTTTTGCCAACAGGTAATATAATGATTTTCATGTTTTCCATTTACCTATGATTTTCATCTTGCCTATGTTAAATAACCCCCCTTTTTATATATTTTCACATTCTGAAAATGTTCACTTCCCCTAAGTTTTGTTTAAAAACAAAATCCCCATCTAAAACTATAGTGAGGGGATCCCTGGGTGGCACAGCAGTTCGGCGCCTGCCTTTGGCCCAGGGTGCGATCCTGGAGACCCGGGATCGAATCCCACATTGGGCTCCCGGTGCATGGAGCCTGCTTCTCCCTCTGCCTATGTCTCTGCCTCTCTCTCTCTCTGTGACTATCATAAATAAATAAATAAATAAATAAATAAATAAATAAATAAATAAATTTAAAACTATAGTGAAAGCCTTCATTTTGTTAAAGGCCTCATTTCACCATGTGGAACCAGTGTGCCTTAAGAGTTGCAAAGTCTAAACCACCTTTGGGAACCTGATTTTCTCTTCTTTGAGTGATGAATGCCTTTGCCAACCGTGTTAGAGTAGGATGTGAACTGTGCTTTTCAGAAGAGGAAGTTTTCAGTAGAGGAAGTTACAATATGTGAGTGGGATACAGGCATGCCATTCCTTTTAACCAGTTGCGTTTTTAAGTTCTTTTTCTTCTTTTTGCCCTTCCCCTTCTCCCTCAGAATTGGTTTAATCTTTGTGGTTAATGACTCTGAAGATGTTGATGGGATGCAAGATGCTGGAGTGGCTATTCTGAGAGCATATAATTATGTTGCTCAAGAAGTGGATGATTATCATGCCTTCCAAACGCTGATACATGTATGTTTTCAATCAAAATGGTGAATAATTTTCTTAATTTAACTCTAAGAAACAGTATGAGTTAAAAGGATTTTATGTTTCTATAAAGAGAAAAAGCCTGATAAATTATTCTCTCAACTTTTGTGTTTTATATTTAAGGAGTTGCTTTTACTGATTCACTGATGTTAGTAATAGATTGCTGTGATTTCAGCTAAGATAAGATTCCTTAGGAGCCCTACTAATATATCTTAGTCTTCTGCCTTTTGGTGATTTGAAATCACTAATTTTTTTTGGTAAATGTAATGTTCTCTTCTTGTTTAAAAAAATGTTTGCTTTTATCCCCTTTAAGGTCTTTATGATATTTTAATTCAATTTAATATTCAAATTATAAATTCTTATTGTCTGTTTTCTCTATATTTTTTGCCTTGGGAACTGAAATGCCCTAAGTTTTAAATATACTTAAGATATTCAAGTTCAAACAAGGAAGTCTGGTGTTTTCTTTTTTTCTATTTTTGAATATAAAAAATTTATAAGTAACAGTTGTTTTGCTTACAGATTAGTGGTAATTATTAGAAAACCATCTTTAAAGCAGTTGATTTTCACCACTTTTTAAAAAATTTATAAACATGTGAGCCTGCTGTTTATTATGTTTGTTATGTTTATTATTTAGAAATTCAGTCTGGGGCATTTTTTTATTAGTTAAAATGTTCATTTATTTATTTGGCTAACATCTATTAAAGACTTACCATTTGCCAGGCCTGCTACAAGCTGCAAGGAATACAAAGAATAGTAAAATTTTCCCCGTCCTCAAAGACTTTGCAGTCTGGTGGGAGAGATGTCTGTGTAGGTGGTTAATGCAGTGTGGGAACCACAGCCAACTATGGCAACATCACGACCTCATTCCACTAGGGATGGCATTGTTTTGGAGTGGGAAGTTGTCCCAACTGAGTGTAGGAGGGAAAACAGAAGTCAGTTGAGCAATGGCTACAAATCAGAGGTAGTGATTCCCTGTTGTCCATTTGGCTTGAGCAGACCTGAGGTGGGGGGAACCTAGTCATCGAGGCCATCAGCCAGGCAACGAGTGTCCAGTTTGCAGAAGTTAAACTCCAGTTAAAAACATTCTGATGCATGTATAGAGGCAGATCTAACAGAGTAAAGGTGGTGGCAGTGATAGTTTCTGAGCTCTTGTCGGGATCTCTGTGAGAGAGACGATGGTGAATTGCGGTTAGCAATAGAACTAGGGAGAAAGAAATAAGTTCAGAAGAAGCTGCTGAGGATGTGTTTTAAAGTCTGCTTTTTAAAGTTGGTCCACCACCCTGATAGCTGTGTATATGAAGGAAAGGATAATACGAGTTTTCATTTTTTAAAATCTTTAATTGCAACAAGAAAAAACATTGTATGTGGATTGTAAAATTTTTAAAAATAATATTAAAGTGTATTGATTTAAAATTTCTCATTCTCTGCCTTCCCAAATCCTGCTCTTTAAAGGCAGACACTATTAGAAGGTTGTCTTATGTCCTTCTAGGTGTTTAACTGTATGTATACAGAGACAGTTGTGTTATTTGGTTTATACCTGCTGTTTTAAAAACAAGGATTTTGCCATACATATAACTTTCTCCCCTAAACATCATGGCCATGAGTTTGTTTGTTTTTTTTTTAAAGATTTTATTTATTTGTTCCTGAGAGATACAGAGAGAGGCAGAGACATAGGCGGAGGGAGAAGCAGGCTCCCTGTGGGGAGCCCGATATGGGACTTGATCCCAGGACCCATGGATCACGACCTGAACCAAAGGCAGATGCTCAACACTGAGCCACCTAGGTGCCTCAAGGCCATGAGTTCTTATTTCAATGATTATATAAAGGCAGTCAGATTTTAAAAAAATTAACACATTTTTGCATTTGAGACTTAATATGAGTATGAACTAATTGGGTCGTTTTAAGAATATGTAGTTTCGGACAGCCCTGGTAGCTTAGCGGTTTAGCGCTGCCTTCAGCCCAGGCCATGATCCTGGAGACCTGGGATCGAGTCCCATGTCAGGCTCCCTGCATGGAGCCTGCTCCTCCCTCTGCCTGTGTCTCTGCCTCTCTCTCTCTCTCTCTCTCTCTCTCTCTCTCTCTCTGTGTCTCTAATAAAGTCTTAAAAAAAAAAAGAATACGTAGTTTCTAATATAAGAAGATACCTTAAGGAAGTATATAAAAAAGGGAGAATTGCTAACATGTTCCATTTTACCTTTCGAGAAAAATAGCCATGTTTTCGCTTTACATTCAGAAATCTTTTGTAATAAACATTCTGAAATTTGGATTTAAAAGTATATTTGATTACTTGATTTTTCTTTCTTCAGATATATAACAAAGTAAGGACTGGAGAAAAAGTAAAAGTTGAACATGTGGTCAGTGTCCTGGAAAAGAAGTATCCGTATGTTGAAGTGAATAGCATTTTGGGGATTGACTCTGCTTATGACCAGAACCGGAAGGTGAGAAATTCTTTGGCAGTTCTCATTGGACTGCAACGCTATTCTTTCCTTACCTCCCCTTTCTAGGGAGTTGTTATTAATAAAGGTAGTGGTGGTTCAAGTATTTAGGTACCTAGCATTTAACTTAGAAACCAGGTTACTTTTCTGTGTTTACGAATGCAGTTTATATTTCAATTTTGTGAAGATACCACTGATTTTTGGCTGGCATATTAACTGTTAAATTGAAAAACAAATTTTCTTCTTCACAGGTGCAGTGGTAGTACTTCTATGATGTATGTTCCACATAAAAGCTATTAGAAGTGTATGATGTATGACTTATAATATTTATGTATATCATTTATTTAGTTGTGTAGGCTAAAGATAAAAACATATTAAGAAACATAATAAGCAGAATGGGAAAGGGTGGTAATAAGGATATAGGGAAACATTTAAAATTTTTATTTAAAGATAATACTTTATTTTGTGAAACATTAAGTACAGTTAAAAGGAACTTTATCTATTGCAAGCAGGAACAATGTAGTTGGTTTATTGAAAATAAATCTTCAGGCAAAGGATCTAAATACATTTCTGAGACATTTTAATTTAAAATAATAAAAATATTTATGAATTATTTTTTTTTACTTTTAAGTGAAGGACATATTTCTTGCTGGTTCAGTCTTGCTATTACTGGTTTTAGAAATGTATCCATTTCTTCTTGGTTTTCTAGTTTGTTGGTGTATAAATTCTTCATAGAAGTCTCATGATCCTTTGCATTTCTGTGGTGTCAGTTGTAATGTCTCCTGTTTTATTTCTTTTTTTAAAAATTTATTTTTATTTTTATTTTACATTCGTTTTTATTTAAGTTCGATTTGCTGACATATAGTCTAACACGCAGTGCTCATCCCATCAGGTGCCCTCCTCAGTGCCTGTCACCAAGTTACCCCATTCCCCCTGCCCATCTCCCCTTCCACAACCCTTTGTTTGTTTCTCAGAGTTAGGAGTCTATCACGGTTTGTCTCCCTCTCTAATTTTTCCCACTCAGTTCCCCTCCTTTCCCTTATAATCCCTTTCACTATTTCTTATATTCCACATATGAGTGAAATCATATGATTGTCCTTCTCAGATTGATTTATTGCATTTAGCATATTACCCTCCAGTTCCATCCACATCCAAGCAAATGGTGGGTATTCATTCGTCCTTTCTCATGGCTAATATTCCGTTGTATGTATAGACCACATCTTCTTTATCCATTCTTCTGTTGAGGGGCATCGTGGCTCTTTCCACAGTTTGTCTGTTGTGGACATTGATGCTATGAACATGGTGCAGGTGTCCCGGCGTTTCACTACAGTATCTTTGGGGTAAATCCCCAGCAGTGCAATTGCTGGGTCCTAGGGCAGGTCTATTTTTAACTTCTTGAGGAACCTCCACACAGTTTTCCAGAGTGGCTGCACCAGTTCACATTCCCACCAAGAGTGCAAGAGGGTTCCCCCTTGTCCACATCCTCTCTAACATTTGTTGTTTCCTGCCTTGTTAACTTTCGCCATTCTCACTGGTGTGAGGTGGTATTTCATTGTGGTTTTGATTTGTATTTCCCTGATGGCAAGTGATGTGGAACATTTTATCATGTGCTTGTTGGCCATGTCTGTGTCTTCTTTGGTGAAATTTCTATTCATGTCTTTTGCCCATTTCATGATTGGATTGTTTGTTTCTTGGGTGTTGAATTTAATCAGTTCTTTATAGATCTTGGATACTAGCCCTTTATCTGATAGGTCATTTGTAACTATCTTCTCCCATTCTGTAGGTTGTTTTTTTAGTTTGTTGATTGTTTCTTTCCGTGCAGAAGCTTTTTATCCTGATAAGTCACAGTAGTTCATTTTTGCCTTCATGGATGTATCTTGCAAGAAGTTGCTGTGGCCAAGTTCAAAAAGGGTGTTGCCTGTGTTCTCCTCTAGGATTTTGATGGATTCCTGTCTCACATTAGAGCTCTCAACCATTTTGAGTTTATCTTTGTGTATGGTGTAAGAGAATGGTCCAGGTTCATTCTTCTGCACGATGGCTGTCCAGTTTTCCCAACACCATTTTACTGTCCTTATCCCAGGGGATAATTGTTCCTGCTTTGTTGAAGATGAGTTGACCATAGAGTTGAGGGCCCATTTCTGGGTTCTCTGTTCTGTTCCATTGATCTATGTGTCTGTTTTTGTGCCTGTACCATACTGTCTTGATGATCACAGCTTTGAAATACAGCTTGAAGTCCAGCATTGTGATACCCCCAGCATTGGTTTTCTTTATTTCCAGTATTCCCCTGGCTATTCGGGGTCTTTTCTGATTCCACACAAATCTTAAGATGATTTGCTCCAACTCTCTGAAGAAAGTCCATGGTATTTTGATAGGGATTGCATTGAACATGTAAATTGCCGTGGGTAGCATAGACATTTTCAAAATATTTATTTTTTCCAATCCATGAGCATGGAATATTTTTCCATCTCTTTATCTCTTCCTCAATTTCTTTCAGAAGTGTTCTGTAGTTTTTAGGGTATAGATCCTTGACCTCTTTGGTTAGGTTTATTCCTAGCTATCTTATGCTTTTGGGTGCAGTTGTGAATGGGATTGACTCCTTAATTTCTCTTTCTTCAGTCTCATTGTTTATATAGTAATGCCACTGATTTCTGGGCATTGATTTTGTGTTCTGCCACACTGCCGAATTGCTGTATGAATTCTAGCAATCTTGGGGTGGAGACTTTTGGGTTTTCTATATACAGTATCATGTCATCTGTGAAGAGGGGGAGTTTGACTTTTTCTTTGCCAATTTGAATGCCTTTTATTTCTTTTTGTTGTCTGATTGCTGAGGCAGAATCAGACGACTTCTTCTTTCTTCTTTCTTCCATTCTAGTACTATATTGAATAGCAGTGGTGAGAGTGGACATCCTGTTGTGTTCCTGATCTTAGGAGAAAGGTCTCAGTGTTTCCTCATTGATAATGATATTTGCTGTGGGCTCTTCATAAATGGCTTTTAAGATATAGAGGAATGTTCCTCTATCCCTTTGAAGAGTTTTGATCAGGAATGGATGCTGTATTTTGTCCAGTGCTTTCTCTGCATCTATTGACAGGATCATATGGTTCTTGTTTTTTCTCTTGTTGATATGATCAATCACATTGATTGCTTTAGGAGTGTTGAACCAGCCTTGCATCCCGGGGATAAATCCTACTTGGTCATGGTGAAAAATCTTCTTAATGTACTGTTGGATCCTATTGGCTAGTATCTTGGTGAGAATTTTCCCATCTGTGTTCATCAGGGATATTGGTCTATAATTCTCCTTTTTGGTGAGGTCTTTGTCTGGTTTTGGAATTAAGGTGATGTCCTCATAGAACGAGTTTGGAAGTACTCCATCCCTTTCTATCTTTCAGAACAGCTTTAGTAGGATAGGTATTGTTTCTTCTTTAAACATTTGATAGAATTCCCCTGGAAAGCCATCTGGCCCTGGACTTTTGTGTCTTGGGAGGTTTTTGATGACTGCTTCAGTTTCCTTGTTGGTTATTGGCCTGTTCAAGCTTTCTTTTTCTTCCTGTTCCAGTTTTGGTAATTTGTGGTTTTCCAGAAATGCATCCATTTCTTCTGGGTTGCCTTATTTGGCATATAGCTGCTCATAATACGTTTTAAAAATCATTTGTATATCCTTGTTATTGGTTGTGATCGCTCCTCCTTCATTCATAATTTTATTAATTTGAGTCCTTTTTCTTTTTAAGAAGACTGGTTAGGGGTTTATCTCTCTTATTAATTCTTTCAAAGAACCAAATCCTGGTTTTGTTAATCTGTTCTACAGTTCTTCTGGTCTCTATTTCATTGAGTTCTGCTCAAATCTATATTAACTATCTTCTGCTTGGTGTAGACTTTACTTTGCTGGTCTTTTCCAGTTCCCTTAGGTGCGAGGTTAGCTTGTGTATTTGAGTTTTTTCCAATGTTTTGAGGGATGCTTGTATTGTGATGTATTTCCCTCTCAGGACTGCTTTTGCTGTATCCCAAAGATTTTGAACAATTGTATCTCCATTCTCATTAGTTTCCATGAATCTTTTTAATTCTCCTCTAATTTCCTGGCTGACCCATTTGTCTTTTGTATGATGCTCTTTAACCTCCCTGTGTTGAGTTTCTTCCAGATTTGTTCTTGTGATTTAGTTCTAGTTTCAAAGTATTGTGGTCTGAAAATATGCAGGGGACAATCCCAATCTTTTTGTATTGGTTGAAACCTGATTTGTGATACGAGACCGTATGTGGTGTAGTCTGGAGAAAGTTCCATGTGAACTTGAGAAGAATGTGTAGTCAGTTACGTTCAGATGGAAAGTTATATATATGTATATATCTGTGAAATCTATTTGGTCTAGTATATCAATTAAAGCCCTTGTTTCTTTGCTGATGTTCTGCTTAGAATATCTGTCATTTGCTGAAAGTGCCGTGTTGACGTCTACTACTGTTAGTGTATTATTATCTAAGTATGTCTTTACTTTGGTTATTAATTGATTGATATGCTTGGAAGCTCTCACATTAGGGGCATAAATATTCATGATTGTTAGGTCTTCCTTTTGGATAGACCCTTTAAGTCTGATACAGTGTGCTTCTTTATCTATTACAGTGTTTGGTATAAACTTTATCTGATATGAGGATTGCTACCCCAGCTTTCTTTTGAGGACTATTTGAATGGTAAATATTTCTGTACCCCTTCATTTTCAGGCTGTAGGTGTCCTTAGGTCTAACATGAGTCTCTTGTAGACAGCAAATAGATGGGTCCTGCTTTTTTATCCAGTCTTGACACCCTGTGTCTTTTGATGGAATCATGTTCAGAGTAACTATTGAAAGATACGAATTTAGTGTCATCATATTACCTATGCAGTTCCTGTTTTTGTGAATTGTTTCTTTTGGGCTCCCTCTTTCTTTTACAGGGTCCCCCGTAATATTTCTTGCAGAGCTGGTTTGGTGGTCACAAATTCTTTCAGTTTCTGCCTATCCTGGAAGCTCTTTCTCTCTCCTTCTATTGTGAATGAGAGTCTTGCTGGATAGAGTATTCTTGGCTGAATGTTTGTCTCATCTATTATCCTGTATAGATCATGCCAGCCCTTTCTGGCCTGCCAGGTCTCTGTGGAGAGGTCTGCTGTTGATCTGATATTTCTTGCCATATAAGTTCAGAATTTCTTGTCACAAGCTGCTTTAAGAATTTTCTCTTTATTTTTGAAATTTGCAAGTTTCGCTATTAAATGTCGAGGTGTTGAACGATTTTTATTAATTTTTGGGGAGTCCTCTCTATGTCTTGGATCTCAATGCCTGTTTCCTTCCCAAGATTTGGGACGTTTTCAGCTATTGTTTGTTCAAATATAGTTTGTGGTCCTCTCTCTCAGCCTCTTCTGGAATCCCAGTTAGATGTATATTCTTCCTTCTCAGGCTATCATTTATTTCCCTAAGCCTTTTCTTGTGGGCTCTTAATTGTTTTTCTCTTTTTTCCTCAGCTTCCTTCCTACCATCAACTTGTCTTCTATGTTGCTCACTCTCTCTTTTACCTCATTAACCCTAGCAGTTAGAACATACAGTTTGGACTGCATCTCATTTAATCTGTTTTTAATTTTGGCATGTTTATATCTGAATTCTGCAATAACGAAGTGTCTAGATTCCTTTATGCCTTTTTCCAGAGCCACCAGTAGCTTTATAATTGTTTCTGAATTGGCTTTCTGACATGGTATTGAAGTCTGCATTTTGTAACTCTGTGGCAGAGTGTATTGTTTCCGGTTCTTTCTTTTGTGGTGAATTCTTCCTTCTAGTCAATTTATCCAGTGCAGAGTGGCTGTATGAGCAGGTTGAGTCAAAAATATCAACCATCACTTAAGTAAAATCCATCCTAGATGATTCTGAAATGATCAGAGACAAGAAAATAAAAGAAAAAGATCAGA
Source organism: Vulpes lagopus (assembly GCF_018345385.1). NCBI lineage: Eukaryota > Metazoa > Chordata > Mammalia > Carnivora > Canidae > Vulpes > Vulpes lagopus. Next base: position 2,281,260 of record NC_054847.1, on the reverse strand, counting down.
ACAAAATAAAACAAAAGAACCACTAAAGTGAAAAAAGGAATTTTAAAACAATGTGGTAAAAATAAAAAGCCAAAACCAAAAACAATGAAAAAAGGAACAGAAAAAAAAAAAAAGGTAAAGAGGAAAAAAAAAAGGCAAGGGGGGATGGTAGTGGTGAGGAAGTAGTAGTAGAGAAAGAATGCAGTCTACCTGAGGGGTCCTATGAGGTGATCTTCTTGGTTTTGAGTGTGTTTTGTTCTGTATGTTAGAAGATTCTCAGTCCCAAATTTATATAAACCAGCAATACTTATAGAAACCCCAACATTGAACACTAAAACATAAAGAAGATAAAAGAAGGGGGCAGAATGGGAATGAAGAGAGAATATAATATCACAGAATGAACCACACAGTGTTCCACTTGGTTCTGGGTGTATGTTGGTCATGTTTTAGAAGTGCCAATTTCCACCAGTGGAAAAAACAAGGCGAGGTAGAAAAGACAAAAGCACAAAACAACCTGTATCTTGTATGTCTACCAAAATTAAATTGAATACGTTGAGGGGAATCCTGAGGTGAAAAATATGTTCAAGACATGTAATTATAGAAATTTGAAGGCAAAAATGAAAAGACTTAAAAATGAGTTGATGAAATTCTATAGTTAGGTGGGAAAAGAGAAAAAAGCATTGGAAAATTTTAGTATGATATAAAAATGAGTCATAATGGAAAAAGAAAAAAGGAAAAAAAAAGGGACCCTCTAGTTCTATATGCTATTTTTCTTCTGTCGTGGAAGTTTTCCAATGCTGTTTGTTGAGTAAACTTGCTTTCCCCTTTCCTTCCAGCAGTTCTTTTGGGGGTAGGGTCTGCTGTGCTGATTTCCAGGTGTTTGTGCCTGGTGGGAGATGTCCTGCCTCCTGCGGGGTGCAGGGCTCAGTAAGAGCCGTTTATCCTGTGAGGCCTTTGTTCCCTAGAGGCTTGGCCTCTCACAGCCACAAGGTGAAACAAAGAGGAGCAACAACAATGGCGACAGCCAGATTTCCAGCTCTGGAGTTGGCTCCTAGCAAGTGACTAATGGCCGCTCTCAGTCTGCACTGGGCTAGATGCTGTCGAGGCCAGAGCGGGTGCGCTGATCTGCACCGCTTGGGGGTGCCCAGCGGCAGGAGAGTTCTCCCTGTCTTGTGCCCTCCCTGATTCCACTTGTCCCAGGGGGAGCGCAGGATTGTGGGCCTTGTCCCCTTGGGCACCCTGGGATCCGGGGCCCTGTTCTGCTGGACTCGGTGGTCCTGGGGGCCACCTCTCCTGAAGGGAATAGGGCACAAACACCGTTGCCAGCCTCTAGGGTACAGGCAGCTCTGGAGCAGCCCATAACCTACTGGCTTCTCCCAAATGCCCCAAAGGTTGAGGCGCTCTTGGGCTTTACTGGTGTCAGACTGCAGTTTGGGGTGCGCTTTCCCCCAGGTGCCCCTCCGCTTAAAGTGACTCCGGAATTCTCTAGGTTTCACTGCCCCTCCGGCGATTCTGCCCGATTTCCCTGCTAAGCGCTTTTCCATCAGGGAAAACTGCGCAGATTTTTAGTACCCACTTTGCCAGGGCTGTTCTTCCTGTTGTGCGAGAAACAGATTGTGAATCCGAGAAACCACCAAGGAGCCGACACCAATGCAAGTACACGAGGGTTTATTTACAAGCTCGAGCTTGGGTCCAAGTGTACTCCATACAGCAGAGCAGGGACTTGGACCCCGAGGTGGGTTACAGCTGGGTTTTTTATGGGCTGGTCTAGGGGATCTTCAGGAGTGGAGGAATTTTTTCTATTCCAATATGCGGGAAAGGATGGGAGAGTTTCTTAAGATCCGATATGGCATTCTCTGCCGAGGGCATTCTGAGCTTTATTGTCTTTCCGATATGGGATTCCCTGCCTAGGACAGTCTGCAGTTTGTCCTGTAAAGTTCAGCTCTTATTCCCAGGGACCTAAGATGGCTGTGCTTGTGCTAATGCTAAACTTGAGGTGGAATGGCCTTAATTTTTCTCGGCCTCCACACTTTCCTGCCCCAGAGGCTTTTGCAGCTCTGCTCTAGTCCTGCTAAGTCACAGTTCCCTTACCCCACTTCATTCTTTTTTATTTTTTTGCACCTTCCTCCCTTGTTAGAAGTGAAAACTTTTCTTTGGAACATTCCAGCTGTTCTCTCATTAAATCTCAGGTCAAATTTGTAGGTGGTCAGGATGCTTTGAAAATTATCTACGTGGGACGCCGGGGTGGTTCAGCAGTTGAACATCTGCCTTTGGCTCAGAGCATGATCCTAGAGCCTCAGGATTGAGTCCCGCATCGGGCTCCCTGCATGGAACCTGCCTCTCGCTCTGCCTATGTCTCTCCCTCTCTCTCTCTGTGTCTCTCATGAATAAATAAATAAAATCTTTAAAGAAAAGAAAAAGAAAATTATCAATGTAAGTTTGTGAGGCCAGATGAGTTGAGGACCCCTACTCTTTTGCCATCTTGCCCCTCCTCTCTCCTGCTTTATTTCTGATTTTATTTAAATTTTTCTCTTTTTTCTTCATTTAGCTAAAGGTTTGCTAAATTTTTTTATCTTTTTAAAAAACAGCATAGTTTTACAAGACAGTTTGAACTTTCCATTTGTCTTTCTGGTCTCTGATCTTTGTTGCTTTCCTTCAGCAGTTTGGGTGTAGTTGCTTCCTTTTTTTTGTCTAGTTCCTAGAGGTATATATAGTTAAGCTTTTTACTTGAGATCTTTCTTTTTGCTTAATGTTAACATTTATCACTATAAAATGCCTTCTTAGACCTACTTTTGCTGTATCCTGTAAGTTTTGATGCATTATGTTTCCATTTTAATTTTATTTCAAGGTATTTATTTCACTTTTGATTTATTCTTTGAGACTCACTGATTATCAAGGCATTTGTTAATTTCCACATATTTGCAAATTTTCCAGTTTTCCTCATGTTACTGATTTCTAGAATATTTCATATGTGCTTTTGAAGCCATGTATTCTGCTGCTGTTGGATGGAGTATGCTGTATATATCTGTTAGGTCCATTTGGTTTACAGTATAATTAAAGTCCAGTATTTCCTTACTAATTTCTGTGTGGTTTATATATCCATTGTTCAACGTGAGGTATTGAATTCTTCACTGTACTCACATTGTGTTGTCTGTTTCTCCCTTGAGATTTGTTAATATTTGCTTAATATGTGTTGCCTGTACATACACTTAAAATTGTTATGCTTTCTCAATGAATTGGCCCCTTTACATAAGGATCTTTTTTTCCATGTGATTACAGTTTTGTGTTTAAACTCTTATTTTGTCTAATATAAATATAGCTACCCCTGCTGTCTTTCGGTTTCCATTTGCATGGAGTATTTTTTTCCATCACTTCACTTTGAGCCTATCTGTATCCTTAAAGCTATAATGAAACTCTTGTAGGTTTATATAGTTGACTCTTGTGGATTCATATAGTTGAATCTTGTTTTCTTTCTTTTTTCTTTGATCTACCCGGCTATGTTCTCTGCCCTTTGATTGGAGAATTTAACATTGTCACATTTAGAGTATTATTGATAGACTATTGATGTATCCCATAGATTATTTACAAACAAATGCCATTTTATTAGTTATTTTCTGGCTGTTTATGTCTCCCTTGTTCCTTTCTTCCTGCCTCTTTTGTGAATTGATTTTTCTGTAGTGGTATGCTTTGATCTCTTTCTCTTCATGTTTTGTGAAGCTACTGTAGATTTTTGCTTTGTTATTTTGAGACACTATACATAAGATGTGCTTTATGCTGCTGACATCTTTTATTGCATACAAAAATTTATTTACTCTTTTTTACTCTCTCCCTGTTTCTGTTTTTGTTGTCACAATTTATCTCTTTTTATATTGTGCATTCATGAACCAATTAGTATAGCTATAGTTATTTTCAAAACTCATGTCCCGTAACCTTTATATTAGAGGTAAGTGGCTAACACGTCTCCATTTTATAGTATATGAATATATACTTGTGTTTACCAATTTTATGTATTTTCATATGTTTTTATGTTAGTATCATCCTTTCATTTCAGCTTGAAGAGGTCCTTTCACCATTTCCTGTAAAGCAAGTTTAGTGGTGATGAAGTGTCTTAGCTTTGATTTATCTATAAAAGTCTTTCTCCATTTCTAACGGATAATGTTGCCAGGCAGGATATCTTTGGTTAGCAGTGTTTACCTTTCAGCACTTGATATCATCCCACTCTTGCTTGGTCTGTAAGGTTTCTTTTGGGAAGTCTGCTCTTGGCCTTCCCCGATAAGTGACAAGGTGTTTTCTGTTGCCGCTTTCAAGATTCTATCTTTGTCTTTGATTTTTGACAGTTTTATTATGTGTCTTGCAGAGGATTTCTTTAAGTTGATTTTGTTTGGTGACCTATAAGCTTCATGAACTTGAATATAAAATCACTCCCCACATTTGGGGACTTCTCAGCCATTATTTCTTTAAGTAAACTTTTTAACACCTTCTCAAACCTCTTATCTCCTGGAACTCTAGTAATTTGGAAAACATCTAGATAACATTTTTTTCCTATTGTTTTTGTTGTTATTGTTATCCTCTGAGTGGATAATTTCAGAGTTCTTTTTAACTCACAGATTCTTTTTTCTGTTTGATCCATTCTGATATTAATGCTATTTCATTCTTCTTTCCAAAGAATTTATTGTATTCTTTAGCTCCAGAATATGTTTGGCTTTTTTTTTTTTTTTTAAATGATTTCTCTCTCTCTCTTTCTCGTTAAACTTGAAATTTTGTGGGGTTTTTTGTTGTTGTTGTTGTTGAATTATCTTTGTGTTTTCTTCTAGGTAATTGGGTTTCTTTTTAAATAACTTTTTTGAATTCTTTATTAGGTAAATCATAGGTATCCACTTCTTTGGAATTGGGTACTGAATGATTATTGTGATCCTTCGGTGCAATTGTGCTTTCTTGATGTTCCTTGCAGTTTTGTTGCTTCTTTGCATTTGAGGTAGCAGTCACCTCCCACAGTCTCTACTAAACTGCCTTTGGGAGAGAAGTACCTTCTGTCAAACCGAGGAATTCTGAGGCTTTCTCAGGCCATCTGTGGATGTATATGCTCCATACTTATTCTTTCTTATACAGAATTCTTAACCGTGCCTAACTTTTGGAGTCTACATTGCCAAAGGCTGGGGTGCTGACTGTCCTTCTTTTGCTTTCCTTGAGGTGGCCATAAAGCTCCAGTATTTTTTCTCTGTTGCCCTCATGTTTGGGCTGGCTTTCTGTGCTTTCTCACTAGCCATCTGGTAAAGCTCACTCTTGCCACTACTGTAAGGAGCATATACAAGGAGCTGGACACAGGGTGAGGGTGAGTGTAGATGAGGTGTGCCAGTGAGCCATTTGGTGGGATCTGTGGCTGAAGTGTCCCCAGTGGTTCATGGGTGAGCTCTTGATGGAGTTTGTGATGCAGTAAGTATGATCCATCCTCTTTGAGTGCTTTCTGAGTACTATTGGCTGCCCTTTTCCAGCCTTTTTCTACCCCATTACACAGTTCACAATTCAGTACTCTCGATGGGTTAAGAGAAAAATGAGCTTTTTTGGCAGTGTTGCTTGTAGTGGAGGAAATCGACTGTTTGCTCACTTGTTCTCTGTTTCCCCAGCAGGAGACATCATAGGCCCAAAAAATCTTTCTTGGCCCTAAGCTGTGCTGGGGCCAAGTGAAGTCAGACTGTTGTTTTTATCTTCTCTGGTGCATCCAATCTCTTTTTTCTTTTGCTCCAGTGGTGTTTTGGAACTTCTTTTCTGGAAACCTGGACTTACACAGAGGTCTCTTGTCTGAAGGTGTGATTGTTTAAGACAGTTTTTTCTAGGGGTCCTCAGGCTGTGACTGGGAGGGGCTGGAGCCAGTTGATGAACCAATACAGAGTCCACAGCCAGGGTTGAACTTGTATGGCTGTTACCTGATGCATGGGTAAGTGAACTTCTTGGCATATGGTGCTGGATCCCAAAGCTTCCACAAAGGCACTTTTGTCTGTGGTTAAATGCTGACTTATTGTTCGGGATTGGGGGCACCAATGGTGTATGTCTTCTTCTTCAGCCATAATACTGATGTCACTCTTGCTTTAGTGTTGAGCTCCTTCGTTTTTAAGGTGTATTAAGTCAGATTTAGGGTTGCAGCTGGTCATGAGGTCTGTTCTGGGTAGACTGAACACAATTCCATTGTTCTGTTGTATCTTTCCATTTGCTCACTTGCCTTGTGTGTGTGTGTTTTAAATATTCATTCATTCATTCATGAGAGACAGAGAGATTGGCAGAGACACAGGCAGAGGGAGAAGCATGGTCCCTGTAGGGACCCTGATATGGGACTCAGTCCCAGGACCCTGGGATCATAACCTGAGCCAAAGGCAGATGTTCAGCCACTGAGCTACCCAGGTGCTACCCCCACCTTATTTGTTTTTTAAAATAAAATAAAACTGATATGGTGCCCAGTAATTTTCTAGATAGACAAAAACAGCAAGAGGTAATGCTCTGTAGAAAAAGAATAGGTGAAATAAAAGGAAAGAAGGACCACTTTGGGAATATGAAAGAATTGAGGGAATTCATGAAGTTTTCTCATATTTTTCATTTGGAAAATGTTTATTTTTAATTTTTAATTTAATTTTTTTTTCCCCTGGAAGGGCGAAGTGCCTGATTTTGCCCCAGTGTGCTTGCTTGGTTGCTTTTTACCATTTTAACATTAGATCTCACTTGTTTAAATAATTTTTTTAATTCAAGTATAATTAACATACAGTATTATATTCATTTCAGATGTGTAATATAATGATACAACAGTTGTATACACTACTTGGTACTCGTCCTAAGTGTACTCTTGATCCCCTTTATCTATTTCACTGGTCTCACCTGGAAAACAGTTCCCTTTAATCTTCCTTCATCTTCCTGAAGGAATAGTACACATTGCATTTCTATTGTGGATGATTGCTGTATTAAAAGTATTTTCTTAGGGCACCTGGGTGGCTCAGAGGTTTAACGCCTGCCTTCAGCCCAGGGCATGATCCTGGAGTCCCAGGATCGTGTCCCACATCAGGCTCTCTGCATGGAGCCTGCTTCTCCCTGTTTGTCTCTGCCTCTCTCTCTCTCTCTCTCTCTCTCTCTCTCTCTCTCTTTCTCTTTCTCTTTCTCTTTCTCTCTCTCTGTGTCTCTCATGAATATACAAATAAAATCTTTAAAAAATAAATAAAAGTATTTTCTTGAGATATATTGGACAAATGGAGTATAAGGGTATTTTTTTTTTAAGGGTATTTTTATTACATGTGTTACAGTCTTCATTTTACTGATGTATCAGATAAATGTATTACAGACATAGCTCCTTAGTAGTTTCCGAGTCTTGGCTCTTTTCCTTATCTGTACTGATTAGAGGTCCTTCCCATGTAAGCAAATAACTTTATACCACTTAATTTCCTTGCTATTTGAGTAAACATACACTTTCATATTAAGGATGTTGTGAGAGTCTCAGAAGTCCTAAGAATCTAATGATTAATAAGACTTTCAAAACTGTAGTAGCTGTGCTTCCACGTGATAAAGACCACAAAAAAGATTGTTCTGAAATTTTTTAAAGGAGGAATAAATTCATTTAGCAATTGTTATTACACTTATAAATAACTGTACTGGAGTGTTTGGGTAGCTCGTTCAGGTTAGTGGCTGACTCTTGATTTCAGCTTAGGTCGTGATCTTAGGGCTGTGAGATGAGCCTGCATTGGGCTCTGTGCTAGGTGGGGAGCTTGGTTAAGGTTCTCTCTCTCCCTCTGCCCTTCTCCACCTTGTACGTGCACAGTCTCTCTCTCTCTCTTAAATAAAAATCTTAAAAAAAAAAAATAGATACCTGTACCTTTTTTTTTTTTTGTACCTTTTGTTATAAATTTGAAGCTATGATATCCTCTGTGTATGATATTTAAAAGTTGTAATTATTTGTACTAGAGTGTACAATTAAAGTAGAAATTTTAAACTGAAGATAATGTCTGATAGGTATATATATAGCTATATATATATCTATATATCTATATATATCTATATATCTTTCAAGCTAATAAGATAATGATACTTAAGTCCTAATTTATACATGTAGACATTTTGCCTTTGGCATGTTAACTTTGAGTCCTTATTAATTTCAGTTATCATTTGTGAGTGGCTAATTCATAAGACCTTGCCTATAATTAATTATGGTTTTTAAATTACAGTTAACATTTTTAGTTAGTATTGATAGAAATTCTTATGTAATTTTTAAGTTTGGCTTTTTGGTAATTAGACTGCATTCTGTTATTTGGTTGGTAAGTTATTTACAATTTGTAAGGAAGGAAGGTCTATATAGTCAAAACATCTCCTTCTTAACTCCTGATTTTCACTCATTTGCCATTTCTGGAGAAAACCAGTGTTACTTTTATTGTCTCTTAAGTTATTATTATTATTTTTAAAGATTTTATTTATTTATTTATGAGAAACACAGAGAGAGAGAGAGAGAGAGAGAGAGAGGCAGAGACATAGGCAGAGGGAGAAGCAGGCTCCATGCCGGGAGCCCGATGTGGGACTCGATCCCAGGACTCCCGGATCACGCCCTGGGCCAAAGGCAGGCGCTAAACCACCGAGCCCCCCGGGCTGCCCTGTTGTCTCTTAGAGTTATAACGTGGGTTTGTTTTTTTTGTTGTTTGTTTTGTTGGGGGGATGATTTTTGAAACAAAGTATTTTAAAATTGAATTTTTAATGAATGTCTTTGAAATAGTTGAGACATTAAAGAACAGAATTAGCATGGTAAAAATTTTGGAAATGTAAATTTTAAAAGTATAAACTATGATATGTGGAAATGGCAGAAATAACATACAAGGCCTTTCTGCCTGTGCCATGTTCTCACCCATCTGGTAAGTGTTACTGTTATGGCTAGATCTGATTAGAAACTGAGCAGTGTGTTGCTGCTGCTGATTGTCAGTTACCCATTTGAAATACTTTTCTATTTATATATAAATACATATAATTTTGCTATTTTTCAGAGGTATTAGTTAAAAGATGTCTTAACAAGAATGTTATAAGGAATCCTTTTACACCTTGGGTAATTAAAGTTTTTACTGTGACAAGTTAGCTTTGGGGCTGTGGTTGATATCCAGGGGGAATGTATATCTATATATTGACCATCAGAGAAGAGTGCTCATCTTAGATATATTTGCTTTTTTGTTAGCCTAGCATTTTCCTCCTAAGGAACCTCTTTTGTCTTGGAGAAGAAGGAAAAAGATTGGGTTTAGTATTATCATAGAGCAATTTTTAAGCACTCTTTTACTACCAGTTTTGTTTTGTTTTCTAAAAGTGTAATTTGTTTGTCAGTGATAAGGATCTTTTAAATTTAGATTGGGGTGTAAATATTTCATCTTATTTGCCCAAAAGCACTCATAATTTATGGCAGTCTGTCATTGTGCTGCCCATTATGGTAGCCTCTAGTCGCATGTGGCTTTTAAAATGGAAATTAATTTAAATTTCAAGTGCTCAATAGTTACATGTGGTTAGTGGCTATTGCATTGGACAGCAAAGATAGAATATCTCCATCATTGTTGAAAGGTTTGTTATACAGCCTTGGCTTTAGTATATGTAATTAAGGTTTGGTAGCCTGGGTAGCTTAAAATTACCCTTACTGTGAAATCACTTCCTAATTTGCAAAGTTTTGTGGTTTTATAAAAACTCAGTAATTCAGGTTCAGATTACCCAGTTGGATATGAACTCTGTCTCTTCTGATATTTCTTTAAAGGTATTTCTTTAGTTACTTCTTGGTGATCATATTTCTGTTGATTTTACTTTTCCTATTAGCACATATGCATGAAAAATATGCTTTGTTCCATTTATCTTACAAAGGACAAAAGATATTATTTTTTTTTATTTTTTTTTGACAAAAGATATTTGTTGTCCCTTGTGTCTCAGGAAGCGAGAGGCTATTATGAACAGACTGGGGTTGGTCCATTGCCTGTTGTTCTGTTCAACGGAATGCCCTTTGAAAAGGAACAGTTAGATCCTGATGAGTTGGAAACCATCACAATGCACAAAATCCTGGAGACCACAACCTTCTTCCAAAGAGCAGTGTACTTGGTGAGTGGTAATTCAAGACTGATTTTGAAAGAGAATGGTTTGCTTATGTTTTTGTAATCTCTGTAGTAAGCCATAACATTCTTTAAGTATTATTAGTTTTTATATATCAGTTGTAATAAATATGTAAAAAATATATATATATTTACACATATACAGATATAATGAAAATATTCACAAGACTTTCTGTGAATTCTATTTGAAATAGCTAAGTTTATTGTTGTCAAGATTAAGTGTTTATTTAAAAAATTCTAAAGAACTTAGCATTTCCAATAGTCATTTGTTCTATTTGTAGGGGATTTTGACTTAGGAAAGGCTCACACATATATATATGTGTGTATATATACTTGTGTATATACAGTTATTGTTGAGATATAATTCACATGCCATAAAATTCAGTCTTTGAAGTGGACAATTCAGTGTATTTAGTGTGTACACAGAATTTATGCAACTATAACCTCTGTGAAATCTTAGAACATCATCATCACCCCCAAAGGCCAACACCCTGTAGCATTCGCTCTGCATTTGCCTCTACCCTAAACCCTAGCAACTTCAAATCTATTTTCTTTCTGTATGGATTTGCGTATTTGAGACATTTAATATAAATGGAATCATATAATATGTGGTCTAGTGTGTGTGATTTCTTTCATGTGTAATATTTTCAAGGTTATTCCAGTTGGAGTATGTGTTAGTACTTTATTTCTTTTTATGGCCAAATAATAGTTCCTTGAGTGGATATAACACATCTTAAAAACCCACTAATCAGTTGATGCATATTTAGGTTTCCTCTCTGTGGCTACTTATGAATACAATCATGTACAAGTTTTTGTGTAGACATATGTTCTTATTTGTCTTGTGTGTATACCTAGAAGTGAAATTGCCTGTTTAGTCTTTTCCAAAGTGGCTGTACCATTATACATTGCTACCAGCAATGTATGCAGGTTCTAATTTCTCCACATTCTAGCTGATACTTGATATTCTCTGTTTCTTTGACTATAGCCTAGTGGGTATTAAGTAATATCTCATTATGGTTTTTACCTGTGTTACTCGAAAACGAATAATGTTGAAAATTGTTTCCTGTACTTATTGACCATTTATATCTTTTTTTGAGAAATGTCTATGTGTTTAATTGACTAACTTGTTTTGTTATTTTGAGTTCTCTATGTGTTCTGGGTAGTAATCCCTTATATATAGAATTTCCCAGTGTTTTTCTAATTTGTCTTTTAAAGGACAGATGCTTTAAATATTGATTAAGTCCAATTTACTTTTTTTGTTGCTTGTGCTATTTGTGCCATATGTATGAGCTTATTCTAGGTCATGAAGATTGATACCTTTTATAGTTTTTTCTCTTAAACATTTAGTTCTTGGATGGATTTTCAGTTTTTGTATATGGTGTGAGGTAGGAGTCCACTTTTTTTTTTTTTTTTTTTGTCATATCCAGTTTGGCATGCAACTGGATGTCTTTTGGGATATGCAGTTGTCCTAGTACTGTTTATTGAAAAGAATGCTCTTCTCCCATTAAAGTGTCATGTCACTCTTGTAAAAAAATAAATTGACCATTAATATATAGATTTATTTATGAACTGCCTATTTTTCATTCACTTACATATTTGTTCTTATGTAAGTACTGCATGTCTTTTTTTTTTTTTTTTAAGATTTTATTTATTCTTGAGAGACAGAGAGAGAGAGAGAGAGAGAGAGAGAGAGAGAGAGGCAGAGACAGGAAGAGGGAGAAGAGGCCCCGTGCAGGGGGCCTGACGTGGGACTCGATCCTGGGTCTCCAGGATCAGGCCCTGGGCCAAAGGTGGTGATACACTGCTGAGCCACCTGGACTGCCCAGTACTGCACAGTCTTAATTGTAATCAAGTATGAGTTTTCCAACTTTGGGTTTTTGTTTCTCTTTTTTAAAGATTGTTTGAAGTATGTCATCTGCATTTTCATATGAATCTTAAAATTAACTTGTTAGTATTTGCAAAAAAGGGCTGCTGGGATTTTGTAGTAATTGCATTGAATCTGTAGATCAATTAGGAGAGTAATTAACATCTTAGTAACATTGAGTTTCTAACCCTTGAACCCAGGATGTGTTTCCATTTATTTAGGTCTTGTTATTCTTTCAGTGATGTTTTGTTGTTTCCAATGAAGCATCCTTACTCTTCTTTCACTAAATTTATTGGCTAGTATTTTTTTGATGCTATTATAAATGGAATTATTTCCTTAATTTAATTTTTGGAGGGTTCATTGATAGTGAATAGAAATACAATTGATTTTTATATATTGATCTTAGATGCTGCAACCTTGTTGAACTTATTAGTCCTACTAAAGCCTTTTTTTTTTCTTTTAAAGAATTTATTTATTCATGAGAGACAGAGAGAGAGGCAGAGACACAGGTAGAGGGAGAAGCAGGCTCCATGCAGGGAGCCTGATGTGGGACTCGATCCTGGATCCTGGGATCATGCCCTGAGACAAAGGCAGACGCTCAACCACTGAGCCACCTAGGCGTCCCAGTTCTAAAGCTTTTAAAAAAAATTTCTATATAGAAAATGTTGTCATCTTACAGATGACAAAAACATGCCATCTATGATTAGAGTTAGTTTTGATTCTTCCAGTCAAATCAGGATATCTTTATCATTCAATCATTTATTTATTTATTTATTTATTTATTTATTTATTTATTTGATTTTATTTATTTATTAGAGACACAGAGAGACAGGCAGAGGAAGAAACAGGTTCTATGCAGGGAGCCAGATGTGGGACTTGATCCCTAGTCTCCAGGATCAGGCCCTGGGCTGAAGGTGGCTCTAAATCGCTGAGCCCCCGGGCCGCCCTCATACCCTCTTTTGACTAGCTGTTAATCTTACTGAGGATCCAGTCTATGTTAGGAGTCTCTTCTCATTCCTGTTTTCAGAGTCCTTTATTTGTGTTTCATTTTTGACACTTCATTAATTTGTCTAAGTGTGGAACTGTGAATTTTTCCTATGTGGAGTACATTACATTTCTTAAATATCAAAATTAGGAGCTTTCCAATCATTGTTTCTTTTAGTAGTCTTTCTTCCTGTAATGACTTCTGACACCAGAACTATTCAGAGTTAGGCCAAATGTGATGTTTAAAGACACAGTTTGCCGCAAGATTGCCCTCGCTTCACACGTCAGCCACAAATTTGGGAGTCCTCAAGTCACCCTCACTTAGTATGAACTGGCTAAGTTTTGGTAATTTGCTAGAATAGCTTACAGAGTTCAGGATAGTGCTATGCTTACAATTTGTGTTATGATAATAAAATAATGCAAATGTGAACTAGCCAAAGGGTGAGGTGCATAGGGCAGGATTTCAGAAGGTTCCAAACATAAAGATTCTGTTATCTTCTCCCTGTGAGGTCAGGATACATTGCCCTTCCTGATTATTGGTGTGTAATGGCACATGGGATATTGCCAACCAATGAAGCTCAGCCAAGTTTTGGTGTTCAGTTTTTATTGGGACTTCTATGTAACCACGATTGATAGAATCATTGGCTGTGTGATTGAATTCAGTCTCTAGCCCCTCTTCCTGTTTCCAGAGTTCGGACTAATACTATGCTGCTCAAAATCCCAACCCTTTAGCCAGTTGGTTGGTCTTTCTGGCTTGGGCAGCCTTCATTGAGTTGTCTCATTAGCATAAACAGTCTAAAGGACCACCACCATGAGTCACCTTATTAGTATAAACTATCAGATGTGGTCTGATAGATAGGTCCTGGCATGAATAACAAAGATGCCACTACTATCACTCAGGAAACTCCAGAATTAAGAGGTTCCCTTATGAGGGCACCAGCCAAATTCTTTATTACACACGTTCTCTTTCTTTTCTTTTTCTTTCTTTTCTTTCTTTCTTTCCTCTTCTTCTGGATAGATGCATGTATTGATACTTTCTCTTCCTTAAATGGAATGGTCTCAGTTGACATATCTTTAAATTAATTGGTTTTTTTGTTCTTTGTTTTTTACTGGTAATAGCAGTAAATTAGCTACTCACTAGCTAATTTAATACCTGCTAGTGTTAGCTAATAGCTAAAATCTGCTATTGAGTCTTTCTAGCAAATATTTAATTTCAGTTATTATATTTTTAACTCTGGTTTTTCTGTTTGGTTCTTTTACATAATTTCTTTCTCTTGATACAATCTGGTGAAATGTTAAGTCTTAAAGTTTCCTTTAGTTTGCTAGACAGTTTCCTTTAGTTTTTTAAAATATATTTAAAAGAGCTGATGTGAAGTTTTGTGGAGTAAGTCCAATGGTTGGGCTATTTAGGAATTATATGTGTTAGGTTTCTTTTCCTTAGTGTGGGTCATACAGTCTTTTTTTTTTTTTTGGCATGTCTTTTAAATTTTTGTTGATAATTGGACATTTTGACTAATATTATATTACACTTCTAGAAATCAGAGTCCTAGCTCTGCCAAGGTTTGTTGTTATGGTGGTTGGTTGTTTAGGGACTTTCCTATGCTAATTCTTTAAAGTCTGTATTCTTTGTCTTGTGTTGCCTCTTGTGTGTGTGTGTGTGTGTGTGTGTGTGTGTGTGTGTATTGCCTCTTATGTCTCTGTTAGCTTATTGGTCAGCTATTAAATAAACAGAGATTTTCTTAAATGCACGAGTCCAAGAAAGTCTCTCATTTTTTCTCAGGAGTGTTTTGTGTACATGTTGGGATACACCTTCAATACTTACTTGACAATTTACTACTCTGCCATAGCCTTCAATTCCTACTTGTCAATTTACTACTCTGCCATAGCCTACAATTCCTACTTGAACAGATGGTCAGGTTAGTCAGAAGCAAGAGTGTTAGGACTGTCCAAGATTTTTTGTGGACATGCATTCAAACCATATTCCAAGGAATATGGGAGAGCTTTTCAAAACCCCTAATGGACATCTCATTCGCCACCTTTTTCTTTCATGTTTTGACACTTGTCAGTCCAACTATTGTCACCACGTTAAGCAGCTGAGACATTAAACAGTTGCTTCTGATTCTTTTTTTTTTTTTTTAATTTTTTTTTTTTTTATTCTTTATTTATGATAGTCATAGAGAGAGAGAGAGAGGCAGAGACACAGGCAGAGGGAGAAGCAGGCTCCATGCACGGGGAGCCCAACGTGGGATTCGATCCCGGGTCTCCAGGATCGCGCCCTGGGCCAAAGGCAGGCGCCAAACCGCTGCGCCACCCAGGGATCCCACTTCTGATTCTTTTTGAAAAGGTCGTCAGGAAAAAGCTATTGGCACTGAGTATGATCTAATTCAGCTCAACTAGAGAAAGAACACCTGGGAATATTCCCAGCTTGCTGGTTTTTACATTTATTTCAGGGCTATTGGTTTTCAAGATTCCTGTGTAGCTGGGTAGATAAGTAACAGGGCAAGTTAAAGTTTATGAAGGTTATTTTTCCTGCCAAGAATCAGCCATTTTCTCGAATAAAAGTCATTTGGAATTTTGTAAGCCTTTGGTTAATTTCCAGAGTTTTGAAAAAGTTTGATTTTTTCTCAGTGTCCTTGGTGGTTTGTTTTTGAAATAGAGGCTTTTTAGAGATCTTCACTGGATCATTTCTGTTGAATGTCACTCACAAATACAGTATTTTTATTGTAGTAAAATATATGAAATATAAAATTTTACCATTTTAACCATTTTAAATTATGCATAGAGACATTAAGTAGGTATGGTGTTGTTTGACTTTTACTCCTCTATCTCCAGAATATTTTTATCACCTCCAGCACCAACTGTTTACCCACTAAGCAATAACTCTCATTGCTGGCTCTCATCAGCCACTGGTAAATACTCTTCTGCTTTTTGTGTTTTTGAGTTTGCCTATTCTAGATGACATCATAGGGTTTTGGTCAGTTTTGTGTCTTGCATATTTTAAGGTTCATATGTGTTGTAGCATGTATCAGAATTTCCTTCCTAAAAATTGAATTATATGTATATACCACATTTTATTTATCCATTCATGTATTGGACATTTGGGTTGTTTCCACCTATTGGTTACTGTGAATTAATGCTGCTCTGGACATTAGTGTGCAAATAATTGTTCAAATCTTTGCTTTCAGTATTTGGATATATACATAGTGGAATTTCTGGACTGTATGGTAATTCTGTCTAACATTTTGAGGAACTACCCTATTGTTTTTTAAAGCAGCCATACCATTTTACATTTCTACCACCAAATATGCAAAAATTTCATTTTTCTACATCCTCATTAATACTTGTTTAGTTTCTATTATTTTGATGATAACCATTTTAGTTGGTGTAACGTGGTATCCCATCATGGTTTTTTTATTTGCATTTCCTTAAGGACTAATGGACTGAGTATGTTTTCATGTGCTTATTGGCCATTTGTTTATCTTCAGAGAAATGTCTATTCAAGTCCTTTATTTATTTTTGAACTAGGTTATTTTTTGTTGTTGAAGTATAGAGTTCCTTATATATTTTGGATATTTATCTCTTGTCATACACGATTTACAAATATTTTCCTCCATTCTATTGGTTGTCTTTCCACTTTTTAAATAGTGTCCTTTTATGCATAGAAGTATTGAATTTTGATGAAGTCCAACTTATTTGTTGTTTCTTTTGTTAACTATGATTTTGGTATCATATTTGAGAAATCATTGTCAAATCCAATGTCACGAAGATTTTCCCTAATATTTTTTCCCAAAAGTTTTTTTTTTTTTTAATTTTTTTTTTTATTTTTTTATTTTTATTTATGATAGTCACAGAGAGAGAGAGAGAGAGAGAGGCAGAGACACAGGCGGAGGGAGAAGCAGGCTCCATGCACCGGGAGCCTGACGTGGGACTCGATCCCGGGTCTCCAGGATCGCGCCCTGGGCCAAAGGCAGGCGCCAAACCGCTGCGCCACCCAGGGATCTCCTCCCAAAAGTTTTATAGTTATAGCTCTTATGTTTATGTCTTTGATCTATTTTGAGTTAATTTTTGTGTGTGGTGTGAGTATGTGAGTAAGGGCCCCACTTCATTCTTTTGCATATGGATATCCAGTTTTCCCAGCACCATTTGTTGAAAAGGCCCAAAAAATATTTTTAAAAGCTACTTATCATGCTGATAATCCTTTTATAAAACAAGCAAACAAGAAAACAAACCCCAAACAAAAAGTATTGACTAAATTCTATTGCATGCTCCCTCATGAATAAGGTAATTTTGTTAAGTAATTTGTTCTTCATGGAGCTACTAGAACAAAATATGAAAACATAGGGTTTTTTTTTAATGAGTTTCACTTATTTTCCAAAGTTAAGGATAGTCTAGAAGAAATGATAATTATTCTCTTTGTTTAAATAATATTAATGAAAAGATAAAAGATAATTCAAACATGTTGGTTTTCCAGCATCTGTTTAAAACATTTCTTTTTCAACATTGTTGGATGTAAAAATTCAGAAGAGTTTTTGTTTTTCAGATATCTGTGGTTTAAATATTCTTCCTTTGAATGCTAGTTTTCCTCTGCTTCTCCTTAAATTGCCAGTGAGAAGTTTGGTTTGCTCTAGCTAAAGAAAGTTTTATTTGAAATATTGTGACAAAAGTCAGATGTTCTCCTATATATATTTAGAAAATACTAAATTTGGGAGAATATTAAAGTGTCTAAAGTAAATATGAGAGTTGTTCCCTTCTTCAGAATCCCTGGAGAAATAGCTCTTTGTGTCCCCATATATATAGAAATATATATTTATATATGTATTTTTTAGCTTACCTTTCTTTTTTTTTTTTTTTTTAAAGATTTTATTTATTTATTCATAGAGACACAGCTAGAGAGAGAGAGAGAGAGGCAGAGACACAGGCAGAGGGAGAAGCAGGCTCCACGCAGGGAATCCGACATGGGACTTGATCCTGGGTCCCCAGGATCACGCCCTGGGCTGAAGGCAGGTGCCATACTGCTGAACCACCCAGGGATCCCTCTGGTTTTTTTTATTTTTGAGAATGAACAATCAGTTATTTCATCCCCTAATGTTGGACATTGCTTGTAGAATTTCACTGTTACAAATACTGCTGAAATGACTAGTCCTTTTTTTTTTAAGATTTTATTCATGAGAGAGAGAGAGAGAGAGAGAGGCAGAGACATAGGTAGAGGGAGAAACAGGCTCCATGTAGGGAGCCCGATGTGGGACTTGATCCCGGGACTCCAGGATCATGCCCTGAGCTGAAGGTAGATGCTTTAACTGCTAAGCCACCAGGCGTCCCAAAATGACTAGTCTTATATGTATATCTTTATACCCCTTCTTTTTTTTTTTTTTGAGAAATACCAGTTATTGGAATTGTTTTGTCGAAGGGTCATGTACATTTAAGATTCTGAACTAGAGTCACTGTAAAAAGGTACGATAGGCAGATGGTGTGAAACTCAAGGTGTGAATAGAGGTGTGAATAAAGAGAAACTTTCACTCATTCACTCCTCTTTCCCTGCAACTTATCTTCTCTTTCTAGAAACAACCGTTGTGGTGTGTGTGTTTGTGTGTGTGTAGGTGGGCTGCATTAAAAGTTAAGTACATTTGAAATTTTGATAGATGTTACCAAATTGCCCTCCCTTAGCTAGTTAAGGCTTCTGAGTAGAATCAGGCCAGATTTATAATAGAGACCAAAGTTACATACATGGGCTTACATATATACTGAATCATCTAGTAACTCTGTAGTCTTGTATGATTGGTTCGTATATTCATTATTAGTTTATAGTTTGAGAATTGTATGAGTTTCTCTGGGTAAGTAGCCACAGAAGATGCCTAATTGCAGTTTTCTAGACTTGACTGTGTATATTTGATTTACATCTATCTCTCCCTTGAAAATTGCTTTAGGACAGCCCAGGTGGCTCAGTGGTTAAGCACCACCTTCAGCCCGGGGTTTGGTCCTGGAGACCCGGGATCGAGTTCCACGTCAGGCTTCTTGCATGGAGCCTGCATCTTTCTCTGCCTGTGTCTCTGCCTCTCTCTCTCTCTTTTGCTCTCTCTCTGGCCTCTCGTGAATAAATAAATAAATAATTTTTAAAAAAGAAAGAAAATTGCTTTAAAATACGGTTTTATATGAAATTTTTTGAGTGTGAAGAACTTGCTATTTATACTTGGCTTTGAGACCACCTTCATAAAGTACAAGTATTTCTATACATCTTGGAGGTATATAAAAGGGAAGAAAAAATGATAAATGAATTCTAATCCCTGAAGTGTAATTATGACTCTGGAAATTACTTGGATGCCTGAGATTTGAAAAAGCTTGGGATGATTTTTGTTTTTTAAGATTTATTTATGTATTTGAGAGAGAGGAAAATGCGAGGGTGTACGGGAGGTGGGAGGGGCAGGGGAGAGGGAGTCTTAAACAGACACTGCTGAGCAAGAAGCCTGACATAGGACTTGATCTTACCACCCTGAGATTACAACCTGAACTGAAACCTACAGTCAGGCGCTCAACTGGCTGCACCATCCAGGCGCCCCTTGGAGTGATTTTTATTGCAAAATACATTAACTGCTTGAGAGAAGGCATTTGGCTTTTTCCTTTAGAATGAGGCTATGAGCAGATTGCAGGATGGATTTTTGAATTTGGTAACTCTTACCCAGTTTGTAGAGCTTACTTATTTTGGGGGAAGCACAGTGGTGCATGGAGAGACAACATAGTGGACATGGCTTTGCATTTCATACTTGAATCTCCTTAGGTCTATGACTTTGAATACGTTTGTTAACCTTTCTGTACTGTACCTCAGCTTCCATCTTTAAAACAAATGTCAATAACATTTGCCTCATGGTGTTGAAAGAATTAAAGATAATGTACATACATAACATGTCAAGCTGTGCTTAACAATAGGCACCTCTAACATGGAGACTTCTGTTTTTAGCTGTTATCGATACATAAGAACCTTTAATTGTAAAGTTAATAACTTTTTAGTTCCTAATAAATTATTATTGCTCTAATTTTTTTTAACATTTATCCCACCCCCATCTTGTTAATTTTTTTTTCTTGTAGGGTGAACTGTCCCATGATCAGGATGTGGTAGAGTATATCATGAATCAGCCAAATGTTGTTCCACGAATCAATTCTAGGATTTTGACATCCGAGCGAGAATACCTGGATTTAACAGCAACCAGTAAGGAGTGTTTCAGGAACAGCTTTGGGCTTTTTCTCATTTTTGTTTCAGAATCTTTGCATCTGTTTGATTGTAAAGTCCAGAAGATAACCCAAGATTGTGACACAGTGTTTTAATGTTTTATGTTTTCATTCATCACACATTTAGTTCATAACATGAGCCTCTAAATTCATAAGCGTTTCCTCCAAAAACAGAGAAATTCTTCCTGTATAAATCCTTATAAACTTTGAAAAGTATCCATTGTCTTTTTTTGTTTTTTAAGGGGAGGTAAGGTAGGGAGGGAGAGAAAGAATCTTAACTAGGCTCCACACCTAGTGCAGAGCCTCTCACAACTCTGAAATCCTGACCTGAATCCTGAACCAAAATCAAGAGTAGGATGCTTAACTGACTGAGCCACCCAGGCACCCCTCATTGTTCTTTAAATGCCAGCTGTTAAGGCCTTAAGTGATGGGACTACATCTGTATTGTTAACTTTCTTAAGAGTAGTAAAGCTGTTAAGCAGCTGTCGATTCTTCAGCCTTGTTCTAGAATCAGCTAGCGGTGATGTGGACAAACAACTCAGGTGGTTTTACTCGGAGAGGCTAGGAATGAATGCCTATCTAAAACTAAACTTTCATTGAGATATAGTGTACATGCCATAAAACAGCCTTTTGAAACTTTATACAAGTGCACAATTTTTAGTGTATTCTCAAAGTTGTCTGATCATCACTGTCTAATTGTAGAACATGTATCATGGCCCCTACCATGCACCCATTGGTAGTTACTCTCCATTTCCCCTTCCCCTACCCGCTCTGCAACCACTGATCTAGTGTCTGTCTCTGAGGGAGTTTTCTGCTGGATGTTTTGTATAATTCTGAGTTTTCTGTGATTGGCTTCTTTTCCTTACCATGTTTTTAAGGTTTATCCATGTTGTAGCATGTCACAGTACTTTTTGCCTTTGTATGGCTAATTAATATTTTCTTACATGGATCGTCCACACTTGGCATACCTAATCCTTAGTTGATAGATGTTTGCATTATTTCCACAAGAATACCCTTTCAGAGGTAGTTGTGTGAAGCCTAGGTACAGTTTGTTCCATATGCCTTCCCTTGCGGCTCCGAAGGCCATTTGAACAAAGAGCTGGAAATAGGTGGAGCTGTGGTCACTTGCAGAAGTCTTACTCCACAAGAAAAGATAAATGTAACAAAGAAGTACAGGCCAGTGGCCTTTGCTATTGTGAGTGGGGTGTGATGCACACAGAGCTTTAGGTGTGCTTGTTACTTTATGGCACCCGACTCTAATCTGCTTGAAACTGAATGCCTTTTCTTTTAGACAGAGCAAGATGTACATCTCTGCTTATATTTGAAAAAAGGAAGTAGTCAGAAAGTGACCTAAACTGTTTCTTCATAATTAGGTTTTAGCTTTTTACCTAAAGTTTTAATAGAGTCAAGCAGTATTAGGAGCCTTTGTCCTAAGTTTTTGTAGTTTCCATCATTTAAAATTAAACTGTAAGGAGCTCTCTTTGAGGTATTCATGGATGAGGAGCACAACAATAGTTCTGTGTTTTGGATATCTTTCTCCATTGAATGTTGAAGTGATCAGCTGTGAAATGATGCTAGTTCATAGTGGCAAAAATGCAGTTTGCCTGGTAAACATTTTGGAGCTGTCAGTGGAGGAGCAGCTAGCATCCTTCTGACCCTGCAGTCATAGTTCCATGATTACCTACACAGCTGTTGGCCTTTGCTGTCCTGGGACCTTCTTAGAAGGAGACTGTTTTAAGGCTTTAAGGCTTTTGGTGCTTTTGTCCCCATGAGCTGTGTCTTACTTACCATTTCTTTCCTTTTACTAGAATATTGAGTTTAAGGATAGTAGGTGCTTGGTATGGTCTGTTGAATGAAAGGATAGACAGGTGAGTAAGTGGACATAGATAGGAGGGGTAAATAAGCCAGCTGTACTTGGAGGATGGTGAGAGGAGAGTGACATTTGTGTTGGAGTGCAGTAAGGCACGAGATTGAGGAGGTTCTTGGAGATAAAGGATGATACAGGATGGAGACCATTTTGTATGTAGGAAGAAATTACTGGGTAGTTTAGATCAAAGGAATGACTTGATGAAAATGGGATTTTAGCAAAAGTAACTCGAGGGGAAATGATTGATAAGAGTGTTGATAAGATTGATGATTGAGGGCACTAGTCAATAAACATGAAACAATAGATTTCACTCATGCATTTTTATAAATCTTGTATTATGGTCAAGTCAGATTATCAATTGAATATTAATGTTAGATTGAATTTAGTCACGTTAATTATAAATCTTTCAATTTTCTTTTCCAGATAACTTTTTTGTGGATGACTATGCTAGATTTAGTGTCTTGGATTCCCAAGGCAAGACTGCTGCTATTGCAAATAGTATGAACTATCTGACAAAGAAAGGTAATCAATTTTAGGCTTATCTTGGATTCAACTTTTTTTTCTTTCTTTTTTTAGTATTTTTAGAAATAACTCAGTCTTTAGTGTCTGTCAGAGATTCTGTCATTTTTTTATTAATAATTTCTTCAAATGATTTGAATCCAGAAAATACCTATTTAAAATTCAGTTCTTTATGTTTTTGAAAGTTTGGATGTTTTTATAAATTTTATTAGATATTAAGGTCAAATGAAAAGTTTTTTCATGATTCAAAATGGGAAAACATTTACTATGTAAACATGGGTTAATGGATTGAAAATTGATTTGACTTGCCTCTTCACTGACAACATTGAGTTAATTTTTTTTAGGGTTTATAAGATAAACTTGGTTCTAGGAATCCTTGTGTACATTTTAAAACTGATTTTAATGTGGAGTCAGTTATTTAGGCTAATATTGTGTGAAATTGATATCATTTTAATGGCAGACAGATGCTTTCTTCCTCTGGTCTTTCTTATTATCCTTTCAAAGCACTGACTGTCATTTAAGGCAGCTATTTTTATCCATGCTATAGTCTTGTCCTAGAGAGAATTTCTGGCTTTCCAGATTACAGTAATTGCTCCATTTGGTTCCTCAAGGAAATTGTTCTGAGGGGTCCTGGAATAGTGCTATACCACTAAGGGGACTACAGAGCAGAGAGAAGATTGATCATATTAGGAATTATTTAAAATTTTGACTCTTATGATAGGCATCAGTTATAGCAATGACATTTTCTTCTACTCTTTTTCCTTTACCTCTGTCTAGGAATGTCCTCCAAGGAAATCTATGGTAACTTTAAATTTCAGAATGTTCGGTTTCTTTTCTTAATTATCTTATGTGATTTCAGGCAATGTTGTGATTCAGAATTTATTGACACTTTATTATGACATTTCTGGAACTTGTGGGTAACAG
Organism: Vulpes lagopus; assembly: GCF_018345385.1. Classification (NCBI taxonomy): domain Eukaryota; kingdom Metazoa; phylum Chordata; class Mammalia; order Carnivora; family Canidae; genus Vulpes; species Vulpes lagopus. The sequence continues at coordinate 2,257,808 of NC_054847.1, read as the reverse complement.
TAGATAATTTATCAAATGCAGATAAAATTTGTATAAATGTTTACAAAGAATTCTATTTTAGAAAATTACAAATTAATATGCTTAAAGACTAGATATGCTACCCACACGTTCAAAGATTATTTTTCATTGTATATGCTAACAGATGCCTAAATCACAGAATTAATAAATGCATGTTCCTAGTTTGTAATTAAGCCACATAGAAGGTTACCCTGCTTTTGTTCTAGTATAGAAGTTTTACTACTTTTGCTTTATATCTTTATTAAACTTGTCATTTTCTTATTTTTTGCATGGTTTTCAGAAATTTTTGGCTTAAATAATATTGAAACACAGAATGTGCTTTTTTCCCTCTGACTCTGTGTTGTTTTTGTTTTTCTATAGATGATTCTTTCATTAGGCCTGTAACTTTTTGGATTGTTGGGGATTTTGATAGCCCTTCTGGAAGACAATTACTGTATGATGCTATTAAACATCAGGCAAGTATCTACACCTTCATTCTGTGTGCTGATGTTACTGTACTAGATGGGAAGTGGGAGTCCTGCTTTTCTACTGCTTGAGGGAAAGGAGCATTGTTTCTCTGAAGGTCTGCCCACTAGTGAGAAAAGAGAGGAGACTGCAGTATTCTGACTTTACTTAAGGGTGTAGATTCTTTTAGAAAAAAGAAATAATGAGATCCTTATCATAGACAAATTTTTGTTGGGTGACTGTTCATGTTCTTTGTACAGAGATGCTGCAAAGATCAGGCTGTATATTGTGTGGGGGGAGGCAGGACCTTTACATTGAAGGAGGTCCAGATGTGGGGGAAATACCATGCAGATATCTTAGTGCTCATGTAATAGCAGATCTTGACACACAGAGGAATGCATATATAGATGGTCTGAAAGATACATTGCACATAAATTGTAGAACTTGAGTGAATGGCAAGGGTGAATGGTTGAGAAGAAACGGACTCTTCTAAAGAGTGTCATTGTCAGAGACTGAGCTGTTCCTTTTCCTGAGCAGTTTCAGATTGGATCTTCATCCAAATTTCACACCCTTCCCATGTTTCCTTGCCACCCTGTGTCCCAAGGAGGCTTATTGGAGTACTGAAATACCGAGGTGATTTCAACTTCCCTAACATGCTAAGTGCCTTTATTGTCTATAATTTTTGAGTGGTGATAGAGTGGGAGAACAAGAAGGGAGAATTGAAATTTTTTTTTTTCTTAATTTATTTTAGAGGAAGAGCACAAGTGGGAGGGGCAGGGAGAGGGAAAGAGAATCTCAAGCAGACTTCATGCTGAGCACACAGTCCTATGCGGGGCTTGATCTCAATGACTCTGAGATCATGACCTGAGCTGAAACCAGGAGTCAGGCACTTAACCAGCTATACCACCCAGGCACCCTAAGAAGTGAAATTTAAAATATATATATTTTAATTGAAGTAAAATATAGGATCAAAAGAAGTACACAAATCTTAGAATTACTTAATGTCACAAAGGGAACATCCAGATGGCCCACCACCCTGGTTTTAGACATAGAGAATTATCAAATTCCAGAAAGACCTCTCCTGCTTGTGTCTCCATCACCCCTCACATATTTGTTTGTGTTTCCTTTTATTAATCAACATTTTTGAGATTTATCCATGATATTACAAGTAGTGGTAGTTAGTTCTTTTTTCACTGTGCTGTATCATGTTATATGGCTGTACCACAAAGTTTTGTTTGTTCATTTAATCTTTTTGATGGATAGTCTTTTTTCTAGTTAGGGGCTATTCTGAAGAAGGCTGCTTTCACCGTTCTTATATGCATCTTTAGATATACCTTAGTATGAGTTTTTGTTGCTCATGTTTGTGACACAAGGTTTTATGGATCCCAGATAACTTTTCCAACATAGGTTCTTATCTTTTTACTCAGAGAGAGATTAATTTTTTTTTATTATTTTTTTATTTATTTATGATAGTCACAGAGAGAGAGAGAGAGACAGAGAGAGAGAGGCAGAGACACAGGCAGAGGGAGAAGCAGGCTCCATGCACCGGGAGCCCGATGGGGGATTCGATCGCGGGTCTCCAGGATCGCGCCCTGGGCCAAAGGCAGGCGCCAAACCGCTGCGCCACCCAGGGATCCCAGAGAGAGATTAATTTTTACAAGGAATCTGGGAAGGCCATGTGAACAAAGAAGTCTTTGAGTAGAAACTGAAGATTGGTTGGGACTGAGGGAAGGAAGGATGGGATGGACTTGGGGTTTGCATGCCAACAGGAAGCATGGAGTGTGTTAGAGTGATACAAAATGTGTTGGGGAACATGGGACTCTGACAGCCTGTAATGGAGCTGTATATATAGGGATGGTAAGAAGTGGAAGTTGGAACGGTAGTTTTGGGACCAGTTCATGTAGGGGTTTGAAAACCTGGCTATAGCATTTAAATTTTATTCTGTATACAGAAGAGCAGTACCAAAGACTTTTAAGAGAGATTATATTTGCTTCTTAATAAAATACGAAGATGTTAATGTCACTCTTTAAGTTCAAAACATCTACTATATAACTCTTATTTCCCATTTTGCAAATAGAAATCCAGTAACAATGTTAGAATAAGCATGATCAATAATCCTAGTGAAGATATAAATTATAAGAACACTCAGATCTCCAGAGCAATCTGGGCAGCTCTCCAAACACAGACCTCCAACTCTGCTAAGAATTTCATCACAAAAATGGCCAAGGAGGAGACTGCAGAGGCCCTGGCTGCAGGAGCTGACATCGGGGAGTTCTCTGTCGGGGTAAGTCTCTGTGTGTTGCATGGAGCTGTCTTGTCTTGTTACTTTCCACAGAAATGCAGTCTCAGGGGCTGATGTATCTTGTTCATGATTGGGATTTGTGATTTTAGTACTGAGTTTCAGAGGATTTTTCTTACTTTGGAAGTATCTTTCCAGGAAATAACAATTGTGCCACATTCCCTTTACCACTTTTTTTTTTGTTTGTTTGTTTGTTTTTTTTTTTTTTCCTTTACCACTTTTAATACCTTTAAATAAAGTTTCAGGATTGAACTCTTAAATATTTTAAGCACAAAGCCATTTGTTTTGTATAGTTTTTAAAAGACAGGCAATATTTGATTTGTTTATAGAGCAAAAAACTATGATTGAAGCTTCTTATGAGTTAGAGGCTTACGTGTTCTTGATGTGTTCTGATATAAGCCCATATGTATTCATTATATAAGTTACTACCTTTTGAACTATTTCGTAATTTTAAAATTCTTACAAAATGATAAGTATATACTTGATGTTTCAGTTAGCAAAAAGGCTCTTAAAATTAGCAGGATTTTAAAATACAGAATAAAGATATGATGAAGAATAACTTGCCAATTGAACAATCACATAAAAGAATAGTTACAGGAAATAGGCATTACTTGATAAATTAGAGGGTGGGAGAAAATGGGAGGAGTAGAGAATTGAGACATCATTAATGTTAATTATTAAAATTAGTTCTGACTCTCCATTAAGAGATCATTTTATGATTTATTCATTATGATTATTCACTTTTATAGCTTGCTTAATAACAATTACTTTTCCTTAATAACAATTACTTTCCTAGGGCATGGATTTCAGTCTTTTTAAAGAGGTCTTTGAGTCTTCCAAAATGGATTTCATTTTGTCTCATGCCATGTACTGCAGGGATGTTCTGAAGCTGAAGAAGGGACAGAGGGCAGTGATCAGCAATGGACGGGTGAGGATTTTTTTGTCCTGAGACAAACTTGACTTCAGATTAGATCAGTGAGCAGTGTTGGTCGTGTTCTTCTCTGAAGCTAGTAAACTCCTCAAACAGAGCCACTCTTTCCAAAGGGAATTGGGGCTTATGCAGTGATGATGGTAGTTTCTGCATCCTTATTTCAAAGGTGATTTGCTTTTGACAGAAGCATCCTTATGTAAAACTAAAACCTTCTTGCTGTTTAATTATGTCCTGCCACATGTACAGTGGCGGCAGGAGTGTGTTGTCTCTCAGAGAATAAGCTGATAAGGCTTTGATACATGAAGTATACATCCATAGTGGGAACTGTGTTCATAGTTTTGTAGTCTCTGTCAACTTCAGTGGTGCAGGCTTAGACTATTTCATACATATCTGCAGCCAGGGACATGAAACTGGGGGTGGAGGGGGGGTACCAAACTTTGAACTCTTAGCACCAAGGGTGAAATCTCTGCTGTTACTCACTACACTGCATCTCTTGTTTGGTTCTGTTATTTATATCCAGTGAGAATCAATGAAACTCGCTATTTTGTTTTATTTCAGAGTTGCTTAACTATAAAAATATTGTGGAGTATACAAGTCTACATTCTGTAATTGAGGAATTGTTAAATAAATAACTGGATGAGTTGATTTGGGTTTTATTTTTACCTTTTTCACTGATTTTATTAGATGTATACATGTCTTGGGTCTTTAAAGTGATTAGGTTTATAAGATAGCCTAAGGACAACAGAGTCCTTCTTTTCCGCTTATAATGCTAGCACTGACTGCCCTGCTCCTCTTCACAGATCATTGGGCCACTGGAGGACAGTGAACTCTTTAATCAAGATGATTTCCACCTCCTAGAAAATATCATCTTAAAAACTTCGGGACAGAAAATCAAATCCCATATTCAACAGCTTCGGGTAGAAGAGGATGTGTAAGTTTTGCTGTGGAAGAAATTAATTAGTGAATGTCCTAGGGACTGTGTTGAACTTTACTCCTGCTACCTATTTCATGGTGTTTATTTCCATTGTGAGCTCACACCTTTGAGATCAAGAGATGCACACTCTACTAACTGAGCCACCCAGGTGCCCTGACTTTGCGCATTTTTTATTGTTTTTCTTTTACTGTTGAGTTATAGGAGTTCTATATAAATAAGTAAATATTCTGGGTATTGATCTCTTATGGATAGACAATATGCAAATATGGTCTCCCATTCCATGAGTTACATTTTCATTCTTTTGTTAGTGTCCTTTGGTGAATAGTTGGAGGATATAAAGTTTGAAAGTTCTGGTTTTTTCCTTCATCTCTTTCATATACCTTCATGCTGCAGTGAAGTATTGACTTTGATAGCTGCCAGAGCAGTCCCTTTGCCAAGTCTTGTGATAGAGGAAGGAATCTTCTTTTATCTCAACCAAAAACAAGGCAACAGATAAAGAAGTTTCCTTCTACCTTAGTGGCTTTGTAGTGATGTCCCTTGTTCCAGCCTATGAAACACTTCCCTGATGTAGGCCAGGAGGTGCGCCCCTAACTTGAAACCATCATATCACGGCATAGGATTGGTGTGCTTTGCCCTTGGACTGTTCTTTCTCCTTTTGGACTATATAATGCCAGACTAGGCATGGAAGACTTGGTGTTTATTAAAGAGAGGTGGCACCATCTCTTGAGGGTTAATTGAGGGAAATAAGGTAGTCATAGGGCTACCTAAAGATAAACTAAAACTATTTGGGTTCTCAGAATTACCTTGCCTGCCTAGGGTTTTCATTAGTGCCATAGCTGCTCCACCTTGGAGAGGCCCCCTGTGATAGCCACAGCTTTCATTCATGGCCCAGACCTGCAGCCACAAGGCCATCCTCCACTTTCTGAAGTTCACTGTGGGCTGTTTGATCACAATTGCACTGACTAAACCTAAGCGTGCTTTGTGAAACTTTAGGGAGTCTGTTGTTTGCTTGCTCACCCACGTCCACATTGCTTACTCAAGTCTACATAATCCAGCACCCCTTTAAATGTTTTGTGAGTGTTGACATATCACAGGATACAAGTGGCCTGTATTATATAGGTTCAGACTCAGTGAGAAGTACCAAGAGAGATAGTTTGATTTGGTTCAGTGAGAAAATGTATAGGCTTGTTTCCAGTTCAGATATATTCACAAGTGTTTTTTTTAGAATTCTTAAAATTCAGTCCTTGGTTCAGCAGATTCAAGCTTTTTTTTCAGTCTTGTGGTTTAGTTCAAGATCTTCCTTGGTTAGAAATCAACTTTAGAAGAGGCAGGGAAAGCAGAAGTGCTTTTTTAAGTTGTTCACTGCAGTGTTGATTGTAATAGTGAAGTAGGAAGCAACCTAGATGTTTACTAGCCAGTTGGTGATTAATTGTGTATCAGGAAATCTAATGATAGTCATTGAAAATATTGATGTACCCTAAATGTATTAACTAACAAAAAGATGTTTGTAATATATGGTTAAATGAAAAAGCAGGTCATCAGGGGCACCTGGGTGGTTCAGTCGATTGAGCATCTGACTCTTGGTTTCAGTTCATGTCATGATCTCAGCGTTGTGGGATTGAGCTCCATTTTCAGCGTGGAGTCTGCTTGAGATTCTTTCCCTTTTCCTCTGCTCCTTCCCCAGCTCACAGTCTCTCTCTCTCTCTCTAAAGTAAATAAAATCTTAAAAAAAAAAAAAAAAGGAAAAGCAGGTTATCAAATAATATAATCCAACTTTTGTTTATATATATGTATATATTTAAAAATGTAGGAGAATTATGAACCAAAATGTCATTACTGCTTATTTCTTGATAATGATATTGTATATATATCAGTTTTCTCATTTTTTTCCTGAATTTTTTTTCAGTGAATTATTACTCTAATAATCCTAAAGACTAATAAAGCTATTTAGAAGCGGGTGAGAGAGAAGGTAAATAACACAAACTTACAGTCTATTATGGGCCAGGCCCTGAGCTTGGTGCTTTATAAAATGTTTAGCCGGTGCAATATTTACAAGTGTCATACAAAGTATGTACTATCCCCATTTCACATATGCAAAAATGCAGTATCTTCTTCAAGGTTATGAAACTACTCAGTTACAAAATCAGTAGTTTTTCTCTTGCCTATTGGTAAAAGTTCATATGTTCTTTAAACAATTTTGGTGGCATTCAATACTAAGACTGGTAATTGGAAAAACTTTCAGTTAAAGAGATACTAAATTTTCACCAACCATGTCTTTCAGGGCAAGTGACTTGGTAATGAAGGTAGATGCTCTCCTGTCAGCTCAACCAAAAGGAGATGCAAGAATCGAATACCAATTTTTTGAAGACCGACACAGGTACAGAATTAATACTGAATTTATGCATATTCTAGAATAAAATGGTAAAATTGCCTTACCTTATCTCCTTTATTTTTCTATCTGTAGTGTGTATATAAGTTGTTTGAATGGAAAATTTTGCCTGGTTTTTGTGCAGTTTTCATATATACTCATTTTCTTATGCAGAATTCATATACAGACTCAGTTGCATAAAAGTTGACATTTTTTCTAAATAAATCTGAAATACTTCTGACTGTACCCTTCTAGAAAACAGAAAGCATAAATAGAGAAAAATTAGTTGTAATTTTCTGATACCCAAAAATAAACACAGGGCACAGGTCACCCTACCAATGAAAACAATTTTGTTTTCAATAAAATAAAAATAAGTTTTAGCATTGTGAAAAAAGTCCTTCCCTTTTGGTTCTGAGTTATTTATTTGAAAAGTTTCAAACCTAAAGAATAGTGGAAACATTTTTACAGTGAACACCTAGATATCTTTACCCTGGGTTCACCAGTTGTTAACATTATGCCACATTTATCTGTCATCTATGTGGGTTTGTTTGTGCATATGTATGTGTAGCACATAAAATGTATATTTATGTTTGCATACAAACATACGCATACTTATATTTTTCCTGAACCATTTGAACGTACATGGTAGACATCATTACACATCATGCCTGAATTCCTCAGCATGTTGTTTCCTGAGCACCAGGAGTGTCTCCACTATTGGCGTACCTTAGAGATTTAACCTTGAAGCAGTGATATTAAGTAGTACACAGTCCATATTCACATTTCTCCAAGGCCCCAGTAATGACCTTTGAAAACTGTTTTGTTCTTTGATTTGATTTGACCCAGATCACATGTTGCAGCTCTTTGTTGCGGGTCTCTTTTAGTCTCCTTAAATCCAGAACATTTCCCTACATGCTTTTTTTTTGTGTGTGTGTGTGTGTGTCTTTTATGACAATGACATTTTTTTTCCACGTTCTGAAGTTAGAGTTTTATTTCAATACTTTACCACATACCAAATATCATGAAATCTATTTTATTTTTATTTTTATTTTTTTTACTGAAGTTCGATTTGCCAGCATATAGTACAACACCCAGTGCTCATCCCATTTTTATTATTATTATTTTTTTATTGAAGTTCGATTGGCCAACATACATACAGTACAACACCCAGTGCTCATCCCATCAAGTTCCCTCCTCAGTGCCTGTCACCCAGTTCCTCCTCTTCATTTTCAAGCTGGAGGTGTCCTTAGGTCTAAAATGAGTCTCTTGTGGACAGCAAATAGATGGGTCTTGCTTTTTTATCCAGTCCGATACCCTGAGTCTTTGGATGGGATCACTTAGCTCATTCACATTCAGAGTAACTATCGAAAGATATGAACTTAGTGTCATCATAATACTTATTCAGTCCCTGTTTTTGTGGATTATTTTTTTAGGCTTCCTCTTTCTTTTATAGGGTTCCCCTTAATATTTCTTACAGAGCTGGTGGTCACATATTCTTTCAGTTTCTACCTATCTTGGAAGCTCTTTATCTCTCCTTCTCTTCTGAATGAGAGCCTTGCTGGATAAAGTATTCTTGGCTGCATGCTCTTCTCATTTAGGACCCTGAATATATCATTGCCCCCCCTCTCGGGCCTGCCAGGTGTCTGTGGAGAGGTCTGCTGTTAATCTTTTTTTTTTTTTTTTTTTTTTTTTTTAATTAACTTTAATTGGTGTTTAATTTACCAACATACAGAAAAACACCCAGTGCTCATCCCGTCAAGTGTCCACCTCAGTGCCCGTCACCCATTCCCCTCCAACACCCGCCCTCCTCCCCTTCCACCACCCCTAGTTCGTTTCCCCGAGTTAGGAGTCTTTGTGTTCTGTCTCCCTTCCTGATATTTCCCAACATTTCTTTTCCCTTCCTTTATATTCCCTTTCACTATTATTCATATTCCCCAAATGAATGAGAACATACACTGTTTGTCCTTTTCCGATTGACTTATTTCACTCAGCATAATACCCTCCAGTTCCATCCACGTTGAAGCAAATGGTGGGTATATGTCGTTTCTAATTGCTGAGTAATATTCCATTGTATACATAAACCACATCTTCTTTATCCATTCATCTTTCGATGGACACCGAGGCTCCTTCCACAGTTTGGCTATTGTGGCCATTGCTGCTAGAAACATCGGGGTGCAGGTGTCCCGACGTTTCATTGCATCTGAATCTTTGGGGTAAATCCCCAACAGTGCAATTGCTGGGTCATAGGGCAGGTCTATTTTTAACTCTTTGAGGAACCTCCACACAGTTTTCCAGAGTGGCTGCACCAGTTCACATTCCCACCAACAGTGTAAGAGGGTTCCCTTTTCTCCGCATCCTCTCCAACATTTGTTGTTTCCTGCCTTGTTAATTTTCCCCATTCTCACTGGTGTGAGGTGGTATCTCATTGTGGTTTTGATTTGTATTTCCCTGATGGCAAGTGATGCAGAGCATTTTCTCATGTGCATGTTGGCCATGTCCATGTCTTCCTCTGTGAGATTTCTCTTCATGTCTTTTGCCCATTTCATGATTGGATTGTTTGTTTCTTTGGTGTTGAGTTTAATAAGTTCTTTATAGATTTTGGAAACTAGCCCTTTATCTGATATGTCATTTGCAAATATCTTCTCCCATTCTGTAGGTTGTCTTTTAGTTTTGTTGACTGTATCCTTTGCTGTGCAAAAGCTTCTTATCTTGATGAAGTCCCAATAGTTCATTTTTGCTTTTGTTTCTTTTGCCTTCGTGGATGTATCTTGCAAGAAGTTACTGTGGCCAAGTTCAAAAAGGGTGTTGCCTGTGTTCTCCTCTAGGATTTTGATGGAATCTTGTCTCACATTTAGATCTCTCATCCATTTTGAGTTTATCTTTGTGTATGGTGAAAGAGAGTGGTCCAGTTTCATTCTTCTGCATGTGAATGTCCAATTTTCCCAGCACCATTTATTGAAGAGACTGTCTTTCTTCCAATGGATAGTCTTTCCTCCTTTATCGAATATTAGGTGGCCGTACATTTCAGGGTCCACTTCTGGGTTCTCTATTCTGTTCCATTGATCTATGTGTCTGTTTTTGTGCCAGTACCACACTGTCTTGATGACCACAGCTTTGTAATACAACCTGAAATCTGGCATTGTGATGCCCCCAGCTAAGGTTTTCTTTTTTGTCTGCTGTTAATCTGATATTTCTCCCTACATAAGTTAAGAATCTCTTATCTCACTCTGCTTTAAGGGTTTTCTCTTTATCTTTGGAATTTGCAAGTTTCACTATTAAATGTTGAGATGTTGAACAATTTTTATTGATTTTCGGGAGGGGGTCCTCTCTATCTCTTGGATCTGAATGCCTGTTTCCTTCCCTAGATTTGGGAAATTCTCAGCTATGATTTGCTCACATATACTTTGTGGTCCTCTCTCCCTCTCAGCCTCTTCTGGAGCCCCAATTATATTTAAATACTTCCTTCTCAAGCTATCATTTATTTCCTTAAGCCTTTCCTCATGGTCTCTTAATTGTTTTTCTCTTTTTTCCTCAGTTTCCATCCTTACCATCAACTTGTCTTCTATGTCACTCAACTCTCTCTTCCACCTCATTAACCGTAGCAGTTAGAACATCCAGTTTGGATTGCATCTCTTTTAATCTGTTTTTAATTTCATCCTGTTTAGATCTCAATTCTGCTGTAACGAAGTGTCTAGAGGCCTTTATGCCTTTTTCCAGAGCCACCAGTAGCTTTATAATCATGACTCTGAATTGGCTTTCTGACATCGAATTGAAATCCGCATTCTGTAACTCTGTGGCAGAGAGTACTGTTTCCGGTTCTTTCTTTTGTGGTGAATTCTTCCTTCTAGTCATTTTGTCCAGTGCAGAGTGGCTGTATGAGCAGGCTGAGTCAAAAATATCAACCACGACTTAAGTAAAATTCACCCTAGATGATTCCAAAGAGGTCAGAGACCAGAAAATGAAAAAGATCAGAAAATAAAACTAAGGACCACTAAAGTGAAAAATTAAAAAAAAAAAAAAAAAAAAAAAAAAAGTAGTAAAAAATAAAAGGCCAAAAACCCCAAAGAAAAAGAACAAAGAAAAAAAGAAAAGACAAAGAAGAGAAAAAGGGGGTGCTGGGGGCTGAGGGTGGTGAAGAAGTGGTAGTGGAGGGAGAATGTAATCTACCTGAGGGGTCCTAGAGGGTGATCCCCTTATTTCTGAATGTATTTTGTTTTGTATGTTAGAAGATGCTCAGTCCCAAATTTGTATAAACCAGCAATACTTATAGAAAGCCCCAACAATGACCACCAAAGCATAAGCAAGATAAAGGAGGGGAGCAGAATGGGAATGAAGAGAATATAATCTCACAGAATGAACCAGCACGGTATTCCACTTGGTTCTGGGTGTATGCTGGTCATGTTTTAGAAGGTATTAACTTCTGCCTTTGTGGAACAAAACAAGGTAGAGAAAACAAAAAACACAAAACAAAAACCTATATTTTGTATATCTCCTAAAATTAAATTGAATATGTTGAAAAGAATCCAGAAGTGAAAAATGTATCTAAGACATGTAATTATAGAAATATGAAGCCCAAAAAGGAAAAAACTTAAAAATGAAGAGTTGATAAAATATTGTAGTTAAGATGGTAAAAGAGAAAAAATATTGGAAATTTTTAGTCTGGTATAAAAACGAGTTGTAATGGAAAAAGGAAAACAAAGGGGTACCTTCTAGTTCTATATACTTATTCCCTCGATTTTCTCTTGGTCTAGTGCTTTCCAGCGCTGCTTGGTCAAGAGCTTGCTCTTCCTTTTACTTCTAGCTGGTCTTCTGGGGGAGGGGCCTGCTGTGCTTATTGTCTGGTGTCTGTGCCTGGGTGGAGATGCCTGCCCCTCACCAGGTATAGGGCTCAGTGTGAGCTGTTTATCCTTGGTTTATCCCTCAGCAAGGTGTTTATTCCCTGGTGGCCCCGCCTCTCACAGGCAGAAGGTGAAACGAGGAAAAACAACAATGGTGATGGCCAGATTTCCAGCTCTGGAGTCGAGCTCCCTGCGAGTAATTAATGCAGTCTCCCAATCCTCACTGGCGTAGATGCTCCCGGGGCCAGCATGGGTACACTGCTCTGCACAGCTTGGAGGTGCCCAGTGGCAGGAAAGTTCTCACTGTCCTGTGCATTCCCTGCTTCTACCTGTCCCAGGGGGAGCACAGGATCACTGGGTTTGTCCCCTTGGGTCCCCTGGGATCTGGGACCCTGTGCCGTGGGACCCGCACTTCCAGGGTCCACCTCTGCTGAAGGGAACTGGGCATAGCCACCTCTGTCTGGAGCCGGCCCACCTAACCGACTGGCTTCTCCCAACTGCCCTGAGGGCTGCAGTGCTCTAGCCCTTTACCGATATTGAATGGAAGTTTGCGGTGCGCTTTACCCCTGGGTGCTCCTCCTCTTATAGTCACTCCAGGAATCTTGAAGCTTCACTGCCCCTCCTGGGAGTTTGTTTTTTTTTTAATAAATTTATTTTTATTGGTGTTCAATTTGTCAACATACAGAATAACACCCAGTGCTCATCCCATCAAGTGCCCCGCTCAGTGCCCCAAAGGCTCCTCGCGGTGTCCCTCCCCTACTTTATTCTTATGTCTTGTCTTTTCTTTTCTTTTTTCTTTTCTTTTTCTTTTTCTTTTTTCTTTTTTCTTTTCTTTCTTTTCTTTTCTTTTCTTTTCTTTTCTTTTCTTTTCTTTTCTTTTCTTTCTTTTTTCTTTTCTTTTCTTTTCTTTTCTTTTTTTCTTTTCTTTCTTTTCTTTATTCCTTCCTTTCCTTCCTTCAAAAACTTTTCTCTATAGCATTCCAGCTGTTCTCTCTTTAAATCTCAGGTCAAATTTGTAGGTGTTGAGGATGTTTTGAAAGTTATCTAGGTAAGTTGGTGGCACCAGGTTTGTTGAGGACCCCTTACCATCTTACCCTTCCTCCTCAACAATGACTTTTTTTTTAAGAGTCCAGGCCAGTTATCTTGTAGAATGTCCCATAGTCTGGGTCATCTCCTCTGGTTAGTCTTAAGATTAAGTTATCCTTAGGGAAGAATCCTTGCAGTTGATGTATATAGCCAGGCAGATTATATATCTTGATTGTGCCTTAGAGGTTTTAGATATTGAAGCTTGCATCATGCTCCTTTATGATTCTGATTTAATTAGTCTGGGGTAGATTGGACTTTGGTTTCATTGATCTGGGCTTTCTGACAGCCGGTTCTTGTGGGGATCAAATTTGACCAGACTTATTTGATGATTCAGGCTAGAGAGGAGACCCTCTCCTTTCTCCCTGGCTGTATGTTCTAATTTCTTACATTGTCATTGGGGGAAGACTTCTGGGCTCCTCGCTAGCCCTGGTTGGATTTTGCCCATTAGCACTCATCTTTTTATCATTGTATACTTTCAGGAAATAACTTACCCAGTTACCACCACAGGAAACATATTTCCTAATTGGCTTCCTATCTTGTTTGCCTTTCATGGCCAAGATAGTGAGTCCCGAGCAAGAATCTCTTCTTTTTAGAGCATCGTTTTTTCCATGAGTCTTAAATAATTAAAATGCTCCAATTACAAATTCTATTATGAGACAAATTCTAATTAGAGAAATTCTTCTCATTGGGGTTGTGTTAAATAAGTGTTTGTTATATTTAAATCAGAAGTTTCTTATTTGTGTGAGAAATAGAAAGGTCTGAATTATTGCTTATGTTTATCCTTGCCCTTGAAGTGTGGCTCACAGAACAGCAACAGCATGAGCTAATCTTTAACATGAAATGATTGGTTTGGCTTTAACACACGTTTCTTCCCTTTCTTGTCTGTCACTTTTGGCCTAACTCTGGTCCTCTCTCTAATACAGCAAGTATCTTTCAACATGATATTGTTAGTTTATACTATTCTCCATTTCCATACTGTTAGTCCTCTAATCTTGGTTTTTGTCTTATTCTCTTTTTTGTGATAGAAATGTGGAGTGGTTAAAAGAACACACAAGGTCAATTTCTGGTACTGCCTGTTGCGGATCACCTAGAACATTGGGTCAGAACATTAACTTGTCACACAGAACTCTACCCAAACCTACCAGGTTCACAGGTTTTGACCTGGGTGTGCCTTACTCAGATGCTATAGAGCATTGTTTGGGACGTTTCTTCTGGTTCCTTTTGTGAGAATTTATATAATGCCATTCTCTAGTGAGCTTCTCTGTCCAGAATTCTGGAATAGCACAGAGGTCCGGGTTATCTGAATGGCTCTCATACTTTGACTTTTACCTAGAGTTTGTTAAAGTGTAAATTGCCTGACCCACCCCCTGACTTTCTGATTCAGGAAGTCTGGATTGTTGCTGACAGTTTGTTTCTGACAAATTTCCAGATGAAGCTAATACTGCTGGTCTGGAGCCACACTTTGAAAACAGCTGTATTAGAGTGGGGAAAAAGGTTATTGTGGAATAATTATTGGCAGCTGGAAATTTTTATCAAAAATTGAAAACATCTGCTTTGATAACAGGCACAAAGCTATTTTGATGGTTATTTCCAAAGCAGTTAAGATTTGAAATAGCCTTCATCACCATTTAAACTATAGTTCCTCAGTTTTGTTAGTTACATTTTATTTTGTACTTTTGTTTTTCCTCCCACTGAGTAAATTGCTTTTGCACAGAACAGTAATGATTAGCACCAGAACTACATTAAAATATTGTTGAGAGCAACCAGAGATAGGCATTGATTTGACAAATGTAGATTTTGGAAAATTGGATGTGTTTTAAAACCCTTTCAAGTTGATTCATTTTCAAAATGTATCAGAGGCTCCTCTTAAGTCATCTAAGTCAATATGACTTCAGAAGGAGGCCATGTGACTAGAAACAGCAGCTGGGAAGGTGCACCTTCTCCTCAGAAAGCCTAGATGTACAACCTGACGTCCAAACGGCTACTGTTTTTCACTTACTAAGACAAAATATGTATGACTTAATGTCCTTGTAAAGGGACTCAGTTCTTTTGGAAATGCGATTAATAACATGTATTATGCACAAAAATATTTCTATCCTGTGACTCAGTAATCTCATGTCTAGGACTCTGTCAACTCTAAAGAAATTTCTAAGTATGAAAAAAACTTGTATGTATGGGGTTACTTATAGGTTGCAAAAGCCGTCCAAATGTCCAGCAATAAGGAATAGCTTAAGTAAACATGCCAGATTCACTTGGTATATTGAAGATTATTTCCTATTCAGGATGCTTGATGTGTAACAATATGGAAAAATGATTGTGATAAAGTGGTGGGGGAAGCAAGGATATTGTTCTAAAATTGCTAATATTCGTTAGGTATAGCTGCTCTTTATGGGCTTTTGAGAAGGTCTACGGAAAAAAATGCCACAGCATGGTTGGGTTGGGATGGCGAGATTTTATGATTATTTCCTTTTTCTCTCACAAGTTTTCTGTAATGTTCTTTGTATTATTTTAAAAAATCTGTTTCTTCACTACTCATTACTCTTCTTGCCAAGAAATTAAAAAATTGGTATAGTGTTTATAATTGTCAAAAACAAACATCAGCTTTTAGCATCAAGCTGGTTTTCCTTCTCAACACATATCTCTTTGTTCATTTGGAGTGAACTTGAATCTTTAGCAGGTTTTGCAAACTTTTAGGTAGATATAATTACATGATTAACCACCATGTAACCTTACTGTTCTAGTAAACAAGTGTTTTTAGAAATGCTGAGAGGGCTGATAGGTTATATTGACCTTTTAAAAAAAAGTTAACTTGTTTTCTCTTTTCCACTAGATTAATGTTTTGTCTTTTTTATCTCTGTAGTGCAATTAAAATGAGGCCAAAGGAAGGAGAGACGTATTTCGATGTCGTGGTTGTCATTGACCCTGTCACCAGAGAAGCACAGAGACTTGCCCCATTGCTCTTGGTAGGCATACCCTAAATGGCAGTTCACATTTCTTGGTCCCAGGCCCTGTGACTCTCTGAGTGTCATTGTTCCCCTGGTTATCTTCAGAGAGCACTGGAAAATGTTACAGGGCATCTTGGCAAAGCACAAATGTCTTCATAAATATTGATAATGGCTCTGCAAACAGCCTTATAACCTTGAAAGTTGGCACAAGTTTGGTTGGTTTCCTCATGTAATTTTTAAAAAATGTCCTATTTAGAGCAAGGTGTCTCTCTCTCTCTCTCTCTCTTTTTTTTTTTTTTTTTTTTAAGATTTTACTTATCTGGGATCCCTGGGTGGCGCAGCGGTTTAGCGCCTGCCTTTGGCCCAGGGCGCGATCCTGGAGATCCGGGATCGAATCCCATGTCGGGCTCCCGGTGCATGGAGCCTGCTTCTCCCTCTGCCTGTGTCTCTCTCTGCCTCTCTCTCTCTGTGTGTGACTATGATAAATAAATTAAAAAAAAAAATAAAAAAAAGAAAGATTTTACTTATCTATTCATGAGAGACAGAGAAAGGCAGAGACATAGAGGGAGAAGTAGGCTCCCTGGGGGGAACCAGATGTGGGACTCGATCTCCAGACCCAGGATCATGCCCTGAGCCAAAGGCTCAACCTCTGAGCCACTCAGGTGTCCCTAGAGGAGGATGTCTTTTAATTAAATTGATTTGGGGCAGCTCGGGTGGCTCAGCGGTTTACTGCCGCCTTCAGCCCAGGGCCTGATCCTGGAGACCCAGGATCGGGTCCTGTGTCGGGCTCCCTGCGTGGAGCCTGCTTCTCCCTCTGCCTGTGTCTCTGCCCTTCTCTCTGTGTCTCTCATGAATAAATAAATAAAATCTTTAAAAAAAAATAATTAAATTGATTTTTTCCATATTTTGATTTATAATGAATAAGAGTTAAAAAGAGTAAAATAATTTTATCATTTTCCTTTTTAAAAACTAGCATTTTTTAGATTAGCATGTCTTGTAGATTTGTATATTACAATTTTAAGAAAATTTAAGAACTCTACCAAAAAGACAGTTGCCTCAACATCTTTTTTTTGAGTTGTATTTCTTTTTTGAGGTGACATTTAATTGACATATAATCAACTAACCTTTTGGTGGGTGTGTGTATATAACGTTTTTTCCTACTATAGTATTTAGACCATACTGATGAACCTTTAAAATTTTCCTTGTATAGACAGCTCTCCCATTATCCATCGGTTGCTTCATTACATGAGGAGGAGCAGTGATTTGCAGTAGCCCATTGGCCATGCTTTTGCCAAGTGATAAGTGTTTGTGATTTAGATTGTGTGCCAGAGTTGTGATTTTCAGAAATTTCTCCAGTACAGATTTTATGGCTTTTATTACCTTTCTGTGTTTCTTGAGATATTAAGAGGTGTTAACTTAGTGTCAGAGTGGATGTTTCTGAAGAGAATATGTAAATATTTTGCCTCAAATATCAGTCACTTTCTATGTAGGAAAATTTTATGTTTTGTCCCTGGCTTACTCTTTTAGGTTTTAACCCAGCTGATCAACATGAATCTAAGAGTGTTTATGAACTGCCAATCTAAACTTTCTGACATGCCTTTAAAAAGGTAAAACAAACTGTTTAAGAAAATCAATTGAAAATGTGGTACTAAATCTGAGAGGTGATATTAAATGTTAAAGATCAAATGGGTTTATAGGTGGACTTCATGTTTGAAAAGATTGTCAACTGTATGTTCAGTTTTGCTCAATTTCTGCTCTCATCCACAGTTCTAAGAACTTAGTGTGGGCATGGAAGCATTTAAGTGGCATTAACTCAGGTTACTTGAGCCTGCCTGCCTCTCTCCCTCCCTCCCTTGGAATTTATGTAGTTCTTTAATTTTAGAGTATTTGGATCAATGTAGCTATTAAATTTACCTAGTTAAAAAAAATGTGCTGTGGTACAGAAAGAAACTTGTCTGTTCCTTTTTATCTTAAAAGTGGAGCAGTTATTTCAAGTTGGAGTATATTTGTCAGAGGAAGCTCATTTGCATGTATCTTGAGAAGAAGAGCAGGCTTAGCTCTATGTTGTCTGAACCTTGGAATGGTCATTTATGAAGAAAGTTATATAAAAAGATGTTAATAGTAGTAATAGGGTAGCCATCTGCTGGGTCTGTGGGAAATTCCTGATGTGCAAATGTGCTGTGTTTGTGGGTTTTTTTTTTTTAATTTTTATTTATTTACTTGAAAGAAAAAGAGAGAGCACAAGCCAGGAGGCGAGTTGAGAGGGAGAGATAGACTCCCTGCTGAGCAGGGCTCTACCCCAGGACCCTGGGATCCCTGCTGAGCAGGGCTCTACCCCAGGACCCTGGGATCACGACCAAGGCAGATGCTTACCAACTGAGCCTCCCAGGCGCCCCTATATGTGCCATGTTTTAGAAGTTAGATTCCAAGTGAACTCAAGCACCCTGTGAAAGTGACTAAACCATTCTCAACCTCCACCATTGTCCTTGAGTAGGAGAAATGTTTAAACTGCTGCATGTAGTGTTTTCAGGGCTCACCTGAGAACCATTTAGGACTTTGTGTTTAAGAGAAAAATAAGTTTCTCTTACTGATGGGAGGCATGTATTTAGGAAATTTTGTGACTCCAAACAACAGCCACCCTTACCAGTACCAGAAAGAATGACCTCTCCTCTCAATTCTCTTCCTCCTGCTCTTGCATCTGCAACAGCCACAGGAGGCATAATTAGGTCAAGAGATGGTATTGGATACACTTTTCCCAGTCTGGGAGGATACCCTTGCAAAACTAGTTTGTTTTATTTTAAGCTAGCTAGTGACCTGTGTGAATGCCTGTGAACTTAAAGACTATGGGAATACTAAAAAGACTCACTTTTTTTTTTTTTTTTTTTTAATTTCAGCTTTTACAGATATGTCTTAGAACCAGAGATTTCTTTCACTCCAGACAATAGCTTTGCTAAGGGTCCAATAGCAAAATTTTTGGATATGCCACAGTCTCCTCTTTTCACCCTGAATTTGAACACACCGGAGAGTTGGATGGTGGAGTCTGTCAGAACACCGTATGATCTTGATAATATTTATTTAGAAGAGGTAAGAATGTCATTGCTCCTACGTATGTAATCTCGTGTTGTAAAACTGTTTAAGATGGAGTGGTGGTAGTTTCTGACTGAACAGAGATGTCTATTATCACTTAGAATTGTATTATTAAAAAATAATAGCTTCATTGAGATCTGTTTCACACACCATAAAATTCACTCTTTTAAAGTATACAGCTCAGTAGTTTTAGTATATTCACAAAATTGTTCAGCCATTACCACTACTTAGAAACTCCATACCCATTAGCAGTCATTCCCCATGACCCCTAGCAACCACTATTCTACATTCTGCCTCTGTGGATTCGCCTGTTCTAACATTTGATCTAAAGAGAATCATATATTTTTGTGACTGGCTTCTTTCACCTAAATTATTAGTTTTAAGGTTTGTCTATGTTGTAGCATGTATTAGTATTTAATTCTTTTTTATTGCCAGATAATATTTTATTGTATAGATATATCACATTCTGTTTATCCATTCATTGATAGACATTTGGGTTGTTTCTACTTTTTGCTTATTATAAATAATGGCTGCTGTGAACATTCATGTCCAAGTTTTTGTAGATGTGCTTTTATTTCTCTTGGAATTGGTGGATCATACAGTAATTCTTTGTTTAATTAGTTGAGGGCCTGCCAAACTTTTCCAGGGTGAGTGCACCATTTTCCATTCCTGCCTATGATGTTGAACATTTTTTTCATGTGTTTATTGGCTTTATATTCTCTTTGGGGGAGAAATGTCTGTTCAATTCCTTTGCCTATTTTAAAATTTTTCCTTGTCTTTTTATTGTGGAACTGTAAGAGTTCTTTGTATATTCTGGATGCAAATCCCTTATCAAATACACGATTGGTAAATAATTTCTTTTTTTTTTTAATAATTTCTTTCATTCTGTTACCTGTCTTTTACTTTTTAGATAATGTTCTTTGAAGCACAAATGTTTCTAATCTTGATGAAATCTGTTTTGTTTTTAAGATTTTATTTATTTATTTATTTATTTATTTGAGAGAGAGAGAGAGAGAGAGAGAGAGAGAAAGGCAGAGACATAGGCAGAGGGAGAAGTAGACTCCATGCAGGAAGCATGATATGGTACTCAATCCCGGGACTCCGGGATCATGCCCTGACCCAAAGGCAGATGCTCAGTCGCTGAGCCACCCAGGTGTCCCTGTTTTTTTGTTGTTACCTGTGCTTTTGGTTGGATACCTGAGAAATCAGTGCTTAATCCTAGGTCACGAAGATTTACTCCTATAAGACTTTCAAAGTTTTAAACTCTTCCAATTAAGTCTTTTATTCATTTTGAGTTTTTTGTATATGGTATGAGGTATTACTACACCTTTCTTTGCATGTGAATATCCATTTGTCACAGTACTATTTGTTGAAAAGACTATTCTTTCCCCATTGAATGATCTTGGTACTACCTTTGTCAAAGATCTGTTAAACCTACATGAATTTAATCTAGACTCTCAGATCTATTCTCTTGATCTGTGTCTGTCCTTAGGCCACACTTGTCTTACTGTAGCTTTGTTGTGAGTTTTGAAACTGGTGAGTTTTCCAATTTTATTCTTATTTTTTTGGGATAGTTTGGCTATTTTGGTTTCTTTGTATTTTGGAATCAGCTTATTAATAGTTGTAGGAAAGGCTGCTGAGATTTTGATAGAGATTACATTAAATCCCTAGATCAGTTTGAAGAATATTGCCATCTTAACATTAAGTGTTCTGACCCATGAATATGGGATGCCTTTCCGTTTATTTGAGTCTTTAATTTCTTTCAGAAATGTTTTATAGGTCTTAGTATACAAGCTTATAAAAGATCATGTCATCTGCAGATAGAGGTAGTTTTATTTCTTCAAACAAAATATCTTTTATTTAACTTTCTTACCTATTTGGGAAAATATTAAATTACCAATTAATTCCTTTATTATGGATTTGTTTAGATTTTCTATCTCATCTTAAGTCAGTTTCTGGAGTTTGTGTCTCAGGAATTTATCCATTTTATCTAGATTATAATTGGTCTGTAGTTATAGCATTTTTCTACAGTCTTTTAAATTTAAGCTTAATAGTGATGTGTCTTTTTCCCTTGCTGATTTCAGTGAGTTGGCTCTTCTCTCTTTTTTTTTGTGGTCACTTTAATTAAAAGTTTGTCAGTTTGTTGATATTTTTGAAGAACCAGCTTTTGGCTTCATTGATCTTTTTTTCTCTGTTTTTCTGTTCTTTATTTCATTTATGTTCATATAACTATTTTGAGTGTCTAAGGTAAGTGGTCCTTTCCCTCAGTCCACTTTCAAAGATCGAGAGTTCACAAGTGTAGTTTCACTGATGTCTCTTTACAGCCCTCACTCTCTGTACCTGGCTCAGAGTGTATGAACAAAAGAATTAAAACACATGGTCTTTACTTACAAGGAGCTAATGGCATCTCAGAGCCTTCCTCCTTTTAAGATAACTGTCTCTGTGTCTGTCCTAAAGATCTCTTCCTAGAGTTGAAGCCTGTTTCCTGGCTCTTCTTCTTAGGAATTGGGAGATCAGGAACTTGAAGATAGTTATTAAAGGACTTCTCAGCCTTCTTTTCATTAGGGTCAAGAAGAATCTCACAGGTGCTAATAAGTGAGGGGAGAGTGTGTGTACACACTTGCCTTATTCCCCACCTCAGACCTGTCTACCATATTTGTAACAAATGGGAAATACAGTCTTTGCCCTTGAAGAACCAACTTTTGGCGAGGAGATTGTACAATGGCCACAGAAAGCACTAAAAAGCAGTGCAAGAAGGCACAGAACAGATGCAGAGCAGCTCTCTTCCATATCCTTAGAGTTTTTGCTGCTATTTCCTAGGCTTTCTCTGTATCTGCTGAAAATAGAGCATGGGACTTGGTGAGCTTGTGGAGGTTTACCCCTTAGCCTTCATTATTATGCTTTTGGAATTCAGTGTTGCAGTAACACATTAAGCTCCAAATGGTGCATTATTAGCATTAGGTAGAATTACAGAGCCAAGTGTGAACTAGCCTGGGATAAAAACCCTTTAATTAACAAAAGCCAAGCTGCCCCAAGACCTTGCAATTATATTGTATTTTCTGCAAGGAATCAGTAATAATTTAGGCAATTGATGTAGAATATGAATGGTTTTATGTCATTATGGAGCTATGATACATTTTAGGTATTTGCGTTTAGAACAGCATTAGTATTTTCAGCTATATCCTGTAGGCCAAGATGAATTTACAGTTTTCTCTGCTGTTCTCATTGTTATCTTCCTTATTCTTTAGCTTTTAGATCTATTTGTTCTTTTGACAGTGTATTTTATGTACTATTCCCCATACTACTTCCTAGATGATAATGTGATCTTTTCATCTGTACAGAACCTCCTTATTGTATTCTTTTTTTCCTGATTCTTTTCCCAACCCATCTGAGTTTTGAAAATTGTATATGGTTGTTAAACACCAGCATAATCAAGATACAGAGCATTTCCATCACCCCAGAAAGTTCTCTTGTGCCCCTTTACAGGCATTCCCCTCCCCTTTCTGTCACTATAGTTTTGCTTTTCCTTAAATTTCTTAGAAATATGGCCATACAGCGTATAGTCTTTTATGTCTGGCTTTGTTCACTTTGCACAATGTGTTTGAAATCCATGTTATTACATGTCTCAACAGTTTGTTTCTTTTTAAGATTTTATTTATTTATTTATTTATTCATGAGAGACACATGAGAGAGAGGCAGAGGGAGAAGCAGGCTCCCTGTGGGGAGCCCAATGCGGGACTCAATCCCAGGACCCTGGGATCATGACCTGAGCCAAAGGCAGATGCTCAACCACTGAGCTACCCATGTGCCCATAACAGTTTGGGTTTTTTTATTGGTGAGTAATTTTCAAGTGATTTAATTCTGCTGTTGCAGGTGGATAGTGTGGTGGCTGCTGAGTATGAGCTGGAGTACCTCTTACTAGAAGGTCACTGCTATGACATCACCACAGGCCAGCCCCCACGAGGACTGCAGTTTACATTAGGAACTTCAGCCAACCCAGTCATTGTGGATACCATTGTTATGGCCAATCTGGTAAATAAGGAGTACATCACGTGGTGGTATTGAGTCATATTAATTTGGACACTACGATTTATGATGAAGGAGTTTGTAATGTGAACATGAGGGAGATTAAAATCCATGTTCGACTGAATTTGGTCAATATAAAAATTATAAATTAACCTTGTAGGTCAGAAGTACATGTCAGCCTAAAAAAAATGCTAGAATATTCTTAATATTCTTTTCTAAGTAAAGTGGCCCCTGCAGATAAATTGCTTATGAGCTGACAGTGTTTTTCTTGGCTTTAAAGGTTTGTAGCTTATTCACACATGACACGTTGATCCTTCACTCACAGATCAAGAACCCCCTTCTTGGCTTCACTGGCCTGTATTTTGCTAGTGTTTCTAATGTGTAGGGTTTTGTTTGTTTGTGTGTTGTTTTTTTAAAGAATTGCACCGAAATTATAACTATCCCTCGAAAACAGTATTTTGATATTTCAAAGAGAACTAAAATTTGTCTTTCTTCTTGCTGTAGGGCTACTTTCAGTTAAAAGCCAACCCAGGAGCTTGGATTCTCAGACTAAGGAAGGGTCGTTCTGAAGATATTTATAGAATCTACAGGTAGGATAAAGTGATGTAAGTGCTGTTTTTCCAGAACATTTTGTAAAGAATCAGCTTGAATTGAGTACTACACTGACAGCCAGGAAATAAGGATTTAATTTATGTATGATGAAACCGTGCTATTCTAGAAAATTGAGTATAGAAGAACTGTCGGGGTATGATAGGGCAATAACTGGTGTTAAATACTAGGAAGTGTACTCAAATTTCACTCTTTAGTCTTTCCTTTGTGCTAATAGCATCTTTGAATCAGATCATTTTCTCACTGCAATGAAAACCATAGGCAGATGAAAAATTGAGTCATTTCAAGAAAGGAAAAAAAAAATGAATAACAGTTTTTTCTACCTAGACAGTGTATTTCTGGACCCTGGGTGAATTGCAGATACACAATAAGTATAAACTTTGGCCATGAAATCCATAGTACTGGCACTGGCTTTCCCAGGCTGTGGGAGTATGGAAGTATGTCAGAGCATTTCGTTGGTTAAGGGTTTTTGCCTTGAGATTTGCTCTGACTGCCTATTAGTTTAAAAAAATTATACTGCCTTTTAAAAGGTATAATCTAAATTCTGCGTAACACAATTTAATTTTAAGTTATGTGAAGAGAGTTCATGTCAATTTTTAGGGAGTGATTCCCATTACAGTGTATTTAAAATATTCTCTTGTGTCATCTTACTTCTATAGGATCTTTAGAACAGTGTGGATTTTTGAACCTGTATTATAATAACAGATTCATTGTAAATACCAGGTTTTCTTCCAAGTAATGTTTTCCAAATATTGTTTTGTAGAATTTAATCCCATCATTAGAAGTTGTACTTGTTCTTCTTCTAAACTTTGTCCCTTTGTTTTCCTGGCTACTCTTTGCCTTCCCTAGCAGTGGGGAGTCCTCCTTTCTTCCTACTGTCTAGGGCTCCCTTTATCTTGGATATTCTCAGATTCTGGAGTATGTAATGTTCCCCCATTAGGAGTATTTCGTGTTCCCCCATTAGAAACTTACCTTGCCTGAGAACTCTGCTCTCTGCTAGATTACAGTGAATGAATACAGTGAGTTCATATTTTGTTGTGGCTTTCTGCACTTAACACCTTGAAAATTGGTGCTTGGAAATTTTAGGCATTGCAGTTGATTGGGGATATCTTGTTTTTAATTATAAATATTTCTTCCTCTGCCGAAGCTCTGCCTGCAAATAGAGCTTATTATAGTTCTTTCTCCAGAATATGGGCACCAGATTGAGTACAGGGCCTACAGTTGGCTGGTTATGTGCCTCTAGGCAAAAGGATAGAGTAGATAGTTGCCTGTACAGAACTCTGAAGTAGAGTCATGCTTTATTTGTCCATGAAAGAGTAGAGTAATGTGTTCCTAGTGATGGTTCAGAGTGGCTCATGCCCCTGGGCACTCCTTTATTGCTGGTACTGAGCTTGGCTCAGACTTTGTGAATATAGGCCTTGATTAAGTGCTCATCATGAGGTTGCCAGCACTGGCAGCTTTTCTCTCTGTGAAAGGTAATTTAAAGAGGAGACTCAAGAAGGAGGTTTGGGTTGTGACTGATTAGAATGCTCAATGTTTGAAGGGTAGAGATTCTGACAAAGTGCTTTTGTGTAGCTTAAAGGGGCTTCCTACAGGTTGTGAGAAAATAATTTGTTCTGGAAAACTCCTATATGATAAAGATGATGGACGAATATGGCAGATTGATGTCAGACCACTTACTGCATTTTGAGAATTGTAATTTGTAATGTCTGTCTTACTCTTTCCCTTTCTTTTCTTTCTAAGCCATGATGGCACAGATTCTCCTCCTGATGCTGATGAAGTTGTTGTTGTCCTCAACAACTTCAAGAGCAAAATTATTAAAGTGAAGGTGAGTTTAGTAATGCTAAGGCAGCCACTCTTTTATAGTGGGTAAAGGTGGCGATATTCTGGCATTCAATAGCTCTTACCTAGAAATAGATGGATGTGTTAACTGATAATGCTATCACCATGGTCATCGTTTTACAATATATATGCATATCAAATCATCACATTGTACACCTTCAATTTATATAATGTTTGTCAATTTTATGTCAGTAAAGCTGATGGGGGAAAAATCCAGCTTAAAACTTTAATTCACCCTTTGGAGTTTTATAGTGTTTATAGGAATGCCTTTTTTTTTTTCCCCCCTGAGAGAGAGCATATGCAGGGTAGGGTGGTGGGGATGGGGAGAGGGAGAGAGAGAGAGAGAGAGAATCCTAAGCAGGCCCCATGCCCAGTGTGGAGACCAATGTGGGGCTCGATCTCACAATCCTGACATCATGATCTGAGCCAAAATCAAGAGTCAGACACTTAGCCAGCTGAGCCACCCACGTGCTCCAGAATACTTCTTTAAATGTAAAATGTCTTTTGTAAATATACATTTGTGGCTTTCTTCAACTGAGAGATGGCACCTTTTGGGAAATCTCAGTGAGAAATATCAGTCTCATTTTACATAAAGTGTTTTCCTAGATATGATTTTGCTTACATAGCCATAGTTCACATTGTTCATGACTGTTCTCAAAAAATTGAGAAGAAAATTTCAATGACAGTAATAAGTGGTAGCCCTCTTTCATTTCTTTTCACTTAGAATTTTGAAGTTCTTAGTGCCTTAAATTCAAGTAAAAGGTATTATGGAATAAATAATCATTACACACAGTAAAATGTAAGGCAGACCATACATGGTGGAGCAGAAAACTGGTCTCTGCTGGTGAGAAGATTGAACCTGTCTTTATCCTGGTAAATCCTGAAAACAGGCTGTGACATGAAGTGACTTCTTCCTGACCATGCTAATGCCAACTGCACACTTCCTCTGCAGCCAGCTGTCAGCTTGGTGAATGAGGCTTCTAATTTTGCTCAGATTCTATTTCCTACACAGTAGAATTTAAGGTTCTGTGACCATTTTTCAAAGTAAAAACAAATTAAAAGAGGTTGCTGTCTCGTCACCTGAGGCTTTGGTATGATATGTTGAAGATGGTTCTGTTGAATTCATCTGTACTCCAGGTGGGTTGTCTGCTTGTGGGAGAATTCATTCCCTGTTGTTGATGGCACTCCTCGCATGTGGTTGCAGGTTCAGAAAAAGGCAGACATGGTGAATGAAGACTTGCTGAGTGATGGAACTATTGAGAATGAATCTGGATTTTGGGACTCCTTCAAATGGTAAATTGGCATCATTAAAAAAAAGTAAGATTTTTTAAGGAAAGACTGAGATATGACACCATCCCTCCCTTCTTTTGAGTATAAGAATCTCATCTGAGAAGAAATGTGTGGGAAATATCAGAAAGGGAGACAACATAAAGACTCCTAACTCTGGGAAATGAACCAGGGGTGGTGGAAGGGGAGGAGGGCGGTGGGTGGGGGTGAATGGGTGACAGGCACTGAGCGGGGCACTTGACGGGATGAGCACTGGGTGTTATTCTGTATGTTGGTAAATTGAACACCAATAAAAAATAAATTTATTATTAAAGGAAAAAAGAATCCCATCTGGGCCTTTCAGCATCTACACTCTGCCACCAAATCTTCTGCTTCTCTTTAGAGTAGATGTGTGTTTTCCACTGACAAAGTGAAGGAGGCTAATGTCCCCTTGTGGGGAAGTTACTTCCTGCCTCTCGTTGCGTTGTGCCTGTCCTTCCATTGAGCAGATCACATTCCGTGGAATCGCCTGTGTTCAGTCTGTCCCTGAAGCTACGTGGTAGCCTGCAGGCAGCATCCATCTCTTTACCCTGTGGTGGCTTGGTTGCCTTATGCCCTCTACGGGTGCCAGCAGATGCTTCACCGGCTCCTCCTGCACCCCCACCCCCCCAGGGAAGGAACTGGAATGGAAAACACCATCTCTGTAGCTCTTCCCTTAAAGGGCTATGTGTCTGTACTAGCATTTCACGTGTTCTTGTTTTTACCTTTATTATCATAGGGGCTTTACAGGAGGACAGAAGACTGAGGAAGTGAAACAAGATAAAGATGACATAATTAATATTTTCTCTGTGGCATCTGGTCATCTCTATGAGAGATTTCTCCGGTTAGTCATGTTGATTATTTCAGTATATACCAATGAGTTTGTCACCATATTCTTATTTAGAGAATGTTTTATGGGATTCTGTCTATTACGTTTCTGTGTATCTGAAGCACTCTAAAGATTGTGAATATATCATTGTATTGTTTTGATCTGCTAGTCTCATAAAGTCTGGCTGTATCATAAATGCATCTTTGTGGATATTACAAGACTATAAACGTTTAATACCACTATGCACACATTATAAATAATTGGCCCCCAAGCATTGCTTAAGCCAGAAATTAGGAGGTTAACAAAGAGAGTACAAGTAGAATAGGGCCTCCAAAGATGCAGAACACCTTTGTTTTATAGACATATTCAGAGGGTAAAGGGAGGCCTGAGGTCACCCAGCTAGAGCCACAGGGAAGTCACAGCCTTGGGCTGGTGATGCAGTGGTGGCCAGGGGAAGGCTTGGCTGTGAATATGCTCCTTTACTTGAGGGAGTTTCCTAATGCCAGGGTTCACTTTACTTTTAACTTTCCGTGACAAATCTACTATGGAAAAGAATTAAACTATCATGTTAATCAGATTCAGCCCTCCCATTTCCAAGAAATAACTGACCTAAAATAGTTATGTCAAGTGTTAGTAATAATTTAATTAAGTTCCTTGACTCAGTTTGTTTTTGTCTGTTTTCAAAGTAGGAAATCATGACGCTGTTGCCATTTGCCATCCCCTGTCCTCTCCCTGTTCTCTTCCCTGACGGGGTCTCTAATAGAGGCTGTGGGGGGCATGCAGCCACACAGAGCTGCTGTGGCCTTACAGGTTTTCTTTTCAGAGTCCTGTAGTGAGTTTACCACAAACTTTGTTACTTATTTGTACCATAATTAAGACAGCAGTTCATGAAGCAAGTATATTTAAAGAATGTAACATGATTAAAACATTTGTCTTTATCAGATATATTTTTATGGGTGAGAAATACTCTTTCTTTTCCATCCATTGATAACCTTATAATAGCTGCAGTTTTCCATTTTCCATTAGTAAAGGTCTCTCTTTGCCATCAGTCTGCTCTGCCATGGAGAACACTTAATGGTTTCATGATTGACTCTACTTGATTTTGTTGACATTAAAAAACATTGAAAGATTATTATTACTATTTGCTTTTGTTTGACAGTATAATGATGCTATCAGTACTGAAGAACACTAAGACTCCTGTGAAATTCTGGTTCTTGAAGAATTATTTGTCTCCCACATTTAAGGTTTGTTTCTCAGGGGGAAGGAGAAGATTCTTGTTAAGGAGATATGAATGGAATGATATACTTTTTACTGCTTCTATGTTTTTGTATGATTAAAAATTTTCCTTTTGATTAGATTTCCTTAATTCACTTGCATATATTTTTAAAATGATTTATCTTAAGTGATCTCTACATCTAAAGTGGAGCTCGAACTGGTGATCCTAAGGTCAAGAGTCACACACACTTCCGACTAAGCCAGCCAGGCACCCCCAGTTGCATATTTCTGTGTTCATTGCAGACTGGATTATTTTGGAGGAATAGTTGTTATGATACCACGCACAAAATTCTGACCTTTTTGAAGCTTGGATAACATTGGAGGAGAATCTTTTGTGTTGATGAAATAACATTCTCTTCCTCTGAGCACATATATTATAAAGCACAATTAAGAAAGCATAGTGCTGGTTTCCAGTGAGGAGGATGATTCATTCTATCATGAGAAATTAACTACCCAGTGGTCTCTGGAAGTAATGTTCCCTATGTGCAAAATGAAAACAAGACTTGGAAAGTTTTCTGCTTTATTTATATTAGTTAGTATTTGTTATCTAAATTGATTTATATATATCTTTTGGTTGTTATTGTTCTATAGAATTTGCTGAACAACTTTTAATGTATTCAGCAGTATCTTTCCTAGATAGGCAATTCGCTTCTGATCCTCTGAAGGTACTTATATTTAGGATCTGAAAGACTTAACATAAATTTGTTCAGAATATTTGGATTGGCCATGTTATTTCCTGGGTTAGGCATAGGTATGAGAAAGGCTTTAAATCAATCCCAAACAACGTTTTACTGAAATCATGTTTTGACAGTTTTTTCCCATAAAACACACATATAAACACAAAAGCCCTTCATTGAAAGATTTGTCATTTCATGTGGTAATCAGAAGTCATAAAGAAATGGGGGTTTGACACAGTATTCTGTATTCTTTTATGTAGTCGTAGGTAATTCAGGGTCAGATTTCTGTATTAGACTGCTCTTATGGTAAATGTGTTTTACTTGTACCATAATCATGATGACTGATTTACATTATACAGTTGATTTTCTTCATCAAAATAAATGGTGGTTTGTTGTTTCCTATGTCCAAAAATAGGAGTTCATACCTTATATGGCAAATGAATACAATTTCCAATATGAACTTGTTCAGTACAAATGGCCCCGGTGGCTTCATCAACAGACTGAGAAACAGCGCATCATCTGGGGTTATAAGATCCTCTTCCTGGATGTGCTCTTCCCACTAGTTGTTGACAAATTCCTGTTTGTGGATGCTGATCAGGTAAGCTCTCTTACAAGCCAGATTTAAACAGTTTGCATTAAGGGCATTAGACTTCCTTTTCATAAAAAATAAAAAAAAAAAAAAGACTTCCTTTTCATTTTTTAAATGATTTTTTCTTTTGTTTAAGATTTTATTTATTTATTCACAAGAGACACAGAAAGAGAGAGGCAGAGACACAGGCAGAGGGAGAGGCAGGCTCCCTCTGGGGAGCCTGATGTGGGACTTGATCCCAGGACCCCAGGACACGACCTGAGCCAAAGGCAGAGGCTCAAC
Organism: Vulpes lagopus; assembly: GCF_018345385.1. Taxonomy (NCBI): domain Eukaryota; kingdom Metazoa; phylum Chordata; class Mammalia; order Carnivora; family Canidae; genus Vulpes; species Vulpes lagopus. The sequence goes on along the minus strand of NC_054847.1, from coordinate 2,227,424 downwards.
CACTGAGCCACGCAGGTGCCCCTGTTTTTCTAGTTACAGAAAAATACATGCTTATGATACATTATTTTAGGATATATGGAAAGTGACACCCAAGTGTGATCACCTTTAAAGTTTGCATTTAATCTATCTCCTTTTCATCTTTTTTTTAATGCCTCTTTTGCACAGTTGTGATTACATCATGTATGCAGTTTTGTTTCTTACTTTATTTAACTAAAAACTAAACTAAAACTAAAAACTGGAAGATTGAGGTTTAACAGTGCTTGCAATTATCTCCAACTTTTTACCCAAAAGCTAGGAGTTGTTGACATGGTTAAGAGAGGGGAAGCTCTAGTTGATAGATGCTTGGCCTTGATAATTTGGAAGTCTTCAGCTATTCTTCCCCGTGTCAAGATTTGACCAAAAGGAACACACTTTAGTTTTAAAACATACAAACTCAAAAAGTGTGATTATAGTTCTCCTTTACAGCCTTCCCCCTTACCCTGATCTGGCTGAAATCTGAGGTAATCATCTGAATGGAAGTGATATATAATATGTGTAAAAGCCATACGGCCAGAAACTTCATCTACCTCTTTGGAATTACCTGCCTCATCTGGCTCATGGTATCACAACTGGCTAGACCTGAAGCATGCTTTCTGGATTCTGATATAAGCACACTTACTCTTTATTGAGTACTTGATATGTGTCAGGCATCTTTCCACATTTGTCCATAAATTGATTAATGTAATCCTGTGGGGTCTCCATTTTACAGATGAGGAAACTCAGTCATAGAGAGGCTAAGTAGTGTAAATTTGTTTTATTTCTGTCTTTTTGAATACTTAGAATACTGTGTGCCAAGCACCAGACAAAATAACTTACATGTTAGTGATGGCAGTCAGCTAATCAGTGTAAGAATCTGGGTTTAGATTGAGTCTACCCATAGACCCTGTGCTATTAACCTCAGAGCTACCCTCTGTAATGTCTCAGTGAGGTAGTCTGTATTTTTTTTTTTTTAAAGATTTTATTTATTCATGAGAGACACAGGGAGAGAGAGGCAGAGACACAGGCAGAGGGAGAAGCAGGCTCCACGCAGGGAGCCCGATGCGAGACTCGATCCTGGGACTCCAGGATCACACCCTGGGCCAAAGGCAGGTGCTAAACCGCTGAGCCACCCAGGGATCCCGGTAGTCTGTATTTTAAAGAAACTGCTGTCTTTATGGCTGTTTAACAAATGACTTGTGGGGCATCTACATGTCTCAGTTTGTTAAGTGTCTGACTCTTGATTTTGGCTCAGGTAGTGCTCTCATGGTCATGAGATGGAGCCCTGTATTGGGCTCTGTGCTGGGCGTGAAGCCTGTTGAAGAGTCTCTCTCTTCCTTTCCCTCGCCCTTTGTATCTCTCTCTCTTGCTTTCTCTGTTTCTCTCTCTCCCTTTCCCCTTTACCCCTACCCCTTTTCTCTCTCTTACCTTCTCCCTCTCCTATTCTTCCTCTAAAACACTCAAAACAAAACAAAAAAAACCCCAAATGTCTTGGGATCTTCTTTTCTCCAGATTGTACGAACAGATCTGAAAGAGTTAAGAGATTTCAACTTGGATGGTGCTCCTTATGGCTATACTCCCTTCTGTGATAGCCGGAAAGAAATGGATGGCTACAGGTTCTGGAAATCAGGGTACTGGGCCAGTCATTTGGCTGGGCGAAAATATCATATCAGGTATTGAAAAAGCGATATACCTAATGCTATTTGATTTTCTTTTCTTAAAAAATTTATTTTGCATATTAGAAATTGTGAGTAGGTAATAAATTAATATGGTTCAGAAATAAAAATTATAAAAGATATGTCATGAAAAAGAATCTTCCCAGTCCTTTCTGTCTTCTAGTCAGTTCCCACTTCTATAACAGATAATCTCTTCTATTAATTTATATATATCCTTCCAGAACTTAGTTCTTACATAAACAACTAGACTTCTTTTTTACACAAAATAATACCATCATATTTACAGTTTTGTGCCTTGTTTTATTTAATCTCTATTAAATCTTATGTCAGTGAGTTGAGAGAGACCTTCCTTTACATCTACATATTATTCCAGTAGATATATGTTTTTTATGATCTTTTGCTGTGACATATGTCGTTGTAGTGAATAATTAGGTACATCACTTAGTATATTTCAGACATATCTGTAGGACAGAATCCTAGAAGTAGAACTGCTAGAATGGACTGTGTAATGTTACATTATCTGCTCTGGGCCGGATGTGGTTTGGAAGATCTAGAAGGTCAGGGGATGTGTAGGTAGCAGCATTTACAGAGATATTTATCTCTGAGGTTTGGTGATTTATCCTTAGTTATGTTCTTGGTCCAGAAGATCCATAACACTGTGGGGATTTTTTCCTGCAACATTTAAGACATCAGGGTATCTTTGATGATTAGCTTTTATTACTTTATCTGCTGACATTTCATAGAAGTTGTCTTTTGTCAGAGATTTAAGGCAGCTAAGTAAGGAAGATAGTTGAATAAGGAGGAGTGACAAAGTGAGCTTGTGATGGCAGAATATGGATTTTGCAATAATTTCCTGAGCATCTTTGAAGAGGCACGTACTGACCCTGAGCTGTACCATGAGGCCATAGTTCACTTTTTCAAAGAGCGGCCAGGATGTTTACCTGGTGACTGTTATTTAGTGAGGTTACTTTTGGTGCCACAATCCATGGTTATAACAAGTAGTTCTTCTCTATCCAGTGCACTGTATGTCGTGGATCTGAAGAAGTTTAGGAAAATAGCTGCTGGTGACAGACTCAGGGGACAGTACCAAGGTCTGAGTCAGGATCCTAACAGCCTGTCAAATCTTGATCAAGTAAGTGGCTATTTTTTTGGTTAACACTTTCAGTGATGGGTATGCAGTATTGTGTCAGGAATTATTTTCCTCTCTGTTCTCTCCTGTTAGGACAGTGTTTTGTTTCTTCGTGGAAAGGAATTGTGCAGTGTGTGTGTGTGGGACATTTTTATCTCTCCTGAAAAATGTCATAGTCATAGATGCCATAGATGTTGGTTTGGAAGGGAGATAGAAGGCCTCTTCAAACCATTACCATATTTTTAAATTTTGTACCCACGGTAATCTGATAAATTTGTTTCTCTGCCTGCTAGGAGCAATTTGTTTCTCTTTAGGAGCTAATTAACAAGGATTCACTGTATCTAGTCTCACAATTTCAATTTCCCTTTTTTCTGTGTCAAAAACCATGGGTTTTCTTAAGTTTAGCCAAATCAGTGTATTAGCTAAATATTTTTCAGAAGTGAGTCTATAGTTTTAGATACCTAGTTTCACATATTTTGTTTTGCATGTCTGCTTTAAACATGTTAAAGCCTTTATTGTGATATATAGCATCTATGAAAGAAAGCATACAAAAAAAAATATACCAATATGTACATATTCACATGCATTAATTTCTTTGTGGAAATGCCTATATGCCACCATCCAGTTCAAGAAATAGAACATTGCAAAAAAAGAAAAAAAAAAAGAAAAAAGAAAAGAAAATAGAACATTGCTAGCATCCCAGCAGCCACCCTTCTCTAACAAAGGTGTCCAGCATCCTGACTTTTGTGGTAATCACCTCAATGCTTTATTTCTAAATTACTGCTTTAACATGTATCCTTAAATACTATAGATTGGTTTTGAGTGGTTTTTTCCTCCCTACCTCAGTATCTTAAAATATGCACTCTTCTGAGCTAATTTCTTTTGTTCAACATTATGTCTGTACAATCCATCCATTTTGTTGTGTGTAGTGGTACAGTGCTTTGTTTATCCAACATTTGGGTTGTTTTCCATTTTTTGTCTTCCATGGATAATGCTGCTGTGATCATTCGTGCAACTGTCTTGATGCACATGTACACATATTTCAGTTGTGTGTACAGCAACACATGGAATTACCAAGTCATCAGATTAGTGTATTTTTCTTTATTAGATGATCCTAAACAGTTTTCCAGAGTAGTTGTAATTTATGTTCCCACTAGCCATGTAAGAATTCCTATTGCTCATGTTTTGACCAGTATTTATTGTCAGTCTGTTAATTTGGTATATGTGAATCATTATCCTATGTGACTTTCATTTGGAGAGTTTTTTATGTTTATATTTAATATAATCATTAGTGAAGTAGAATTTACATCTGCCATTTAAATTTCCTTGTTACCTTTGCTATGTATTTTTGAGTTATTTTCTCAGTGGTTGTCTTGATGACTATCATTAACACTTTAACTTATGACAGTTTTTTAAGATTTTATTTATTTATTCATGATAGACACAGAGAGAGAGAGGGGGAGAGAGAGACGCAGAGACACAGGCAGAGGGAGAAGCAGGCTCCATGCAGGGAGCCCGATGCAGGACTTGATCCCGGGTCTCCAGGATCACACCCCAGGCTGAAGGCGGTGCTAAACCGCTGGGCCACCGGGGCTGCCCACTTATGATAATTTAGTTTGAGTTACTAACTACTTAATTTCAGTAGTATTCAAAAACTTTGTTCCTAAATAGCTGTGTTCCCCTCGTCCCCCTACTTTTATTATCATACAATTTGTATGTTTATACATCATATGCTCACCAACACAGATTTATAATTATTACTGTTTGGAATTGTTTTTAAACTGGGGGGGGGGGAACTCTTCATAAGAAATACATTGATATTATCTTTTATATTTACCTACATACCTTTACTGCTGCTTTTAATTTTTTCACGTGTCTAGTGCCCTTCCGTTTCAGCCAGAAGACTCCCTATAATCTGTCTGATAGGATAGCCCTGGAGCTACAAACTCTTGAAGAATGTATAATTTTCTCCTTCATTGTTTTTTGATGAGTAATTTTGCTAGATATAAAATTCTTGCCTGACAGGTTTTTTTTTTTCCCCTTCTCATGTTTTTCTTTGAATCTATTGTTCCACAAATTCTTGGCCTCCATATTTTGTGATGAGAAGTTAGCATTAATCTTGAGAATCCCTTACCTGACAAGTCACTGTCTCTAGTCTTTTCTTTTGATGGTTTAATTATGATATAGCTAGGTTGGATCTCTTCTGAATTTATCCTGCTTGAAATTCATTGAGCTTGTGTAGATTAAGATTTTTCACCAAATTTGGAACATTCTGTTTCTTTAAGTATTATTTCTACCTCTTTCTCTCTCCTCTTGGGACTGCCATTGTATGTGTTCATGTATTTATTTGATGGTTTCCCACAGTTCTCTGAGGCTCTGTTTAGTTTTCTTCATTCTTCTCTCTGCTTCTGGATAATCTCAAGACTGAATAATCTCAATTGATTTATCTTCAGTTGACTGATTATTTTTTCTGCTGCTCAAATCTGTGGTTAAACCCATCTAGCGAAATTTCATTTAAATTATTGTGTTTTTCAACAGTGTATTTCCTGCTTGGTTCTTTTGTATAATTTGTATCTCTTTATTATCTAATTTTTGAAACATCATTCTCATATTTTCCTTTAGTTCTATTAGACATGGTTTCTTTTGTCCTATTTGAACATATTTAAGATACCTGATAAAGTCCTTGTGTTATAAATCCAATGTCTAGGCCACCAAAAGTATAGTTTCTGTTGATTGTTTTTTACCCCTGTATATGGGTTTTATATATTTGGTATTTTGCAAGTCTCTTCATTTTTGTTGAAAACTGAACATTTCAAGTAATATAGTGTGGCAACTCTGGAAATCAGACTTTCCCCCTCCCCCAGAGTTTGTTGCTGCTTATTGTAGTAGTAGTTGTTTTTGGAGTTCAAAACCATTTCTGTGAAGTCTGCATTTTTGGTTTGCTTGATTAGCTTAGTAGCTAAAATTGAACGGAGATTTCCTTAAGTGTTCAGAACCACTAAGATTTGCATTCTTTGCCATCAGTCTCTGGGTGTATGTTGGAACATGTGCTCAACAGTCTGCTTTTGTTTCTATTTGTTACTGGTGTCTAAAATTGCAGTTGATTTTTGTATTCAGCTACCCTGCTAATCTTATATACTTTTGTCTTTTCTATATATGTAAGTGTATCATCTACAGATAATGGCTGTTTTACTTTTTCTTTTCCAATCTTATGTTACAAAAACTTTTTTTTTTCTCGCTTTCAGTATTTATTGGGACTTCTATAATGTTGAATAGAAATGTTGATAGTGGACATTCTTGACTCAAAATGATGAACGCATTCAGCATTTCACCACTAAGTATAATGTTTGTTGTAGATGTTTTATAGATACCCATTATTCACATTGAGGAAGTTCTTTTTAGTGTTGGTTTGCTACTTTAAAAAAAAAAAATCTTTTGTGTTAAATTTTGTTTTTGACATCTGTGATCATATGCTTTTCTTTTTTATTATAAATATAGTTAATTTTATACCTAAATATAATTTCTGAATTATATAATCAAACTTGATCATGATTTATAATTTTTTTATATAGTCCTGGATTCTGGGGGTATAAGTATTTATTTAAGAATTTTGCATTTAGGGATCCCTGGGTGGCGCAGCGGTTTGGCGCTTGCCTTTGGCCCAGGGCGTGATCCTGGAGATCCGGGATCGAATCCCACATCGGGCTCCCGGTGCATGGAGCCTGCTTCTCCCTCTGCCTGTGTCTCTGCCTCTCTCTCTCACTGTGTTCCTATCATAAATAAATAAAAATTAAAAAAAAAAAAAAAAAGAATTTTGCATTTATGTTTTTATGTGACATTGGCTTATAATATCTCTATCAGATTTTGGTATTGAGACTTAATGAAATGAGTTGGATTTTGTCTTTGTTTTTGTTTTAATTTACCTGTAATTGGTTTGTATAAGGTTGGCCTTATTTCTCTCTTAAATGCTTGGCCGAATTCACTAGTGAAGCCTCTAATTTCTTTGTGTTTAAATTATGATTCCAGTTTCTTTAATAGTTATGGGACTGTTGACATTTTCTGTTATTTCTTTTATCACTGTTTTTGTTAAGTTGTTTCTAAATTTCCTTAACATATTGTCATGAAATTGCTTTTACTATCCTTTCATTTTAAAAAACAATATAATTTTTTTTTCAATATAATTTATATATAGTGAAATGCTCAGATTTTAAGTGCACTGTGTAATTTTCTGATGATACACATCAGAAAATGTATATCCAGAGCCAGAATGCTTCCATTACTCCAGTTACCATTTTAAAGTCCATAGCATCTATACTGGTGTCTTCTCTTTCTCTTTTAAAAATTCCTGACATTGCTTATTGTGCTTTTTTTTTCCTTTATCACCTCGCCAAGAATTAAAGAAGCATCTTTATTTCACTGATTGTTCTTTATTGTTCTTACCTCTTTCTTTTATTTAATTTGATTTTTTCCCCTAATTTCTTGAGATAGGTGTTTAGTTCATAACTTTTAGTCTTTTCGAATATACATTTGAAAGGATCAGATGCTACCTCAGCAAAACTTGGTTGCATTCCACATGTTTTATAGGTAGTATTTTCCTTGACATTTGGTCACTTTAGAATTGCTTACATGGTTACTCTGCATTCTTTCCTGCATTTCTGGGCTTTCATATAGGATCATTTTCCTTCTGCCTAAAGAATATCATTTTATTTTCCTTAATGTAAGTTTACTAGTAACAATTTTTTTCTTTTTCTTTTTGTCTGTTAGTGTCTATTGTACTTGCATTATTAGGTATAATTCATGTAACATAAAATTTCCCATTTTAATCATTTTTAACTATACAGTTTAGTGGCATTAAGTACATTCACACTGTTACAGCCAACCATATCCAGAGCTTTTTATCATCTCATCCTGAAACTCTGTAAACATTAAAGAATAACTCTCCCTTCCTTCCTCTCCCCAGCCCCTGGCAACCTCTATTCTATTTTGTATCTGTATGAATTTGCCTATTCTAGATACTTTCAGAATCATACAGTATTTTTCCTTTTTGTGCCTAGCTTATTTGCTTATTTCACTTTGTATACTATTTTCAAGTTTGTCTTTTTTCTTTTTCTTTCTTTCATTCTTTCTTTCTTTCTTTCTTTCTTTCTTTCTTTCTTTCTTTCATTTATGAATGAATGAATGAAAGAGAGAGAGAGAGAGAGAATGAGAGAGAGTGTGTGTGTGTCAGATACACAGGCAGAGGGAGAAGCAGGCTCTATGCAGGAAGCCTGATGTGGGACTCCATCCCGGGACTCCGGGATCATGCTGTGAGCCGAAGGCAGATGCTCAACTGTTGAGTCACCCAGGTGTCCCTATTTTCAAGTTTCATCCATGTCATAGCATCAGAATTTCCTTCTTGTTAAGATGGAAGAATATTCCATTATATATATATATATTTTTTTTATATTATTAATTGGCCTTCTCAGTGCTTGATGATATTTAAAAGACAGTTATGTCTAACTCAGCAAAGTAACAATACCTTAAAATCGCTTTCATTATTTGAATTCTACAGCTATAGCAAATAATCATTTGTTAAATTGTTACATTCAGAACAAACATGGTTATAAATTAAATCCTGGTTCTCCATCTGTAAATTTTATAACATAATTTACTATAGCTTAATACTTAACCACTTTTAAATAAGGAGTTAAATATATCTGATTCAGTAGACGATACAGGTTGCATGTGGACACTTAGCCACATTAACAACTTGGGGAAAAAAAAAATCAAATGGCAATGCTATAATTCTCAGGTGAACTTTTTTCAGTTTTGAAACACCTATTTTGAATCTGTAAATATTTTAAGTGTTTTATTAGGCATGTAATAAACTATTATTTGAAATCTATTGGGCAGTTTGAAAATTTAAAGCCATAATGGTAAAAGTTGGCATACTGATGGTGAAATAAACAGAAATAATAACAAAAAAAAAATATATATATATATATATCTCCCATATTTTGTATATCTCTTCATCTGTTGATGGATATTTGGCTTATTTTCAGCTTTTTGCTATTGTGAATAATGCTTTTGTAAACATTGGCATACAAGTATATGTTTGAGTCCCTGCTTCAATTCTTTTTTGCATATACCTAGAAGTGGAATTTCTGGATCATATTGGTTGTTTGTTACAAGACAATGGAACACTGAGAACAAAGCTTCAAGGCATATAGTTGACTCAAAAACATGTGAGCTTCGTCCACTTGGGATCAAGCCCCAGGTGACAAGGTGGATTCAGAGCTTCCTTTATGCAAAACTGTGAAGTATAAAACCACACTCTATGCTTAGTTAACTTTCAAGAGGCAGTAGTACCTTTTCTTAGAATTGTCCTCATGGAGGGAAGTCTAGGTGCAGGTTATTTGTGAATTTTAAGCTAAAATTTTTCAGGTGCTTATCATAGGTAGTTTTTTTTTTTTTTTTTTTTATCATAGGTAGTTTGAATCCTCTAAACTTTGTGGTTTTAAAAAACATCACAAATATTTTAGCTTCTCTGAGGTTTTTAGTAGACCCTTTCAGTTCTAAAAATTTGTGATTGGTATGTGATACGTAATGAGCAACTATCATCACTAATTTGCTATTCATTCATTTAAATTTCTCCCAGAACTTTATATTGTTGTTTTATTTTCTTTTTTACCAAACAGGATTTGCCCAATAACATGATCCATCAGGTGCCAATTAAATCACTCCCTCAAGAATGGCTTTGGTGTGAAACGTGGTGTGATGATGCCTCTAAGAAAAGGGCAAAAACGATAGATTTGGTAAGCTCTTTGTGGTTCTTTTCTGCGTCCTAGTCCAGTGTGATTTACAACTAGATCATTATTAACACACAGAGAGAGTCTTACTTAGTGTTCTCTGTGGTTATACCGTTGGGGGACTGCAGCTTGTCCGACAGTAACATACATAGATTTCTGCTGCTGCAGCCAAGTCCTCTAGTGTCTGATGGGGCTGTTTTCACTAAAATCAGCAAAGTTACTACTTTTCTTATGGATTATCTCTGTGCCTTGTGATTTTACTACAAGAATGTTCTTTTCCTGCTTTCCTGTCACTCCCCACAACTTTGTAGAAGCTTTATGTGACCATGTTGCTTCTGCTCATCTGTCATTTGATTCCTCAGTGTTACTCTTTTTTGTTCATTTGGGATTTATAACCCAGGAACAGACATACCTTTGAATTCTGGATAATGTGCCCTGTCTTTACCTTGGTTGAAGTATACGATTTGGTTTTTCAGTGTAATAATCCAATGACCAAAGAGCCCAAGCTGGAAGCAGCTGTTCGAATTGTCCCAGAGTGGCAGGACTACGACCAGGAGATCAAGCAGCTACAGACCCGTTTCCAGAGGGAGAAAGAGACAGGAGTGCTGGACAAGGAGAAGACGACACAAGAGTCACGCTGGGAAGGTAGGTCCAACCTTCGGCCCTAGAGAAATATTATTTACGTTCCTGATTTGTGTTTATTGCAAAAACAGAATAATGAATAAAAGGAATCTCAGCACTTCTGTCCTGACGTCAACCAGTATATATTTTTATTTTCCTTTTTTTAATTGGCCTTCTAAATGGTATGTATTACCATTGTAATACATCAATTGTATTAATACAATCACTGTCCTCTTTTCTTTTCCTTTTTATTTACTTATTTATTTATGTTTTTGAGAAAAGGTGCTTTTTTTGACTTGGTTTTGTTTTAAAAGATTCTATTTATTTATTTATGAAAGATACAGAGAGAGAGGCAGAGACATACGCAGAGGCAGAAGCAGGCTCCCCATGGAGAACCTGTTGTGGAACTCAATCCTGGGGCCCAGGATCACACCCTGAGCCAAAGGCAGATGCACAACCACTGAGCCACCCAGGCATCCCAAGAAAAGGTGCTTTAATTGAGATTATTGTTAGGTAGGCCTATGAGTTTTGTGATACATAAGACAAGCAGGGAGTCTTCTGGTGTGTTGTTGGCCTGTTTAGGCATAAGGTTCTAGGTCCTTCCCTCTATCTGACAAGCCCAGTGTTATTTTGGGGATCTCTTGTCTTATTCCTTGGCTTTTTATTAAATCTCTCCAGGCACTAGTAAATGAACACATTTAGGATCAAGACAAAGTACATATTGACGTGAAAAAAATATTCTTTCAGAGAAGCATATTAGGGTGGAGGATAGAGTGTTTTTATTTAATTTAGGCTAAGAATAGAGGGACTAAATGTTCATGTAATATTTTCCCTATGCTATATACATTTCAAATGGTATGCAGTTGACAAAAATCATTAGAATACAAAAGTGACCTTTTGTAAACTATTAATAAGCTGAGATCTGGATTTTAAACATTTATTCAGCTCAAAACTAATTCTAAAAGAGCAATTACAGAACATGGATCTTGAGTGATTCACCCAACCATCCTGAAGACTGTACCATGATATTAAGTATCACGGCCGAGAGGCTGGATATTCAGCATAAAAATAATTAAAATTCAATAGTGAAACCTAAAGGATTTCTGTCGATGCATACATAAAGAATGTAGACAAACTGTTCAAATAAGAGAAGAACACAAATAATAAGTGAAGTTGAGGAAACAGTAATTACATTAAAGGAATCTGTCATTAAAATATATACTCCATTGAAAAAATATGTATATTGTTTCTGATAATGCCCTTTGTTGGGGAGATGGTGAAGAAACTGCTCTGGGTCTACCTTGCCAGAGCTTTGCATATTAGAACAGCCCTTATTAAAAAGCAATAATAAGGTGCCTGGGTGGCTCAGTTGGTGAAATGTCTGACTCTTGATTTTGGCTCAGGGTTGTGAGATCGAGCCCAGTGTCAGGCTCTGTGCTAGGTATGGAGTCTGCTTAAGATTCTCTCCCCCTCTCTCTGTGAGCTCCCCTCTTGCCCTCTATTAAAAAAAGGAGGGAGATAATAAATTGGCTGTCAGAAACCATTAACATGTTTATTCCCTTGATAGTTCCTTTCTTGAGAATTTACCTTAAAGAAATAAGTCCACACAAGAAAAAAGTCATATACATGAAGAAATATATTATTTATAAACCAAAAGCATTAAAAACAGTTTAAACATCCAAGAGCTGCACTTTACTGTATAAAGTATATGAGCTGCACTTTTACTTAGGAAAATGTTTACATGTTAAGTGAAGAAAGAAGAATCCTGACTAAAAATATGCACGTTTTCACCAGAAGTAAATATTGTATTTGTGAAAACAGTTCTGCTGGAGTAGGAGTATGCAGGTAGTGTCAGTGTTTTTAAAAACAAAAAGATCTTTATTTCTTTTTCAAAATTAATACACCAAACCAGAGCTCCTAAAAATTTTAAAAGAGAGATAAAATGGAGGTGGGGCTGTAATTAATAGGTTATAATACCAGAAAAGAAATCCAGTCTGTATTTTTGTAACTTAAAGATTGAACCATTTTATTTTCAATTGTCCTCTTTTTCCATAGGACCTCAGAAACGAGAAGAGTTATGATCTTCATTCACAAGCGGATAGGAAATTACACCATTTGAAAAACACTTTTTATATTAAATGCTAGTTTTTTTCTGATCTGTCTCTACAACTGCTGATAAACTGGCTGGGCAGGTGTGCCACACCTTTTGATTCTGAGCATTTGATTTTGACTTCTGCATACCAGTGGGCTCTGGACTTTTAGAGTTAAGGCTCTATTGGATTTGTACCTCATAGGAAGACAAGTGACTGATCTTTTGAGACTCTGTAAAGAGCAGTCTTCTGACCAGAAGGGAAAATGGCAAAGGCAACTGGAAGAAAATGAGTCCTGTGGTGAGCACACCCAAGAGCACACACATGCTGCACCACCACAGGAAGCCAACCAGCCAGAGCAGCCATGTTCTTCCTTACCTCAGTTTACTGGCAGTGGAGCTCAGTCTGCAGCCTGCACTGTGGTGGCAGAAGCTTCTGTGTGGCAGAAGCTCTGTGCAAGGTCCACACACCTTGAGGTTTATGCCAGTGTGCTCCTGTGTCCTTTGTTCTCTTCTCCAGCATCAAGTTCATTGTCTAATTGAAACCCAACCAACAATCATGTGTCTTTGGAGTTGGCTCGGGACAGATTAATTTGGGGACAGGATGGGGTGGGTTGGGGTGAAGGTGGGGAACATAGCAGAAGTAGGACGACTCTGGGGTGTCTGAGGGGAAATGAGGAAAACAGAAATTGACCGTTCTCTTTTATAAACCATCAGTACCATGTGACTAATTTGAAATGAAAACATGATTTTTAATCCCCACCCAACCCCAGTAAACTTTTTAGATAATTGTTTTGTAAACAATTTTTGTATTTGTGAAGGTCTGCTTTTTCTTCCCACTTTCTAAAAAAAAAAGAAAAAAAAAGTCTGTTATTGATTTCCTTACTGGATACAGCCATAGCGAGCCCCTCTGGTGATCCATCTCGCAGGGCTCGGGGCTCCCTCAGAAAGGTCGTTGCATCATTCATCCCTCTGCTTCCTGGGGAAGGGATTGTCTCTTCAGACCCAGGCAGAGCTGGCTTGACTTCTCTGTGAGGAAATCCCAGAGCTGAGGACAGGAGAGATGTTGAACAGGAGAGGTGTTAATTTGTTTCTCTTCACTGTTCTATATTCCTTTTAGTTGAGCCTGTGGGTTGCCTTTGGTTTGCTGAAATTGCCGGAATGCCACCTCTTCTGATTGCACAAAATCACACCTTGAAGGTGTGTTGGCCCTTTAGTCCCTGCTTTTAGTGTCTTTGCTTTAGCAACCCAGCACAGTCCTTCTGGAGAGGCCTCTCCTGGTAAGTAGGCAGTGTGGGGAGGCACCCACAAGGGAGTCTTCTGGTGTGGTGTTGGGCTGCATGGGTGTGAGGCTCTGGGTTCCTTCCCTCCATCTGCCCAGGCTGCAGAGTACAGCAAGCAGCAAGAGTACTCCCATGGGACTGCACCTTCTTCCAGGGCAAACTGGTGTTGTCTCCAATATTTTGCCTGCTTTTTAAAAATGTGAGGAGGGGCTGCAAATGAATAGGAGAATCCTCACTCTTCTAAGCCAGGGAACATTGATTTGCAGTCTTTTTTTAAAAATCAAGTCTTGTGACAACTACCAAGGAATTTTTTCCATATACACATAAGCAAAAGTTAGCTTAGGAGTCTCTCAGCCTGAAGGAGCTTTTCAGTTTGCTTTTATAATTACATTAAAAATTGGGACAAGGGGAGCTCAAAAGATTTTTATGTAAATTGATCCAAGACTAAAAGATACCTCAGAATCATTGCTGTTGACAAAGGCTGTAGCTTGAGTTCCCCCTGCCCTGCTGCTCTCCTGGTCAGAATAGCTAAAGGGATAGAATCAGGGCAAAAAATATATGTTCAGCTTCGTCTTCAATTTAATTAAGCCTTCAGAGAGGCTTCTGCTCCCGCAGCTTTAGTCTATAACCGTGAACAGAGTTGTGCATTTTCTGAGTTTATTTTCTGGGAGACTGAGCAGGAAATACTAGTCACTGGAGTATGCTTTTTAAATGGTGGTTCCCATGGGACATGGAACAAGCCACCTTTCTTCATGTCTTTCCACCAGGTCTCATGTGCATATTCCATGTGAGGAAAGTACAGTGTGAAATCTGTCATCTGTGTAGTATGTGTGTCCTCACTGCCCTTATTCATCACCACCCTAAACGGAAGTTTTACCAGTAGCTGAATCTAAATATGTAAGATCCAGCTTACTTCTGAAATAGTCGAGGGCCTGCCTTCCTTCTCTTGGTTCATGTGTCATCAGCATCTCTCAGGATGAACCTCTGATGACCTAGAAAGTGATAATACCACTAAAATTTGGTCTTGGTCAGCTTTGTCTAGTCTTTACTGTGTGAAAACAAATTGTGACTGAAAAGATTTTTTTTTTCAAGAGGCAAGAGCTGATGGCAATGAAACACACAAGCTTCTGGAAACTTCACAGTGCATTATTTTTAACCATCATTTATTTATATGTAATGGAATTTTTTCTCTTATCATGCTATAATGGGAAATTTTCTTTCTGAATCAGTGCCAGAGTGCTGTAAAATAATGTTACATGTCAGAGTGACACGCAGCAGTGTGTTTTTATGTTCTATGAGTAGTGGTATTTGATTGAGATCAAACCCATGCACACAGCCTACTGCTGGAGCTGTGGGGCATGCCTATGTTTATTTTAAAATTGTACTCAATCCTTACACATTGAGAATGATGACACATTAGTTTTCCGACATAAGGCCGATAAAGTGTAGAATCTCAAAATGCGGCATTTCAAATGGAAATGTACAGATGTTTGCCTACCTACTACATGCATATGCCTCATGATATGCCTGTGTGTTGTATGAACTCAGCTCGTGGGAGAGCAAAGATTATCAAATCATTTCCAGGAATAGAGCTTAATGAACTCTCCTGTCCTCAAGTCCTCATATAATGGACTGTGTTGAGGCTCCACTTGAATGAACAGCTTTTGTCTGGTTGCAGGGACTCAGTCCTCAGATAAAGAGTTGAAAGCTAGAGGTGGCATTACAGTTTTCAGAAGAGACTGGCCCAGGTAATAGGAAGGGAATCCATTTCCTTAAGCTGGGAGTTACACTTGAAGGATGCCATAATTTGGAACAAGTCAGACACCACCCTCCTAGCAATGAGTAAAATTATTCCCCTTACCCACATTTCCCCTAGGAGTAAATTTAGGTACTTAAGAGCAGTCCTTTTCTAAAATTGCCATGAATGATTGAAAGAAATAATTCAACTCAAGAGTTATAAGGAAATTTCTAGTGCATTTTTCTGAATATAGTGTTAGTGCTGTGGCATCAGATTTCATGGAAATGGAAATGTTTAGGTAAAGTCACCTAATGGAAACTGTTTGTTGGCAACAACAAATGGAAGGTGAATTGTGTGCAAATTTATTTAAATATCGATTCCATTGTGTAATTTTAATAATTTTTAAATATTTGATTTTATGGAAATACTTTTGTGGGATGATAAGAATTAAATATAGCTATCATGTCTAGTTTGGTGGGATAACATTTTTTACCTAAATTCATGTTTTCCCTGCCTTGATGTAGTGGTGGAAGATCTCAATCATGACTTTGGTAATTAATTACCTGATTGAATTCAAGCTAATGAGACTTTATTAGCTCAGGTTGTAATCGATATTTCAAACTATCTGGAGGATACCAGTTTTCTCTTTCATTTGGTATTTGATCTCTTGGTCTAATACAGAAACAACACTTCCAGGTAACAGTGTGTCAGTGCATGGAGTAGTGGATCTCTCCTTTCAGGGTGCCATTGGGTGCTGACAAGTTTATAAGAAGAAACTACAAAATCAGCTTCAAGCAGCTGCATGCTCCCCAAAAGTAGTGCATTTAGGTTGTTTTTTATTGTTGTTTGTTTTTTGTTTTTTAGTGCATTAAGTTTAAACTCACTGATAATGATTTTGCAAGCAAGAGACTATCTTCTGAGTCTTAAATTACCTAGCAATGCAGAGGGCAAATGTGGAGATTTAAGAGGAAACAAGTTAGGGTATGAGTTAAGGCCTTCACCCACCTGTAACTTACGCATTGCCTTACTTGTCACTATTTAGATTTCCAGAGAAGTGGCATAATTCCTCTTCAAAATAAAAGTAGCAAAATCTAAGGTTAACAATCCGAGAGAAAGATGATCAAGTACCATTTTATCCTTGGTAATAACAAGGTAAACATAGAAAAATGAAAAATGTTAGAATTTTTAAAGAACTGTGTGTATTCGAAAACCTTCTTTATAACTGTTTTGTTTTACTGTAATCTATTCCATCAAATGCAACATTGGTCCAGGTGCTGCCCCTTGCTTGGGAAGAAGCGCTGAGGCTCTAAATGTCTGCAGAGCCCTCTGCACCTGAAGTGAACTGAGAATGAATTTCCTGGTACTGTAATGAAAATAAGGTCTGCTCAACACAATAAACTTTTCCTTGTCTTCTTTAAAACTTTCTGGTCAGTCATTCAGCTATTATGTTTAGGAAGAACTGAATTATCAGAATTTAAGGTTCCAACCTTTCATCTGACAGAAGAAGCAGGGCTGGACAGGAAGACCTTTATCGGAATGTCTCCTCTGGTATTGGAGCTAGGGGTGTTGTTTCCAGTTCTCTGAATTCTCACAGTAGCATCCGTACCTCTTCAAGGTCACCAGCCTTGGGGAACTGCCGTGGGTGGGATCTTGTAGGCAAGTTGCCCTAGGAAGGCTAACCATAACGAGAAGGCATAGTTTGAACATTTTGCACACTCTCTGAACTACTCGGGCTAGACTTAAAGATCTGGTTCTTGACACTCAGATGCTCATTGGACACTGCAAGCTAGTTTAACGAGTGCTCTTGCTGAGGTGGGGGTCAGGGAGTGGGACCTGGTGGCTGTGACAAGGCAACAGAGGACACCTAAGGTGGAAGAAAGGATGGATTAACTTGGTGGCCAGGACAAGCTTCTACAAGACGATGCTTAAATTGAAGCCTGAGGAGTAAGTAGGAGTTATCCATATAGAATGTGGGAGGTGGGGATAGAGGGAAGAACAGGAGCTAATGTGTCTCATTTAGGAAGCTGCAAGTGAACCTAGAGGTTATAGCCAGGAGAGAAGTCTGAGGCAAGGATCGGAGTTTGATCCCAAGGCCAGAGGAAAGCTGGAGTGGTTTTTAACTGGGTACTGACATGAAGTTGGCTTTTTCTCATAATGAACTTTTTATTGGCAAATGACAGACCCAAGTACACAAACATACACTTTGACGGATTTTCAATGTGAACACACTTGTGTAACCATTACTGAGATAAATAAAAGGAAGCTGGATTTTATTTTAAATAAGGTGTTTACATGTTATTTAAACATGTTATCTAGTCTGGCTTCCTGTGAGGGCAAGAGTGTCATATCAGACAAACCCTCCTATTGATAATTATACACATTTTTGAAATGCGCTGGGAAGTAAGGAAAGTGATCAGAGACGGACGAAAACTAGAGGGGATTCATCTACTGAAGAGTAAGACACTGGATAGGATCTACATTTCAGTGACTATTCCTCATGTGCTCACAGGGAATAAAACAAAAAGTGACAATCTCATGAAGCAGGAGGCAAGTCAGAATTCAGGGTTGTTGGAACAGCTTGGAAATTCAAGAAGGAAATCCCAGAAAGGAGGAAACTACAGAATCTTGGGTTTGCCTGATACTCCCCTCAAATCCTTGGCTGACTCTTAAGTTATACATAAATTGGTTGGGATTCCAGGGAGCCCAACGGAAAACAACACCTGAAAGGCTGGACAAGCTCAACTAAGATTTCAGCAGAGGCTGGTGCTGGGGAGGGAAAGTTTGGGATTTGTGTCCCAAGTCAAGAGATGTAAATATTTTGGGCTTTTCATTGAAAACTTAGTAGGTTGTGCCTTAAGATAAGAACCACAGCTCAGAACTCAGGTCTAGGCCCTAGGACTAAGGGCAGAACTAAAGCAGACTCACTCAAAGCCAAGGATCAAGGTGATCTGCTGGTAACTTAACTGCCTACTAAACAAAACTCAGCAATTCAGGGTCTCTACACATATCTGCAATGTCCATACGCAATTACAACTCTGGAGAAGTTGTGTTGAAGAAACAGGGATGTATGACATAAAACCAAGGGGAAAAAAAAAACAGACCAACAAATAAATGTTAACATTATTGAATAAGAATTTTAAAATAATTATAAATACATTAAAGTATCTATAGAAAAGGATAAATACAAAGGATGATGTGGGGAATTTTAGAGGAGACCTACAATTTAAAAAATTAACTTCATGGAAGGGCTTAAATGATTAAACACTACCAGGTTGCCTGGATGGCTCAACCAGTTAAGTGTCTGAAGGTTGCAAGATTGAGCCCCATGTCAGATTCTCTGCTGGGCATGGAGCCTACTTAAGATTTTCTTCCTCTCTTTTTGCCCCACTCTCAAAAACAAAACAAAACAAAAATTCTGTAAAAAGATTAAACACTGCAAAAGAAAGGATCAGTGAACGTGAAGACAGGTTAATAGAAATTATCCAAATTGAAGAGCAAAGAAGAGAGACAGTCACCCTACTCCCCTCAAAACAGGATAAATATAAAGGCCATACCTTAGGCATAGCTTAGTCAAATGCTAAAAACCAGAGATAAAGACAATCTTTTAAAAGTAGCCAGGAAAACAAGATATGTGATACACAAAACTATAGTGAGAGCTGACTTTTCAATAGGAAAAAAATGGCAGTGAAATAATGTTTTAAAGTGCTGAAAGAAGGAAAAGCAAAAAATAAAAAAAATAAAAATAAAAAGCTGTTTTAACATTCAATGTGTGAGGCAGAGACATAGGCAGAGGGAGAAGCAGGATCCGTGTAGGGAACCTGATGTGGGACTTGATCCCAGGACCTGGGAACATAACCTGAGCTGAAGGCAGACACTCAACCACTGAGCTACCCAGGGGCCCCTACAAAATAATTTCTAAGAGATGCACAGTAAATGGAAATAGTTTGAAATTAAGAAATATACCACACAAGCATAAGAAAACTAATGGGGCTATGTTAATATAAGTCAACGTGAACTTTAAGACAATGAATATTACCAGAGGATAAGAAAGGACATTCTATAATGATAAAAGTCAATCAAGAAGATGTTAACAATCCTAAATATGTATGCATCTAATGACATTACTTTAAAATGTATCTGTGGTCAGCCACTCATTGAGTCAATGACTAAACGGAAAAGGGTATTGGAATAAACTATTTTGGAACTCTGGAACACATTTGGACACAATAACCAGAATAGTGCTGCATGAAGGGAGAGGCTTCTGATCTTTAGTGAATGGCATTCATAAACCCACTACTACTCCCATATTTTGGCACAATTTTGGCCGTGGGAACAGCAGCCTGTATTCTTGAAACAGCTGGTTGGTGCCAGTGTGGGCAGAGGGGATCTTGTCTTCAAAATGTTTGGATTTGTGCATTTGAGCTGGTCTAGTCATGCCTGGGGAACTGGCACAGATACCTGCATTGGTTTTGGCCCTCAGTAGCGATGGCTTTTCCTGGTGTCATCTAACAGAAATTGTAGAGACAGGACCCTCTTTTTTCCCTTGTTGGAGAGATAGATGTTTAAGGAAATTGTTCTCAGTCATTGCTTGACTACAGAGAAAATGGGGCAGAAACTTCAAGAACCACACACAAGGAATGCATACTTTGCAAAAATAGTTTGGGAAAACCACAAACAGATGGATTCAGCTTCAGTAAGCAAAAATCATCAATCCTTGAGGACTGGGAGAATCCGATTTCCAAAGTTAGCATATTATAATACCCAAAATGTACATTTCTTTAAAGAGAAAAGTTAAAAACATACAAGGAAATAGGAAAATATGGCCAGTCACAGGAAAAACAAAACAAAAGAATTTGACAGATACTCTTCTTGAAGAAGCTCAGACATTGGAATTATTTTTTAAAAGATTTATTTATTTATGATAGACACACATACACACAGAGAGCCAGAGACACAGGCAGAGGGAGAAGCAGGCTCCATGCTGGGAGCCCGATGTGGGACTCGATCCCAGGACTCCAGGATCGCACCCTGGGCCAAAGGCAGGCGCCGAACTGCTGAGCCACCCAGGGATCCCCAGACATTGGAATTATTAAAGACATTGAATCAACTGATTTAATATGCTCAATGAACTAAATGAAGCCATGGACAGAGAACTAATGGAAGTCAGGAAAAGGACATAAGAACAAAATGAAAAAAATATTTTAAAAAGATAGAAATTTAAAAAGGAACCAAATCCCAGTGCTCAAAAGTACACTAAGTGATATGAAACATTCACTGAAAGTATTCAAAGGCAGATAAGAGCAGATAGAAAAAAAGGATCAGAAAATTAAAGACTAAGTTGAAATTATCTAGTCTGGGAAACTGAAAGAAATGGAAGAATCTGAGAGACTAGTGGGACACTATCAAGTGTACCCACATAAGCATCATAAGAGTCCTAGAAAGAGAAGAAAGTGCAGAGAAAGTATTTAAAGAAATGATGGCCAAAAGCTTCCCAAATCTGTTGAAGGATATGAATCTACACATGCAAGAAATTTAATGAACTTAAAGCAAGATAAATTCAGAGATCCACACCAAGACATACAGTTGAATTATTGAAACCAAAGGCAGAATTTTGAAGGTAGCAAAAGAAGCAACAAATCAAGTACAAGTTTAGATTAATAGCCAAATTCTTTGCAGAAACCACAGAAACCAGAAGACAGAAACCAAAACTCTCAATCAAGGATTCTATATCTGGCAAAGTTATCTTTGAAGAATAAAGGAGAAATCAAGATGTTTCTAGAAAACAAAAGCTGTGAGAGTTCATTAATAGTTGACCTGCCTTACAAGAAATGCTAATGGGAATATTTCCGGTTGACATGAAGACACTAGACAGTAGCTCAAAGCCATAAGAGAAAACATCACTAAACATAACTACAAGGGTAAATATGAAAACCAGTATCACTTACTTTTAGTTTATAGCTCATCTTTTTGCCTATATGATTAAAAAGGCAAATATATAAAACAATAGTTGAAAATGTTTATTAATGAGCACAAATTATGTAAGGATATAATTGGCAAAATAATAGGGGAGGGACAGAATGTATTCTATTGAAACCAAGTTGTTTTTCAAACTAAGTTGCTAGGTAAGTTTAAGATGTTAATCATAATACCCAACATAACTACTAAGGAAATAATTTTAAAATTTAAATTTTAGTTAACATACCCAATGGCAATTGGTTTCTGGAGTAGAATTCATGATTCATCACTTGTATATACAACACCCAGTGCTCATCCCAACAAGTGCCCTCTTCAATACCCAACACCCATCTACCCTACCCACCTCCCTCAACTCTGTTCTCTATCCTTAAGAATCCTTTATGGTTTGTTTACCTCTCTCCCTTTCCCCCCCCCTCCATCCTATATGTTCATCTGTTTTCTTTCTTCAATTCCTCATACAAGTGAGATCATATGGTATTTGTCTTTCTCTGACTAACTTATTTCACGTTAAGTGCAAATGGATGGAGTTAGTCCATCCATGTTGTTGCAAATGGCGAGATTTCATTCTTTTTTATGGCTGAGTAATACTCCATTGTATACATGTACCACGTCTTCTTTCTTCTTTGTCCATTCATTAGTTGATGGAGATTTGGGCTCTTTCCATGGTTGGCTATTGTTGATAATGCTGCATTATACATTAGGGTGCATGCATCCTTTTGAATCTGAGTTTTTATATCCTTTGGGTAAATACCTAGTAGTACAATTGCTGGATCATAGGATTGTTCTATTTTTAACTTTGGGAGGAAACTCCACATTGTTTTCCAGAGTGGTTGTACCAGTTTCCATTCCCATGAACAGTGCAAGAGTGTTCCCCTCTCTTTGCATCCTCACCAACACATGTTGTTTCTTGTGTTGTTAAGTTTAGCCATTCTGACAGGTGCGAGGTGATATCACATCATAGTTTTGATTTGTATTTCCCTGATGATGAGTGATGTTGAGCATTTTTTCATGTGTCTGTTAGCCATTTGGACGTCTTTTTTGGAAAAGTGTCTATTCATGTCTCCTGCCCATTTCTTAATTGGATTATTTGGTTTTGGGGTATTGAGTTTAATAAGTTCTTTATAGATTTTGAATACTAACTCTTTATCAGATATTCCATTTGCAAATATCTTCTCCATTTTGTAGGCTGCTTTTAGTTTTGTTGATGATTGCCTTCGCTGTACAGAAGCATTTTATCTTGATGAATTCCCAATAGTTCACTTTTGCTTTTGTTTCCCTTGTCTCTGGCAACATGTCTAGTAAGAAGTTATTACGGCCAACATCAAAGAGTGTGCTCCCTGTGTTCTCCTCTAGGATTTTTATGTTTCATGTCTCACATTTAGGTCTCTCATCCATTTTGAAATTATTTTCGTGTATGGTGTAAGAAAGTGGTCCAGTTTCATTCTTCTACATGTTGCTTTCCATTTCTCCCAACACCATTTGTTGAAGAGACTTTTTCCATTGGATATTCTTTCCTGTTTTGTGGAAGATTAGTTGACCATAGAGTTGAGGGTCCATGTCTGGGTTCTCTATTCTGTTCCATTGATCTAAGTATCTGTTTTTGTACCAGTACTACTGTCTTGATGATCACAGCTTTGAACTACAGCTTAAAGTCTGGGATTGTGATGTCATCAGCTTTGTTTTTCTTTTTCAAGGTTGTTTTGGCTATTTGGAGTCTCTTCTGTTTCCATACAAATTTTAGAATTGTTTGTTCTAGTTCTGTGAAAAATGCTCATGTTACTTTGATAGAGATTGCATTGAACGTGTAGATTGCTTTGGGTAGTATAGATGTTTTAACAATATTTATTATTCCAATCCATGAGGATGGGATACTTTTCCATCTTTGTGTCCTCTTCAATTTCATTCATAAGTGTTCTATAGTTTTCAGAGTACAGATCCTTTACCTCTTTAATTAGGTTTATTCCTAGGTATCTTGTTATTTTTGGTGCAATTGCAAATGGGATTGATTCCTTGATTTCTTTATAAGCTGCTTATTTATTGGTGTATAGAAATGGAACAGATTTCTGCATTTTGATTTTATATCCTGCAACTTTGCTGAATTCATGTATTTCTCCTCACAATTTTTTGAAAGAGTATTTCAGGTTTTCTACATAGTATATAATGTCATCTGCAAATAGTGAAGGTTTGACGTCTTCCTTGCTTATTTGGTTACCTTTTATTTCTTTTGTTGTCTAATCACTGAGGCTAAGACTTCCAGGGCTAAGTTAAATAGTAATGGTGAGAGTGGACATCCTTGTCTTATTCCTGAGAGTAGCAGAAAGGCTCTCAGATTTTCCCCACTGAGGATGATGTTAGCTATGGGCCTTTCATATAAGGCCTTTATTATGTTGAGATACGTTCCATCTATCCCTACTTTGTTCAGGGGTTTCATTAAGAAAGGATGCTGTATTTTGTCAAATGCTTTTTCTGCATCTATTGACAGGATCATATGGATCTTATCCTTTCTTTACTAATGTGGTATATCACTTTGGTTAATTTGTAAATGTTGAACCACCCCTGGAGCCCAGGAATGAATATCACTTCATCATCATGAGTAATTCTTTTTTTAATCCTTTTTTAATTGGAGTTCAATTTGCCAACATATAGCATAACACCCAGTGCTCATCCCGCCAAGTGCCCCCTTCAGTGCCCATCACCCAGTCACCCCAAGCCCCCACCCACCTGCCATTCCACTACACCTTGATCGTTTCCCAGAGTTAGGTGTCTCTCATGTTCTGTCACCCTCCTGATATTTTCACTCATTTTCTCTCCTTTCCCTTTCACTAATTCTTAATTTCCCCAAATGAATGAGACCATATAATGTTTGTCCTTCTCCGACTCAGCATAATACCCTCCAGTTCCATCCACGTCGAAGCAAATGGTGGGTATTTGTCATTTCTAATGGCTGAGGAATATTCCATTGTATACATAGACCACATCTTCTTTATCCATCATCTTTCGAAGGACACCGAGGCTCCTTCCAGTTTGGCTATTGTGGACATTGCTGCTAGAAACATCGGGGTGCAGGTATCCCGGCGTTTCATTACATCTGTAACTTTGGGGTAAGTCCCCAGCAGTGCAATTGCTGGGTCGTAGGGCAGGTCTATTTTTAACTCTTTAAGGAACCTCCACACAGTTTTCCAGAGTGGCTGCACCAGTTCACATTCCCACCAACAGTGTAAGAGGGTTCCCTTTTCTCCACATCCTCTCCAAAATTGGTTGTTTCCTGTCTTGTTAATTTTCGCCATTCTCACTGGTATGAGGTGGGATCTCATGGGGTTTTTTTATACTTTTTAAAAAAAGATTTTATTTATTTATTCATAGAGACACACAGAGAGAGAGGGGGGGGGGAGCAGAGGCACAGGCAGAGGGAGAAGCAGGCTCCACGCAGGGAGCCCAGTGTGGGACTTGATCCAGGGTCCCCAGGATCAAACCCTGGGCTGCAGGTGGCACTAAACCGCTGCGCCACCGGGGCTGCCCCCCCCTTTTGTTTTTATAAATACGGTATCTCGTGGTTTTGATTTGTATTTCCCTGATGGCAAGGGATGCGGAGCATTTTCTCCTGTGCTTGTCAGCCATGTGTATGTCTTCTTTGGTGAAATTTCTGTTCATGTCTTTTGCCCATTTCATGATTGGATTATTTGTTTCTTTGCTGTTGAGTTTATTTTTTTTAATTTTTTTTTTCTGTTGAGTTTAATAAGTTCTTTATAGATCTTGGAAACTGGCCCTTTATCTGATACGTCATTTGCAAATCTCTTCTCCCATTCTGTAGGTTGTCTTTTAGTTTTGTTGACTGTATCCTTTGCTGTGCAAAAGCTTCTTATCTTGATGAAGTCCCAATAGTTCATTTTTGCTTTTGTTTCTCTTGCCTTCCTGGATGTATCTTGCAAGAAGTTACTGTGGCCGAGTTCAAAAAGGGTGTTGCCTGTGTTCTCCTCTAGGATTTTGATGGATTCTTGTCTCACATTTAGATCTTTCATCCATTTTGAGTTTATCTTCGTGTATGGTGCAAGAGAGTGGTCTAGTTTCATTCTTCTGCATGTGGATGTCCGATTTTGCCAGCACCATTTATTGAAGAAACTGTCCTTTTTCCAGTGGATAATCTTTCCTGCTTTGTCGAATATTAGTTGACCATAGAACTGAGAACCCATTTCTGGACTCTCTATTCTGTTCCATTGATCTATGTGTCTGTTTTTGTGCCAGTACCACACTGTCTTGATGACCACAGCTTTGTAGTACAACCTGAAATCTGGCATCGTGGTGCCCCCAGCTATGGTTTTCTTTTTTAAAATTCCCCTGGCTATTCGGGGTCTTTTCTGATTCCACACAAATCTTAAAATAATTTGTTCCAACTCTCTGAAGAAAGTCCATGGTATTTTGATAGGGATTGCATTAAACGTGTAAATTTCCCTGGGTAGCATTGACATTTTCACAATATTAATTCTGCCAATCCATGAGCATGGAATATTTTTCTATCTCTTTATGTCTTCCTCAATTTCTTTCAGAAGTGTTCCGTAGTTTTTAGGGTAGAGATCCTTTACCTCTTTGGTTAGGTTTATTCCTAGGCGTTTGGGTGCAATCGTAAATGGGATTGACTCCTTAGTTTCTCTTTCTTCAGTCTCATTGTTAGTGTATGGAAATGCCACTGACTTCTGGGCATTGAGTTTGTATCCTGCCACACTGCCAAATTGCTGTATGAGTTCTAGCAATCTTGGGGTGGAGGCTTTGGGGTTTTCTATGTAGAGTATCATGTCATCTGTGAAGAGAGAGAGTTTGACTTCTTTGCCAATTTGAATGCCTTTTATTTCTTTTTGTTGCCTGATTGCTGAGGCGAGGACTTCCAGTACTATGTTGAAGAGCAGTGGTGAGAGTGGACATCTCTGTCGCATTCCTGATCTTAGGGGAAAGGCTCCCAGGGTTTCCCCATTGAGAATGATATTTGCTGTGGGCTTTTCGTAGATGGCTTTTAAGATGCTGAGGAATGTTCCCTCTATCCTGACACTCTGAAGAGTTTTGATCAGGAATGGATGCTGTATTTTTTCAAATGCTTTCTCTGCATCTATTGACAGGATCATATGGTTCTTGGTTTTTCTCTTGTTGATATGATCTATCACACTGATTGTTTTATGAGTGTTGAACCAGCCTTGCATCCAGGGGATAAATCCTACTTGGTCATGGTGAATAATCTTATTAATGTATTGTTGGATCCTATTGGCTAGTATCTTGTTGAGAATTTTTGCATCCATGTTCATCAGGGATATTGGTCTATAATTCTCCTTTTTGGTTGGGTCTTTGTCTTGTTTTGGAATTAGATGTTGCTGGCCTTATAGAATGAGTTTGGAAGTATTCCATCTCTTTCTATCTTTCCAAACAGCTTTAGTAGAATAGGTATGGTTTCTTCTTTAAACGTTTGATAGAATTCCCCTAGGAAGCCATCTGGCCCTGGACTTTTGTGTCTTGGGAAGTTTTTTTTTTTAATAATAAATTTATTTTTTTTTTTGGTGTTCAATTTGCCAACATACAGAATAACACCCAGTGCTCATCCCATCAAGCACCCCCTTCAGTGCCCATCACCCATTCACCCCCACCCCCCGCCCTCCTCCCATTCTACCACCCCCAGTTCGTTTCCCAGAGTTAGGAGTCTTTATGTTCTGTCTCCCTTTCTGATATTTCCTACCCATTTCTTCTCCCTTCCCTTCTATTCCCTTTCACTATTATTTATATTCCCCAAAAGAATGAGAACATATGATGTTTGTTCTCTGATTGACTCATTTCACTCAGCTGTCTTGGGAAGTTTTTGATGACTGCTTCAATTTCCTCCCTGGTTATTGGCCTGTTCAGGTTTTCTATTTCTTCCTGTTCCAGTTTTGGTATTTTGTGTGTTTCCAGAAATGCATCCATTTCTTCTATATTGCCTAATTTATTGGTATATAGCTGCTCATAATAAGTTTTTAAAATTGTTTGTATTTCCTTGGTATTGGTTGTGATCTCTCCTTTTTCATTTGTGATTTTATTAATTAGAGTCTTTTCTCTTTTGTTTTAATAAGGCTGCCTAATGGTTTATCTATCTTATTAATTCTTTCAAAGAACCAACTCCTGGTTTTGTTGATCTGTTCTACAGTTGTACTGGTCTCTGTTTCATTGAGTTCTGCTCGAATCTTTATTAACTCTCTTCTTTTGCTTGGTGTAGGTTTTATTTGCTGTTCTTTCTCCAGTTAATTTAGGTGCAAGGTTAGCTTGTGTATTTGAGTTTTTTCCAATTTTTTTGAAGGATGCTTGTATTGTGTTGTATTTCCCTCTCAGGACTGCTTTTGCTGTATCCCAAAGATTTTGAGCAGTTGTTATCTTCAGTCTCATTAGTTTCCATGAATCTTTTAAATTCTTCTCTAATTTCCTGGTTGACCCTTTCATCTTTTAGCAGGCTGATCTTTAACCTCCATGTGTTTGAGATTCTTCCAAATTTCTTCTTGTGATTGAGTTCAAGATTCAAAGCATTGTGGTCTGAAAATTGCAGGAGACAATCCCAATCTTTTGGTATTAGTTGAGATCTGATTTGTGACCCAGTATGTGGTCTATTCTGGAGAAAGTTCCATGTGCACTTGAGATAAATGTGTTTTCAGTTGTGAAGTTCTGCAAATATCTGTGAAATCCATCTGGTCCAGTGTATCATTTAAAGCTCTCGTTTCTTTGGAGATATTGTGCTTCAAAGATCTGTCATTTACATGAATGCCATGTTGAAGTCTACCAGTGTCTAAGTGTATTATTATCTAAGTATATCTTTACTTTGGTTATTAATTGATTGATATCCTTGGCAGCTCCCACATTAGGGGCATAAATATTCATGATTGTGAGGTCCTCTAGTTGTATAGATCCTTTATGTATGATATAGTGTTCCTCTTCACCTCTTACTACAGTCTTTGGGATCAACTTTAATATATATGATATGAGGATTGCTACCCCTGCTTTCTTTTGAGGACCATTTCAATGGTAAATTGTTCTCCAAACTTTCATTTTCAGGCTGTAGGTGTCCTTAGGTCTAAAATGAGTCTCCTATAGACAGCAAATAGATGGGTCTTGCTTTTTTATCCAGTCTGAAACCCTTCATCTTTTGGTGGGATCATTAAGCCCATTCATGTTCAGAGTAACTATTGAAAGCTATGAATTTAGTGTCCTCATAATACCTATTCAGTCCTTGTTTTTGTGGGCTATTTCTTTGGGCTCCCTCTTTCTTTTACAGAGTCGCCCTTAATATTTCTTACAGAGCTTGTTTGGTGGTCACATATTCTTTCAGTTCCTGCCTATCTTGGAAGCTCTTTATCTCTCCTTCTATTTTGAATGAGAGCCTTGCTGGATAAAGTATGCTTGGCTGCATGTTCTTCTCATTTAGGACCCTGAATATATCCTGCCAGCCCTTTCTAGCCTGCCAGGTCTCTGTGAGAGGTGTGCTGTTAGTTTAATATTTCTCTCCATATAAGTTAGGGATCTCTAGTCTCTTGCTGGCTTTAGGATTTTCTCTTTATCCTTGGAATTTGTAAGTTTCACAATTAAATGTTGAGGTGTTGAGCGGTTTTTATTGATGTTAGGGGTGGATCTCTCTACCTCCTGGATCTGAATGTCTGTTTCCCTTTCCAAGTTAGGGAAATTCTCAGCTATGATTTGTTCAAATAGGCTTTCTGGTCCTCTGTCCCTTTTGGTGCCCTTTATAACCCTAATTAAACGTAGATTTTTTCTTCTGAGGCTGTCATTTATTTCCCTTAACCCTTGCTCATGGTCTTTTTATTGTTTTCTCTTTTTTTCCTCAGGTTCCTTCCTTGACATCAACTTGTCTTCTATGTCACTCATTCTTTCTTCTACCTCATTAACCTTCATCGTGAGGACCTCCAGTTTGGATTGCATCTCATTTAATTGATATTTAATTTCGGCCTGATTGAATCTAAATTCTGAAGCCATGAAGTTTCTTGAATCCTTTATGCTTTTTTTTCCAGAACCAATAGTAACTTTATAATTGTGCTTCTGAATTGGCTTTCTGACATCAAATTGTAATCCAAATTCTGTAACTCTGTGGGAGAGAGGACTGTTTCTGATTCTTTCTTTTGTGGTGAGTTCTTCCTTCTAGTCATTTTGCTCAGTGCAGAGTGGCTAAAAACAAGTTGTACTGGAAAAAGGAATGAAAAAAAAGAGAAAAAAAAAGGGGGGGAGGACAAAGAACAAAAAGAAAAACAAAACAGAAATGAAACAAAACAAAAAAAAAAACCAAGGAGGTGTATCCTATGGTTCTATATACTGTAAGTACCTCGACCTCCCCTGGAGCTTTCCTTCCAGCTGGTCTTCTGGGGGAGGGGCCTGCTGTGCTGACTTTCAGGTGTGTGCACGCTCAGTGGGAGCTGTTTATCCTGTGAGGACCTGTTCCCTGGAGGCCCTGCTCTGTCCCGGGCACAGGGTAACACCAGGAGGAACAATAACACTGGCAGCGGCCAGCTCTCCAGCTCTGGAGTCAGCTCCTGCAGTAGTTACCCCAGTCTCCCAGTCCGCACTGGCCTGGATGCTCCGGGGGTGGGGGGCCACTGATCTGCACAGTTTGGGGGCGCCCGGTGGCAGGAGCATCCTCACTCTCCTGTGCCCTCCCTGCCTCTGCCTGTCCCGGGGAGCGCAGGATCTTGGGCTGTGTCCGCTGGGCGCCCTGGGCTCCGGGGCCTGCGCTGCTGGAATCGCGCTCCGGGGGCTGTGGCTCCCGAAGGCAGCAGGTGGAGCCCCCTCCCCCGGCGCCGCCGCCTGACCCCCGGCTCCTCCCTGAGGCCCGCGGGCGCCCCAGCCCTGTGCTGAGATCGGCCCGCGGTGTGCCGCGCAGCCCCTGGCGCACTTCCCTGCTAGTGACCCCGGGAGACTGGAGGCCCCACCGCCCCTCCTGGGATCCTGCCTGGTTCCCTGCTGAGCACATTTCCCTCCGGGAAGAATCCAGTGCGGATCTTTAAAGCTCCTGCCTCTCCGGGGCTGCGCTCTCCTTTCTGGAGGCTCCCGCTGGGCCTCAGCCCGGCTCCTCGCAGGCCCCTCCCCTCCTGGATTCTTTTTTTTTTTTCTTTTCCCCGCCTTCCTACCTTGTTAGAAGCACAAACTCTTCTCTCTGTAGCGTTCCAGCTGTTTTCTCTTTAAATCTCAGGTTGAATTCGTAGGTTCTCAGGATGATTTGAAAGTCATCCAGGTAAGTTGGTGGGGCTGGAGGACTCCTCAACTTGCCCCCCTCAACTTCTTTCCTTGTTGACATAACTTAGTTTAACTGAGTTAATTCTCCATCTCTCTCATTTGCTTAGTTTTCTACTCATTCATTTTTTCCCCCAAACGGTACAACAGGTCTGTCAAAGGCCTTTCTATCATCCTCCTGAATAAGCACAGACCTCAAATCATCTGGATGTGGGATACTTGCCCCATGGCTCTCCTTGCTCAAGCTTGGCCTTCATCCTGGCTGAGGGTGCTCAAGACCAGGGTCCCCATTGCCTCTCAGTTGTGGGAGCCCTGTATCCTGGATTCCAGGGCCTGCCCCTCTCAGAGCCTCACCTGGTTTTGCCAAAGGACATCCATTCTAAGAAAGAGTGTATGGGAGGTATTTCTAAGTCTTTATAAGCCTGAAGATCTGTGAATTCTGCCCTTACAGTTGATGGTATGTGGATGAATGTGGAATTTGAGGCTGGGAATAATTTTCCTACATTTTGCTGGACTTACAAAAATTATTTCCACTTTTTCATATTATAAATACTTCAGTTGGTGCTATTTTTTTTTTAAATGTTGAGTTAGGATACATTCTTAAAATGGTGGGAAAGTTTGCATATTTTTAAGGTTTAAAAACAATATATGTTGCAGAATGTCTCCCAGAAGCAGCAGATATGAGTATGTCTTATTTTTTCCCCCATCTTCATCAACCCTGGGTATCAGCACTTTAAAAACCTCTTTGTTAGTTTGGTGGAAAAAGTGATGTTTTCAAGATTAGGCTCCGGTGGGTATTAGGTTGTGGGGCTGGCAGTAGAGGGTCTCAGAGATGTAGGGTGTCTGAGGGCTGCGTCTCCTTTCACCTTCCTTGCCAGGGGTGGAAACTCCCAAGACATCTGCCTTTGAGGACTGGGTAGGCTTGCAATTCTTCAGGACTAGAGGTGGGCTAGTTTGCTGACAAGTCTTCTGCTCTCCCAGGGCTTGCCTGGAGGTGGGCGAGAGTAAGTGCTCTGAAGCACCTTCCCCCAGACCTGTCCCTAGCCCTACTCTACCTCCTGCCCACATCCTTTGTCTAAGTATAAACCCCATGTGACTATGGGAATAACACTGACCTAGACATATGAAAGTATAGGTTACCCTCGGTACCTGTGCGGCTCTGGCTAAGTAATCATGGTGGTATCATAAATAGAGCTGCTCAGAATATTTACTCACACGCTTTTGTACAGCCACCTTCCTCTTGGGTGCATACTTTGGGGTGGAAAGTCGGGATCATATGAAAGGTGTATGTTTAACTTTTTAAGGAACTGTCAAACTGGCTTCCGAAATGATTTTACCATTTTAAAAAATTTCCACTAGCAGGGTGTAAAGTTCCAGTTTCCCTATGTCATTGCCCAACACCTGGTATGGTCTTTATCTTTAAATTTTAAGATAAAATTTATCTTTTAAAATTTATCTTTTATCTTTAAATCTTTACATTTTAGTCACTCTCCTGGGTGTGTGGTGGTCTCGTAGAGGTTTTAATCTGCATTTCCCTAACACTAGTGAAATTGAATATTTTTCTTCATGTGCTTGTTTGCCATCTGTTTATCTTCTTTGGTAAAGTATCTGTTCAAATACTTTTTTAAAAATAAATTTATTTTTTATTGGTGTTCAATTTACCAACATACAGAATAACACCCAGTGCTCATCCCATCAAGTGCCCCCCTCAGCTCCCGTCACCCATTCACCCCCACCCCCTGCCCTCCTCCCCTTCCACCACCCCTAGTTCGTCTGTTCAAATACTTTGTCCTTTTTTTTTTTTTTTTTCCAAATTGGGCTATTTGTATTTTTCTTATCAAGTTCTGCAAGTTGTTCTAGACACAGGTCCTTTGTCAAATACATGTTTTGCAAATATTTCGTTTTCGTTTGTGGCTTGAGTTTTCATTTTTGTAATTTTTTTTAGCTTTTAAAAAACTTTTAATTTTAAAATAACTATAGAATCACAGAAAGTTGCAAAAATGGTACAAAGAGTCTCATTTATCCTCCCCGCACCTTCCACTAACAGGGCCGTGTGGTTTACCTGCAGTACAACATTGAACTCCGGAAACTGACATGATACAGTACTGTCCATTTTCACCAGTTTTTTGTATGCACTCATGTGTGTGTGTGTGTGTGTGTGTGTGTGTGTGTGTGTTTGTAGTTCTATGCAGATTGATGTCACATGTGTTTATGGAACTACCACCATGGTCAAGATATGGAACTGTTCCCCCACCATGAAACAATTGCTGTGTACTGTTCTTTATAGTTGCTTTTCTCTCCGTCACCCTCGCCTCTCCTTTAGCAACCATTAACTGTCCTTCATTATAGAGTTTGGTCATTTCCAGAATCTCACAAGGTCATACAGAAAATGGAATCATATAGTGTGCAACCTTTTGATATTGATGTTTTCCCACTAAGCATCATTCCCTTGAGAACAATTGAAGTTGTGTGTGTTAAAGGCTACTTTTTTTTTTTAAAGATTTTATTTACTCATGAGAGATAGAGAGCGAGAGAGAGAGAGAGGCAGAGACACAGGCGAGGCAGAAGCAGGCTCCGTGCAGGGAGCCCAACACGGGACTCGATCCTGGGACTCCAGGATCACGCTGTGGGCTGCAGGCGGCGCTAAACCGCTGCACCACCAGGGCTGCCCTAGAGGCTACTTTTCATTGCTGTATAGTATTTCCTTGTGTGGATACACCAGAGATTTTCTTTTTAACCATTCACCCATTGAAGGAAATTTTGGTTGTTGTCAGCTTTGGGCTATTATGAATGAAGTGGGATGAACATTTGTGTAAACGTAAGTTTTCATTTCTTTGGCGGAGGGGGGTGGATGTTGAAGAGTGCAATTGCTAGTTTATTTTGTAAGTACATGTTTAGGCTTATTGAAAAACCATCAAATTGTTTTCCAGACTGTCTGTATCATTTTACATTTCCATCAGAAATGTATGCGAAACTGTTTCTTTGCTTCCTCACCAGCATTTGGTGTTGTCACTATTTTAAATTTTAGTCATTTTAATAGATGTGTAGTGATAGCTCATTGTGGATATCATCCTCTTAGCTTACTTCATGAAGCAAAAATGTTAATTTTGATGAAGTTCAATTTATCCAGTTTTTTTTGTGTGCTTTTAGCTTCATGTCTCACTTTGCTTAGCACTAGGTCCTGAAAATACTGTCTTTTGTTTCTCCTTAAAAATTTTAAATAGTTTTACAGTTTATATTTAAATGCATTGTCAACTTAGAATTAATTTCTTAGAAAGGCATGAGACTTACTTAGATTGAGGTTCATGTTTTTGCCAATGAATGTCCAACTATCCTGGCATCATTTGTTGAAAAGCCTATATTTTCTCCATTAAACTAATTTGTGCCTTTGTAAAAAAAAAAAATCACCTGGGTGATTTTGCATGAATCTATTTGGGATTCCATATTTCTGGAGTAGTCTATGCTGTTCCACTGTTTTTTGTGTCTATCTCCCTTTTAATAACACATAGTCTTGACTTACTGTAGCTATGAGCTAGATTTAACATCAGTTAGGTGGTTCCTCTCTATTTTTCCTTTTTGAAATGGTTTTACAGTTAAAAATATTCTCTAGGGGATCCCTGGGTGGCTCAGCAGTTTAGCGCCTGCCTTTGGCCCAGGGCGTGATCCTGGAGTCCCGGGATCGAGAGTCCCCCATCGGGCTCCCTGGAGCCTGCTTCTCTCTCTCTCTCTCTCTCTGTGTGTCTCTCATGAATAAATAAATAAAATAAAAAATAAATAAAAATAATAAAAATATTCTCTATATCCGCAAAACAGTCTTTCTGGCATTTTGACAGAATTGAATTAACTCATTTTGATAGATTGAGTATATCAATTTGAGAGAATCTTTACTATGTGAGTGTTCCAATCCACAAACACAGAATGTTTCTCCATTTATTTTAAGCTTCTTTGACTTCTGTCATCAGTGTTTTGTAATTTCCAGCATACAAGTTCTATGTATGTTATGTTTAACTTTTTGAATGGATTGTAAATGCTTTTTTTTTAAAAAAAAGATTTTATCTATTTATTAATGAAAGATAGAGAGAGGCAGAGACACAGGCAGAGGAAGAAGCAGGCTCCATGCAGGGAGCCTGACATGAGACTCTATCCCAGGACTCTAGGATCGTGCCCTGAGCCGAAGGCAGGGGCTAAACTGCTCTGAGCCACCCAGGGATCCCCTGGTTTTGTGTTTTTAACTCTGGTTCCCACTTTTTGCTGCTAGTATATAGAAATACAGTTGCTTTATATTTGTTCATCTTGTATCTTGCAACCTTACTAAATTCATTTATTCCAGGAATTTTATTTTTAATAGATGCCTTAGAATTTTCTATGTAGATAGTCATGTTGTCAGCAAATTGGGACAGTTTTATTTCTTCCTTTTTCACATGTGCAAATTTTGTTGCATTTCTTGCTTTATTGTTCTGGCCAAGACTTCCAGCACTATGTTGCCTAAGATTTGTGAGAGGCATGTTCCTGATCTTAAGGGGAAAATATTCAGTCTTTTACTGTTAAATATGATATTAGCTGTAGGATTTTTTTAGATGTATTTTTTTAATCAAGTTCAGGTCCTCTTTATTTCTAGTTTTCTGAGAGTTTTTAGTATGAATGGATATTGAATTTTGTAAAATTATTTTTCTACATCAATTGACATGATCACACGAGTTTTCTTTTAGTCTACTGATATAGCAGATTATATTGATTACTTTTCAAATATTGGACCAGCCTTTTATCCCTTGAATAAATCCCAGGTGGGTGTGTTACATAATGTTTTAAAATTATGCTCATTTCAATTTGCTAATATTTTGTTGAGGAATTTTTATGTTTAAGTTCATGAGAGATATTGGTCTATAGTTTTCTTTTTTAAAAATCTCATCTTTGTCTGGTTTTGGCTTCAGAGC
Organism: Vulpes lagopus; assembly: GCF_018345385.1. Lineage (NCBI taxonomy): Eukaryota > Metazoa > Chordata > Mammalia > Carnivora > Canidae > Vulpes > Vulpes lagopus. The sequence continues at coordinate 2,191,938 of NC_054847.1, read as the reverse complement.
CTTGTAAAATGAGATTGGAAGTGTTCCCTTCTCTTGTTTTCTGGAAGAGATTGTATAGAATTCATGTTAATTCTTTAAATATTTGATAAATGTCTCCAGGGAAACTATCATGGCACAAAGATTTCTTTTTTATAGATTCGATTTCTTTAGTAGACATAGAATTTATTCAAGTTATCTAGTTCATTCTGGGTGTGTCTTGATAGTTTGTGACTCTATAGGAATTGGCGCCTTTCATCTAAGTAAGTAGTTTCATAATAGTTTCTTTTTTATACTTTTAATGGCTGTAGCATCTGTATTGATATACCCCCCTTTCATTCCTGATATTGGTGACTTGTGTCTTTTCTTTATTTTTATCAGTTTTATTCAGTTTTAACCAGTTTTATTGATCTTTTCAAGAACTGATTTTTATTTCATTTTCTGTATTTTTTTTCCTACTTTTCAATTTCACCGATTTCTGCTCTTGTTTTGATTATTTCCTTCCTTCTTTCTTTGGGTCTATTTACTCTTCTTTTCCTAGTTTCTTGAGGTAGGAACTCATCTTTTCTAATGTAAGCATTTAGTGCTATGTAGTCGCCTCTCAGTACTACTTTAGATGTATCCCACCAATTTTGATATGTTGTGTTTTTCTTTTCATTCAGTTTTTGTGTTTTTTAAATTTCATTTGAGGCTTCCTCTTTGATTCATGGGTTATTTAGAAGCATGGAGTTTAGTTCCCAAATGTTTGAAGATTTTCTAGTTATTTATATATATATATTTTTTAATTTTTATTTATTTATGATAGTCACGTAGAGAGAGAGAGAGGCAGAGACACAGGCAGAGGGAGAAGCAGGCTCCATGCCGGGAGCCTGATGTGGGATTCGATCCCGGGTCTCCAGGATCGCGCCCTGGGCCAAAGGCAGGCGCCAAACCGCTGCGCCACCCAGGGATCCCTAGTTATTTATATTTTTAATTCCATTATGGTCAGGGAATATACTCTATATGATTTCAATTTCTAAGAATTCATTAAGGTTTGCTCTATGACCATTGAAATGGTCTGTCTTGGTGAATATTCCATGGACACTTGGAAATCATGTATATTCTGCTGTTGTTGGCTAGAGTGTACTGTAAATGTCAGTTAAATTCTGTTGCTCAGTTCTTCCATGTCTTTACTGATTTCCTGTCTAGTTTTATCAATTGCTGAGACTGGGGTGCTCGAGTCCCTAGCAACTGTTGTGGATTTGTCTACTTCTTCTTTCAGCTTCCTGTATTTTGAAGTTCTGTTTTTTTGAAGATTATGTATGTATGTATGCATGTATTTGAAAGAGAGAAAGAGAAAGAACAGGAACTGTGATGAGAGGGAGAAACAGGCTCCCCACCGAGCAGGGAGCCCAACGTGGGTTCCATCCCAGGACACTGGGTTCATGACCTGAGCTGAAGGCAGATGCTTAACTGACTGAATCACCCAGGCACCCCAAGGCTCTGTTTTTTGGTGCACACATATTTAGGGTCATGATACCTTTCCAGTGGATCAATTCTTTTATCTCAAAATATTCCTCTTTATCACTAGTAATTTTTTCTTCGAAGTTTATTCTATGTGATATTAATGTATACCTGCTCCTCCTTTTTTTTAAAAAAGATTTTATTTATTTATTCACGAGAGACACACAGAGAGAGGCAGAGACATAGGCAGAAGGAGAGGTAGGCTCCCTGCGAAAAGCTTGATACGGGACTGGATCCCAGGACCCCAGGATCATGACCTGAGCCAAAGGCAGACAGACACTCAACCACTGAGCCACCCAGGCGTCCCAAGCCACTCCTGCTTTAAAAAAAAAAAAAAAAAAACTTACAGGATGTATATTTTTCCACCTGTTAACTTTCAGCTTACCTATAGATTGAAATGAGTGTCTTACATAACATACAATTGGGTTGTGTTTTTTTATAATATATGTTCCCAGTCTGTTTTTTGATTGGTATATTTAAATCATTAATATTTATTTATTTATTTATTTATTTATTTATTTATTTATTTAGATTGAATTTATTTATTCATGAGAGACACAGAGAGAGAGAGAGAGAGAGAATGTGAGAGAGAGAGAGAGAGGCAGAGACACAAGCAGAGGGAGAAGCAGGTTCCATGCAGGGAGCTTGATGTGGGACTTGATCCCGGGTCCCCAGGATCACACCCTGACCTGAAGACGGTGCTAAATAACTAAGCTCCTCCCTTTCTAGCTGCCTTAAATCATTTACATTTCAAGTATTATTGCTATGTTAGGGCTTAAGTCTTACAAGTTCTTTGTTTTGTGTCTGTTTCCATTGTTTTTCGTTTCTTTGCTTCTCTTCTCTTGCCTTCCTGTGAGTTACCTGAGCATTTTTGGGGGATTCCACTTGATTTACTTATATGATTTTAAAGCTTAGTTCAAGTCAAGAGATTCAAAGGAGGTGATTGTTATGATCTTCCAAATTAGAGATTTAGGGAATCATCAATATTTCCAATATTTCAGTATTTCTAATATTTTTCTGTTTGTTCCTTCTGTTTCCTGTTCCTCTCTGTTTCTTTTTCAATGCTTGCCTCTGGGTTACTTGAACGTTCTGGGGAGGCGGGGGGACTATGTTTATGATTTCTCTATAGTTTTTTTGAGTATGTCTCTGTGCATATTTTCATTTTAGTCGTTGCTCCAGGGCTGACATATACATACACAACTTATTACAGGCTACTAGTACGGACACTTTATGTCTGCAAAGAAAGTATAGAAAACTTACTTCCATTTAGATACTCTTACCTTCTCCACTTTTAAAATACAGTTGTTGTATTTCCTCAACATGTATTGAGCATCACATTAGCTCATGCTATAATTTTTACTTTGACCACCAAACACAACTAAAAAAATTTGTGAGAAGGATAACACTATATTTACCCCTATTTTTTAACCTGTTCCACTGTTCTTTCATTCCTCCTTCTCCTTCTCCTCCTTCTCCTCTTCCTTCTTCTTCTTCTCCTGATGTCCCAAGATTCTTTCTGTTATCATTTCCTTTCTATTTGGAGATTGACCTTAGCCATTTTTTAGAAGGAGATCTACTGGTGACAAATTCTAAGTGTTTCTCTGCCTGAGAATGACTTCATTCCTCCTCATTTCTAAAGGCAATATTATCTGCATATAGTTTGGTATTGATAGTTCTTTTCTTCTTTTCTTTCAGCACTTGAAAAATGTTGTGTTGCTTCCTTTGGTCTCCTTGGATTCAGATAAGAAATTTGCTGTCATTTAAAATGTTTTTCTATAGGCAATGAGTTCTTTCTAGTCACTTTTAGGATTTTTCTTTGTTTTTACTTGCCAGAAGTTGGATTATGATATGTCTTAGGTGGATTTATTAACTTCTTGAATGAATAGGTTTATGCTTCTCACCAAATTTTGGAAATATTCAACCATTATGTTTCCAAATATATATGCTTTTTGTTCCACACTTTCTCTTCTCTTCTTGGGTCATCCATGACACAAACGTTAGATCTTCTGTTATTGTCCTCTGAGGCTCTCTGTGCATTTTGATCAGACTGAACAAACCTATTTTTAAAAAAGATTTATTTATTTATTTATTTTAGAGAGGGAGCAAGAGAGCACCCAGCAGGGGGAGGTACAGAGGGAGAGGGAGAGCGACTCTCAAGCAGAATCCCTGCTGAGTGCAGAGTGCTACGTGGGGCTTGATCTCATGACTCTGAGATCATGACCTGACCTGAAATCAAGAGTTGGCTGCTTAACCAACTGAGTCACGCAGGCACCCCTAGACTGACTGACTATATTGATCTGTCTTCTTTCATATCTCATCTTTAATCTAGTGTTGAGCCTATCCAGTGAGTTTTAAATTTTGAATCTTTAGTTCTTTAACGTTATAATTCCCCTCTGGTTCTTTTTATATCTTCTATTCCTTTACTGAGGCTTTTTATTTTTATGTATTACAAAAGTATTCATAATTGCTTACTGAAGCATTTTTATGATGGCTGCTTCAAAATCTTTGTCAGATAATTCCAACATCTGAGTCATGTCAGTGTTGGCATCTGTTGATTGTCTTTTCCCCTTCAGTTGTGATTTTCCTGATTCTTGGTATGATGAATGATTTTTTATTGTATACCTGGACATTATGGATATAATGTTATGAGACTGTGGATCCTATTGAAATAGTCTATTTTAGCAAACAGTCATTCTATTTAGGTTAGTGTGCTGGTCTTGGCCTACTTTTGTGGGCTTTGGTTCCAATGACAATTTCATTTCCAAGTCCTTGCAATGCTATTCTGGTCTACTTTGTATGTGTGCTATTCAAAGGCTGCTCTGAAAACCTGGGTCAATTAGCTGTCTGCCCAAAATATCCTGGAGAGGTTTAGAGGATCCCTGTAGTTCTGTTCTCTCCAAAACCCTCCCACCATTTCCTAGTTTGGAAAGTGAGGGGCATTGCCTACCACTGCTAAATGCAAACTTCCCACTAATGCTACCCACAAGGGAGGGCCCTCTGAGGCTTCAGGTGCTGCTGGGTCGTAGATGGAAGTCCAGACTCCCTCCTTGGTTAACATAGCTGGCAGGGGGGAAGAAAATGCCCCAGGTTATCTGCTGTTGCTGCGCTGCCATAGGCTGTTACCCACGTGGAGGCTATAGTCCACCCAGTCTCTGCTGATGCCGTGCTTGGAGGGGAGGAAAGCATTCCACCCAGGGCTACCTGCTACTACAGGGCAGGGGGATGTCTGTCTATTCATTCATCACTGACCGCATATTGACAGGGCACCAAAGTGCTGTCTTTAGGCTGGCCAGGCCTCTCTGCTACCATTGTGTCCCCAATCTGCCTTCCATCTTTCGGAGTTCTGGTTTTGGACTAAATGTTTGTGTCTTCCCAAAATTCATATGTTGAAGTCCTAATTCCCAGTGTGATGGTGTTTGGAGGCAGGGCTTCTGGGAGGTGATTAGGTTTAGATGAGGTCATGAGGGTGGAGCCCCCATGATGGGATTAACGCCTTACATAACTCAAAAGAGACCCCAGAGCTCTCTTTCTCTTCCTAAGTGCACTGAGGAAAGACCATGGAAGAAGGCATCAAGAGGCAGCTGTCTGCAACTCCAGAGAGCTCTAAGCAGACATTAAATCCACCACCACCCTGACCTTGGACTCCCAACCTCTAGAACTGTGAGGAGTAAGAGTCTGTGGTGTTGTGCTGTGGCTGTCTGAGCTCACTGAGACTCCCCTCCTATGATCGCCAGCTGTGTATGTGCAGGATTCTAGTTGTGCTTAGTGGAAGGAACTGGGAGAAGTGATGTCGATGTCATCTTATCTGGAATGCTGTTGAAGTTTCTTGGACAGAGCAGAATTTTTGATAATTTTTTGAGATTATTTGCTCATTGGGATGCCTGGGTGGCTCAGCGGTTGAGTGTTTGCCTGTGGCTCGGGGCATCATCCTGGGGTCCTGGAATCGAGTCCCACATCGGGCTCCCTGTGTGGAGCCTGCTTATGTCTCTGCTTCTCTCTCTCTGTGTCTCTCATAGATAAATAAATAAAATCTTAAAAAAAAAAGATTATTTGCTCATTTATTTAAGAGAGAGCACAAGTGAGGAGACTGGCAGAGGCAGAGGGAGAAGCAGGCTCCCTGCTGAGCAGGGAGCCCAATGCAATGCGAAGCTCCATCCCAGGACCCAGGGATCATGACCTGAGCCCAAGGCAGATGCTTAACCAACTCAGCACCCAGGCACCCTGGAATTTTTGATTTTTATAAAATCAGATTTATGAATTTCTTTTTCCGGTTTTAGTTCATGCTGTTTGTGTCATATTTAAGGCATTTTTGCCAGACCCAAGATTACTATCTTAGTTATCTACTGCTGCCTTAATAACCCCCAGACTTATCAGTGTCAAACAATAAACATTTATTATTTTCACATGGGTCAGGAATTTGGGAGCACTCTGGCGGGTAGTTCTGGCTCATAAATTCTTTTAATTCTTTTTCAGAGATATTTTGGCTCTTTTAGGTCTTTTGCATTTCCACATAAACTTTATTTTATTTTATTTATTTATTTTTTTAAAAGAATTAAGTTATTTATTCATGAGAGACACAGAGAGAGGCAGAGACAGAGGCAGAGGGAGAAGCAGGCTCCCTGGGAGCCTGATGTGGGACTGCCCAAGACTCCTGGATCATGCCCAGAGCTGAGGGCAGACACACAACCACTGAGCACCCAGGTGCCCCTCCACGTACATTTTAGAATCAACTTGTCAATTGCTACGAAAAAGCTTGCTGAGATTTGGCTGAGGTTTGCATTAATCGTTGTTCAATCTGGGGAGAACTGACACTTTAACAGGACTGAGTCTTCAAACCCAGGAACACAGTTCATCTCTCCATCTGTGTAGGTCTTCTTTAATTTATCTCAGCAGTGTTTTGTGGTTTCTAGTGTACGGGTCTTGCACATCTCTTGCCATATTGGTGGGGACTGGTGGTACCAATGAACCAGGTCCAGAAAGCCAGACACGCCTCTTGAGAATGAAGTTTGGGTTGTAAAGATTCTTTCCCTCTCTTGTGCAGCCTAATACAGCAGTAGTCATGAGGGAAATGCCAGGTGGTTAAAGGACTGAAAGAGTGAACAAATGAACGTATTTCTGGGGCTGCCGAAGTTTGGACTGAGAATAATCCTCAGCCTAGACCTTCAGATGAGTTTGATACATCTACAAAGTGACTGCTGGTTGAAGGGGGTTCGTTTCCTGTAGTTAAGGGTCTCCTATGGTTTGCCTTCCTCTCTGATTTTGTCTTATTTTATTTTTCCCTCCTTGCCCCTATAATACTCTGTTTTGTTTCTTAAATTCCACATATAAGTGAAATCATATGATTATAGTCTTTCTCTGATCGACTTACTTCACTAAGCATATGTACTTTAAAGCAATGTATTAGGTCAAACCACATGAAACTGAATGTAGAAAATTTCGCATGGTTTGACCCATGCATTTTCAAGAGGGCAGTATTATTTCATGGAGGTGAAACCTGGTTCTTGGTTGGAGACAGGCAAAAAATACTTAGATAACACAGTGACTTGTGGTCCCCAAAGAGCCACAATATGTGAACAGTTATATAGTGTATTTACAGAATTAAAATTTCATGGGAGGTTGGCATTTTAAAGAAAAAAAATCTCTAAAAATCTAAAAGGTCTCCTTTGGAAGGTGATTATGAAATCTAGGTTGAGAAACACTGTCTTAATATTATTTAGTTTTACCTGCTCTTTGAACTTTATATGAATGAACTTTGTGCTCGCTTCGGCAGCATATATATTATATAAATGAACTTCATGTAAATCCTGTGCATGTGTCAGGTACATGGACTTTGATTTTGGGGTTCATGCGTGTGTGCAGCCATTCCTTTTCCTTGCTACTAGTCCACTGTGGGGACATGCCAGCAAATGACTATTTGGGTTGTTTTCAGGGTTTTTTTTTTTTTTTCTGTTACAAACATTATTTGACTTGGGTCCCCGGGCACGTGTGCTTGCATTTCTTTTGAGTAGATTCCTGAAGGAGAGGTGTCCTGGACCACAGGAAGGCACCTCTGTTAGATAGCCACCCTCATTAACTGCCAAACGGAGTTCCAGGGATTGCTCCATTTTAGATTTCCACTAGCTGTGTATGGAAGTTATTTTGTTTTTCCCTCTTTCCTAACACTCTATACCGACAGAGATGTTAATTTTTGCTAATTTAGTGAGTGGGAAATTGCATACCAGTTTTAATGTATGTTGCCTTGAAAACAAAGCTGGATGTCTCCCACATTTACCGGCCCTCCTGGCTCCTTTCCTAGGAAGTAGCAAGTTTTAAGTTTTCAGCCGTTCAGTTTGTGTTTTCTTCTTTTTGGTCCAGACTGAAGAATCTATCTATCATCTATCAGTCATTTTTCACGTATATTATTTTAAATATCATTCTCCCCTCACCTCGTTTGTTTGCTTTTCATTTCTTTTTGATGCCCTTTAGAGACCAGAACTTCCTGATTATAATGTAGACAATTTCTAAATAGCCTTTTCCCTTGGGCGAAGTCTGTAAAGATTCTGCCCTGTGCGCCCCTTGTTTCACCGGGAGGCTTTGCACAGTGATGCTGGGGGGTTTTCGCACCTCTGAGTGCTCCCCCCACTCCCGCACCCCCTGCAAGGCCGCCGTGAGCTGCTGAAAGGGCGCCCGCGGGCATCCCTCTGGGGGGCTTCCAGGGGGTGGTGCAGGTGCAGCCGCGGCCGGGAGGGCTTTCCGCGGCCGGCAGGTGGCGCTCACGCCCCGCACTCCCGCACCTTCTGCGTCCTGCGCGCACCTGGCACCTGCTGCTGCAGTCATCTGGGGCTCTGCTTCCCCCGTTTCTATCCTCAAAATAGGCTTCCAGCAGAGCTTTTATGATGCTTTAGGATTACCGAGGCCACAGCTGGAGATGGGCGTCGCCTGCTGCTCTCGGAGCAGCCAGTTCTCTGCAGTCCCCACCAACTCCCCATTGCCTCGTGGCCACCTTTGCTCCCCTTTACTCAACTTGCCAGACGCCTCGAGCCATTTGAGTTTGAGATCCCCCCTTTTCAGGCTTTGGCCCTTTTAGATGGAGAGGAATTCAGGGTTTGTGAGGCAGCCGTTGCTTTAAAAAGTTTATTCTGACGATACCTGTGTAGTTCAGAAAATTTGAAAAGTGCAAGAAAATAAGATGAATAGCCTGTATTTTCACTTCAAAAACAAATACTCTGAATATCAAATATTGTTTGTGTATTTTTTTTCCCGTCTTCTATCCGTGCAATCTGTTCTTTTAAATGTCTTTACATAGGGCAGCCCGGGTGGCCCAGCGGTTTAGCGCTGCCTTTGGCCCAGGGTGTGATCCTGGAGTCCTGGGATCGAGTCCCACGTCGGGCTCCCTGCATGGAGCCTGCTTGTGTCTCTGTCTCTGTCTCTCTCTCTCCTCTGTCTCTCATGAATAAATAAATAAAATCTTAATAAGAAAAAAAATGTCTTTACATAGAGCATCACTGTGCCCTCAGTTGTGTTCAAGAATGTGGCTGATCCCCGTAGGGCTCCCTGGGACTGCAGAGGCCACAGACAGACCCGGTCTAGCCCTGCTGTGTGGGGACCACATGACGGACTAGCTCAGCGCTGGACAGACTCTTGGTCTCGGTTTCTGTGCCAGGTGGTGCAGGACAGGCTTGCGTTCCACCACCGAGGCCCCTTTCCTGCCTCAGTATGGTGCCCTCCGGGTGCCGTTACCCACACTCTCCTGTGACGTTATAGTCATGCAAGCACCCGGGGACATTCCCATGAGCACGTGGGGTCCCGGGAGCATGAACCCCAGCACTCATGTTCTATGCTAGTGACCACTCAGAGCCAGGCTCCTGCCTGGGTATCTGACACCCTGGCTCAGAGCCCACCGCTGTTGGCAGACCTGTCCTGATTTCTGCAGGCTCTGGGGTCTGAGGCTGGGGCCAGGTGGAGGGGTCAGGGGTGGGGAGTCCCTCAGCCTGCTGGGAGGTGGGAGCTGCTGGGTACATGGGTGCTCAGCTCCAGGGGATGCAGATCCCTCTGCTAAACATGGTGGGGCTGCGGGCCCTAGGCCCTACATGACACTCCAGCCCTTTTGGTGATCCTACCCTGGCAAAGATGGGTTTTAGTGCCACATGGAGATCACTGTGGGGCAAGGGATGTCGCATCCAACTGTGAGGCTTGAGAAGCTGTGCGGCGCCCAGTGGGCACACATATCCTGCTAGTAACTAAATGGTAGTTTTTTTCAGAGTGAAATAAAAATAGTTCTGTCTTCATTTATGTCTATGGCTTTCAAACGGCTACTAAATTATTAGCATATACATACTTGTGAAGTGTTTTGGAGACCCCAAGGGGTCTGTGACATGGGAGAGCTGGGCACCGCTGATTTATAGTTCTGCCTCTGAAAATTAACCTCCACCCTCAGGGTGAGTGGCCTCAGGTGCATGGGGCTTGGCAGCTCCCTCTGCACAGGAGGACCCCAGAGGGACCTGGGGATGGGGACGGGAAGCGGGGTTGGGGGTGGAGGCTACTTGTCCCTGAGGTCACTGAAGGACAGCATTTCCTCTACACAGAGGAATTGAGATATGATTTTTATCTACACCTGGCAGTGTCCATCCACTGATGAGGTTTAGCTGGGTCTGAGAACCATGAGACCCAGATTTGTCTGGGGGTTGGCACAGAGCTGTGCTGAAAACGTGGGGATCTAGAGCACGCTTGCCCTGGGCAGCTGCCGACAGCCCTCTCCTCTTGGTTGCACTGCATCCACGGTGATAAAAAGCTGTCCCTTCCCGAGGTGGGACATTAGTCTACCTGGAAAGCTGGAAAGCAGTGAGGTAGCCTGTGTTTCTATCTTCCTGCCTAGCCCTGGCAGCAGAATAAAGTGCTGTGGTTGCACCTGGGTGCCCAGGGAGGGCACCACTGCCTCAAAGCAGAGTAAAGGAGCCGCGCATCTGCCAGGGGTGGCCAAGCGAATTACAGGCATCCCCACCTGGAACATTAGGCGGCCACGAAGGAGACTGAGGGAACGCCGGGGCCAGATTTCAGTGGAACTTGTAGAAGATATTGAGTAAGAACTGAGCTTGTGTTCCACATGTGTGCAACAAGATGCCACTTTGTGAAGCCAAGTAACCAACACCCTCTACATACGCTTGGATGTACATATGTATGAATATGCACATATATGCTTATAATTAAGGAAAAGCAGGTATTTTTCTGTAATTAAAGGTGCGTTTACCATATGAAGAAGGCAGGATGGGGTTACAGCAGTTCTGTTGCAAATGTAGTGGCATAAAACAACCATGTGTCGTGCTCCTCGAGTCTGTGGGGTCAGGCACTGCGAAGGGCTCAGCGGGGCCTTTCTGCTTGGTGTCTGTCGTCAGCTGGGGCCACAGTCATCCGATGGCTCGCAGGTGGGGCACGCGCATTCCAAGGTGGTGCACACACAGGGCTGGAGGGTGGTGCTGGCTGTTGGCCCTGGGCTTTGGCTGCTTTCTAGGTGGGCCTGTCCATGGGACTAGTTGAGTGTCTTCATGGCGACATTTAGGACAGCCCCAGGTGAACTGTTGTAGCAGGAAAGCAGCAATAGAAAATCATAAACGAAAGCGTGTGGCTGTTTTCCAGTAAGGCACATTTATGCAAACAGGCTGAGGGCCAGATTTGGTCTACGGGCTAGAGTTTGCTGACGCATAGCCTTGGGATCCATGCTTAATACTTTGGCTTCTCCTCTGAGGGCCACTGGACTGTCCCGAACAGAGAAATCACCTGGCTTGGCTCAGTTTTGACAGGGCTGCTCTGGCTGTTGTGTAGAGGCCAAATGGAGGGCCCAAGAGGATAGCCAGAGCCCAGGGCGAGGCCTGTGACATGACCTCGGGACTGGGGTGCTGGTGTTGGGGGTGATAGGGATTACATGTGCTTTGAAGCTAGACACAGATTGTTGGATTGGATCAATTCACTTAGAGAGAGACACTTTATTAGCACTTGGCCGTGTGGCCATCCTGAGCCTGAGGCCAAGGAGCCCTGTGGTGGGGAGCACAAGGGTTGATTGACTTGGCCACTTTCATGGCTGGAGATGGAGTAAGTGCCTTTCATAGGAGTGGAGGCCAGGTCTACCCAAAGGGAGGCCAAGTATGTGTGTTGGGAGGGGGCCTGGGGCCAGGAAGCCTGAGCACTGAGGATCGGCCTCCCAGGAAGCTGCTTGTGGCTTTCAGGGGAGTGTATGGAAATTTGTAGGTTCCAAGAAGCAGGGTGGTGCAGTGACAGGGCTCTCCAGCTTGGACAGGCCACAAATGGAGCCCCTGACACTTGGGCACTTCCCTGTAAAAACAAATATGTAAACATGTAAATAAAAATGTGGGTTTTTTGATTCAAGCTGGTGACTCACGTTCTGCAAGTAAAACTACAGAGCCAGCATTTGCCCCCAACTTCTGTACAAAGTTAGAAAAGTCGAAGAAAGAGTCATTTTAACACCCATACACCCACTACCTAGATTCAACACTTAGCTTTTGCCACAACCAGGGTGCACCTGAAGCCTGTTGTTTGCTCTGCTATAGATCTTTCTCACTTCCTTCTCTGTCTGCCTTGGGGTCTCTGTCAAAATGCATGTGATGGGGATCCCTGGGTGGCGCAGCGGTTTGGCGCCTGCCTTTTGCCCCAGGGCGTGATCCTGGAGACCCGGGATCGAATCCCACATCGGGCTCCCGGTGCATGGAGCCTGCTTCTCCCTCTGCCTGTGTCTCTGCCTCTCTCTCTCTCTCTGTGTGACTATCATAAATAAATAAAAATTAAAAAAAAATGCATGTGATGGTGGCTGACTCCCTTGCATAGCAAACTCCCAGTAAATCACCTTTGCCTGTTTTCATTTGAATGGTCTTTTTTTATTTCTACAATGTGATTATCATTTCCTTCTGGGTGGAAGCTATTAAGTAAATCTACCTCCTAAAACCAGAGAAGAAATGATGGTCCCCAAACTGAACCCAGAGGCTTGGAAGATGAGCAGATATTGTGAGTGGAGTAGCTGGGGCGGGGGGCATGTTTTGAGACTGGCAGTGCTGGAGGGACCTCACGCTGCCAGGCCCGGCTGCGAGGACGTGGAGCTGTGCCAGTGAAGCCAGTGCACTGTGGACACTTCACTTGTTTGTGCTCCAGCCCCATCCCAGCTGCCCAGATCAAACCCCACGCTGCGTAGGCACCGTCTCAGTCTGCTTGGGCTGCCAGAACAAATATCATAGCCTGGACAGCTTAAAAACGAAAATTTATTTCTCGCAGTTCTGGAGGCTAGAAATCCAAGATCCAGTGCTGGCAGCGTTGTTTCTTCTGAGGCTTCTCTCCTTGGCTTGTAGATGGACACTTTCTGACCGTATTCTCATTGTGGACATGCATCCCTGGTGTCTCCTCCTCCTCCTCCTCCTCCTCCTTTTGTTTTTAGAGAGGAGGAGAAGTGAGGAGGAGCAGAGAGAGGAGAGAAAGAGAATCCTAAGCAGACTTCATGCCCAGCACAGAGCCCAATGTGGGACTCAATCCCATGACCCTGAGATCATGACCTGAGCCAAAATCGAGTCAGATGCTTAGCCAGCTGGGCCCCTAGGTGCCGCATGTCACCTCCTCTTCTTAGAAGGACACCAGTCCTTCTGGTTTAGGGTCCCACCCTGATGACTTCATTTAACCTTAATTACCTCTATAAAGGCCCTATTTCTGAATACAGTCACATGGGGGTTAGGATTTCAACATATGAATTTGGGGGGCACGGAATTCAGTCTATAACAGGCACCAAAGATGGAGAGCTGCCTCCTGTTGGAGTTGCGAGTGCAGGATACCTGCTTCAAGGTACCCGTAAGCAAGCCCATTCTGAGGACTTAGCACTCATTGGTTTGTTCTCTACTTATACCCTTGTTAACAGGTTGTCCCACTACCTGGAATGGCCACTCTCTACTTCTGGCCCTGAGTGGAGGTGACACTATAGAACATGTGTTCTCACTTTAAGTTTGCAGGGGGCTTCCTGGTGACCATGAGCCTTGAGGCTGTGTGCATATTTTGTGGGGATGTACGTCTGTGCCTTTTGCATTTTCCAGAGAGATGAGCAGCTTTCACTTGATTCTCTGAGTCCAAAAGATGATAGAGACCATCACTCTAGGTGCTGGGGGACTAGGCCTAGATCTGGTGGCCCCTTGCAAAGCTCTGAAGAGAGCACGGCCATGCGTGGGATCCATCAGCATGCTTCGTGGCTGAACAGAATCTCTCTCCTTGCCTACAGAGATGTCAGGAACATTCCTGCACGTAACATGCAAGACCCTTTGAAGTCCATCATCCATCTTATTTTGTCCTCCCAACAATCTGGGCGCCAGGCAGGTATTATTTCTAATAGACTCATATTTCAGAGAAGGAAACTGAGGCTCACATAATTGGCACAAAGTCATTCCTCAGGGAGCCAAGACCTTTTGGCTCCTGAAGCAGGTGCTCCACTGTTCCCCACTGCATATACTCTCTAAATAAGCTACTTCGATTGGCTGGCTGGCAGGTTTTGCTTGTTCAACTCTATGTCATATGACTTATGAAGTATTGGCCCATTTCTCACTGGAGGCTAAGACTCAGCTGTCTAGATCATAATGCTCACACTTTCAAGCCAAGAATGAAGCATGGATTTCAGGCACCACTTCTCAGCCTTGATAGCCCTTGGAGACACCCCCTGGGGAGACTACATCCTATTTGAAAAAACAGGGTGCCTGGGCCTCCCACTCAGGCCCAAACTGAATCATGGGCATTCCCACTTTTATAAACTTGCTGTGTAATACGGAAGGATGATGAGAATTAAGACTTGCGGATTTAGAGAAATTTTGAAACTAAAGTGAAAATAGATGGTTAGTGAGTTTGCTAACTAATTTTTCTTTATATATCAGTTATGATTAGATTCAGCTATGGGGCACAAAATCCTGAGCAATAGAAACTTTTACAAGATAGAAGTACATTTTTGTCTCATATGAAGGAAGTCTGGATATCGGCAGTTTTAGGGCTAGTATGTTATCCTCATGATGTCTCAGGCTCCTTTTATCATGTGGCTTCCATTCCCAAGAGCACCTCATTGTCTGAGATGGGTGCTAGTACACCAACTATCACATATATGCTGCAGGCAGCAGGATAAGAGAAAGAAAGGTGATGGGCATGCCCTTTTATTTTATTTTATTTGTTACTTTTATTTTTTAAAGATTTATTTATTTATGAGAGACACAGAGAGAGAGGCAGAGACATGGGCAGAGGGAGAAGCAGGCTCCTTGCAGGGAGCCCGATGTGGGACTCGATCCCAGATCATGAGATCACACCCTGAGCCAAAGGCAGACGCTCAACTGCAGAGCCACCCAGGCGTCCCACCCTATCCCATTTAAAGAGGTTTCCTAGAAGTAGCATTCATGGTTACATTTATTTGGACAAAAAGACTCAAAAATACTAACCAAAAAGAAACAAAAATTAATAACTTAGGTTTTATTAAGTTTATTAAGTTTGATGAACTTCTGTTCATCAAAAGAGTTCATCAAGGGAATAAACAGCTAAGCCAAAGACTGAGACATTCAGAACACATACATCTGACAAAGGATTTCTGCCAAGAATATATAAAGAGTTCCTGCAAATTAATGAGGAAAATACAACTCAATTTAAAAAAATGAACAAAAGACACATCTCACAAAAGAAAATATCCAGATGGCCCATAAGCATTTGAAAAGATACTTAACATCATCACTTATCTGGGTAATAAAAATTTAAAACCACCTGAGATGCCTTTATTTAACTACTAGAATGACTAAAATTGAACAAATTGTGGAACAAAGGTTGGCAGGAGTGAGGAATGATGGAGGCAGACACCTGCTGCCTATGATGGTAAATTAGTTCAAACGCTTTGAAAAAGTGCAAATTTGTTATAAAGTGAAAGTGTACTTTTTTAAAAAAAAGATTTATTTATTCATGAGAGACACAGAGTGAGACAGGCAGAGACATGGGCAGAGGGAGAAGCAGGCTCCACGCAGGGAGCCTGACGTGGGACTCGATCCCGGATCCCGGGATCACACCCTCAACTGAAGGCGGACACTCAACCACTGAGCCACCCAGGTGTCCCTAAAATGTACTTTCATATGGCACAGAAGTTCCACTCTTCGGTATTTACCCAAGAGAAAAGAAAACATGGACAACTTAATAACAACTATCTATAAATAGCAAAAAATTTGAAAGAACCCAGTGTCCAACAACGGGAATTGGATAAACAGATTATGGAACTTTCATATATCACAGATATAAAAAAGAACAAAGGACCTTTGCTGTGGGCCTGATGAAGCGTGGCTCTCGCGGCTAAAAGGCTCTGGCCCCTCCTGGGATCTTGTAGCAGCATCTCGGTGGATATAGTTGGGAGCAGAGGTTGCTCAGAGCTGGAGAGGGCTCAGCCTGCCACAGCCAGCGCCATCTCCTCCTGGGACTGGACTCAACTGGCCACTGTCGGCAACGAGTTGCGCGTAACACATGTAATATATCATGCAACACGTATAACATGTCACACAGTGTGAAATGCAAACAGCACGTAACATAGTGATAGCATGTGACAGTAAATAATATTATAACACGAAACCTACGTAGCACATATGGTGTGTAACATGTGACACATCACAGGGTACATGCTCTATGGTACACACGGTATATGACATGCATGACGTAAGACGCACAGCATACAACACGCGTGATATATGCCCCAGAGAGCATGTCGCACTGTGCACGCATTTATAGCGCACGATGTAAACTGCATGTGCCACGCCTGGCCCGTGATGCGCACAGCGTGTAACATACGTAGCAAGACGCGCAGCCTATGATGCATGTAACAGGTAGCAGAGAGAGCGTGTGCACACATACAGCATGTGACGTGCATAGCACAAACTGCAGGGCCGTAGCTTGCCCTTCCGTGAGGGACGTCTGCCCTGGACGGGCTGGCCTGAAGTGGCACTCGCTTTGCCTGGTGGGCATAACCAGCCTTGTTTTGCCCACCCCTTACCCTCTGCCCCTTCTCCCCTTCCTGAGATGTGGCCTGGATATGCTGGGATACAGAGGGACCTTTTGAAATGTGGCTGTTGGCAGAATGGCCCCAGAGCTATTTCTGTTCTAGTACCTGGAGCCGCCTAATGTGCTCTCTGTTGGCAGCACCAAACTTCTGGCACCGAGAGGTCACTGCCCCTGGGAGCCCAAGACATCTGTCTCTTCCTTCTCCAGCTACAGACGTGTCACAGGCAAGTATCAACTGCTGGCTGCTTGCTTCCGAAACCAGATCTGACCTTCTAGAGCACAAACACATACTCAGTGAAATACGAGTTTGCCCCCAAGCTGCTAAGTGGAGGAGCAGGAGGTCAAATCTCTACTCTGGTTACTAGGCTGGGAAGTTTAGGGCCCAGTGATGGCCACGGGTGAGCATGAAGAGGGTGTGTAGAACTGCCTGAGGGCAGTGGGTGCACCCTGAAGCCCCTTCCTTCATGATCTGCCAGGATGAGAGCAGAGGTGGGGCTGCAGCATGAGCCCCCAGCACCCTACAACCTGACTCCGTGCCTTCCCCTCACTGGCCCCTGTCTGATGATGCCCTACGACTCCACGGCGGCCCTGCCTTGAAGGGAGGCCAGACCCCCACCCGAGAGGCTGGCTGCATGCAGCTCAGAGTGTGGCCTTCCAAGGAATAGGTCCCTAAATGTGCCACACCAAGAAGCAGGGGGCAGGACTGCGGTCTGGCTTCTTGCCGGGCCCTCAGACAGATGGTGCTGGCTTGGAGACGGGCGTCAGTCCTCCCTCCGGTGGCAGAATCAAAAATAGTGTCAGGAGAGGGCTGGGGCCAGAGGCCAGGCTGCTCCAGCCCATGCTTGCTGCGGGGTCCCGGAGTCCCGCTGAGTGGGCATTCGCTGACGGGGGGAGCAGCGAAGGCTTGTTGTGGTCATTGTTTCATCCTCACCCCAACTTTCTCAATGACTGTGCCTGAGGTGGGCATGGAGCCTCCTGTAAGCTGATTGAAGGCAGTGTTGATGCTAGTCCTGGGTTAGAACAACCATGTCCCAAGGCAGCTTGGCTGAAATAAAATGCTTCTAGATAGGGAACTTCTGTTTCTGGGAACATGGAGCAGACATACTTTTCCCCATTCCTCCCGCCAAGTAAAACTAAAAACCCTAGATTTTTATAAAGATGGAGATATTTATATAGAATATCTATCTATGATTTAGATCACCTATCTGTATCATTTATCTTTTTTTTTTTTTTTTAAGATTTATTTATTTGAGAGAGAGAGAGCAAGCATGCTTGAGCAGGGGGAGGGGCAGAGGAAGAGGGGCAAAGAGAGTCACAGGCAGGCTCCCTGCTGACCTCTATCCAGGTACCCCTATTATCTATCTACCTATCATCTATCTGTCATACCTAGACTCTGAAAGCAGAGAAAAGAAGATGAACCATGTAGGAGCCTTGAGACCTGAGAAATGACACGGTAGTGAGTCCCCACATTGTCTTTTTGTCTCATGTGTCCCAGAATTGGATCACACACAACCCAGAAATACCAATGGGTACGGACAGAAAGTCTCAAGAAAGCCTGCTTTCTTAGCCCAAAGACCAGTAAAGGATCAGCCAAGAAGAACAGAAAATTCCACCGTTATCCACTCTACTCCAGCCAAACACTGCAGGAAAGTCTGTGGCCCCACACCCACCTCCAATGGGCCAGGCCAGGTGAGAATCCTACACTATCACCAGGCCCCAACATCCCTACCAGATGGGGACAGAGAAGGCCAAGTAGGGAGCTAGGACTCTTATCACCATAAGCCCCCTGTGAGTGTCAATAATGAGGAGCCCCCCCACCACTTCACGTGTTAAAGAGGCCAAATGGGGAAGCTGAATTTCTACCTACACCTGGCAGTAAGGAAGCAGCAGCCCTTATTTTCCTGCCAGCACTGGGTTTGTGAAAACCAGCTAAAAGAAAAATTTTAAATAAGGTCCAGAGTTTTATAATATAAAAATGCCAGGTTTCAAGAGGAAATCTCTCATCATACCAAGAACCAGGAAAATCTTAAGCTGAGTGAAAAAGATGATTAGTAGACGGCAACATCAAGATGACAGACTTATTAGAATTACCTAACAAGATTGTTTTAAAAAAGATTTTATTTATTTATTCATGAAAGA
Organism: Vulpes lagopus; assembly: GCF_018345385.1. Classification (NCBI taxonomy): domain Eukaryota; kingdom Metazoa; phylum Chordata; class Mammalia; order Carnivora; family Canidae; genus Vulpes; species Vulpes lagopus. The sequence goes on along the minus strand of NC_054847.1, from coordinate 2,173,299 downwards.
CACATAGAGAGAGGCAGAGACATAGGCAGAGGCAGAGGCAGGCTCCATGCAGGGAGCCTGATGTGGGACTTGATCCCGGGACTCCAGGATCACGCCTTGAGATGAAGGCAGGTGCTTAACCACTGAGCCACCCAGGTGTCCCACTTGACAAGATTTTTTAAGCCACTATGATAAAAATGCTGTGGTGAACAGTTATGAACACTCTTGAAAGGTATTAAAAAAACAAAGTCTTTTTTTTTAAAGAGTTTTTATTTTATTTATTCATGAGAGACACAGAGGGAGGCAGAGACAGAGGCAGAGGGAGAAGCAGGCTCCATGCAGGGAGCCCGACGCGGGACTCTGGGATTAAGGCCTGAGCCCAAGGCAGATGCTCAATCGCTGAGCCACGCAGGCAACCCTAAAAAACAAAGTCTTGACAAAGAACAGAAGGTGTGAAGAAGAATCAAGTGGAAGTTTCAGAGCTGAAGATACAATAATGGAAATAAATAGCTCAGTGGATGGGCTCAGTAGTAGAGGGGAACAGAGGGAAGAATCAGTGAATGGGAAGACGGACGGTAGGAAAGACCCAGTGCGAACAATGGTGGTGAAGGGGCGGGGAGCGGTGGGGGAACAGAACCTCAGGACCTAAGGGACCTAAGGAAGATCTTGCATTAATGTCGTCTGAGTCCCGGAAGGAGAGAAGGAAGAAGATGGAGCTCACTAAATACTTGAAGAAATAATGGCTGTAAAATCTTGCAAATTCGTCGAGAGACTAACGTTGGCAGATTCCGGAAGCTCAGTGACTGCCCAACATGATAAGCGCAAGGAAACTCACTTCAAGAGACATCACCATGAAATTCTTTAAAACTAAAGACAAAGAAAAAAAGTCTTGAAGCGGCCAGAGGAAAGCAGCATATTCCTATAGGGAAAAAACTCATCCGAATGACAGTGGTTTCTCATCAGGACCCACAGGGGTTGGTCAGAAAAGAGCTCTCGGCTCAGGATCCTGTACCCAGTGAAAGTCTCTCTCCGGAATGAGGGGAAATCAAGACCTGGCGAGGGTTACTCTCTCAATGACCCACCAAAATGACGTGAAACCGGAGTTTGCAAAGTTTCACACCCCTGAGCCCCATGTCTCAGCCTAGGAGAACCTGGCCCAGGCCGTCCCCAGGTGTCCCCTCGTGTTTCAGGGCCCGAGTGGGCTGCCCCAGTGTCTGCACTTGCCTCACATGCAGACTTTTAACCATGATGGTTCCATTTTGAGAAACAAAACCGTATGGAAAAGTACAAAGAATAACATGACAAGCCTCCATGTACTCAGAAAGGGCAGTTGCCCTTCCTTCATCTGCCTTATTTTCACCCTATGATATGTAAAATGTTCCAGATAGAGTGAAGTTCCCATATTCCTCCGAGATGAGCCCCCCCGTCTCTCTGTGTTCTGTGAACGCCGAGAAAATCACTGTCATGAATTTACCTCTTACGTTCCATTTTGCATTAGGTTTTACTTTGGACCATCTCTGTGTTGATCAGGTATTTTATTCACGTTTGCAAAATTCAGAAAGTACAAAAGGTGCAGAGGAAAACTTCCCCGGGCCCCCTCCCCGCATGTGTAGGGGCCAAGAGCGCAGGTGGGCAGGCTTGAAGCAGTCCTGGGACGCAGGTGTTGTCACTGGGGCTGCAGCCTGCAGCTGTGCTGCCTTTGCAGAAGCGCCGTCTGCAGTGCCGCGCCCCGGGGTCCACGGTGGTCAGCGTCAGGTTCATTAAGAGCGACGCAAGCTCCCAGCAGCGGCTCGAGCAAGGCTCACGTTGATTTCTCTCTTGCGTCTTGAGGTCGGCAGGTCGGCAGCCCAGGGCCGGTGGGGGGCTCACAGTCATCAGGGACCTGCCCTATTGCTTGGCCATCCTCCACAGGAGGCTTCTACTTCGTGGTCCAAAGTGGCTGCTTGACTCCAGCCATCGCGTCTTCATTCAGCCACCAGGCCGGAGTCGGGGGAAAGATCCCTGCTCCTCTTTCAGGTTGTGTCCGGGCCGCGATCGCCGCCTCTCGCACAGTGTCGGCCGGAGTTCAGCGGGTAGACGCGTCTCACTGGAGGGGTTGGGCTGCAGCCTGCAGCCGGGCGGGCAGTGGGCCCTGCAGCGAGGGCGGGGCCGGAACCCGGGCAGCCGGCGGGGTGTCCCGCGACGCCTCAGCTTAAGAGCCTTTGAGGTGGGCGAATCCCTCCCTGCGGGGCGGGGGAGGCGGGGCCGGGGGCGGGGCCAGAGGCGGGGCCGGGACTCCGAGCGGAGCGCCGTGGGCGGGGCCGTGGGCGGGGCCGTGGGCGGGGCCGTGGGCGGGGCCGGGACTCCTGCGAGCGGGGCCAGGGGGCGGGGCCGGGACTCCTGCGAGCGGGGCGGGGCCGTGGGCGGGGCCGTGACTCCTGAGAGCGGAGCGGGGCGGGGCCGTGGGCGGGGCCAGGGGGCGGGGCCGGGGCCGGGGCCGGAACTCCCAGCGGAGCGCCACGGGGCGGGGGCGGGGCCGGGGGCGGGGCCGGGACTCCTGCGAGCGGGGCGGGGCCAGGGGCGGGGGCGGGGTCGTGGGCTGGGCCGGGGCGGGCCGAGCTGGGGCCGGGGCGGGAAGGGCGGGCGCCGGGGGGCTCAGGCCGGCTCCTCCGCCTCCCGCGGGGCCCAGGGCGGCCGCGGCCCGGGAGCTCGGCTTCTGTCGGAGAAAGGACCGCGGCTCGTGGCCTTGGGCTTCGGGTCGGAGGGGCTTTGGGTCCTGCAGAGCCACGCAGCAGGCGGCAGGGGGCGACCCTGGGGGGGCCCGGGCGGATGGCGAGGGGAGGGCCCCGGGTGTCGGGCCGCGCGCGGGGCTGAGGGGCCCGGGAGGGGACCTGCCCAGCCTGTCTGCGCCCCGGAGCCCCGAGCGGGAAGGCGGCAAGGCCGGGCGGGCAGCAGGCCCCTGTGGCTGATGCGCCCGCCCGTCGGGAAGGCCCGAGCCCTGGGCCGCGTGGGCGCGGGGAGGGGCGGGGGGCGCAGCGGCGGACGGGCCGGGACACATCGCTGAGCCTCACCTGACCCGAGGCTAGACGGGAGCCCTCAGGCCCTGCACACCGGGCAGTGCAGCTGGGGAGCACGGACAGTGCAGGGGAGCTCGTGCAAGCTCCCTGCCACCCATCCCTGGGGGATGCGGTGCCCCTGGGCCCGATGTCACCCGGAGAGCGGGGAAGCAGAGGGGAACAGGGGGAGCCCTAACAGTTCCTAACCATTAGACACAGTTAACCTGAACAAATTAAAAAAAGAAATTAAACCCACGACAGAGGGAATGGAGACTTGAAGTGCAGATGTGAGTTTCTTTACAAAAGGCCTGTTTTGGGGCAAGTCTGGGCAGTGCCATGTAAACTCCTCCCCTGGGCCTGCCCAGTCCCACCTGGCGCACCCAGAGCACAGCCAAGAGGGCCCCAGGACTGGGGATCGGTGGAGGTGGAAGGTCCCGCAGGTGGGGGTCAGGAGGGTCCGGCAGCCAGAGAAGGTGACCCACCTAACCTCTAGGAGCAGGAAACCAGATGGCGCTGACCAGGTGGGATGGATGGGGCTGGGGGGCAGGGGGTCTGAGAAACTGTCATGGTCCTTTGAGGAAAAGAAAGGGGAAAGTGTGCCCATTGGCTTTGCTCCATGATGGACAGTGTGGAGGGTGACAGAGCTGGTGATGGGAAGGGTCAGGAGTCTGTGCACCCTCCCCAGAGGCTTGTTCGGGGTCAGAGCTGGAGCTGGACATGAAGGCCTAGGCTGCGACGTGATGCGCCCTGCCCGGGTCTGGCTCCTCCTCCTCCGGAACTTTCCCATTTTAGAGATAGCAGGTGGAGGTTTAGTTGGAATCCAAAGCCTGATCTGACCACAAGCTGAACTCCCGAGAGATTTCCCTGTTGCTGCAGCAGGGAGAGGACCCAAGACCAGCATCTCATAGCAGGTGGTCTCCTGGGATATGGACGTGAAGCCCTTCAAGCTAGGCCTTGTTAAGGAGGCTGGGTGCCCACCCCAGTGCACTGGGGCAAAAGCTTGTGGGGAGGGGGCTGGCCAGCCAGAAGGGGATGACAGGCAAAGGGTCCCCACGACATCAATGCACACAGCTTCCTCTGGAGGCCTCCCAGGCTTGGAGATCCCCGAGACCAGGCATGTACTCCCGGGAGGGGGCTGTGGGCTGCCATCCCCCTGGGGTTGGCCTTTGGCCTCTGGGGAACTTGTGTGCTCTGGGCTGGAAGCATGGAGGGCAGAGGACAGGCTCTTTTCTGTGGCAGCGGAAAGGGGACTCTGCCCAGGTGGGGTGAGTAGGGAGTACTTTCCTCTGGGAAGAGAGAACTGGAACCACACGGAGCACTAAGTGAGGACAAGTGGCTGCCAGATTTTGGGGTCAAGATCCAGGGAAAGCAAGTTAGTAGCAGGCCCGTCCTAGGAAGTGGCAGCTGTTGGTCCCCTAGAATGTTGGGTATGAAGAGGGGACAGCAGGGGGGCAGCAGTGGGCTGGATGGGGAGGGGGGCTGGGCCAGGCCGGGACATCAGAGGAGCTCCGTTAGACTGGGGTTTGCCTAGCGGTGGGTGAGGGGCAGGGCCCACTGTGGGGGGACAGTGTCCACCCCCTGGCTGACACAGGGGAGGCCACTGCTGGGAGTAGGAAGGGAGTGAGGGGCTGGGCAGAACTCAGGAGCCTCCCAGCCTTGAGCTCAGGGAGGCTGAAGGGGGCCTCCAACTTGATTTGTATTTATTTTCTGAGATCGAGAGCCAGCAGTGCTGGGGGACAGGAGCAGAAGGAGAGAATCCTTGACAGGCTCCGCACCCAGCGTGGGCCCCACTTGGGGCTTGATCTCACAACCCTGAGATCATAACCTGAGCCAGAACCAGAGTCCAGCGCTTCATCGATGGAGCCACCCAGGCGCCTCAAGGGGCCTCCGACTTCAATAGAAGTAGGAAGGTGACAGCCCTCATCTTCGGGAGGAGGTATTCTCAGGACTGACTCTGCCTTTGTCTCATCGGGACCTTGGCCCCCGGAGCGCGCTGGCCCCATCATGAAGTGGACACGTCCACCCTGTGCTCCCTGATGGGCAGCCAGGCTGCAGGCTCCTACTGAAACGTTCAGGAGAGGCCAAACCTGGGGGTGTGGGGGGCCGCACTGGCGTTTTCACACTGGGGTTCCATGTGCGATGCCTCTAGTAGCCGGACTCTGCTACTAAAGAGATGCTCCCTTGGATTCAGATGGTCAAGAACGGTGTTTGGGGCTGAAGGTTGGGGTTTAAGGGTCAGCTGTGTCTGCCCGATGTGGGACAGCTCAGCCACCAGGCAGCGGCCACGTTCGCGCCTTGGACTGCTGTGGGACCTAGCGATGAGCCCCCTCTCCTGGGTTTCTGCTCCGCCGCTCAGTTGTTGGGGGGCTCCTCTCTGCGGCAGAGAAGCCTCAGCTGCCCTGCTCTTCCTCTCAGAACATAGGAGGATCCAGATCCACAATCTGGGAGGGGGAGGAAGGGCTGCGGTCTGAACCACCAGCTTCAACGTTGCGTGTGAAGTCACTGACTCAGTGGCTTCTGACTCAGCCTGCTGGGTCTCCCCGGGACCGTCGTGCAGGTGCACAGTTGGTGCGCCAGGGCCCCGGGCCCTAGACCGTCCGCAGCAGGAGCTTCCTGCTCGGAGCGTAACCGAGCATTCCCTGAACGGGAGGTGACAGCTGATGCTTCATCGGCCCTGTGGTCCGCTCAGGCCCAGAAGGGAAGCAAGGGCTCTCCCTCCCAGGCTCATCAGAGCGCTGGACTCCATGGGTCCGTGGCCGCATCTGGCATTGGTGACCACGTTTGGCAGGACCTGGTCACGAGAGGACAGAACGATGCAGACCTTTAAAGAGACAACTGGCCTATGTCCAGATGCCAGCGCTAAGGGAAGGGGCTGGCGGCCGGCGGGACTCCGCTGTGTGCGAGGAGACACAGGAGCGCCGGGCACTGGCACGGCCCTGGGCTCACAAATGCGACCTGAAGACCCCGTGGGGACGACCGGGAAATGGACCGGACCGTCCGTGCGCTGGGGTCACCGCCACGCTGGGGACACGACCATGCCGTTGGGTTTCGTAGCAGAATGTCCTTCTTAGCTACGTGCCGATGTGATTAGGATTCTGGGGACTGGGCCGTATTTTCAGGTATTTCAGAGAAAAGCAGGCCTGAGTGTACGTGTGAATGTGTACACGTGTGTGCGAGTGTGGACAGGCGGCAAGTGGGTCTGTGGGGCAGGGAAACACGAGGGAATGTGAACTCCGGCAAATCCAGGCAAGGGGCCGATGGGGACCCGTGAGCTCTTCTTCCGCCTTCTTTGCGACCTTCCCAATTTAAAAGTTGAGAAGAAAGAGGTCACCGAGGAGCACGCGGTGTCCGCCTTTCCCAGCCGGAGCTCGAGCTGGGTCCTGCTGCCAAGCGCCGCGATGAATCATCGCTGAAGTGAGCTGCGTGCGGGTGACGGGGACGGGGACGGGTGACGGGGACGGGTGCACCGCGGACTTTCAGAGCCTCGAGTGAGAAAGCGTGTGAACGCCTCTCGCCCTGGGCTGCTGGCCCTGGGGGGAAGCCCCCGCCTCGGCCTCGGCCTCCCCCTCCCCGCCAGGACGCTCATTTTGAGAATCAGGCCACGAAGGTCGGCCACACCGCGTGGGGACCACACGCTGTCACTACAGACCACAGCACACCCGCGCTCCTTGTCAAGGGTTTATTTCATCTGCTAACATTCATTCCTGACCTAGACAAAAACAATTAGATGATTATGACTTGCTTTTCCATCACCAACTCGTCTGTCTTGTATGAATAACCAAAAGATTTTCTTCTCAACACTTTTTTTTTTTTTTTAATAAGAAGCTATAAATAAATAAAGCTTTAAACGCTCCTGGGTTCAAGTTAAACGCTTCCAGTTCCCCAAAAAAGGTCACAGACTCATTGCTCGGACAGTTCTGCTGTCCCTGGTTCCTCCTCCAGGAGGGGACATTGCAGGTCTGTGTAGGGAGTGGGCTGTGGGCCCACCGCGTGTGGCCTCTGTCCTCCAGCCCCAGATAGAGCCCCCGGGCAGGGCATCCCTTCAGTGGAGCCCCAGCAGGTGGCAACGTCGGAGAAGATGCTCCAGGCGTGGGGAAACTTCACCTCGACACAGGCAGCCTGAGCGGAAGTGGACTGGAGGCTTGAGGGGCCTAGGGGTACTGGCACCTGGCGCTATCTCTGGGCACCTGGACCTAGGTCCTGGCCCCAGATCGGACTGCTTTCCAGATGCAGCAGAGAAACCAAGGAGAGACCCGTGTTTCCGTGTGAGCTGGGACAACGGATCATAAGTTAAAACATTCTAATATGTACAAAACAGATCCTACACTCAAGCCTGCACACACACAGGAAGCCCACCTCGAGGAGGGCCAGGTGCCCAGGGACTCAGGCAGAAGCGGGCTGAGCTCTGCATGAGTGCCTGGAGGTGACACCCTCCTGGCGGAGGCTGCGGCAAGCCCCAGCAACTTACGTGCTTGTGCAAGACAGAGTTCTCATGAACATGTCCCGCCCTCCTCCCTGCAGCAGGCCTATTTCAAAAGACGGGTGTCAGAACAGATCCCCCCAGATGGACCCCCTGAAAGAACCCCTAGGTCACCTGGAGGCTTGCCTGCTCGGCACAACGCATCCTCTGTGGGGGGTGGTCTGGGGCTGGGCAGGCGCAGTGCCCATCCCCGCGGGCTCACCACTGCCCCTGGACTACAAGATGCAGTGGCTGGGGTCGGAAGCAGGAAGGACACCCCATCCCTGTGGCAGGCAGGCAAAGACGAAAGGCTGCCTCCTCCTGGGTAGCCACGTCACTAGACACCACTTTGGGATTTCCTGTGCTATGGAAGGTTCCTGGCTTCCACAACCCTGTAGGGGAACAGCTGCGATGGCTGAAGAGAACCTGGGGCAGGGAGGAGGGTGCCTGGTAGAAACTGCCCATGAGGCTGCGGCTGTCACCTTCACTGCCCAGTGCCTGCAGGCACACGTGGGTCCTCTCTAGGAGACAGGCCACTCAGCCACCTTGGGTGTGGGGCTCATATTTTGCTCCCTACACCCCAGGTATTGGGCCTCCTGTGGGGAGAGCACCCCCAGAGACGCTGGCCTGGCCCATGGAGCACAAGAGGAGTCAGGCATGGGGGCAGTATCTGTAACAGGATGGAACATGGCTTCTCCAATCTGCAGGGCTGCCAGGAACGGGGCCTGCCTGGCTGTGGCCAGGGGGTGGGCAAGAGGAAATGCAGGGAAAACCTGGGGTGAGAAGGGCTGTGTATCTGGGGAGTAGGGAGCCACTGAGAGCCATTTCTTCCAACTCTAGTTGAGAATCTGAAAGTCTGAGTCCCCTTTTCCAGCCCTACAGAATCACCGTGGCCCCAACATACGGCTCATGGGCAGCAGGTGGTCTGCCGTCTCCTGGCCAATGGAGGCTTGATTGTACTTTTGCATGTGGGGTTGTGGGAACGGTGGGGTATGACCCCTGAATAAATGTCGAAGTGATGAGCCTGGGGCCAGTGCTGGTCTAACAAATCTGAGAGGGTCAGAAAGGTAAATCGGGCAGAGGAAACTCTCTTCCTGTCTAAGCTGGTCTGGCTAGGTGGTCACCCCCAAGGGCTAGCTGGCAGGGGGAGGGGTGCTTAGACACAGGTGGCAACATCCCTGGCCACAGCCTTTGTACTCCTGGGATGCACGCTGTCCACAGAGGTGCATGTGGGCCCGTCTCCCCGCCGCCCTCCTCAGCCTGAGGGCTATGGGACATGGGGGCAGGGATCCCACAGGTGTGCTTTGATCTCCTGACCCAAAGCATGAAGCCAGACTGCCTGTTTTGACCCTGGGCCAGAGAGAGGATGAGCTTCCCAAGAGCAGGACTAGAATCTTCTCAGCTTTAGGTGAGGTGGGCCCTGGCCGTTGAAGATGGGTAAGCTAGAGCTCCATGCCTGAGGACATCTCAAGGGGCTGCCTGTGCGCCGAGGGAAGGGGCTTCACTCAGGCCCAGGAGCATCGGGGCCACCGGAGGCCCAGGGACCGCCCAGGTGGCCTGAGCCTGGGAAGGTGCCTGGAGCTGGTGTCGGGCTGCTGCCGGCCGGCGGTGGGGAGAGAGCGGATGGGTGTGCACAGTGGGTGTAGGACGTGCCCCTGGCAGGGCGAGTCTGGTCTCCACTCTGCCTTTTCTTGTCTTCAGACCTTGGGCCATGGCGAGGAAGGAGGCCGGGGAGGCAGGGACACCACCTGCCCCTGTTCCCCTCAGGCCTGCCCAGGGTGTCCCTTAAGCACACTCTCCTGTGGCCTGGGGGTTGCACCGATTGATTCCCCAGTCCCCAGTCTGCGGGGAACCATGAGAACTGGCCCTGCCGGCCACCGGCCACCGGGTCCCACTTCCTCAGCCTCGAGCAGCACGCATCTCCCCTCTGGCGAGTGCCCCTGGGCCCCTCTTCCCGCCAGAGCTCCGGTGGGTCCATCTGATCCCCCCGTGCCTCCCTCCCTGCCGGCCGCCACTACCACTTCTCGATGATGTGGCTCATGTAGTCCTCGGTGGGCACACGGCCCGGCTCGTCGGCGTCCTCTCGGGGCAGGGCCTCCTTGGCGCGGTGCAGCAGGCGCTCCTCGCGGCTCTTGAGGCGCTGCTCCCGGCGCTCCAGCTGTCGCTTGTACTGGTAGCGCTGCTGGAAGAGGTCCTTGGCGTAGTCGTAGAGCTGCATGTCCAGGTCATTGAGCTCCTCGATGCGCCGGATAGTGTCCTCGTCCACCTCCACGCCGCCCGCGCGCGTGCTGTTGTACTGCATGAAAGGCCGGATGAACTTGAGGTTGAACGTCCGCTCGAACAGGTACTGCGTCTTGCGCTGGAACTCGGTGAGGCCGAAGAAGGCCATGCCGCGCAGGTTCTTCTTGGCGCTCTCCAGCAGCAGCTGCGCCCGCTTGCCCTCGGGGATGAAGGACAGGTTGTAGCAGCCCACCAGGCTCAGGTCGGCCAGCATGCGCACCTGGCGGTTGTTGGCCAGGTTGTAGGGGCAGTCCATGAACTCCTGCAGTGTGCAGCCCGACCAGTCCGTGCCCTCGTAGCAGGGAGGCAGCTCCTCGGGGGTGGGCGTGCGCCCGTCACACATGTGCAGCGACGTCTTCCACGTGGCACCCCGCTGCACATGCCGCCACTCGCTCAGGTAGCGGGACACGGGGTCTCGAAGCAGGGTGATGTAGTAGAACTTCCTGTAATGAGAGGCGGACAGTGGTAAGGCAAGAGGCCGGAAATCTGGGGATCATTATGGGGCGGGAGCCCCAAATCTGATGGCTTTGGGTATACTCTGGGGGACCACAGGTACCTCTAATACCAACCACTAGGGTAGTTCTCCAAACAGCCACTTCTGAATGAGAAACCCAGGACGTCACCCAGGGACGTGAAAGGGCCCTTGGCCACCAACCACTGTGTCTGCCACATGTGACCATCATGGTGTCCAGATGTGCCTGACTTCAGCGCCTCCTGAAGCCTGGTCCAGGGTCTTCTCCGGGGGCTTCCCCTGAACCCCATGGCTGCTTTCCTGTCTGCTCCCTCCTCAGGAGGGACAACTCGTCTCTGCCCTGTGGTGGGGTGGAGGGTGCCCCTGAGCCTATGCCACCTGGAACCAGTGGGCTAGAGTCACAGGGCCACTCGGCAGAAGTCACTTACAGCCCCAGGCTGCATGTCCAAGCCTGGTCAGGGCCTCCTGCAGGCCCAGTTCACCCCCGCACCAGTGTAGACCACCCAACCCAGGACGCCCAGGCGACCCATAATTCATAATTTGTTTCCCAGGAACTGCTTCCACATCAGGAAGTCGGGGATCCCTCAAAATGCCACTTTGTGCTGGAAGCGAGGAGCATCCATACCACGGGAGAAAGGACTCCCTGTGTGACAGACAGGCCTGGTGTGTGGGGTCAACCCCAGAGGTTACCCTGGGAAGCCTCTCCTCCAGGGCTGGCTGAGCAGCTGCCTGTGCCTGGTGGGACGAGTCCCAGGCTGAGGAGAACCTGCGCAGGTGGCAGGAGCCTAATGGGTCCCATACACCACTGCAGGTTACCCCAGGCTGAAGGAGGAGCATGTACTCCACTGGGGGGCCTGGGATCTCTCAAGCAGAGCCCAAGGGCAAGGGGCAGCCAGCCAAAGGCTCCGCTGTGTGTAGGGGGGCAGCAGAGGGAAAGACTGGTCCTTCTGTGCAGATAACTGAGGAAGAGACAGGGCAGCAGGTGGCCCCGACATCCCCTGTGGCTCCTATTGGCTCGTACTATGCCCCGGGGGCGGGGGCAGTTGGGCAAGGCAGATGGTGGAGGGCACCTGGGCAGTGGGGGTCAGGGACCTGTTTCACAGCAGGGAGTAGAGAGCAGGGCAGGCATCCCAGCTGCCAACTCCTCTGCGGCCTGGGTTCTGCTCCAATCTCCCCCTCAGGTCCTCGTTCGCTCTGGAAGTGCCCTTCCCCGGCACTGCGCCCCAGCCAAGCACGGGCCACTTGTCTCTGGCCTCTGCAGGTAGCTCATTCAAGCTCCTGCGGTGGGGGGAGTATCCCACCTGTATCCCACATCCAACCCCCAGCTCCTGCAGAACACACTTTGGTGGCTCCGACTGCCCCTGGAAGATGCACAGGGGCCACCTGCACCCCCTCCGGCCCTGTGACCAGTGCACCTCCTTAAACCCCTTGTCTCCTGGGGAGAAACTTCAGGGCCTCGGCACAGGCTGTGTTCCCTTCCCTCTGCTTCATCAGCTGACGCAGCTCATCCTCCAGACCTCAGGCAGTGCCGCTCCCCAGGGAAGCCTCGTGCTGCAGACACGGGGCCTCCCTGGGCCTCTGCCACAGCGCTAGCCCAGTGACCATGGCCTCCCACAGCGGAGGGGGCAGGCAGGCAGGAAGCCGGCTCCTGTGTGTGCTCAGCAGGGCCAGCGTGACTCCCCAGGGAGGTCACCTCATAAGGCACCTGCAGCCCCCAGTGGAGGAAACCAAGCCTGAGGAGTTAGGCAGGAGCCTGGAGGCTCCCAGTGGCTTTAGCACCGGGTGGGGTGGCTGGCGTCTCCTCAAGGGCTCTCCTCTGCAGTGAGAAAGCCCCTAACTGCGGCCAGGACCAGGAAGCTCAGTTCATTCAAGGGTCAACTTCCTAGGAATGAAATAGAAAACATAAATCCTGACCACGTCAAGTGCTTCTGAAGAGGCCAAGGCAGGTAGACCCAAAGCCGTGAGCACAAGGACACACCCAGAAACCCGCACATGAACAAGTGCAGCCCCCTGTGCAAGTGTCCGCAGCCCCGCGCCACCGGGTCCTGCCTGTGCCCACAGGTCCTACAGGGAGGCTGAGGGTCACCTGGATCCCCTCCACGGCTGTGGGCCCTCGTCATCCACAAGGACATGCGGCAGCCTAGGAGTTCCCCCCATACAGGAAAGCCATCTGAAGCATCAGCTGACCAGCTGGTCTACTTGGTGCCAACCAAGGCCGCGGGGACCCTGCCCAGGTGTACCCCCCTGGTCTTCAGGCTGTCGTCCTGCGTCAGCACTGGTCCCGACCCACTATGGGCGTAGGCCTGGCAGAGACTCTGCGGCTCCCAGACCCTCCCGTGGGTCCCTGGAACAGGAACAGGGCCATCATCCCTCCCACTGCTGGCACCCAGAGGTCCTGGGGAGGCCGGGTGGCTGGGAGTCTCTCCTAACGCACTAATGTAGGCCAGAGAGGTGACGGTTCCCTGTGACCTACAGCTGCCATCTGGACAGCCGGGACTGATGGGAGTCCTGCCAATGGAGGCAGGCCCACCTGCTTTCCAAGTCCCTGTGCTCACAGCCCAAGAGGGTACGTGACTGGCCCAGGGTCCCACAGCAAGTCTTGAGGCAGGAGGAATTCAAGCTTCTTCCTCAAAGTCCAAGTACAGCTGCTCTCTGCCTGGTTAGGCAGCTAGGAGGACTGTGGCCGAGATGCCAGGGCGTTTGAGGGCTTAAGGCCCCATGGATGGGGTTGCTGGTGTATCTGGCAGGTTCCAGAAGACACAGGTGAGTCTTCTGGTCCTTGGAGCTTCCTCTCTATGCTCTCTGGTGAAGCCTGAGCTGAGTTCTGAGCCCCCGGGGCTCACGCTGACCCCGCAGCACCCTGTGCATCACATGGGTGTTAAGCAGTGACTTCTCTCCTCACTGCATCCCTGGATGCTGGCCCAGTTGCACAGGAGCAGGGGCTTACCTCTGCCAGGGTGACTGGGAAGGACATCAGGATGGAATACGTGACACCTTCTCTGTGCAGGACACGGCCATGCCCTGGGCAATGTCCTTCTCTCCCCCAGCCTGTCCCCCAAACATGGCCTATGGGGAGAAGGGCTCAGGCAGACTGTGGAACCTGCTCAAGGGGCTAGCAGCCCCAAGCCACTACCCAGCTCTTGTGTGGACAATGTGGGAGCCCCTGTAGGCACACACACCCGTAGTCTGTCGGCCTGACATCAGACTCATGAGCATGATACCCACCTTCACCTAGCCACGCTCTGCCCAGGAGCCCTGCTCCCCTCTCCCTCACTCTGCCCATTACCCACAGCGCCGACGCTGGCTGTTTATGTTCTGGTTTACGGTCTGATGAAAGAGGGGATGAGGGCGTTGTCCAGAGGCAAGGTGTGGTGTGGAGCAGAAGAATCCCCCACATGACCGACCACCCCCTGTGCCAGGCAGCTTCCTGCCCAACATGTGACTTAATATACATTCTGTGAAAGTGTCAAGGGGTTCATGATGCAGGGATATGAGGACCTGGGCAGGGGCCAAAACAGTCTGTACCCTCAGTGGTATCCCCAGCACCAGCCCTCCAGTGCCAATACAGCTGCCACCAGGCTAATCTAGTCCCTGCCCCAGCCCCACCGCATGGAAAACTAGAGGGTCTCTGTCCCAGAGCAAAGTTCTTCCTGCACTGACATCTGGGGTCCCTCATAAAACAGGGGGTTTCTGCCCGTCACTCTTCAGCAGGATCTGTTCTTTCAGGTGATCCAAGTGCCAACCAACAAGGTTTCCAGAAAGAGGGGAGTGAGGAAGCAAAGGGGAAGAGATGAAGAAATAATGAGAATTGGAGTATATAACCCATTTAGTCTGAAAAGGCTCCCCACTTGCCCAGCAACTGAATGTGGGGCCCAGACCCAGGACTAAAGAAAGGACCCATGCAGCACCTGGACAGAACAGAATATATCAAGAGGGCTGGTTGTCAGAACGGGACTCAGTTTCTCTGTAGCAATACCATATGCTAAAGGTCAAAGGAACACGGCTTCAAAATGCTGAGGGAAAGTGGCCAGTGACACGTCAGACCCCACAAAACTATCAAGCAGATGTGAGGGGAGACCAGAGGCATTTTAGATACGCGAAGGCTCAGGACACTTACTTTCCATATATCCTGTTTTAGAAAGGTATCGGACTAGGTGTCTTATCTAGTAAACAATGACAACAAAAAATTTAGCATGGGAGACAGGAGCTCCGACCCAGGAGACAGACGGCTGGTCCCCCCAGAAGCAGAGGAACAGGGGGTCCGGGAAGACAGGGGCAGGGACAGACTACCTGATGCAACAGAGCACTCGTGGAAAAAGTGAATGGCAGGTGCATGGGAGATCTTTGGAATCACTTGAAAAAATTACATCTATGGTGACAGAAAACAAGTAAAAAAAAGGGGGGGGGGCTGTCATTAATTCCAGGAAAAACAAGAAGTGTTATAAAAAGAGAAAATAAAGCATTCTATGAGGCTCAGGAAGTAAACAATATGCTTTTAGAGGTAGCATGATGTGAACAAGGACTATTGATTCAATAAAAACTTGAGCTTTTTACTCTACTTGGAGGATGGGTGGGGTATGGAGAAGGCTGTACGAGGGCTTAAGAACATTTAATCTTCATCTACCCAAACAGAAAGCAAACAGATAATGTTTAAATCAATAAACAGCACTATGAATTATTTAGAAATATGGAAGGAAGTACATGAAGAATACTGAAAGGAGCTGCAAGCGATCATTTGGAGAGGATGGAGAGGAAAAGCAGATCTGCTGGTTTTTACTAGAAGTCTCCCGGAACTCCCTGTCTTGAAGCCTGTATATAGACTATTTTGATGAAAACATTTAGTTTCATTTTTATAAGAATGTAACAATGAGGAAATTGGTCAAAAAAGCATATGGAAAGATGCTCCCCTTCATTAGTCACTGAGGAAATAGCACACTGAGCCACAATGTGATACCCCCTAGACAGGCAGAACAGAAGTGAGGCCATGGCAACTTCCATCAACTGCTTATGGGACGGGAGTTGGGGGCAGTTGTAGGGAAGGTCTTCACTGGGAAGCTGAAGGCACACACATACCCTTGACCCCAGGGCTACCCTGTCCACGTACGCTGGAGGATGCAGGCATTGTTGGTGACAGCCCCAAACGTCTGCCTCGGTGGCATGTGTACATCAACAGTGGCTTACTCTTCCAGTAGAATACTGCTCAGCAATAAAAACGAACAAACTATAGTTAAACTTGGGTCAATTTGGTGAATAAAATGTTGCAGAGAAAAAGCAAATTAAGAAAATTTAATGGAGTATGATGCTACTGTTTATAGTTTCCAAATATAAATACAAGGAAAGTACTGTTCAATGATATGCACACAGATGGTGAAATTATTTTTTTAAAAACAGGTGATGGGATGCCTGGGTGGCTCAGTGGTTGAGCACCTGCCTTCAGCCCAGGGCCTGATCCTGGAGTCCTGGGATCAAGTTCCACGTCAGGCTCCCTGCACGGAGCCTGCTTCCCTCTGTGTGACTCTCATGAATAAATAAATAAAATCTTAAAAAAAAAAAAAGATGATGAGGTGATACACACAAAAATTCAAGGCAGAAACTGGCTTTGGCCCTCCATGGGGTGGGAGTGATGCTGGGATATGGCATAAGCTCATGGAGGCTTCTGTGGCAACCATCACGTCCTCCTTCTTGAGGCAGGCAATGGGGACGTAGGGGTTTACTTTCGTTTTATCTCCTACATACATTATGCAAATTCTTTTACCTTTACAAAACACTTCGTAATAAATAATAGTTCAAAAAAGTTTTGTGCCAACAAAACCAAGCAGGCCTGCAGGTGGACTAGCATTCCTGTCCAATCAGGAACCTCGGTTCCCCAAGTGCACCAGTCCCCTCTACCTTTGCTCCCATGCTCCCTTGGTCTGCAACAACCCCCCACTTCCAACCTTGCTACTTGCTAACATCACTGCGGTCAGTAGGGCGAGGTCTGTGGAGGACCCCTCGGGATGTCACCTTCGGGGATGGTGAGTGGGGCCAGGTTTCCAGGCCAGTAGGGGCTGCCTTTGGCTTGTGAGCTAACCATGCATTAGTGAACTGGCTGCTCTGTGGCCTCTCTGGAAGGAACCACAACTTCTCCCAAGCTGGAGCAACCGTGTGGTGGTTGGCTTCCCACCCAGGAGGCCTTGGGGTACAAACAAGGTCAGCTCCACTCTTGGGGCTCCCCTTCGATGCTGCCAATCCCAATGCAGGGACTCTGCTTAGTAACTTGGTTGGCAAGTTATGCTCTTTGGGAGCAGCAAGCTTCTGGCACCTTCTCTGAGCATAGCCCTAAACCACGTCCTGGCCTATGCGGGTGACCATGGTATCTTGACCTATGGGAGAGATCTCTGTGGAGCACAACTGCCTGCTATGCTGGGGGACAGGCCCAGGAAGTTGCCCAGAGCACGTGCCAGCCCAGACTGTCCTGCCTATGGCTAGGGAGAGGGCTGACAGCACTGTCACCCCGAAACAGGGTACACTGGAACCGGAAGGGTGACGGGGAGGCCCTGCCCACACCTTTCTCTCTGAAGCCTTCCACATGGAGTGCTCCCCACCACTTATCCCTACATGGGGAAGGAGACAAACTGGCAATGCCCCCAGCTCCCTCATAACAGTGACAGCAGCCAGTTACCAAGGCTCAAAGCATGCTAGGCACAGCCCAGGGGGCAGGCATTTCTGCCCTTTCTCGCAGAGGAGGAGTCCCAGGCTTAGAGGCAGGGTATGGCTCTCGGCTATTCAGTGTCCAAGTGCTCTGGGAAGGGTGGGATGGGACCCCAAGGACAGTGGGGGTTAACAGTCAGGGGGAGGCCTGAGGGCACTACTCCCAAACGGGGCAGGCAACGTCAGGGAGGCTTTTTGGAGGTGGTAGGGGCACAGCCCATGGTGACCCGAGAGGGGGGCAGTGGAGGCTCCAGGTGCAGGTAGGCCCAGACCAAGAGGGGTTTTGTTCGTTTTATAGGAAAACAAGCTCAGATGGGTAATGAATGGCGCAGAGGGCAATATTCACATGGATTTCAAAGATGAAACATGGGACTTCAAAGACATTGTGCTGTGAAGTCACTGTGGTTCACATGGGCTGCAGGAACTCCTGACAGCTCACAGGATTCACCGCCCGTAGCACGCGTTCTTGGATTTGATCGTGCTGGGTTTAGTGCCTTCTGTGGACCTAGCAGCGCTGACGTTTTCCTATGCACCGCTTTAGCGTGCCACGTAAGACCTTGCTCCAGGCAGTGGCCGGCTCCAAAGTCTTAAGTCTAAGTTTTTGTGGGACAACTCACCCCTGGTCTGGGAGCCCTGCTTTGTTGACAACCAGTTCTGAAAGGTGCAGTAAACTGGGTGCCTTCCTGGAGGAGGGGGTGGGGGGCAAGTGGGTGATCGCCAAGATGTGGCTCCTGCTCTGCTCGGTGCTCAGATCAGCGAAATGGCACCTGCTCACTGTCCTCAAGAGCCTTCTCCCTCCTGCCACCTGCCTGCAGGCAAGTCAGCCCACAACTGCGACTCTGTAGAGCTCAAACTGTTTTTATGTGAACACTGCTGCCTGAGTGACCATCCCTTCCTGACGGTCACACCAGTGGCCAGAGGAGGCTTCATTTTCCTCACCGTGCCCCGAGAGCGTGGGTTGGATCTGAACCCCATGCCTGAGCCCACCCACCCCTGACCCCATCCCCAGCAGCCCAGGGCTCTGACCAGAAACCAGGCTTTACACCTGGCTCAGGCCACAGGCAGCCCCACGCTGGGGGCCATCCGGGCATCAGCTTCCAGGAGCCCACCCCGTACCAAGAAGGGCTGGGACGTGGCGAGGCCACCGCAGGATGCTGGCTGCATGTCAGCCCACGCGGGAGACCGGCAGCGAGCGATGGAGGAGGGCCGACACCTGCAGCCGAGACTGTGCGTAGGGACGTGCAGAGGTCAGCAGCCAGCAGGGGGGCGGATGGCTGAGTGGCTGCCTCAGGATGCGGAGATTACGGATTCTTAACATTTTATTATAAGCATTTTCAAACTTACGGCAACGGTGAAAGTCTAGGGAACACCCATATGCCCACATGGGTTACTCTGACATTTTTATACATTTCTGTTTTGTCTAAGATGCCTGTGCACTGTCTAAATAACTGAAATAGAGGAACAGGGATTTTTTTCTTTTTCTTTTCTTTTCTTTCTTTTTTTTAAGGAACAGGGATTATAAAAACATCTCTGGTGTCTGGTATGGGGTGCTGGGGTACCCAGCAAAGGGACAGCTTTGCGCTGCTCATCCTCCGTGACCAAATGCCAGCTGGCTGGCATCTCTGGATGGCGCCCTGCCGCTCACCTCGGCCCTGGGCTGCAGGCTCCCACGGCAGGAATTTTGTGAACAAGGGTCCAACTCACCAGTCTCTGAACTCACACCCTGAAATAAAGGCAGATTTTTCTAACCAGTGCCAATGGAGCTGGAGCCCCTTCACTGTGGGTGAGGACACTGTCGTTGCAGCCAGAATTACAAAGTCTTTAGTAAACAACACATACTGCTGCATTACTTTTGGATACTCAGTCACTGGAAGAAAACGAATGCCACAGGTCACAAGAGGCCCTGGAGGACCAGCCACTTCCTCCCCTCTAATTTGCCCTGAGCAGGGTCCCCAGAGAGGCCACAGAAACTGTGAGGGATACCCATGCCTCCTTCCACCCCAACGATGTACTTGAGCCTCCCAGGGCCAGGAATCTTCCCTCATGAGGGCAGAGGCCACATCGTGAGGCCAGGATCTGGATGGTCATCGCTTTAAAACCATGTCCTGAAGAGCACTGGGAAGTCAGAGGGAGGACTCAGGAGAACTTGCCTGGGTGCGTGGGAGCTGACCACAGTACTCCAGCCCTCGCTCAGGGGCTAGCTGGGGCTGGGGTGCTGGGGCCCTGTCTACTCACTGTTGCTCTGATGCCAGGGCCTGTGGGGCACTGCACGGCAGGGCAGCTAGCTCCCTCCCTGAGGCCTACGTCCATGTTACAGGAAGGAAGTGACAACCTTCAGGGATGGCCAGAGCTGGGAGCCATGGCCTGACCTGCTCTGGTTAGCTCGCTGAGCTGAGCCCCACCAGGATGCTTGCTGCTGACGCTAGGCCAGGTGCTGGTGGCCCCAGGACCTACGGCCGGACAGCACCCAGCAGCCCAGTCCTGTTGGTCTCGCTGGCCTGCTGACCTTATAATGGGCAGCTCTGGGGAATGCAGTTCACGTAGTAAAATGACCCAGCACGGAATCCAGATGGGAGATTCACCACCTTACAAAAGCACAAGTCTGATTTTAGATCTGATTCCCTAAGACTCCCTCTGTGGGGCTGGCTGCCTCCTCCTCCCTGTGACAGGAAGCGGCCTGAAGGTGCAGCTCCCCAGGGGGAGCACTTGGCTGGCTGTGAGCTGGGTCATCTCTCCTCTCTGAACCAGAATCCTCATGTGCATCATTAACAGGGCCTGGCTGGTGAGCAGTGCAGGCCGAGGGGAGAGGGAGCAGAGTGGGGGGTGGGGAGGGAGAAGTCCTCTCAGCGCTGGCACAGGGAGTGGGAAGATGGATAGGAGATGGGCCAGCTCCTCGGCAGTACAAGAGCAAGCTGATGGAGTGAACAGATTCTGCACTGGTTCCAGCCAGGACTTCCCTCCCTGCAGCATACCAGGGCTGCAAGAGCAGCCCCCCCGGCACCTGTAGGAAAAACCTAAATCATCAAGTGCTGAGCTGGCAGTGGTAGGCTGGGGAACCCCCTGTCCAGAGGCATCGTAGAAAATGCCTGCGTAAGGCTGTCCTAGGGGTCAGGGGCTGCGTGAGTGTAGGCCTGGGCTGGCCGGCCTCGTGACAGGGCTCCCTGCCTCCCCAACTTCCAGCAAAGTGAGGGAGGCCTCCTTGGCTCACCCAGTGAGCTACATTCCTCTAGTGAGAAGGGAGTCAGGCTACCGGGAACAGCACTCCCATGGGCCCTCAAGTGACTCCTCAGGCTTAGGAAACAGCATGGAAGTCCCCAAGGAGGAAGCAGCCCAGGAAATGTTTTATAGGCAGGTGTGGCTGTGTGACTCAGTCTGGCCACCAGGAAGGGCCTAGGGACACCTTCTTCCCCCATTCTCCTGCTGGCTGGAATGTAGATGTAGGCGCAGAGCACCAGCAGTTATGTTGGATCAAGAGGCTTGAAGTCCTACTCCCTGGGGCTGGAAGGACTGAGAGACAGAATCTGTGCTCTCCATGCACCTCGGGGCTGCACCACCGTTCTGGGCTGCCTATACTGGGCTCCCTTTCAGAGGGAGGGGAATAAATGGCTCCCTCTTTTGGTCTCTAAACCTAATCTACCCATCCAGAGCCAGAGCCAAGGATCTGTGCATGATGGGAGGGTAAGCTCCTGGGATGGGGCCTGAGGTGTCAGGGTCTCAGGAATGAAGTAATTAATTTGGTGAACCTCAGTGCTTTACTCCAGTCATCCTGGACACTCGCAGGCATCCTGTGGATGGAAGCATTCCTACTTTATACATGAGAAGGCTCGGCCCAGAGACGTTAAACAGCAAAGCCAGCAGGAAAACTAGCAGTGGTGTCTGATGAGAGCTGCTTTCCCCAGAGCCCCAGCCCCCAGAAGCCACGGAAATGTTGCCTGGCAAGGCTGGACCCCAACCACCTGCTGACCACTCACCAAACCACAGCCAGGAGCAGTGGTATTTTTAAAAGTAAACTCTGAACACAATTTCTAACCTATTTCCTTTAAAGTAAAGTGAGCTTGTTAGGAGTCAGAGTGATCGGGGATCCCTGGGTGGCTCAGTGGTTTAGCGCCTGCCTTTGGTCCAGGGCATGATCCTGGAGTCCCAGGATTGAGTCCCGCGTCAGGCTCCTGGCATGGAGCCTGCTTCTCCCTCTGCCTGTGTCTCTGCCTCTCTCTCTCTCTCTCTCAAATCAATCAATCAATCAATCAATCAATCTTTAAAAAAAAAAAAAAAGGAGTCAGAGTGATGTCTGTAAAGGAAAATACATACCCAGACCAGCAGCTAGGATACACCAACATGGGGCGGGACCACCACACGCCACAGTGACAACCCTCCTGACATAGCTTCCTTGGGGCACTGGTCACAGGGAGGAGGCACAGCAGAAGCCCTGGACCTTGGCCCAGCCCAGCCAGTACCTTGCTGTGGGATCCTGAGCGGCCCTCTGGATGGGCGCTCTAGCCCTTCCTAAGGGCAGATGGCCACTGCCACTGCCGTAGGCATAGAGCCAGGCTTGCACACTTAATAGTATTCCTGTCCCCTGCTGGGAAGCCATGGGTGGACACCCGTCCCTTTGGGCTACAGGATGCATGGGCGGCAGGCTTGACGGTCACAGGGCAGAGGCAAGGAGTGGCGGGAGTGAGAGCAGGGCTGCCCTGAGTCTCCACCCCTTCCCCACTGCTGTCACACCGTCTAGCCCCCAGAAGCCCCCACCCAAAGGAGGAAGAGGGCCTGGCTAGAGATGGGAGTGTACCCAGGGCACATGAGCCACGCGGGCTCACAGCTCCAGACAGGCCTCTCTGACCCTGCCCTCACCAACTTTCAGGGACTCTGGGCTCCATGGTCTTGAGGACAGGCAAGGTGTATAGGGGGGTGATGGTGTGGCTCCCCACACAGTGCCCCGCTACCCCCGTATCTCAGGGGCTGGTTTGCACACGTCAGCCTGGTGCTGGGCCCTTACTGTTAGGAGGAATTGTTAGAATGAATGGGAATAAGAGCAAGAGTTCTTGTGTTACCCAGCAGGCCAGGGGTGGGGGGGGGTGTGTGTCTGACTAAGGACCATGGAACCCGAGGGGGGTCCTTCCAGGAAGCCCTGGCAGCAGAAGGAACCTCCCCGGGCATCCTCTTGACTGTAGATTCATGCACTGGCTCCTTTTCTGGTACGGGCACCCATAGCCTGCTGCAGCTCAGGGCAAGGGCCTGTTCCCCACAGGGAATGGTACTGGGAGCTGAGAACCCCAACCCCTCCCTTGTGGGAGCAGAGACATGCTGGGAGCCTTCCTGGTCAGGGGGCCCCCAGGGAGCCTTCCTGGTCAGGGGGCTGGGAATGTAAAGGTGAGACTGGGGTGAGGTGGAGCTCTCTGCACCCTGTCAATCTGATCTGAAGCACCCTCACGGAGGGGTCCCTCCAGGATCAGACTCTGCCAGTTTTCTCCCCTACCAGGAGGCCTGGGTAGAGCGATGATCCTTCTGAGCCTGCCCTGCCACCTCCCGGACCTCCCAGGCTCCCGCAACGACCCAGGGGAAGGCTGTCTATAAAAGAGCCTTACAGCCAGGATGATGAGGAACTTCTAGCCCCGGGCAGGTGGCTGCAAGGAGATATGAGCCTGGTGACCTCACGACTCTGCCTCAGGGCTCAGCACCCCGTCCCGGGCTCCATGGCACCCTCAGTCTGGCTCATTCTTCTCTCCTTCAAAGGAGCACCTACTGAATACAGGAGGTGCACAGTTCTGCCCTCCTGCAGCACCTAGAAGGCCTAGAAATGTGGCCAGTGCCAGGAGCAGAAGGGGTGTGTGTCTAATTCCGAGTCGGGGTCTGAGCTGCCATCTGAAGGCCAGGGAGGAGCAGCATTCCTGACAAATCCCCAGAGGAGGAAGGGGAGGTGGGATGGGGAGGGCAGAGCACGGATGCAGACGGGAGCTTGTGAGTTCAGCAAGGAAAGGACACTGTTACTAAGCAGTGTGAGACGTACAATTTCTGTCTGTTAAAATTCCAAGTTGTTGAGAAGATGTGACAAAAACCAAGTCGATTAGTTTAGGCTTAGGAAATGCCTCAATAGCCCCCTCCTCCCTGACATCTGTGGCAGATGGAAACGCTTCCTCCATTTACAAAGGAGGCTAGCAAAGTGCTAGGAAAACGGAGCGGATGGGCAGCCTCAGCCCCCGGGCTCTGTGGCACAGAGTGTGAGGTGCTGGCCAGGCAGGTGCCAAGCCCCTGCGGGACCCAGCGCAGCGCATCCCAGGAACCTGGGGCCCTCCCCTTCTTCCTTGGGGCAGCTGACCAGGGAGTAGGGCTCCACGTCTGGGGAAGCCCAAGCTTTTTGTCCAAGGCCCCCAACCTTTGTGATCCCGCCAGACCCCCACAAGGTCCCTGGGAGACGGGTGGGGCAGTGGGTGACTTAACCATCAGGCCAACATGCTCTACAGGGGTCTGCAGTGGCTGCCCCCTCATGCCTCAGCTGGCACAGACTGGGGGAAGGTCCTAAGCCTGAGCTGGGGTGCCAGGAGGGGCCCTCTCAGCTCCAGCCTGTGCGCTAATCACTCTTCATTGTTGACCAGGTCACCAGGGGTGACCCCACCCTTCCCTGTAAGAGCACCTGAGGGAACACACCTAGGACCTAGTGCTGGGGGGCTCCACCCACTCCACGGGGTGAGACTACTTTCCCTGGACACGTCTGCACTTCTCAGGTATGTGCAGGAGACCCCAGCCAGCCTTTCGCTGGGGAGCCATCCTCATGACAGCACCAACACGGAGGCTCCCAGGGGTTTGACAGTGAGGGCTGGGATTCCAGGTCCACAGGCACCCCTCCTGGCATGGAACTGTCCTGGAAGCCCTGCCCAGGGTAAGGGCTCATCTTCCCACTGAGGTTAGGCCTGAGGCTGCTCTCCTCCAACCCAAGCATGGGCCTTTCTGGAGACGTCTTCTCCAATGAGCAAAGGATTGGCTGATGGCATGGTGGGAGACTGCCTGCTGTCCTCAGGCCAACTGTGGCCGGGTCAGCCCCAGCCCGGGGCTCTTGCCCCAACAGCACAAGCGGGGCTCTGTTCCAGGTGTGAGCACCACCTCACGTCTCCTCTTGCCTTCTGACTCTACCAAGCTCCCTCCTGCTACTCCCTTGCATTGCTCCAGCTAAGTGGGTGCTGATCAGCAGGTGGACTCAGCTAGGCCTCCAGACCCCACCGGGCTGCCCGTTCGTACATGATGTCTGCCTGCCCGGCACTTTCTGGCTTCTGACACCAGGAGGTAATGCTTCTGCCTAAACACACACACTCACACCTTGGGGTAAAGGGAAAGCGACTGTGCCCTACTCCTTCCCTGGGTCCCTGGGTGGGGCCGTGTGCTTGCTGACTCAGCCCAAGACCCGCCTCAGAGCCATGGCCTTTGCCTTTCATCAGCTTGAATCCCCACAAAGGACTCTTGCTTGCTTTCAGTTTCCAGACCTTTGTTGAGGCTCCTTCCTCAGATCCTCACAGCCTGTACCTGCAGACCTGCTACGACCCCCTGACCCAAGGCGGAAGAGGACAGGGCCCACGAATGAGGCAGTAGGCAAGGTCGGTGTGTAGCACATATGCCAGGTTGATCTGCTCCTACCACTCGCGAGGCAAGGGCGGCTTCTGACTCTCCAGAAGCCAAGACGTGTCTTATAGCTAAGAGCGAGCGTGGAAGGCCCATGCAGCATGGTACAGCTCACGGAACTGTCCCTGCCAGGCTACCAACAGCCTGGTCTTAACTCGAGCTCAGGGGTTGATACACAGCATGATACCTGAGCCCAGCAACTCCATGGCAACCGGGACACACGGCCCTTCTGGGGACTCTAAAGCGACATGGGAGCACCAGTATGTGCATAAGGAGCAAAAGCACATCGGAGCTCATGTCACAACAGGATGCCATTCTGGAAAACACATAACCTGGGCACAGCTCAAAGATGGGACAGGGATGTAACAGGGGCAGGTGCAAAGGGGGATTACCCCAGAGCCTGGTGCCTTGGGCAGCTTTTTCTTGTGCTTCTAATTTTTCTCATATATTTCCAGTTTTATGTAACTAGGCATGCCTTACAAAACAAACAAGACACAAAGATTAAAAGCCTTTTATGCACCTGATATCATCTGATTTTTCTCAGTGACTCCCCCGCAACTCCTAGGATGGCTCCGAAGCCACGAGACCACCAGCTGTCTGCTTTTCTGGGGGTTGGGAGAGCCAGAGCTGGTCTGAGGACCACTGGGACTCTCTTAGGGCTCAACCCACCAACCTCACAGCTGGTGTCTGGTCCCACAGAGGCTCTGGACAGGAGGGGGCTGATTCTCCCTCTTCCAGGGGCACACATCACCTGCACAAGCACACAGTGTGCCAGGAGCGACGGCTTTGTGTGGTCTCTGAATGGAAACTATTTTTCCCAGGCAGAGAAGTTCAGAGCCTGAACGGCACGCTCTAGAGCCATCTGATGCCCAAATGAACTGCAGTGTCCCACATTCTCCCACCCTGTGGTCCCTGCTGAGCCAGCTCTGCTCTCCCAGGGACAGGGGCCAGCTCCGGCTGACCGGCTGGGGGAGCTGCCACCTCAGCAGCGACCCTGAATCCCGGGCCCTGGGGACACCAAGTTGTCCAGAACAAGGACCCCTCCATCAAGTGCTCCTGTGGGGTGGGAAAAGAGAGGCTGATGCTTGGTGTGAGGAGTGGGGCCTCACACGCACTCATTGGCTTTGTTCCTGCAACCTCTAGGGTAGGTGCCACTATTAGGCCCCCTCTGTGGATGGGCAAACTCAGGCTCAGGAGAGCTTCCTCTGCCAAAGTCTCCTACCTCCTGGGGCATCCACACCACTGGGCAGCCCCGGATGCAGCATCTCTGAGAGGAGCCGAGCAAGGCGCCTATGGACACCAAGTGTAGGGTCTTTCAGCTTGCCAAGGGCTCTGCCACTTAGTAGCTGCGTGGCCTGGGTAGGTAGTGTATTCTAGGGCTGCGGACCCAGCCGTGAGGGAAAGAGAGAAAGCCTCTAGAAAACGAACAGCCAGAATGGACTCACCTGCTCTCACCAACCGTGGATGGAGGCACCAGGTGAACATGCAAAAGAGAGAGAGAAAAGCCATTAATCAGATATAAAAGAATATGCCCTATCACCTTAACAACAACAACAAAATCAAAACAGTAGTTAAAAATCCTCTGAGTAGTCGAGGATTGAGAAATATCTGCAGCTTACTTCTAAGTCATTCTGCCAAAAAGAAGAAAAAAAGGGGACAAGTGCATATAAGTACATCTCTGTGCGTACCCGCAGGCACACACACACGGATACACACCAGCATGTAGAGCAGAGAGCTTGCAGGCACGTTGTCCAAACATCGGAACGGGAACAGCCGGGTGTGTCTGGTTGTAAGGTCTAAGGCTTTACTACTCTGTAGGTTTGTTTTTCAAAATAAAAAGGTGTGCCGGGGAGGGGAACTCCTCCCAAGAGAACACCAGGCTATTTCTACCAGATTTTTATTTTTTTTTTAAATTTAAAAAAGATTTTTATATATTCATATGAGAGAGAGAGAGAGAGAGAGAGAAGTAGAGACACAGGCAGAGGGAGAAGCAGGCTCCATGCAGGGAGCCTGATGCGGGACTCGATCCCGGGACTCCAAGATTGCGCCCTGAGCTGAAGGCAGACGCCCAACCGCTGAGCCACCCAGGTGTCCCTCTACCACATTTTAAAATAACGGATTATCTGTCTTTATGCAAATGATTCTGGACAAGGGGAAAGTAGGGCAACCCCCCCCCAACCCATTCTAAGAGGCCAACATTACCCCAGCACCAAAATGAGACAAACATGTGAGAAGACAGGAAAATTAGAGCCCTTCTCATTTACAGTGCAGATATAAAAAACCTACACAAAATTCTTAACGATCCTATCCGACAAAACCCATGGAGAATACCACACTAGGACCAAGTTAGATCACCCCAGGGATTCATGGACGGGTTCATGTGAAAAAATTCATAAATGAGATTTATCATCCCAACAGATCATGGATCTCAACAAATGTGTAAGAAACATTTGCTAAAATTAAACACCTATTCCTGATAAAGCTCTCAGGAGAAAGTAGCGATAGAAGAGAATTCTCCTCTCCTGATAAAGTAGACAAGGGAAAGGTTTTACTTTGTCGTCAAGGACCAAGGTCTTGGAAGCAACCCAGTCCTCAGGGAAGTCCGATGCATTCCCCCTAAGATGGGATCGGGGTGAAAATGCCCACGCCCGACTCTGTACTTGGGGGAGGTTATCTCACCTCACACAATAAAATGACAGGATGGAAGCTGTGGGTCTACCTCACCTTTGCTAAGCACCTATGTGCAGGCTTTGGGCTGGGGGCTTTACCCTCGGAATCCCTGCTGCTGGAGGGACCCACTTCCCCCATCCGGTGCCCTTGTCCTGAGTCCCAGAGTACCTGACAGTGAAAGGTCTGGCTTGTTCTCAGAGGTCTGAAGGTTCTGGAGGTTTGGGGCACCAGCAAGAGGCAGCAGCTCACCTGCTGGCACACTGCCTGCTCCCAGTGTCCTGGGGCCAGGTGAGCTCAGCAGATGTATCAGCCAGAGCACCTGCTTCTGGGAGAGACTGGTGGGCTGGTCTAGGCCCCCAGGGGGAACTCCTGGCTGCATAACTTGGGGTCTCCAGAGGCTGAAGCCTTGCCTGGAGCAAAGCAGATGAGCGGGGTCCCAGGTAGGCAGGACATGGGCCCAAGCCCTCTCCAAGACTCAGTTTCCCTGTATCTGGTCCCTTCTGTCTGGGAGTGCAGGTGTACTCAGGTAACAGGGGGCAAGCAGGCCTCAGGACAGACCTGGAGGAAAACCATTCTTGAAAGGACGTGTGTTAACCGGTCTGCCCCAGGGCCTGAGCACAAACGGCCCCAGGTCCTGCTCACCCTTCTCTCATTTAGCCAGGGGCCCACAGGCTCAGCTCTTTGACAAGGGTCCTCCCCTTCTCTGTCGACTCCTCCTGAGTGTGCAGGGTGAACCCCTGTCAGAGGGATGTCCCTCCTCCATCCAGAGGGAGGATCTGGCCCGGGAGAAGCTGCTGTAGTCCTGGCAGAGGAGCCAGAGCTCATCTGGGGAGGGAGAAGCCTGGTGGGGGCAGAGACTGGGAGGTGGAGCAGGGGCAGAGCCACCAAGGCCCAGGCCCTCCCACTAGCACAGGAACCACCTGGGGGTGGGGGTGGGGGTGGGAGGGAAGGCAGGAGACAGGGGACCTGGGAGGGGCTCTTCCCAGAGGCCCTGCCCATCTCTTCTTTTTTTAAATTTGAGAGTCAGTGCGAGAGCGAGAGAGGGCAAAAGTGCACGTGTGTGCCAGAGCAAGCACTGGAAGGGGTAGGGGGAAAGGGGGAGAATAACCAGCAGACTCCCTGCTGAGTGTGAAGCACATGACCCTGAGGTCATGACCTCAGTCAAAGTCAAGAGTCACTTAACCTACTGAGCCACGCAGGTGCACCACCTGCCCATCCTCCCATGGAGCCTGAGCCCAGTAGGGCACGGGCTAGGACAGCAGACCATGGGGCAGGGACACACGCCACGTGCAGACAAGGAGAGAGCAGGCCTCAGCCCAAAGAAGCCTGGACACAGAAACAAGCCAGGGCTTGAGTCCTGACCTGGAGCAGAGTGTGTTCTGTGCCCAGGAGCTCAGAGACTTGCCTCCCATGAGAAGCAGGCAAAAGTGCCCATCAGCAGGGCTTCGCAGGGGTATGGTGTAGGGGGTGACAGGGGATGACGCTGGAGGTTCAGGGTGGGGGAGACACCTGTGGGCAGGGTGTAGGGGGTGACAGGGGATGACGCTGGAGGGTTCAGGGTGGGGGAGACACCTGTGGGCAGGGTGTGGGGGGTGATGGGATGACGCGGGAGGTTCAGGGTGGGGGAGGCACCTGCAGGAGAGGGCAGTGGCAGCACAGTGGGGCCAGAGTTCTCCTGGCTGTGGGCACTGAGCCTGGGCCATCTCACAGGGGATGGGGCCAGCACGTTGGGGGAGACACGAAAGCAAAAGGAGCAGCATCAGAAGATTCAGGGCCGTCAAAGGCTGAAGGCCAGGACACGTAGGTGTGAGGAGGGCCAGTGACTCACTGGGCATGTGGCAGGGCGGGCTCAGGGGGCAGGTGGGGTACTGTCAGCTGATGGGCTCCAGCTGGAAAAGACGGCTTGACTCATACAGGAGGACGCCTTCGTCGCGGGACGTTCTGAAACAGGCAGCCGCCTCAGTGGCGCTGCGGCCCGGCTTTCGCCGGTTCACACAAATGCCCTGGTCACCGGTGCTCCTCCCTTCGGGTGAGGACAGGTCCCCAGCACCCCTACAGGATGCCCACCCTGCCTCCCCATTGCTGGTAGCAGACAGAACTACGGGGACCTCCCTGCCTGGCTCAGAGACAGGGTGTAGGCCAGCATGTGGGAGCTGGGGAAGGAGGACGGTAGCCTGGGCCTAGTGAGCAGGACCCGGCAGGGCCCTGAGCATGGAAAGTCACACACCTCAGGGTGTGACACAGCCACAGCCAAGAACAAGGGGCTGCAGCACAGTCACCATGCACTGGGGGGCCCCATTATCTCCCCCGCCCCTGGCCACACACTCTACCACAGTTCCCACCTGGACGTCTGTCTCCCCAAGCTTCCGAGGGACAAAGCCCAGGCTGAGGCCTGTGCAGAGTTCCCTGTGGGCCCGGCTGGCCAGGAGCTCAGGGTGGGTCCAGGGAGGGCCACCCCTACTGCGCTGACCCCGGTGCAGCTGAACGCGGGCCCTTTCAGCACTTCAAGGAGCTCTAGGGGTTAACTCTAGGAGTTATCTAAAGGAGTTTCACAACCGAGGTGCCAGGCTGTGCCATAGGTGCCCACTCGGCCCCATGTCACCACCTCAGGAGCAAGGGCTGATACACCAAGAGGAGACCTCACAGCTGCAGTCATCAGGTGCAGCCAATGGTTTCCCTCTGAGTGCCAGGCCCCCCAGGGAGGGGAGCTCCTTAGGGCTCTGAGTCCAGGTTGGGCTCCCTCCCCTGGATATCTCCCTCCTGTCTGGCCCTGTGTGCTCCACAACAGCCCCCCTGCCCCTTCCAACTCTGCTCCTACTCCTGCTGCAAATGAACCCCGAGGCCATCCTGGGTGCTGGCCCAGGCCCAGGTCTGGGGTCCTTTGTGTGGCTGCAGGCCCTCCAGCTGTGCAGGGCCTGTGGGTTTCCATCTTCATGGGTCCCAGTGGGGCTGCTCTCCTCTGCTTCCCGTTGGCACTGCCCAGCGCCGCCTGCACACCTGGCCTCCCGTCACAAAGTGCTGCTCGTCCCAGTTCTGGTTGAAGTAACCTCCTCCTCCCCTTTTCTTTCCTCCCAGAGTGTCTTCCCCTGCCCACGTCTCAGCCAGCGTTATCATACAACATGGTGTTTCCTCCTCTCCTGGCCCGGCTCCTGTGGTCTCTGGGGCCAGCCCAGGGCCTGGGCAGAGTGAAGACTCAGAAAAGCCGAGGCTTTGAGTCTTGGGCTGAAACGGACTGAAGAGTATGGGTCTGTTCCTTAAAACCGAGAGCAAAAGCAGGCAGTTGTGGCTCCCTTTGGGGTGATGGGGGCCACCACCCACCTGTCAGTCAGTCTCCTTCCACAGAGCAGGGGAGGTCAGCAGGGCGGCTTCTGGACTTCCCAGAAACCACAGCTTCCCTGCTCCACAGCAAGTCCTGCCTGGGGCTCCGGGATGAAGGTCCACATGGAGGGGTAGTGGCTCCAGGAAGACTTGCGAGTGGGATCATATACAGCCACATACTTATGAAACATCACACCAGTGGGGAGAATAAAAACGTAGCCCCAAATAGTGTCTAGAAGTTTCACCAAAGGATGGTGGCATCAACCCTCCAGGGTGCCACTGTGGCCCTTCCTGCCAGCTGAGAAGGCTCCCATATGTGCACCCAGGGCCTCACCTGCTGACCAGCACCCCAGAGGCAAAGGCCTCTGTACTGCCACCGAGCTGACACCAACCTTGGTGGGAATCAGGAACCAGAAATGTAGAGGCTGCAGGCCGGCAAGTGGCGCCAGCTGCGCCCTAAGTATCCTGCTTGTCGTCAGGAGCCCCCATACCCTGGAGAGAAGCACTAAGTCTATTGCAGTCCAAGACCTGGGAGCCTCCAAAGCCATAAATGACCTCATGTAGGGACCCCTCATAGATCCAGGGGTTCTGAGGCTGTGAGAACGCAGCATGCACCCCCACCCTCCTGCAGCCTGGCTCGTACAGGGCCTACAGGGACAGGTGGGCGGAGAGGACACTGGGGTAGCCCGGCACACAGACCCCACGTGTGTGTAGCCTTAGGCCACTGGTGAAAGGGCACCTCACACACCCAAGCATAGACACGGCTGCCCATGGGGGCTGAGGAGCTAACAACTGACCCTCCAAGGTGGCAGTTATATGGAGGTGAGCGCTACATGAGCAGAGGTCTGTGGCCGTGATGAGGCCCAGCGAGTCCCACAGTGCGCCTCATGTCCCACAGTGGCCATATCAGCCTCTTAGGTGGTGGTGGTGATGGGGAGGGGCTGGGCCCTGTGGGCGGTCCACACGGAGACCATCGCAGGGACGAGCCCAATGTGACGTGGGCCACTCCTCTGCTTTGCCCTGTGGCCAGTGGGCTCGAGCCCCACAGCTCCCAAGGGTGGGGACCTACCCAGTCCTCTCTGCATCTGCCAAGGCCTTCTGCTCAACGCCTGTCCCAAAGTCCACTAGGAGCCATCCTGTACCCCGGCCCTCCCCAGCTTCTGGGCCCAGGGTCTGACTCCTCTGCTGAGACCCCCAGGGGCTCCCATGGTAGTAACTCCCATCCGGCACATCCGCGCCGTGCTCTGGACCATCCTACTTGCTCTGATGGAGAAAGGGGGCCCCAGTAGCATTTCTGGTGGGAATATAAAATAGGATGGTGGTTCCTCAAGAAATCAGGCATCGAATCACGGTATGATCAGCGATTCTCCTTTTAGCTACACGCCCGGAAGAAGTAGAAGCAGGGACTCGGGACAGGTATGTGTGCTCCCACGTTCGCAGCAGCGGCACCCACAGTAGCAACGGGCTGCAACAACCCAGTGTCTGCGCATCGATGCAGGAGAAGTAAAATGTGGTAGCAGACATGCGACCCCGCGCTGTCCAGCCTCAAAAGGGAAGGAAGCCCCGACGCGCGCTACAACGTGGATATCCTGAGGACGTCACGCCAAGTGAAACAGGCTGGCCACAAAACGGCAGATACCGTAGCTTCCGCTTACACGAGGTACAGAGTCATCAAATTCACAGAAACAGAGAGTAGATGGTGGACGCCAAGGGCTGGAGGAGGGGACGGTACAGAGTCAGTGTTTACTGGGCACACTTTCAGCTGGAAGATGGAAAAGTTCTGGAGACGGACAGTAGTGATGGTTGCACAGCGGTGTGAATGGACTTAAAACCAATGAGCTACACGCACTTTTAAAAAATGGTTGGAACGGTAAATTTTATGTCATGCATATATTACCACAATTAAAGAAAAAGGCTCTTCCAGGATGGGGCACCCGCAGCCAGCTCTGGGCCAGGCAAGTCCTCAAGAACAAAACCATGGCAGGCTTCTCAGGGCCCCCACGGGCCGTGCGACAAAGGAAGTCCACAGAGTTACGCCTGACCGCGGTGCGAGGGTGTTTGGGGGGCACTTCCTAGGCCCTCCAGAGCAGTGACAGGACCAAAGAGAAGATCCAGGGCACCAGGCGTGGTTGGCCTTGGACGGGGAAGAAATGCGTGCAGACCTAGCCAGGACTCGGCGTGACCGGAGAACCCCGCTTCTGGTCTTTAGCTGGACAGGGCAGGGGCCGAGCAAGCACCCACCCCTCACTGAGGGGACGAGGGAGCACAGCCCCTTCTTCAGCTCTGCACCACACCTCACATCACGTGTGCTCCTGGTGACCCCAACTCTACCAGCTGAGGGGACCTCATACCCCTAACAACCCCGAGATGCTGCTCTGCTCCCCTGTCCTGTGGACAGGCTCTGAGAGCTCTGGTCTGGCCTCGCTGCAGGACCTCCAGCAGGAAGGAGCCCCCCGCCCCAGCTCTCCACAAACTGTAAGATGTCACTGTCAATCACACAAACTGCGCATTCAATCTGATCCCAAATGTGAGCTTAAGGTAAACCGAATGGACAGCCCTCTCATCCATGACCCTTCCCCTGGGTTCCAGGCACGGAAGCAGGCTGCACTGTCCACCCCACCCCATTTGACAGAGGAGGAAACCGAGGTGCAGACAGAGCACACATTGCTGAGGAGCACAGTGGGGCTTAAGAGAGCTCCGTCTCTGAAGGTCATGGCCCACCCTGTGCTAGGTCCTCAGCAAAGGGTGAGGACACGTGTGAATCATGGTGGAAAGAGGCTCTTGGCCCCTCACCCACTCTCAGCCCTGCAAACGCTGTCCATCTGCCAGGCACCAAGACACCAGCCCCCAGCAGGAAGAAGGCTGCAGGGATCCCAGGGCTGGGGTCCACTGGCCCCTTCTCCCCTCTGACGAACATCAGGTTTCTCTTCTGAGGCCCAGGCCAGGAGAGCAGATGTCAGGCCCTGGTCTGGGTGGGCTATGGCCCTCTCTGCCGACTTTATGCAGCAAACTCCTTCCGCACCTTTTGCAAAATGGGGAACATTTCCAGGGACCCCCAACAGATTGTGACTCTGAATTTCTGCTCAGAATCACAGGCACACAAGGCATGTATCGAGGGCAGGGCTGGTGGAGACAGGATTACACAGGAAATCTCCTGGGTCAGCAGGCTTGGGCCCTGGTGTCCAACCCACCCCAGCAGCCCCCTAAGTCCCTCAGCTCCCTAGGCTGACATTGTGCTTGATAACTGGACACGGCTGTCCAGGACGCAGGCCACTACCCTGCTGGAACCTGGCGGGGTTAGGGCACTGTGGAGCAGGTGGAGGGCCACTCACCCTCCCTACACTGGCCTCACTGCAGGGCCTTTCCCAATGCCACAGGCCAGGCCCAGGGGCTATGGGGTTGTGTGTCTACCTGGGAGGCAGCATGTACGTGAGGGTACTGGGCAAGTCCACCTGGGGGCTGGTGGTGTGAGGGGTCTCTGGGGCTTCTAGGCCAGCAGGTGAGCAGCTCCTGTAGCTAGAGGTCTACAGCTCTGTCCCAAGCCTGTCCCTAGTCACCCCTGCTCCCCTTCTCCCAGCGAGGAAGGGAGAGGCAGCTGGGCCTCCAGACCCACCTATCTGTCCAATCACCTGTTTGTATTTATCTCTTTAAGTAGGCCTGAGAGACACCTGGAGGCGGGGAGGGGAAGGAGGCTGGTGCAGGTGCACAGGGTAGGCTCCATGACTGGAGTGGGGCTTCCTGCCTGGCAGTCACCCATGCGGTCGGCCCCACAGCCACATACATGCTCAGTGCCAGGGGCCTCCACTGTCACTCCTGGAGGCCACCCCAGGGATGAGCCCCAGGCAGCAAGGGCAGCACAGTCCCTTACCCCATCCCAGCCTGGGGTCCTTGCCGTGGGAGCACAACCACCATGTCTCAGGTGTGGTGAGGACCATGTGATGGCAGCCAAAGAGAGCACCCAGGGTACCCCACCCGTCATGCCTGCCTAAGAAACAAGGATGGCTGTCACTGTCATTAGCCAGAGCCCCTTCTCCTAGGGAGGGCAGGAAGGTGGAAGGGAGCCCCAAGGTCCAGCTGTCTGAGAAGCCTGGTCTTTGACCCCTGACAAAGCCTCCCTCCACCTTCCTGTCCAGGCAGGGGACTTGAGGGGTGGCCCACCTTGGCTCCAGGCTGCCCCTCCACTGCTCTGCAACAACAGCAAATCTTCCTTGGAAAGACACTTCCTTAAAGTCCCGGCTGTTCCGAGGGGTGGCCCAACCACCAAGTGGAAAATTGCTCAGCTCTAAAGAGGACGAAGGGAACATCCCAAAGTGCCACCACTTGTAGGGAAAGAAGGAATTCTTGTTCCTGAATGTTTCTGAGTCATTGCTGGCTCCAGCGCTCAGGCTACTGTGAGGAGCATGCGTGTGGGTGTGCAGCCGCGGGGCTGTGTGAGCGTGTGGTGCCTTGTGCAGCCTATGGTCAGCCCTGGGAGCCCTCCAGCCTCTCCCCTGCCTCTCCCCCTAGGCCCACATGAATCCTGCCTGCCCCGGCCTGAGGCTGCTCCTCTGTGAGGCAGAGGATGGCCCATGGTTGGCAGTGACACTCAGCAGCAATCACAGAAGGGCCTTCAGACTGGAGAAGGAGCCATGACATGTGGTTGGTTCAGGAGAGGCCATGGCCCCTGCTGCAGGAGCAGGTGCCTGTTACCTCCTGTCCTGGATGCTGTGTGTGTAGGCATGAGGGTGGGAGGGAGCTGGGAGCCCAGCAGAGACCCACGCTGCCGGCTGCACATATCATCTGTGCTGAGGATGGGGTGAATATGCTTCTCCCGACCTCAGGGACACGTGTGTGCCTGTGTGAGGCCGGAGGGCCCACCCACTGGATCCTCTAGTACTTACGGAAGCAATGGCTGGGTGTCCTTGGAGCTCAGCTGGCCGGAATGGCCTGTTTCTTTACCCACCCACATGGTTGGCAGCTGATGAGCAGTGCTGCTGGCCTCTGCCTCTCCAGCCAGATACACTTGGGTCCCAGCTTGGCCTGAGGGCAAGGGAGCACAGAGGACCAGGCCCTCCTTGGTGCCCAGTGGATCCTCTCCCTGAATAAAGTCAAGCCCCAATCAATCAGAGAACATTCCAGCCTGAGCCACAAAGCCAATCTCATCCCTTAGGAACACCTGCTGGCACCTGGAAACCCGTCAGCGCTGGAACGGGGAAGGCTGCCAGCCTTCCTAACCCCTCGTTGCACACTGCGTGGCCACAGCGTGGAGGCTTTCAGCCAGGCCCTGCACCCTCCGCTGGTGCCACTGACGGGCCCAGAGAGGCATACCAAGGGGAGGAGGCCCACTCCCAGGCCCGCGACTCTATGGCCACATCCTCAGCTATAGCATGTACTACTGTTCCAGGAAAAAACTCTGAAGATAAATATTTAAACCATGGCTTCTAGGTCTACCACAACATTTTCCATAGCCTTGTGCTTCGTCCTTGCCGCTTGTGAGATGGACCAGGTTAGCTATGGGGGACACCTAACCCTGCCCAGGAGGCTGGGTGCGTTCCTTCAAGTGTCTGTCCTCCGCAAGGGGATGCAACCTGGGAGCAGGACCAGAGCCCACGCGGACTGCCTCTTCTTAGGACTGGCTCTAGAATGACAGCTGCCAAGCAGCTACAGCCATGGGTGTGGTTAGGGCCCAGATGGGACTCCAGGACTTGAGTTCAAGTGCTCGGTGTGCTGTCTAAGCTTGTGACCTTTGGCAGGTCGCTTGGACTCTGAGACTCTGCCTCCCCACGTGAGAACAGTGGAAGCAACACATCACAGTGACCTGGGACAGTGCCTGTCAGTAGGCCCATTGGTCCCTGCAGGTCAGTGCCGAGTCCCCTGCATCCAGATTAAAGCCAGAGCAAGATGTGAAAAGACCCCGACGAGTATTACTTGGAGAAAACCTGCCTCTGGTCTGGCAGATGGATAGCAGATACGCCACCGAAGGGGGTCAAGACCCCGCCTCTGCGGACTAGAGGAAGCTGAGTGTAAGCCATGGGATGTGCCTGCTGCTGAAACCCCTGGACTCTTGCTTTGGGGCTGCCTGTCAGGCACAGCTGGGCACCCAGTCCAGACACAGCTGTGCAGCCCTGGCAAGGAAAGGCGGGGACCATGATCTGCCGGGGGTGCCTCTCCGAGACTGCACAGAACAAGGGCTCAGGAAAAAAAACTGTTGAGCAAATTAAAACAACTTGTGAGGTTCCACGCACAAAGCCCAGGCTGCTTAAAGCTGGGATTTCCTGTTACTCTCCAGGCAACAGCTGCTGGCCTGCAGGGTCAGGATCCTATGCCAGGTGGTGGTGTGGCCTGGCCAGAGCTCAGACTTGAAACAGGCTGGGGGAGGCCACAGGTAGCTGCAGGCCATCACCCCTCGGCGCTCGGTAACCCACTGATCCTCCCAGGAGCATTTCCTCTGGAAATGACCCGGAACAGCTCACATGCTTTTTTTTTTTTTAATTTTTATTTATTTATGATAGTCACACACACACACACACACACACACACAGAGAGAGAGAGAGAGAGAGAGAGAGGCAGAGACACAGGCAGAGGGAGAAGCAGGCTCCATGCACCGGGAGCCCGACGTGGGGCAGGCGCCAAACGGCTGCACCACCCAGGGATCCCTCACATGATGTCTTGATGGACAGGTCCCTGTTCCCCAGGAGGCTGGCTGGGCTGCTGTGCCATCCCCAACCCAGCTGCCCCACTTGTGGCACAAGGGAAAGGCCACATATGTCAGCCCTGCCTGGAGTCCGAGGACCAGACCTCTCTGCTTAGGGGCACCTCACTGCCTCTGGCCTGGCCGGTGGATGGACAGTGGCCAGAAACGCAGGGGTCAGGTTGGAGCAAGCAGAGAATGGGGCGGGGGGTGAGAGGGATCACAGGAGCCCTTAACCGTGTCTCGCCAAGCAAGGCCCACGTCCCCAGCCAGGTGGGGTCCTTTGGTCTGTGGGGAGCCCCTGCCAAATGCAGACCTGCTCTGTGGTTCAGCCTGGGCCCCATGGACAGTGCCCATCCTCCAGACGAACACGGTGGTATGTGACAGAGCCCAAGGCCCTGGCTGCTGGCCTCAGATAGGCAGATTGAGGGCTCTAGGAAGGGAGAGGGCCCATGCTGTGGAATGAGCCAGGACAGATCAGGGTACTGGGGCCTCTTAAGCAATGCTCTCCTGTCCCGGTTGAGCATTTTGTGCCTGCCTGATGCCCACTGGGTTCCCTTTCCACTCACCTGCCCGAGGACAGGGTCTGCTCCTGCTCTGGAGCAGCCCCACATCAATCCCACCACCTTCCTTTCATCTACCTGGCTAAAACATGACCACCTTTTACCTGATAAAAAGGGTGTTTTCCACTGGGCACACTGTCAGCCTAGCTTCTAGGCAAGCAAAGGAATGAACTTCCCCTGATGGGACTGGGCTTCTTGACTATGTTGAATGGAATAAGGCAGGAGTCGGTAGGCCCTGAACGTCCAGGGTTCAGACGGTTGGCCAACAAGCAGCCCCCTGTCTGGACTTGTAGGAGTACAACAAGCTGCCTAGACCTGCCTGCCCACCTGCCTGCCACAAGGGAGCAGAGGCGAGGAGGAGGGGCCTGTGCCTGGAGCTGTGGTCGCTCCTCTTTGGGGTGAGTGGCCCTGGAGCGCTGCAGTGTGCTAGACAGGACGGAGGGCTGTGGCTAGGGTTCGGGACTGGGCAGCTGAGGTCTTGGCTCTCCACACAGGGCCCACTTACTCCCCGGCTTTGTGCCCACCTGGGCAGTGCCTCTTCTTGCAGGGGACATCTGACACCTCCAAATTCCCCTAGGAGGCCATCTGCTCTGCCTTGCCCCGTCCCACCTGCCCTTGCTCCCCACTGCACCACCTTGGGCTCCTGGGAAAGCTCATCTTTGCAACAGTCACGTTAACTTCACCACGGCAGGCAGTGTGCCCAGGAGATGCCTGGCTCTCCCCTTCCAGATGGGGACCTTGGGGAGGGCTTAACAGGAAACCCTGGAGCCACACAGCTGCGTGTGAATCTCATCTCCGCCAGCTGTGATCTTGGGTGACAAGTTACTTAGGCTCCCGGAGCCCTGGTTTTCTTATCTAACAGGTATAAGGAAGGAGGGCCTGGCAGTGAGTGTGGCAGTTGGTACCAGTCACAGGCTCTTGGCCTGTGCCTTCCAGGTGAGAACACCTGCTTGTCCTGCTCCCCAGCACAGCGCACACCCTGTAAGGAGGGTGCATGTGGCACAGCAACCTCACTTCACATGACAGCATCTTCCCCAAGCCTCCCTCCGTTAGCTGCAGTCTGGCTGGAGGACCTTCTCCTGCTGGTGCAAAGTTTTCCTGGTGGGGAATGGGGGCCACATTGCAGAGACAACTCCATCTGGCCTCACTACTCCAAGACAACCCCCCTCACCCCCCTCTAGCTTCCGTGATGCAAATGTAAAACTCAAGGTTTGCTGGTCCTCCTCTCCCAAGGACACCAATGCTCCAGCAAAGTAAATATTTACAGGTGATGCTTTAAAGCTCCTAACTCAAAGAGGAGATGCTCCCCCGCTGTCTGAGTTTGTTCCTGGGGCCCCACGAGCCAGGCCTATGATGGCAGGAGCTAATTCTCAGATGGACGATGATTTATGGGCCACTCCCCCAGGCCAACTGGGGATGTGGTCTAGAAGCAAACGCTGCACATATGGGGCTGGGGTCACGTGGGGCCGAGGGTGGGTGGTGTATGTTCTGAGGCCCATGCAGGCACAGCCCCATGTTGGTGCAGCAAACAGGGACCAGGCACCAGCCCCGAGGCTAAGCCCTGCCTAGATTTCCATCCAGTGGGAAGGAGGCTCCTGGGACTTTGGAGCAGTGGGTTCCAGCCTCTGGTTTTGACTGCAGGACCCTTTTCCCCACCAAATCTCACAGGGACCCCAACAAGCAGGATCTGTGGGTGGGAGATGCCCGGCAGGAGGCTCATGTACTTGTTTGGCCTCCTGGGGTGGGCTCACGCAGTGGCTGCCCTGGGTGGTGCTGAGGGCTTCCAAGGAAGGCCCTGGGAGTATCCCCACTGCTGGAAGGACGGCTGGTTAGTCGGCCATCTGCCCATCTCCTCAGTCTTCCGGGCCTCTGGCTGAGCTCCAACCACGGGGGTTACCAGAGGGGCTCAGCAGTCGGCAGGTACACCGCGCTCCGTCCCCTGCCTCTGCACTTGGTGCCATCGGCTGGAGGACAGAGGCCTGGCTGGCCTGTGCGGCCCACACTGGTGCAGGCCTCAGCAGACCAAACGCTTGTGACAGCATGTGGCACAGGACCGTAGGGAGGAGAGGCCCGGCAAGCACACCACCGCAGAACCTCGTAGTAAGAGACACGAAGAAGACAGCCCACCCCTCAGGGCAGAAAACAGCCTGAAAACGCTAACAGGTAGGTGGTGGGGAGGAAACCTCAGTGGTGGAGGTAACCACATGCTAGCGTGCCTGTCCCACGGGTCACAGCGACAGGCAGTTAGGACCACAGCATCCGCCTCACAGCTGCTGGGAGTCTGAGGAGCCAGTCTGGAGAGCACTGGTCACATCCACTAGGGCTGAGGATGGACCACCTGCCCTCCAGCCCGCTCACAGGGACACGCAAAAGCAGCGGTGGCCAGGCCTGGACGCTGCCACCGAGTCTGCTCTTGGAACAAAGCAAGGGAAAAAGAGGCTGCCGAGATCCACGAAACACAGTGGTGAGGGAGGCGGGTGGCAGGCGGGAGCCACGGCAGGCTTCCTTGTGCCCCTGCGGTAAACTCTCAGCCTGCAGTGAGGACAGAGGGACCGGCAGCACAGATCACGACCAGCAAGTGAACACGAACGAGCCTGCCACATCACAGCGATCCACGTCTGTGGAAGGTGAGCCCGGCCTAGGGGCTTTCTCAGAATCCAGGGAGCAAGCACAGAAAGGAACAGGGTGGTCCCCAACAACACAGCCTGGGGTGAGCGGAAGACCCCTAAGGCTGAAGCACAGCACGTCTTGGATGGTCGTATCGAAGGCCAGTGATGCCGGGTGGATGTCCCAGATAATGAGACCCTAGCTACCCAGACTTTGGGTGCTGGAAGGAAGCCCCCCTGCCAGTCCCCAAGCTGACCGGGACAGGTGCCAAGTGCCTAGCTGGCCGAAGGGCCCTTCCCTGTTCACAGAGAGGGGATGCACTGTGGCCTCTTTTTATAAAAGAGTCTCCAGTACCAGGCACAGTGCCTGTGAGCGGCAGAACCGGGATTCAACCCAGCTGGTCCAGTCCCAAGCCTACCCTGACCCCTGCTCTGCCGTCACCCTGGCCACCCGCTGTTGTTGCTCTCCCGCGGACTTCTTCACTGATGCTGGGAGAGGCTGCCTGGAGGGCTCCTCTCTCCTCCTCTGATTCCTTGTGGAGGCCTCGAGCTGCTGCCCATGCCTTCTGGAAGGAATCAAGGGTCGAGTCCCATGTGTCTCCATCCTCCACTGGCACCCCAGAGCCCCGTCTAACTGGGGAGGGCCCAGGGGCTTTTGCAATGGCCTTGTAGACCTTGGTGTACCCTGGTGAACAGAGGCCGGAGACGCAGGATGGTGGGTTAA
This sequence comes from Vulpes lagopus, assembly GCF_018345385.1. Taxonomy (NCBI): domain Eukaryota; kingdom Metazoa; phylum Chordata; class Mammalia; order Carnivora; family Canidae; genus Vulpes; species Vulpes lagopus. The sequence continues at coordinate 2,132,222 of NC_054847.1, read as the reverse complement.
GTGAACGAAGGAGCTGGGGTGGGCACGGGGCCTCCAAGTAATCCAGGCACCCTGGAGGAAGCTTCAAGAGAGGTGGAAGAAGATAGCATTGCAGGAAGAGCTGCCAGCTGGCCTGGTGTGTGTGTGTGTGTGTGTGTGTGTGTGGGGGGGGGGGCTGTGCCTCCCAAGCAGAGCTCCTAGCACCCAGCCTGGTTGGGGCAGCCGGCGACAGTGGGAGAGAAGGGCTGCCTGCCTCGTTTCTGCTCCCCCATCAAGGAAAACAAGGCCCTGGCCCAGGCTGGGGTAGGATGTGTGTGGTCTTCAGTGGCAGGCCAACCTGCACGCCCACCCACCCGGCTGATCCTAACACCCTCCAAAGCTTGCCCATGTTGGGCAGCCTGGGATCAGTGTGGTACCTCTCTGATGCGTGGGTATGTGCATGCCACACTCCTAGAATAACAAGCCCTGCAAGCTAGGGACTTGGACACAGCCACGCCAGGAAGGGGGCACTTTACTGGGGAGGAACAGAGAAATCAGACCACGGGTCCCACAGCCAGAAGGTGACGGACCTACATTCAGGGGCAGACTGGACGCCAGCGCCTAGGCCTCTTTCTGTATTTTTCTCGCTGGGACAGCACCTCACCCCAGGGGCCCGGACAACCCAAGCAGAGAGCAAAAACTTGACAGGAAGAAAAAGAGCCAATGGTGCTCTGGAAGAGGCAAGAACAAGAGTCTGCAGAGACCACAGCTTTCCTGCAAACACATCTCCGCATCTGTGAGTGCTGGCGAGGGAGGCTGAGGCACAGGCCTGATCAGAGGCAAAGGAGAGCAGGGTTGCCAATGAGAAGCATCTACGTGGTTATAAACAATTGCTGAGAGGCCCTCAGAGGGCATCTTCTCCGGAGAGAGCCTGAGTGCCCTTCCCGTTCCTCACACTCTCCACAGGCCAGCTGAAATGTGTCCTGGCCTACACCACGCCACCCCTCCAACTGGGCAGGGGTGGGCCGGTAGCTGCAGCCCCAGGACCATCTGGGAGCGACCCGGTCCCATGGGAGTGGCAGTGGGGGCACCGGCCACTTGGCTGCCAGCACCTCTGACGCCATCGGCAAAGCTTGCCTGGCGCAGCCGCGCCAGAGCCAAGGGGACGCGGCCCGTCCCCGCCTCGCTGCTCCTCGGGTGAGGACAGCCACGTGTTTTCCAGTTAGGCGGCGACGCGGGTCTGCGTGTGAAACCGCCTGTGTCTGCCCAGGGTCTCGGAAGCTGCATGCGCCGACCCTGGCTGGAGTGACCGAATGCTCGGCTACTGTCCTCACCCACAGTCCTCCCGGCTGGGGCAGGGCACGGAGGGCACAGCCGGGGGCTGGCGGGCACATGGGCTTCAGGACACACACCTCAGTACAGCTCCTCTCTAGGCTTAAGGTCTCTGCAGGTTCCCCAACACTGCTGGGTCTTGACCCCCTTATGTGGGAAATGGGGACAATCGCCACAGACCTGCCTTGTTGGGGTGGTGGGGCCACATGAGAGCCAACTACCCATTCCAAGTACCTACTGAGTACCTGGGGGGAGACAGGAGCCAGCCTCTTTCCTGTACTTCCCTCTGGGACCCTGGTTTCCTCAGATCTGGGTCTTCCTAGTCCGCTACCCCTTTCCTACAGGCCCCAGGTGACGGGCTCTCGGCTGCACCGGGCTCTCTGGGCAGGGCCAAAAAGCAGGTATCTGTGACCAGATGAGCAGGTACTTCGGGTGACTGGGCATGTCTCCTCCCAAGACCCCTGAGGTTTAGACCACCCCTGAGGGCACGTGCACCAAGCAGGACTTTGTGATAGAAACCACAGACACGCTCTGCTGAGCAAAGTAAACTCTTCAAAGCCACAAGGATATTTCATCCCAACAAGGGTGCTGTTCAAGGGGGCACCCAACACGTGTGGCAACAGTTGCAGACTCTCCAAAAAGTAACTTCACACCCATACTGATGGTATTGGAACCTTGAGACCTTTCAACTCGGAAATTCCATTCCTAGGAGCTTCCAAAGGACACGGGAGCCCCGCAGAGCAGCGCACCCACTACAGCGTCACTCACCGGAGCCAGACTGGAAATCTCCAAGCTCAACAACAGAGCAGAACTGACAATGCACCCAGAGGGGGACTGTCTGCAGCTACTAAAATATTAAGTTTTTAATGAGAAAGAACAATGTTTATGGGAAATTTATATTATAGTTTCAATTACAGTAAAAAAAAAAAAAGCATGTGAGAGGAATACACTGAGTTTCCTCTTCTCTTTTATGTTTTCCTACCAATTATCACATAATCATTACAACGACAACAACAATAAAAGGATGAAACGTGAAAGAAAAAGACTCCAAAGACTCGGGGTCCCGTGAGGATGACAAAGCCAGACCTCCACACCGACAGCCGCTGCTCCCCAAGGACAGCAGCCAAATCTTTCACGCCTCCAACCGAGAAAGAAAAAGACCAGGGGCCTCACAGGGCCCTGGGTAGGAGGGTAGGAGCTGTGCCCCCTGGGAAAGGTTTTCTGACCCTGGAGCCGGCAGTCCCCAGCTCAGAGCCAGCCCCCAACAGCACAGTGGTCCAGCCCACACTGCATGGCCCCACGTTTTGTAAGCGAGGGGCCTGGAAGCACAGGACTTGGTCTTGCAAGTCCCGGGGGCCGGAAAGAAAACCTGAGTTATGGAGATAATTCCACAAGACAGAACACCATTTAAAATAATTGTCAGCAGCTATTGAAAAGTTTGTCTTCTTGTGCATTTGCCTAAAAAGACGTTTTTGGTTCTGGTTATGAACGAGAACCTAATTCTGAACATCTTGACCTCAGATTCCCCTCATCTCCACGCAAGGTGATCCAGGCCATAGTGACACTCCAACCAGGTCCCACAGGTTGTCTGGGCCCCCATTCATGGGTTACAGTCACATGCTCTAGGTAACATCATCTGCCCCACTGCAGGCAAATGTGGGTTTTGTCCCCTGACCACGTGGAAGAAGGGAATTGGGAAGGCAAACTGAAGTTCTTCCCGCAAGCCGCAGAAAGAACTGTTTCAGCAATGCCCCAATCTTAAGTCTGACCAACCTGGCTGGACCCACTGAGGGGCCCCTGAGGCCCTCTGGGAGCAGCACTGCACTCAAGGGGGACTCCGAACTTCACTCACTAGAGGACTCCCGGAGGGACACAGCTCCCAGAGCGCGCGGCATCAGGAAGAGAACAATCTCGGAGCCAACACGTGGGCAGTACCCACTCAGCATCCGGCCAGTGCCAACATGCTGTGGACATGCCAGGATGGCAGATGAAGTGTGGCTGAGGGCATCTAAGGCAGTAGGGTGTTGCCGCGGAAGGCTTCCTGGAGGAAGGGGTAGCGGAGCTGAGGCTGAAGGGAGACGGGGAGCCAGCAGAGGATCGGGAGGAGAGGACAGCGCGCTGGGGCAGGAGGCAGCAAAGGCTCAGCTGAGAGCACTGGCAGATTTTTGGAACACAGGAACGCAGCAGAGCGGAGGGTATGTGACCAGAACGAGGCTGGGGACTGAGAGGGTACAGGCCACTGATGCTAGTGCTCCTACACAGCAACATCATCAGGGGCTCCTAGGGGCCTTGCTGCAGACAGGGTCTGGGAGAGTCCCGAACCCCATGGAGGTGGCCTGGAAGCCATATGGGAACCCAAATGCCCTTGGTGACTCCAAATGAAGCCTACAACAACTTGGCCTGCCCTGGCCAGGGCAACCCAGGCCAAACCCTGACTGTATCTCCTTCTCTGTCCCCTTTAGGTAGATGGGGAGAGAAATGAGAGGCATCCCGGCTGTTAGGGAGTATCGTTCTGACTCCAGGAAGCGACATGGAGCATGGGGTGCAGAGACACTAACCAAAGTGGCCCTTGGCTGGCCCCCTGCCTGCTGCCTCTGGGCAGCCTCACTACTCCAATCAGTCCTTCCTGGGGGCCTTTCAAGCGCCCTGGCTGATCCTAGCAGGTGCGGCAGCCCCTGCAGTGGACATCAGCCTAAGAGGGACCTACTGATGCTTTGCTCACACACGTCTTCTTTCTTTCAACCCAGGAAGTACTAACACTGCTAGAAGTTGCAGACTGTATCCCAGGAAGATACATCTCCTCACCCTCAAGTCTGTTACCTCAACACCTGCCCAGCTTAGAACCCCCCAGGCAGATGATGCCATATGCTGGTGAGGGTCTGGTGCTGTGGAAACCCCTGCTCCACTAAGTCACAAGGCCCACCTCCCCAGGCCCCCATATACCGCAGATACTAGCACCAGGAGCTGGGAGGGGCTTGGTGGAGTTTCTAGAAGCACTCCTCATGCCTGCAACATGCTGGGCTCTGGGGACCAAGGAGGAAGCAAGGGTCCTCACCCTAGGCCCAGGCCCCCAGGGGCTTGTGAGGGTGGCTCTCAGAGCTAGACCCATCCCTTCCTCAGTTACCCAGCCAGGCCCAGCCACACTTACAGACGGCAAGCTCCAGAGCCCACAGGGCCATGGGGTGGGGGGCGGGGGGGAATGGGCCCTGGTCTGTTGGAAGGAAGGCGAGGGTGACATTTGGAGCCCCGAAACCAGGTTTTCCATGGAATCTGGGCACTGACAACATTCATCCAGAGAGGTGCCAGGTCCCTGGGGCAGGTGGGAGAGCTGCATCCTGACCTACAAAGCACCCCGGTCCAGTCCCAGACTAGGGGAACGCTCAGTCAGGGAGCTTAAGAACACACAAAGCCAAGATTACCCTGACCTCTCAGGGAAGCTCTTTAAAAAAGCAATCTACCTAGTGCCTGGAAGACAAACAAAGGGGGCGGGGGGGGGGGGGGGGGGAGCGGCACAAGAGATGAAGCTCTGTCGTCTGTCTTTTGGCATGGCTCACTCCCAAAGTGGACCAGAGAGGGAGGGCCTCCCGAGGACCCTGGAAACCCCTCCTCCACCCAGCCTGCATGCTGCTGAGCTCAGCAACCTCCAGGCGGAGGGGCTGGCAGCCCACCGCAGCAGAGGCATCGGAGGCATCCGGCTGACTAGGCACGGCATTTTCTATTCTTGCTCCACACAGCCACCCAGGGGAGGGGGTGCTGGGCCTCTCTTGTGTAGCACCTGCAGGCCGGGTCCCCAGGGCTTGGCCCCCCAGCTCTCGTCTGTAGGAGTGGCTGGGCCTCCTGCTCTGGTGGATGAACTCCAGAGAAGCGAGGTCAGGGCCCTTCATCCTGGTGAGCCAAAGGGAAGCAGCCTCGGGAGATGGGCTGCAGGAAGAGTGTCCTGGTCTTGGCAGCCCCGGAGAGAGTTCTGCACACTGTGCCCTCTGGGGTTCTCCTGTGCTAATTCCCTCTGGCAGACAGGATGGTGCCTACCCTACCCCCCTGTAGGCAGGGAGGTGCCCATCTGGGCCTGTTTGAGCTGGTCAGTGCCCAGTTCTGGGGGACGACAGCTCTGCTGGGCCAGCAGCTACAAAGCCCAGAACTGGCTCAGTCTAGCAGAGTGGCTGGACCACAGTGGCAAAGGGGTAGGAGGTGGGTGCTACCCCAGGAAAGCGCAGCCACGCGGAGCAGGCAAGCAGCACGGCTTTAAGGGCTTTGGGGTGGTAGCTGTGCTGCCAGGGGGCTGTAAGAGCCCTGGAACATCACCTCTCAGGCTACGAGCTGCCATGGGGGGTGGGGGGTGGGTAGGGGATGGGGCAGCCAAGGGGGAGTCAGGTGACCTCTGCCCATAGCTCTGGGGCCCTAGTTTCCGGACAGCCTGGCGACAGACCACAAGAAAAGGACTGAAGACCTGAGCAGGAGAGCAATCCACAGAAAACGTGTAAGTCCAGACTGGGCAGATAGTCAGGCTTTATCCCCCAAACACAGCAGAGACCCCGAGCAGCCTCCTGACCCAGAAGAGTGGCGACAAACACAGCCACAGCGCTCACACGCTCCCCGGCCCTGCCTGGCGGTAGGTGCAGCCCTAAAACAATCTGGTGCATAAACAAACAAACAAAAAAAGGGGCAAGGAGACCTCACTCCCGGCCCCTCCCAGCCCGGACATCACGGGGAGGAGGCCCTCAGGGCGCCCAGGCCAACAGGAGGGAGGGAAGGGGTGTTTTAAGCCCTGAAGCCCGGCCTGCCCTGTGAGGCTGTGGCTGGGGTCCTTGCCAGGAGAAGTGCCCCAGCACCGCAGGTCGGCGGGTGCCCCCACCCCCACAGTCCGCAGACGTGGGGGCTCCCCAAGGAGGCGCCCGGGCGGGCCCCCCTGACTCAGCAGCCTCCCGCCTTGGGCTGTCGGTCGGGTTCTGCTCCTCCTGCAGAGGGAGCCTGCAGCCGCGCGCGGCCTCCCCCCCGCCGCCAGGTCACGCTCGGGCCTTTGTTCCACCTGCACAGACCCGCGGGCAGCTCCTCCCCGGCCGTGCGCAGGCGGGCGCGGGCGGACACCTCGCTTGGGCCCCTTCCGCCTCGGGTACGCGACGCTCCAGCCCCGGGGGTGCCCATGCGCAGCGCCCGCCTGCCCGTGGGCGACCCCGGGCGGCCTGGACCCACCCGCAGGGGCCGGGGCGGAAGGCGGGGGGGGGGGGGGGGGCGGGGCGGGGGCGCCGGGGGGAGGCCCTGGGGGAGGCCCGGGGGGGGGGCGGCTCACCTGGGCGTGCGCAGCGCGGCGGGGTCGGGGGGCGCCGGGGGGAGGCTGGGGGGGGGCTCACCTGGGCGTGCGCAGCGCGGCGGGGCGGGGGGCGCCAGGGGGAGGGGCCCGGGGGGCCCGGGGGGGGGGGGCTCACCTGGGCGTGCGCAGCGCGGCGGGGCGGGGGGCCCCAGGGGGAGGGGCCCGGGGGGCCCGGGGGGGGGGCTCACCTGGGCGTGCGCAGCGCGGCGGGGCGGGGGGCGCCGGGGGGAGGGGCCGGGGGGGCTCACCTGGGCGTGCGCAGCGCGGCGGGGCGGGGGGCGCCGGGGGGAGGGGCCGGGGGGGCTCACCTGGGCGTGCGCAGCGCGGCGGGGTCGCGGCGGTCCAGCACGCCGGGCACGCAGCTGGTGAGCTCGGTCCAGTCCGCGTGCAGCCCGCAGCTCCAGCCGGTGGAGAAGCGGGAGAAGAGCCAGGTCTCGCGGCGGTTGGGCCGGTAGCAGGTGCACTTCTTCTGGCCGGGCCGGCAGTCGCAGGGCACCTCGAGGCGCACGTTCTGCACCAGGTGGCGGCCGAAGGTGGTGCCGCCGGTCTTCTGGATGTGCAGGAAGACGATCACGTCGTCGCCCTTCATGTCGAAGCGCAGCGAGCGCTCCAGCTCGCGCACCGGGAAGTAGTACTTGCGCTCGTAGTGCGGGTCGGGCGTGGGGAACAGGTCCAGGTCGTCGGGCGGCGCGCGGCCGCCGGGGGCGCCCAGGCTCAGCCCCGGGCCCGCGTACTGGTACAGGATGAGCATGAAGCACGCCGAGCCCGCCACCACCAGCACGAACCTGCTGGCGCGCTCAACCATGGTCCTGCCGCCGCCGCGCCGCCGCCGCATGTGTCACCATCGCCGGGGGGGGCCGGGCGCAGCCTCCTCCGCCGCCGCCGCCGCCGCCGCCCGCGCTCCGGCCCGGCCCGGCCCGGCTACGCGTCGCCCAGGCCGCCCGCAGCGCAGCGGGCCCCGGCCCTGCACGGCGCCAGGCTGCTCCCCGCCTGCCCGCCCGCCCGGCCCCGCTCCGGCTCCCCGGGCCGACCCGCCGCTCGGCTCGGCTCCGCTCCGCTCCCGCCCAGGCCCGGCCCCGGCCCCGGCCCCCGCCCGCGCCCGCGCCGCTCCGCCCGCCGCCCCGACCACGCTCTGCGCCGCCCCGCGCGCCGCCGCGTCTCCGCAGTCCGCCGCCGCCCCGCCCCGGCCCGCCCCGGCCCGCCCCCGCCGCGCCTCTTGCCGTCGCCGCCCGCGCGGCTTCTCGGCTCCACCCCCGCCCCTCCCCCACGGCGACCTCGCGGAGCCCGGGCTGGGCGCGGGGACCCGGGCGTGCGGCCGCGGCCGAGCGCCCCGAGGGCAGCCGCGCCGCCAGGGACCTGCTGCCCGCCCGACGCGGCGGCCACGGGAGGCCCAGCCGCGCCGGCGCCCCGGCCCCTCCCCCAGGCCCCGGCCCGGCCCCGCCCCCAGGCCCCGGCCCGGCCCCGCCCCCAGGCCCCGGCCCGGCCCCGCCCCCAGGCCCCGGCCCGGCCCCGCCCCCAGGCCCCGGCCCGGCCCCGCCCCCAGGCCCCGGCCCGGCCCCGCCCCCAGGCCCCTCCCCCCGGGCGCCGGCGAGCTGCGAAGGCGAAGGGGCGGGAGGGCTGGGGGCAGGGCCTCTGCCCCGCGGCTGCGGCCCGTGACCCCGAGCCCCTCTTCCAGCAGCGCCAGGTGCCCGAGGACACCCTCGCCCCGGCTTTAGACCCTTCTTCGGAAAAGGTCTCAAAGTCGATGTGCATGTTGTGATCCACGCTTACCGTGCCCCAAAGGAGAAGTCAGAAACAGTTGAGTCCGCATTTAAAATTGTGAAAGTACTAGACGGTCCGAGCACGGGGTGTTACTCTGTATGTTGGTGGATTGAACACCAGTAAGAAATTATTTTATTAAAAAAAAATAAAATTGTGAAAGTACACAAAAAAATTTCGACTTCGAGCTCTGGCAGGTCGCTCAGAGGGTCTGGCGGCCCTGGACCGGTGCTGTCCTCGGTGGTGCCCCCGTGGAGCCTCCGGCTTCCCTGCCCTGCTGCCCACTGCCTGCTCTCAGCTTCCAGCTAGAGGCAGGTGCCCCGATGGCCCCTCACCTGGGCCCTGAATTCAGGGTAAGCCACACCCAAGCTCAGCACCCTGGCCCTTGATTGTGTCCGGAGGCTGTGGCACCTCCAGGGAGCAGGAGGTGATGTGAAATGGGATGTGAAATGACCTGCCACAGTAGCACCTGAGATGGGTGCAAATGCTCACATCATCCCCTGCAAAGGTTCCCCTGGTTTCCTTCTGTGGCCGGGTGTCCTGAAAACATGCCAGGGTGGGCCCATGGGAGGGGAGGGTTAGTAAGGGCCTATTGTGTCAATGACACCTCCATAAACTGTTAAAAAATAAATCACAACAGAAAGCCCTCTTGGAGGCAAACCCAGAGAACTGGAAGAACAACCGCCCCAACACTCCAAATAAGAGGGCAACAACCGCCCCAACACTCCAAATAAGAGGGCAACATTTAATTTTCCAAAGGGGCAGAAGGAACGTCAGCTCTGGACAGCTGTGTGCAGCCTCCTGAACAATGCACAGTGACCTAGAGCTGCTGGAGGTGAGGTGGGGAATCCAGGTGTGACCCAGGGACCCCAATACCCTGCCCAAATCAAGTCTGCTTTAAAACTCACCCTGGCCTGCAGAGGCCAGGGGGTATTTTGTGTAGACTTCCCCAGTAAGGGCTCATTCTTGCCAGAAGCGGGGGCTGGCACAGTGCTGTGCCTAGAGGTGTCTGCCTCTGCTCGGAGCTACTTGACCCTCTTTATGGCTGCGGCCTGGGGAATCTCCCTTCATAAGCCTGAAGGCAGCAGCCCAGACACGGAGGGCAGAACTGCCCCGAGTGAAGCCCCTGGGCATCCTTACCCAGATAACAAGCCTCTACCAAGCAGTAAGTCGTCGTGGAGGCTGCTCTTTATCTAGGCGGTAGACGAGTCATGTCCAATCCCGCTGGCAAGCCTGTGGAGCAGACTATCATACCCATTTTGTGGAATAGAAACCCAAGGTTCAGAGGAGCAAACAGAAGCTTCACTTCTGTTCCACCCACAACAGTCGGGTGGATAAATCCTGAACAAAAGCCTGCCCGATGTGCACCCTCATCCCTTGTAGCCTGAGTCTCTGGGCCCAGGATGGAGGCGGCCGGGTGAGCCAAGCCCCTCTCACTCTTAGGAGAGTCAGAATTCTGATCCTGGGCTGTCTGGCTTCAGAGTCCAGCCCCTACTCACCCCTGTACTTATCTCAGCTGCCAAGGCTGAGTGCAGAGCTGTGAGACAGTGTCAAGGGACCAGTCCTCAGCACAGCGACAGCCTCTGCTGCCAGACTGGGACGTGGGTGCAGCGCCTTCAAGAGAAAGCTGAACCCATCTGTGCTTGGCTGGGGGTCCTGTCTTGTGACAACCTCATTGTCCCAATGGGGAACCGGAGGCCGAGAGAGAGAGAGAGAGAGAGAGAGAGAGAGAGAGAGAGAGAGGAAAGGCCCAGCAGTGGCTGCCCCTCCTGTGAGCTCTGAGAACCCGGGCGTCAGCCCCTCGGATGAGTGGCTTTGCACTGGCCAGGAGAGCTGATAGGAAACTCCCTGCTTAGCCAGGAAAACTTGTATTCCTAGAATTCTCTTAGGAGGAAGAACAGTTTCCTAGTTGCTTCAGGATTTCACTTCATTTTCAGCTTTAAGTGCGAAGCCCCAAGGCCGTAGGTGATGTTCCCAGGTCTCAGAGTCAAGTTCGGAAGAGCCACTGATTCTAAAAGTCCAATTGCTTCCATGAACCAGGGGCTATTTGGGAACAGGAAGGTGTGCAGACTGTGCCTGCCCTGGCCCCCGGCGCTTCTCGCCCCGTGTGTGTTGCGCCCTCGGGTCATCCCTGAGAAACCGGCAGAAGCACAGACACTAGAGGCAGTTGTGGGTTTCAGGGGAGGTTGTGGCCTAGCCAGGGCCTGGCTCGTGGGGTCCTCGGCCCACTGCAGGGAGGCCCCGGCCCAGGTTCCCGCCGACCCCAGATTGCACGTGCCTGTAGGGGGGCTGTTTGCTTGGAGGCAGGGCCCAGCCCGGGGGGGTTTCAGAGTTCCCGGAGGAGCATCTGCAGGCTCGGGCACTATCTTTTGTTCTTTAATGTGTGGATGATCCCAGGCTTAATGTTGAAGAGGAAGGAAAGAACGCGGCCCGCGGGAGGGAGGGTGCGATGAGCGCAGAAACAAGTCTTTGCACTTCTGCGCTGGGAAAGTGCGAGCCGCGATGCGGTTTCGGCTTCGGGAAAGAATCGGAATTTCTTTCGAAATCCCACAGAGCCTCAGAAGCCAGCGCAAGCTCGTGCTCCCCGCGCGCCGGTCGCGCTCCGAATCTGAGAACCAGGAGATCAACCGGCAACGTTCCTCCCGCCTCCTCCTCCCCCTCCCCCAACCCCGCCCCGCCGCGCCGCGCTCCGGGGCTGCAGTCCCGGGGAAGGCCGCGCGGGGGCAGCACAGCGGCCGGCCGGAGCCCGCCGGGGGCGCTTAGAGACCCGGAGCCCGCCGGGGGCGCTTAGAGACCCGGGTCCCCCGCCTCCTCCTGCCGCGCTCTGCTGTTCCCGACGGGTGGGGGCGGGGCAGCGCCGGTTCTCAGACCTCCCCTGGGGGCGGCTCCGGTTCCCACGTCGCGGGGCGGGGGTTGCTTAGGGACACACTTGAACACACTTGGACACACTTGAACACACTTGGACACACTTGGAAGGGGACTTCGGGTTGCGTCGCCTGCTGTCAGGCCCCGAGCCCAGCGGGTGCGGACCCCTGGGGTCTGACCCGGGCGCCCTCCTCCGTGGCCCTTTCCTCCTGGGTGTCCGCGTCTGCCTGCCCCTTAGTGCCTCCCCCTCTGGGTCTCGCAGGGTGTCCTACCCCCACCCCCGTCTAAGGCCCCCCGCTGGGAGCCCCTCCTGCCCTGCACACCTGTCCCGGTGACCAGGTGCCCCTTCTCCTGTGATGCCGCCCAGGTGCCCGGCTTCCTCCTCCCCAGCCCTACACAGAGGCCTGCCCGTGTCTTCAGGGCCCCTGTCTCGTGGGCTGAAGGACTCAGGCTTGAGGAGGCCGCAGGGCTGCCCCCACCCACCTCCAGGGGGTGCGCAGGCGGCGGGGAGGGGCGCCCTGGGGCAGCCGCGCCAGGCCCCTGCGCAGTGGTGGGAAGGCCGAGCACAGCCAGCCCTGGGCAGGCCCCTGCAGCTGTCTTCCCTCCAGCTCCTCCTGGCCGCGCTCTTCTGCCCGACTTTGGGGCTTTCTTATGCGACCTTCGGGGAAGACGGTGGGAGTATAAATTTGTGAGAATCTGAGCGATTCAGATGGAAAGACCTGATAGCCCTGATCTTCCACCTGCCACCCAGAGCAGAGGTTTGGGACCGAGCTGTGGCCCTGTACAGCCCCTGCCCTCCTGGGCCCGCTGACTGTCTACCCTGGCTGACCGGTCACACCAGGCCCCTTGTGGAAGGGGGGCAGGCCTGGCAGTGTGTCTGCTTAGCCTGTAGCCTGGTGTGCACTCCTTGGCCAGCAGTGGAGGCTCGGTCCTGGGGCCTTCCTCACCTGGACCACAGAAGGAGCAGGGAGGCCCTCCTTCCTCCTCGGGCGCCTTCCTGCTCTTGGGGTTATCGGCAGTGCCTGAGCCGGGCAGGGTGGGTTCTGCCAGCTTGGTGAGGTGTGGCTGGGCATAGCGTTACCCTGAGGGCATCGTCCTCATTCTTACGCTCAGCACTTCTGCTAAGGGACACACCTTTAGAAATTCCAGAGCAAAGTCAAACCTGGCAAAGCCCGTGTCGCAGGGAGGGGTGAGGTGAAGAGTCAGGGTTGTGTCAGTGTAGAGTCCAGCCCCCGGTGGTGACCGCATCCCTGATGTGTGCTACTGTGTGTCCTGCCCAAGGCAGCTGGGTGGAGGGGCCGCCAGGGAGGGTGGTGAGTGTACTTTGGAAAGATGCACAGCTAGGAATGATGGTCCTAGGGGGGATAGTGGCCCTTTTGAGAGTTAAAGGCTGCAGGTTGAGATGAGTCACCAGGATCATGGGTGCTTGCCCGGCCTCTGCCGCCCCGCCCCCAGCCCTGGTTCCCTGCAGCCACGTGGGGCAGGACCTGGGGTGAAGGAGGACCTGTGCAGAGGCCTTTGGCCTTGCAGGGCTGAGGTGGGGGGGAATTGGCACCCTCCAGGCAGCCTCGTTCATAGCTTACGTGAGGGAGCTGTGCCTCTTTCTCTGCCTTTCTGCATTTAGCCGGGCCCCCCCTCGCTGAGGGGCCTACCCAGCACCTCCTCCTCTAAAACTCACCCAGTGTGTTCTTCCCGTTGGGCTGCGGTGGCCCTTGCTGGGAGATAGTGGCCTGTGCTCTTCCTTATCTGGCTTGGCTCTTTTTAACTTGATTCATCTTGACTGTTATCAAAGATTTGCCATCCTGTGAGATTAGAGTTGGATGACAAGTCAGTTGACTTTTCTGACAGAAGCTGCTTTCCTGGGCAGAGCCACGTGGCCTTTTATGGGGTCAGGGCCCTGAGCACAGAAATCGGGGCTACTGGTGGCTTTACGGAGAAGGCTGAGGTTTTAGAGAGAGCCCACCTGTGTGGCCTGCCCGCCCCCACGGCACTGTGGGGAGAGGGCCATTTGTCCTGGAGACCAGGCCGAGAACCTCTCTCTCTTTCCTTCTTTTTACTACCCTCCTTTAAAAAGAGCTTTTGATGGAAATTAGACTCAGGCCCAGCCAGGCTCTGGCCAGATCACTCTCTAAGGCCACAGAGCCATGTGGGAGGAGGCATGACCAGAGGGTGAGGAGAGGCCACACCTCAGATGAGGACGACTGGGAAAGAGCGCCTGCACCGTGATGCTTGCCTTCCATGTCCTGGCCCACCTGGGGACTGGGTGAGGGCTTCCTTGGAGGTATTTGGCTCCTGACTTGGGCCTTAGGGTCACTCGGGATTGGGATACCCTGTGCCAATCAGGCTGGTCCCTAGAGGCTCACCTGGGCTGGGGGCCTAAAGAGAATCTCGGCCTCAGCAGTATGCAAACAGAGTCAATCAAGTGGGGCTGTTAGGAGCAAGGGGTACTTGTTCACACCCCTCTCTATCTACCTGGCTGTGTGGCCCGGGGCAAATTAACTTCTCTGGGCCTTGAAGTCCTCATCCATCAAAGGAGGATAATAATAGGACCTGCCTTATAAGGTTGTGAGCCGCTATGTATCAAGGGCTAAAGGTGCTGCTGACCTGTAATGAGCACTGTGTTAAGTACTATCACAGCCACTCAGGTCCTCCTGGGGGCCAGGCCCAGTGCCGGTCTCCTCTGTGCTGTCATTTACTTGGTTCTCCCAGCTGCTCTAGGGGCATCATTCCCCCATTTCACAGATGGGGAAGGTGAGGCTTAGCCAAGGTGCCATTGTCCCCTGCCTGGCAAGAGTCTTGGCTGAGGGCAGACTTCACTGTCCAGCTTCTGGGCAGCTCAGCCCGTGGGCACCTGGGAACCAGGTTCCCTCAGGTTTTCCCTGGGCCGGCTTGGCTCTCCCTGGCCTGGCAGGGTTTGGGACTTATGTGTTCCCCCCCGGGGCCCTCCTGCTTGTGTCCCTAAGACACTGATTCCCGTCACACAGCCTTCAAATCCCTATGTTACAGGGAGAACAGTTCTTGAAATATGTTAATACGTGTGTCTCATTTGCATCTCGTGCTCAGGACTTCTCCCTCTGCCGTTGGAGGCATCTGTGGGCCTCAGGTGGTTTGGGCCTGCAAGAGTGAGTATTGGGTTTCAGACTTCCACACTGAAGCTTTCTGAGTTTGCGCTTGGCCAGTAGGCTTGAAAGGCGGACTTTGTTGAGAGACAAGGACTTTCTAAATCTTTTGTCTTCTGACATTTTCAAGACAGAGTGGGGATTCTTGAATAGAGAGACGTCCACAAGGGCCTCATCTCTTTGTAACTGCTGGGTGTAGTCAGCCACGCGGGGCAACCTGTACCAACAGGGGGGAGCCCCAGCAGGATCAGATATGGTGGGCTGCAGGCTTGAGGACGGTGCGTAGCCTGTTTCCTTTCCTAAGCTGTCTTGGTTTTTCTGTGGCCGAGGTGGGGCCTAGGGGCCCCTGATGCCTCAGGTGGAGATGTAGAACCTGACAGGCCTGGGCTAGGCAGGTGGCTCCATGTGGACCTCTGTGGGCAGGCTCTTCCTGCGATGGCCAGGACTGGGGGCTGCGGCAAGACCTCTGCCCATGCTTGCCCAGAAGGCTCCACCAGCCTCCTCACGCGGCAGTGGCTGACATGCCCAGCAGCTATTTTGCAGCTTGTGAATCTTGCCCGCCCTCTTGCTTTGGGGTCTCTTGAGGAATTTTGAATTCTGAAAGACCAAATGTTTATCTGAGCCATGCAAGTAGAGACTAGGCTGTCAGAAGAGAGGATTTAAGGATTACTCTTAGAGACAAAAACAGAAGCACTTACAGAATTTGCTTTAAAATGCCCTGTTGGTGAGCACCTGGGTGTCTTGGTTAAGCATCTGCCTTAGGCTCAAGTCATGATCCCAGGTTCTGGGATCAAGATACACGTTGTGAGGTGGGCTCCCTGCTCCATGGGGAGTCTGCTTTTCCCTCTCTCTCCCTTTCCCCTCCCCCCGCTTGTTCTCTTTCTGTCAAATATATAAGTGAGATCTTAAAAAAAGATTAAAAAAATGAAATAGAATGCCCTAGTGGTGATGGGGTACATATGTGGCATGATGGGCATGGACTGCTAATTGTGGATGCTGGGTAAGAGCAGGTGAAGATTCGCTATGCTACTCTCTACTTCTGTGTGAATTTAAACTTTTCACAAACCAAAGCTAAGAAATAAAGGCCTAACAATCATTGGATTGGAAGGGAGTGACTGGTTGGGCAAAATCGGGTTTTGTCTGTTGCACATTGGGGTGATGCTCTTAGGCAGACCAGAGCAGATGGGGAAATAAGCAGTGTCTCAGCTTCTGGTCCAGACAAGGTGGTATGGGTGCATTTCTCCATGCTCCTCTCTGCTAAGTATAGCTACAAATCTTGGAGATGGCACAACAGACAAGCAAAGGAGAGAGAGCTCTGAAAGGTGGAAGAGGAAGGCACACTGAGGTGAGACAGCGGCAGGGCTGCTCATGAGCCCTCTTGACAAAAGAAGGGCCTGGTGTTCCCCAGCCCCTAAGCTAGCCATGTAAGGAGGCCTGCTGGGCTTGTTCTTCTGCCTGCAGTGATGCTGGAAGCAGGTAAGCAGGAAAGGTCATCTGGGAGATGAATGACAGCACATGGCCAGGGCATGTGTTCTCTGTCTCTGCTGAGCCTGACACTCCCCTACTCTCCCCAGAAGCAATGACACCAGCAAGAGGTCTCCACCTCCATGAGTGCCCAGCCTAGGAAGTCCCTTTATCCCTGTGGGAAGGAAAATCCCTCCACTACCTAGAAGCATCAATTGGCTAGGCCGATTGATGGGGTTTAAGGGACAGGGGCAATCTCCTCTGTCCCTTAAACACCAGCAGGGATCAGTGGGAACCCCAGTAGCACTGGGCCAACCAAGCAGACCAAAATAGTTCCATAAGCTCTGAAAATTATATTCTCATTGGAAACACAGACCTCAAAGGTAAGCCAGGACCTGTGTGCTGAACCTAAACTGGCAACTGACTGCTAAAATTAAATGTTTATCTGTATACTCAGTCTCCAAACATAGTAGTCAAGGATACAACAGAAAGTCACCCATTATATCAAGAACCAGGGAGATCACAACTTGAATATGAAAAGAAAGCTAATTAATGCCAACACAGAGATGAATCAGATGTTGGAATTATCTGGCAACAGTTTTATTTTATTTTATTTCTGAAGATTTATTTATTTATTTTAGGGGGGAGTGAGTGTGCATGAGAGAGGGAAGGGAGAGAGGGAGAGGGAGAGGGTGAATCTCAAGCAGATTTCCATGCTCAGCACAGAGCCTGATGCAGGCTTGATCTTATGACCCTCAGATCATGACCTGAGCCAAAATAATGAGTTGGATGCTTAACCAACTGAACCACACAGGCACCCCTTTGACAGGGGTTTTAAAGTAGCCATGATAAAAATACTTCTACAAATAATAACAGATTCTCTTGAAACAAATTTAAAAAATTGAAAATCTTAGCAAATAGAAGTTATAAAAAACATTCATGAAAAATACAATAATGGAAATTTTAAAAAGCCCACTGAATGGACTCGGTAGTAGAGTGGAGGTGACAGAGAATAGGAAATCCGTGAACTTGACAGCTGAACAACAGAATTGACCCAATCTGAACCATGGAGAGAAAATTGAAACAAAAACAAAAACACAAAAACAAAGTCAGAAACAAAGCCTCAGGGATCTGTGGGATGATAACAAAAGATCCAACGTGTGTCATGTATCACTAGAGTCTCACTGATGAGAGAGAGGGACTGAAAGAGTATTTGGAGAAATGGTGGATGAAACATACTATACTGTATTTGGTAGAATGTGTAAACACACACATTCAAGAAACTGGGTGAGCCCCAAATATGAGAAGCCCAAGGAAATTTATCTCAAAACATCATAATTAAAGTTGTGAAAATGAATGACAAAGAAAAAATTCTTAATGGCAGTCAAGGAGAGCCTTGTCTTCAACCTCGTCTTCTTTTCCTTTGCTTTTATCTGAGACTCATCTTTTAAGAAGATTTCCCCTTATCAGAGAAAGGCAAACAAAGAAATGTAAATCTTAACTGTAGAGAACACACTGATGGATGAAATAGGTGATGGGGATTAAGGAGGGCACTGTGTTGAGCACCGGGTGATTTATGGATTTGTTGAATCACAATCCCATACACTGAACCTAATAAAGCATACTGAAATTAAAATAAAAACTGAATAAGAAATTCTCCTTATCATTTTGGTGGGTCTTTTGACTTAAAAAAAACATTATTTCTCAACTATGTAAATACAAGTGACTAGGAAAATTAAGCATGTTATTCAATAAAACAGATAAAAATCACTGTGATTCTATAAAGACATACAGATGGCCAACACACATGAAAAGATGCTCAACATCACTGGTCATCAGGGAAATGCAAATCAAACCACAATGAGATGTCAACTCACAACTGTCAGAAAGGCTAGTGTCACAAAGACAAGAAATAACAAGTGTTGGCGAGGATGTGGAGAAACGGGAACCCTTGTGCACTGCTGATGGGAATGTAAATTGGTGCAGCCACTATGGAAAACAGCGTGGAGGATCCTCAAAAAACTAAATGTAGAAATACCATACGATACAGTAATTCTATTACACTACTGTAATTACCCAAAGAAAACAAAAATGCTAATTTGAAAAGATATACGCACCATTTTTGTGCATATATATTTATTTTAGCATTATTTACAATAGTTGAGATGTGGAAACAGGCTAAATGTCCATTGGCGGATGAGTAGATAAAGAAGTGGTATAAATATACAGTGAAATATTACTCAGACATAAAGAAGAATGAGATCTCACCATTTGTGGCCACATGGATGTCAGGTTTTATGCCAAGTGAAACAAATCAGACAGAGAAAGACAAATACCATATGATTTCATTTACATATGGAATCTAAAAAACAAAACGAATGAACTAGAAACAGACCATGAATACAGAGAACAAATTGGTGACTCCCAGAAGTCAGGGGTGGGGAGATGGGCAAAACAGGTGAAGGGGATTAAGAGATATAAACTTATAGGTAAGAAAAAAATTATTGCAATCCTACCACCCAGAAGATACTATCATTAATATTCAAATATTTGTATTTCCAGATATTTTTCTATGTATATAAATGCATATGAACAAACATTACAGTTAAAAGGAATCATAGAATACATATAATTCTGTAATCTACTTCTTCCACTTTGAAACATGTTATGAATGCCTTTTCTTGTCAAGAAGTGGCCAAGTATATCATTGTTTTTAATGACTATATAGAAATCCATTGGATGAGCATGCCATAATTTAAATAATCAAAAATGTTGCAAATTTAGGTTACCAATTGTAAATAATACTGTGATAAACATTTGTGTATGTTTATCTTTGTGCACTCATCTGATTATTGCATTAGGGTAAATTCAGAAATTTTGAATTTTGGAATCAAAGTGTATGTGTAGTTCAAAGCTTTTGATACATATCGTCAAGTTGTTCTTCAAAAATATTTGCCAATGAATCGGTCTGCTAGCAATGTGTGAGAATATGAATTTCCAGGAATACCAGGTCCCTGCCTTCATCATTGTGTGCTCCCCTGTGGTTCCAGTCTTCCCTGTCAGCATTCTCAGTGTGCTTGCCATGTTTTCCTCTCAGGAGTCTTTGACTTACTGATCCATCTGCCTGAAATATTTTTTTTCCCAGACATCCAGATGGCCTTCATTTTCTTTAGGTCTCTGCTCAGATACCATTTGATTAGAATTGCCTTCCCTGTTCATCTAATGTAAAAGAGACATCTCCCTTCCCCACTACTTCCTAGCTCCCTTTCTTTTCCTTATCTTCTTCATCCCTTACACTTACTACCCTGTCTTACCCACTCTAGGTTCTAATGTTCTAAGGGCAGAGACTGTCAATTCATTTCTGGATTCCAACTCCTGGGATATATATAGATCTTACATGTAGAAAATGTTGAATAGATATTTATTGAATGAAAGACTAATATTATTTTAAAATTATAGTGAGTTGGTAGGTGAAAAATGATATCTCACTTGTTTCAATTTGCATTTATTCAATTACTAAATAAAATGAATAGTTTTCTCTCTTTTTTGGCCATTTATTTTCTTCTTTTGCAAATGTTATGTTTCCTTAGTTTATTTTTCTATTGAGGTGTTCATCTTTTTTATTTTTGATAGTTCTTTAACTATTAATAGTATTAACCTCCTATGTATCATAGATCTCAGAAATAATTTCTCACAGATTTTCATTTATTTTTTAAATTTTTTGTCTTATATAAATTCTAATTTTCTGTTTAGTCAAATCCATCTATTTTGCTTTATGTTTTCTTATCTTGGTGTTGTGTTTAGACCATGTTTCCACATCACTGGACTATGAAAGTCATCTTAAAAATTCTTTTGGCACCTTTATTATATCTTGTTAATATTTAAATGTTACATCTATCTAGAATTCATATTATTATAATATATGAGACAGTGATAATTTTAAAAAAATTATGTGTCAATTTTCTCAATGTTTATTAGGTAATTCGTCTTAACAGTGAGAGCAAGTTGTTAAGGTACAAATTACAGTTTAAAGAAACCTACTGGAGAACTAAGGTTATAAGGAAACTTATATGTACCAAGTTCCAGAAAGTGGAAGAAGTCCATAAGTACTTCCATCTTTGGTGCAGTGGGGAAGTGGAAAGAAACCTGTTTTAAATGGGAATAAGAAGGAAATAACCAGATACATAGAAACAGAAGAGAATGATAAATAGAAAATAGAAGACAAATACGTGGGATAAGAACAAAACAACACCTGGTCTGGTAGAGTGGATTAGAATCCTGATAAGCTCAATCATAGCAGGTCTGCACCCACTTACCAAGTAAAGCTGCACTAAACCCCAAATATAGCTCCACCCTCCACAGCAGTGGCTTGGCAGAGAGGGGAAGTTCCTTTACTGGGAAGTAAGTATCATTAACTTTGTCTCAATGATTGTTTTACAAAGTCTAGTACACCACAACCCAAACCAAATCAAAGCAAAAAAGTAATGATACATATAGAGAAACAACCCATGTTCAAGAGAAGAAGCAATCAATAGAGGCAGACCCAGAGATGGCCCAGATGTTAGAATTATCAGAAAGGGATTTTGATATAGTTATGATACGCCTAATAATGGATCCACTAGGAAAGATAGTTTGTGCACACATATGGGGAATTTCACCAGAGATAGAGGAACGATATTGAATAACCAAATGGAAATTCCAGAAATAAAAGATACTTTATCAAAAATGCAAAATATATTGGCTGACCTTATGAATAGTAATGAAAATAGTCAGTGAACTTGAAGACTAAGGTTACAAGGTAAAGAGAAAAATGTCCAAACTGAAATACAAAGAGAAAGGAATATAAAAATTAGAAGAGCATATACCAAGACTTGTATCAATAACAAATGGTCCGATATATGTGCAAGTGGAACATCAGAAGGAGGGGTGGTAGAATTTGAGGAAGAAGAAATATTTAGCCTATATAATAGATAATTTACTAACACTGATGAAAGACATCAACTCACTGATGCAAGAATCTGAGTGAATCTCAAGCAGTATAAACACAAATAAAACCATACCTTGACATGTCATAGGCAAGCTACTAAAACCTAAAGATAAAGATTAAACCTTAACTGCCACCAGAGAAAAAAGACATTTTTTATTCAGAGGAACAAGGAATGAAAATAATTTACACTGACTCTTTATCAGAATCAATGGAGGGCAGATGACAGTGGAAAAACAAATCCTGCAATAAAAACACAAAAACAAAAATAAACCTTTCCACTGATACATCATTTGCAAATATCTTCTCCCATTCTGTAGGTTGTCTTTTAGTTTTGTTGACTGTATCCTTTGCTGTGCAAAAGCTTCTTATCTTGATGAAGTCCCAATAGTTCATTTTTGCTTTTGTTTCTTTTGTCTTCATGGATGTATCTTGCAAGAAGTTGTTGTGGACTGGTATCCAAGATCTATAAAGAACTTATTAAACTCAACAGCAAAGAAACAAACAATCCAATCATGGAATGGGCAAAAGACATGAACAGAAATCTCACAGAGGAAGACATAGACATGGCCAACACACACACATGAGAAAATGCTCCGCATCACTTGCCATCAGGGAAATACAAATCAAAACCACAATGAGATCCCACCTCACACCAGTGAGAATGGGGAAAATTAACAAGGCAGGAAACAACAAATGTTGGAGAGGATGCGGAGAAAGGGAAACCCTCTTGCACTGTTGGTGGGGATGTGAACTGGTGCAGCCACTCTGGAAAACTGTGTGGAGGTTCCTCAAAGAGTTAAACATAGATCTACCTTACGACCCAGCAATTGCACTGCTGGGGATTTATCCCAAAGATACAGATGCAGTGAAATGCCGGGACACCTGCACCCCGATGTTTCTAGTAGCAATGTCCACAATAGCCAAACTGTGGAAGGAGCTTTGTTGTCCATTGAAAGATGATGGATAAAGAAGATGTGGTTTATGTTTACAATGGAATGTTACTCAGCCATTAGAAATGACAAATACCCACCATTTGCTTCGACGTGGATGGAACTGGAGAGTATTATGCTGAGTGAAATAAGTCAATCAGAGAAGGACAAACATTATATGGTCTCATTCATTTGGGGAATATAAAAAATAGTGAAAGGGAATAAAGAGGAAAGGAGAAAAAATGAGTGGGAAATATCAGAAAGAGAGACAGAACATGAGAGACTCCTAACTCTGGGAAATGAACAAGGGGTGGTGGAAAGAGAGGTGGGTGGGGGGTGGGGGTGACTGGGTGATGGACACTGAGGGGGGCACTTGATGGGATGAGCACTGGGTGTTATGCCATATGTTGGCAAATTCAAGTCCAATTAAAAAAAAAAAAAACCTTTCCACTCCAGGTCATACAGACATTAAAGAGATAATGAGGGCTATGATGAGTCCATGACAATAAACTCAATAACTTCAATAGAATACACAAACTTCTTGAAAGTTGCAAATTCCTAAACCTCACAGAAGAATAAAAAGTCTAAATTGCCCTGTGTCTTTCAAAGATATTGAACTTGTAATTAAAAGCCTTTCTACAAAGAAAACTCCAGGCCCAATGGCTCTCCAGGAAATCTATCAAACATTTAAGGAAGAACTAATACTAACTTGACAAAACTCTTTGAAGAAAATAGAGGATGAGAGAATTCTTTTCAACTCATTTTATGAGACCAGCTTACAGCCCTGATACCAAAACTGAGAAGAAAATTATAGACTAGTTAGAGACTAATACCCCTCTTAGACACATATGCAAAATTTCTTAACAAAATACTAGCAAATTGAAATCAGTAATACATAGAATACACAGAAAGAATAATATATAATATTAAGTAGGATTTATCCCAGAGATGAGAAGTTCATCTACTATTCCAAAATAAATCAATGAAATTTACCACCATACAACAGGGAATAAAGAAAACTAGACAACTAAAGGAGAAAAAGCATATCATTATCTCAATAAATTCAGAAAAAGCTTTTGATAAAATTCAACAGATATTCATGATAAAAAAAAACCTCAGCCAGAAATAGAAGAGAATATCTTCAGTCTTTTTTTTTTTTTAATTTTATTTATTTATTCATGACAGACACACAGAGAGGGAGAGAGAGATGCAGAGACACAGGCGAGGGAGAAGCAGGCTCCATGCAGGGAGCCCAATGTGGGACTTGATCCCGGGTCTCCAAGATCCGGCCCTGGGCTGAAGGCGGCACTAAATTGCTGAGCCACCTGGGCTACCCTATCTTGAGTCTTATAAAGGAGGTATACAAAAACCTATAAAAGTGAGATTAAAAATACCTTAAAAAATAACATTAAAAATCTGTGAATAAATCTGATAAAAGATGAGCAAGACTTCCATACTGAAAAATGCACAAACATTGTTAAGAGAAATGAATTAAGAGCCAAGTTAATGGAGAGCTATACCATGTTCATGGATTGGAGTTCATAGTATTGAGAAAATGTCAATGCTCTTCGAATTGGCTTGTAGATTCAACACAATTCCAAACAAAATTCCAACAGTCTTTTTGAAGAAAAAGAATTCTTAAATTTATATGGAAAGGTAAAAAATATAGAACAGCCAAAACACTTTGAAAAACAGCAAAATGGTGGAGGTGCACTATCTAGTTTTAAGACTTGCAATAAAGCTACAGTAATCAAGATGAAAAAGCAGTGCCACAAACATAGACAAATGGATGCATGGTACAGAACAGAGTCACAAAATAAACCTACACAGTGTGGCCAGTTGATTTGAAAAAAATCTCCCCCATTCTCTCATGCCCCAGCTGCTGGTGACCACTTTTCCACTTGCTGTTGTTTTAAGTTGGCTTTTTTTTTTTTTTTAAGTATACCATGTATAAATGATTTCATGCAGTATTTGTATTTATCCATCTGGCTTATTTCACTTATAATGGTAAGATTTCTCTCTTTTTAAAGGTTTAATAATATTCAGTTGTATGTGTGTGTTATATATATGTGTGTGTGTGTGTGTGTGTGTGTGTGTGTGTATAATATTTTTGTTATTCATCTGTCAGTGGATATTTAGGCAGTTTCCATTTCTTGGCTATTGTAAATAATGCTGCAATGAACATGGGAGTACAGATGTCTCTTCCTTTCAATTGATCTTTGATCAAAGAACCAAGTTAATTCAAAAGAGAAAGGGGGGCAGCCCCGGTGGCCCAGCGGTTTAGCACTGCCTTCAGCCCAGGGCATGATCCTGGAGACCCAGGATCGAGTCCCATGTCAGGCTCCCTGTATGGAGCCTGCTTCTTCCTCCGCCTGTGTCTCTGCTTCTCTCTTTCTCTCTGTGTCTCTCATGAATAAATAAATAAATTTACAAAAAAACAAACAAAGGGGAAAGAGAAGCTTTTAAAATAAATGGTGCTAAAACAAACTAGATATCTGTACCAAAAATAAACTTAATACCACACAGAAAGTAATTCAAGATGGATCATTCATCTAAATGTTAACCTATAAATTAACCACAAGTCTTTTAGAAGAAGATATAGGAGAATATTTGCAATTTTGGGAAAGACAAAAGCACTGACCAAATTAGCATGAAAAAAACCAAACAAACCATAAATCAAAGAATAATAACTGGACATCATCAAAAGCAACATTTATACTCATCAAAAGATACTATAAAAGACAAAATGAGCAGAAGCCACAAATGAGGAGAACATATTCATAATTCAGATATCTGAAAAAGGATTCATATTCACAATATGCAAAGAATTCCTAAAATCATTAATAGCAACTCAACTAAAAATGAGCAAAATAGGGGTTCCTGGGTGGCTCAGTTGGTTGAGCATCTGACTCTTTGTTTTGGCTCCGGTCGTGATCTCAGGGTCCTGAGATCAAGCCCCTTGTCAAGCTCTATGCTCAGCAGGTGGTCTGCTTGAGAATTCTTTCCCTCTCCCCGTGCCCTTCTCCCCCTGCACCACCCCCTGCCTGCAAGTGCTCTCTCTCTGTCTCGCAAACAAACAAATCTTTTTAAAAAAGAGCAAAATACTTGTAGACAATTCACAAAAGGAGGTGTATAAATGGCCAATAAGCATGTAAAGAGATATTCAACATTCATAGTCATCAGTGAGAACCACTATGTATCTACTAGATTAGCTGTTAAATTAATCAATTAAAATTAATTAAAACTAAGACAACTGACAATATTAGGTGTAGAGCCTCTGGAACTCTCATACCTTGTTGGTGGGGATGTAAAATAGGACAGCAATTCCTTGTAAAGCTAAACATGCACATATCCTATAACCTGGAAATTCCACTCCTAGGTATTTACCCAAGAGTCCTTAAAAAAGCTTGTGCATCAGTGTGCATTGCAGCTTTATTCAAATAACCAGACATTGGACATATCTCAAGCCCACGCATATGTGAATGAATGAAACAATTTTGATATATTCAAATAATGGAATACTACTTAGCAATAAAATAAATTGTTGATACATAGCTATGTGGTTGTAGCTCCAAAATATTATGCTGCATGAAAGGAACCAGGTACAAAGGAGTCATGCTGTGTGTTTCACTGATATGTATTTAACAAGCAAAACTAATCTCTGATGATAGAAATCAGAATAGTGACTGATTCTAAATATGTGGGGGCAATTGACAGAAAGATAGCACGGGAAGCTTTCTGGGTGATGAAAATATTCTAGATCTTGATTTGGGTGTTTGTAAACTCAAAATTTTTGAACTGAAAGGTGAAGATCTATTCTTTTTTGATGTATATAAATGATATCAATTAAAAGGAACAGTAGTGTAGAGGGAAATTTATATCTATGTATTCAATTTTTTTGCTGTTACAAATATGACACTTTTTCCTACCATATTTTCTAACTGGCCAAAGCAATTTTATAGTCAAAGTTGGGCAAACTTTTAGCACTTCCCATAGAATTTCCTTGATGTCAAAACTTGATGAAGTCAGCACTTGTGTGTGCATTTGCACACATGAACGCACACATGCACACAACCATAGACCGAGTATACTTGAAGTAAATGTGAGTACACTAATGCAAAATTAATTCTTAATTCTTAATTAATTTAATATCAGAATTAAATCTAGCATCACTACAGCATGACAAAATATGATGGATTCCAGGAATTCAAGGAGAAAAAGTACATGATTATCGTAAAGCACACAAGGTCAACTGTCAACAAAGATGACAGAGGGTGGGAAGGAGACTTTGGGTACCTGAGGGTCTCCTACTATGCTGGGTGTTGGCGCCAGAGGGTGAAGCCCCTCTGTGGGTGTGGCCTCCTCAGGCACTGTGGAGCAGCTATGGGGAGTTAGTAGATGCTTGATAAGCCCTGATTAGACAAAACAATGGCATCAATAACATGCTAGACCTCCACAGCCTTTGTCAATGGCACAGTGATGTCTACCCTCTCCTCATTTCTTCCTTTTGAAAGACCCTCCTCGTACTAGTGAACAGTGTTTGAACTCAGCCACTTCAAGCAAGGGCTTTGCTTGGTTCAGCCCATTAGCTCCACGGAGCCTCCTTGCCAGATAGGTGCTGTGGCACTCTCCTTCTCCTGGGCACAGATGGTTGGGGTTGACGTCTACATGGTCAGCAGTGTTGTGGTCACTCACTCTGGCCACGTCCTCCTCCCTGGCTGGCGGTGTTTGGTGGCAACTTCACTCCTCAGAGCCATGGGAATCCCTGGGAAAACCTCACCCAGAAGAAAGTTGGGGAAGGGCACCTAAGTAGTCTATGTGGTCAGACAAGAGATTTTCTAACTGGTCAAAACAATTTTATAGTCAAAGTTGGGCAAACTTTTAGCACTTCCCATAGAATTTCCTTGATGTCAAAACTTGATGAAGTGGAGTAATGTTGACTAAGCCCTAGCCCGATGGGCTCTGTGCTTGGCATCCTTGCAGCAGAGTACCCTCATGGCAGCTTTAGGAGGGAGATCTTCTGTTGCCCTGGGGAGTGACTGGCTTACGCACACAGCTGGTGACTGGACTGTGGGCTGTGGACAGCTGAGGACTGTCCTGGTATGAGGGGAGCAGGGCACCCAACTCTGCCCCTGCTGAGCTTCCCAAGGCACCTCCTGGGTGGGCCTCAGAACTTAGCTGCATGTGAGCATCAGTATGTGTGGGATGACAGTCACCAGGCCTGTCCTGCTGGCCCAGGCCTGTGGGCTCCAGGCCCCCCTCACTCCCTGCTGGGGACAGAGCCTGGAGGTGGCAGGCAAGTGCTGCTCTTCCTTTCACCACAGGGAAAGCAGCACAGGGCCTGAGTTTTATTGCCAGCCCAACCTCTTGCTAGAGGATGGTCTTGACAACTCACTTAACCTCTATCTGCCTCAATTTTCTTACTAAATGAGGACAGCGCTGGGTAACACTTTAGTGCTTTATACATGCCAGGTGCGGTTCTAAGTGCATCACACAAAAACGCTCTATGGTAATGAATGTTTCTAGCTCCATTTTACAGATGAGGAAACAGGCTCGGAGAAGTCAGGATCTTTGGCCAAGGTCGCCCAGCTACACTATGCTGGCCTCTGCTTCTGTACTCCACCAGGTGTCTGAGAGTAAGTCTCTCCATCCTCCTCCCCCAGCCCCTCTTACAGATTGGGATGGGGGTGCTGGGGAGGACAGGTACGCTCCCTCTGTGGAGAAAAGGACAGGCGGCCTAGGGAAAGGGGCTGGTGACCTCCATACCGTTTGCGGAGCACTCATGGTACCACGCCATGCTGCTCTTCCCAGGCCAAAGGCGCCTACCAAACACCAGTTCCAACCCCAAGGAGGCCAACATCCACATTTTCACTCCACCAGTGTTCCTCTCTTCTTGTTGACTATTTCCTTCTATCTACCCCTCTCCGTCAGCCCAGAGCTGCCTCTGCCTCTTCTGTTCCTCCTGCCCTGGGCAGGGTCCCTCAGCATCACCAGCCCCAGCATCCCCTGCTGTGGAGGCACAGCCCCCAGTCCTTGGAATTTCCCCCAGGCACCCAGATTTGTAGCTATGGCCATGAATAACTGTCTTCATTGCTCTCAGTTGTTAAAAGTTAATCCAATCCGTTACCACCTGAATACCATGAAATTTATATTAAAAAAATGGAAATAGAAAGGATTTGGAACTTTAGTGGATCGAGGCATGCAAATGTAGAAGTTGTAATGTGTTTTCTAACACAGACTTTTAGCATTTTCAGCAAGTACATTGTCTCCTTGAATTCCATTGGCTCTGTCTTGGCTCTTGATACTGCTCGTTCTGAGCTTCGTTAAAACGTTTAAAACTCGAACTGTTGGGGCAGCCCAGGTGCCTTCAGCCCAGGGCATGATCCTGGAGACCTGGGATCAAGTTCCACGTCAGGCTCCCTGCAAGGAGCCTGCTTCTCCCTCTGCCTGTGTCTCTGCCTCTCTCTCTCTCTCTCTCTCTCTCTCTCTGTGTGTGTGTGTCTCTCATGAATAAATAAATAAAATCTTTAAAAAAAAAAAAACCCTGCTATTTGGTGAGCCAATGGGTCATCACTTAATTCCATGCAGGTTTCATGCTCCTACACATCTCAAAATAGCCTTGGGTTTTATAGTCAGATTCCACAGAAGGCTGTGGCCTGGACACAAGGTTAGCATGGACAGCTGTTCCTACCACCAGTGATGTTTATGGGTCAGCTTTTGGAACTTTCTCGTAGTGGTTTTTAGTATCATGCCCGGAATCAGCAAAACCTTGTGTCTTTGAGCCAATTCTGGTGGAATTTTTGACAAGCCTGGAGTATTAACTATTTATAAAATTTTATGACTTCCAGCTAAGCACAAGTTCACCAGCTAACAGCCAACAGTGGACTTCTTACCAGAGACTTTATCTTAAGTTCCCTTTTGTGTAGTCGTTGGATACATATGGTTCATACTTCAGTGGTAATTATAAACGTGGTTGAAGAGTGTGCCTTATTAAGCTGGCTAAACATTATCTCCTACTGTTTTACTTTTAATGACATTTAAAAAATTTCTTTAGCAGGATCCTAAATTCACCTTATGTTAAGAAACTTCTTGCCTGACCCCTGTTGCCATATAGGAGTCTTCTGGAAGGAAGTGCCCTTAAGAGGAGAAGAAGGGTGGCTCTGGGAGTCAGAGAGGGAGTAAAGCATGTGCGGGAGATTATGGAGGATAGCGTGCACCTTGGCTCCAGGACTGGTTGTCAAAGTGCACAGCTTTAAATGTCATGCCAGCCTTGGCACCTCTGAGGAGCACCATATGTTCAGTGCCTCAATGATTCCATGTGTAGGCTATAGGGCATGACGAACACATCCCAGGGATCACTGTGGAATCTTGGACATTGAAGGAGTGGGGAGAATAGTTTGAAAGATGCCTCCTGGAAGTTTGATGTGGCCCCCATGCCTCTTCCCTCTATCCAAATCAGCAGAAGGAGCTATAGTATGTGTGCCAGGGGTCAGGACTGGGGGGGCTTGTGGAACAATATTGATTGCCTACACTTCATACCCTTCCCTCTCATCTTTCTTGGCTAAAGGAGTCATAATGTTGTCTAGGTCAGAGACGTGTCAAGTTTCAGGTGACACACTCTTTCACAGCCTCCCTGAGGCTGGTGGTGGATATAAATCGTGGTTCCCACCAGTGAAGTTAAGACTTCAGCAGGTGTGATAACGTTGGTGGAGGAGGTGGTCGTGAAGGTGTGGTGGTGGTGATGATGTTGGTGATGGTGGTGGTTGTGGTGGGTGATTTTGGTGGTGTTGATGGTGGTGATAGTGATGGTGTTGGTGTCATTGGTGGTGAGAGTGATGATGGTGGTGGAGATGGGGGTGTTTTGGTGAGGGTAGTGATAGTGATGGTAGTGATGGTGATGGTGTTGTTCTGGAGAAGCAGGTGTAGATTAGCTGGCTCTTCACCCTTCACATTTCTTTCCCCGCCGTCCTCCCTCAGTCACAAAATATCTAGAGTGGTAGTAGCCATCCTGTAACCATGATGCAGTAAGGATGAAAATTAAAAATGGTTTACTAAGGGAAGCCAAGTGATGGGGCAGGAGCCTGGACCAAAGATGCCACAGTTGAACAGTTGAACCAGTGTAAACAGAAGCCCTCCTCTGAACTTGTGGTTATATGAGAAAAATCATCCTGGTTGACCTGACCACTGCTGGTGAGCTGGGTTTTCTGTTACTTGTAGTCAAACACAATACTGACAGAGGAATCCTTCTGGAAAATGAGAAATGCCTGATGTCAACACATGCAGCATTCAACATTTTATCTGAGCATCTTTGTTCTTCTCTTTTTACACAATACTTTGTTATTATAGTTCTTATTTCTTCCTTCATGTGTTCAGTGATTTTATACTTGTTATAATAATTATTAACTAATTCCATTATTTGAAGTATTTAGAGGCCCAATGCTCTGTTGTTTCTTTTGAGTCTTGCTCCTGATCTCCCACTTCCTCAACTATTGTGTAATTTTGGGAAGCAAGCTTTTCCACGTGCTTCTTTGTGACCTGGATTAAGGGAATTGACATTTACTTCTGTCAGATGTCCGTGGGGAGTGAGCAGCTCAAGAATACTTTCAATATTGATTTTTTGGTGTGTGTGGTGCCTAGGCCATGAAGTACAATAAACACTAAGCCTATGTGATATGAGTCTTGAATTTACAAATTCTCAGGTATCATTTTCCCTCACTTTGAGCAAAAACATATAAGCATACCTATTATCCCTCTTTGCAAGGTGCAGTCTGCTCTTTCACCAAATACGGAGCGTCATGAGGTGCCACTGTGTGCAGGGATCTCAGCCACAACTTGGCACTCTGTGTGCCCACAAGTTCTGCACATGTATAGTCATGAACCCAAGTCCTAAGTTGCATAAGCAGACCCCATTGCCCTTCCTATCCGCACCAGGCATCTGAAGTAAGCCTCTGGTTTCCATAATTTTTTCCATTTTGGGTCCCTGGTATTTACTCTCATTTCTCTGTGCACTCAGCTCTGCATTTAAGCAGGTGCTTATTATATTTTACCCAGCATCTAACACAACCCCAGGTCAGGCTTTTTGGGCACAAGAGTTAGTTAGGTTTTTAGAATGTCTTCTGGGCTGCTATTTATACCATGCCTCTACTGCTTCCTCAAGAGTGAGAACCTGAGGCCCCACCCCCACCCCCGCCAAGAGATAACGAAGAGTGAGCTCCCTAAAGACTGGACTGGGTCTGATTTTTTCACCAATTTGTCACTAGCACTAGCTCAATGCATGGCACATAGGGAATGCTCAGTAATTTTGTGGTTGAATTTTGACTCAGGAATTGGTAATTCAACTATTGCACATTCATATGTGCCTTGTTATGCCACATGAAAATTATTTCATAGACAAATATTTAATAAAGTGGGAAAATGTTTTTGACATATTTTTAGTAACAAAACCAAACCAAAAGGCAGCATAGGTTGCCTTGACAGCTTAAATGTGCAATTTAAGTCCCATTTGAAAAAGTGAAATGGTAGAAGGAAAACACAAGAGGACATAATGAAAAGTATTAAAAGAGGTTGTCTGCTACAGCATGATTATAGACAGTTTTTGCTTTCATATTTTTCCAAGTTTTTAAAGTAGAGAATATGCATGACTTTCATAGTAGAACTTATTATAAAGGTGGCAGATAGGCCAGTAGTTGTTACAGTGACGCTGTGCCAGGTCTGGATCACCTCCAGAGTTGGCTGCCCCTGGGAAGACATGGTCTCCCCCTGTTCTCTACACTCAGTTCTGCCAGCAACTCCCAACATCTCCCCTTACATACTTCTAGTTGGTCCTGCTCAGGAATTGGGGCTTATAGGGGAAAACATTACAGAAGAAATGAGAGCAAGGACAACATTACTAATGATAGTTAACATATATAATGCACACCCTATGCCAGGCACATATATACTCACTTGTAGGTATTATTAATTTAGTCCTCATGATATATTAGCCCAATTTTATAAATGAGATGAACGAGGCAGATATATGTTATAATAAAACATTTATCTACAAATAAACTGTTTTCAAATATATTATTGTAGCAGTTTGCAAAGGCTGAGTTTGCTGCTGTAACAAACATTCCCCAAATCTCAGAAACTAAGAGTAACACATTTCTCCATTATACTACGTGGCCATCGTGCATCAGCTGGGGACTGATGATCTTTACTTAAGGACCCAGGTTCCATCTCTTGTTCTGTTATTGTCAAAGCAGGACAAAAGGGATGTGAAACTACCGTGAACTGTGTCTCAAAACTTCCTCTACTGCTCCCTGGCCACAGTAAGTCACATGGCCATGCCTAACTCCAAGAGGCCAGGATATGACTTTCTGCCATGTTATTGGGAAAAAAAACTAGATGGGTTGGAGAATGGCATTAATAACTACTACGGTCATTACACTGACCCTCATAAAATCTGATGATGTTTCTTCCATTTTAGATTAGAATGGTGAGGTACTTTCTAAAAGAACCCAGACAGATGGTGAGTGGGGATGGGCCCCGTGCCCAAGATCTAAGATCCTAGAGCCCGAGACTATCCCGGTGCATGAGTCACCATGAGATGGGCCCTGCCATTTCAAAAAAGGAGGTCCCAAAGAGGCCGATTTTTTCTAGTGAAGATCTCTCACAGCCCAGAGGGGATGAAAGGGGTTCAGTAGCGCTAGAAAGCTGTCACCCAGTTCCATTCTCTTTTGGTTGTTTGAGCTGGGTGAGCACCTAACCCTCAGAACCTCAGTCTCCTCATCTGTAAAATAAACCATCATGACCACTCCCACTTTTACAGGTTCTTATGAGGATAAAACTAGATAAAAGAGCACATGTAGCATTCTGGTCCCTGGCATGTGTGGTCACTCATGAGCATGTTTCTTTTCTTCACCCACTCACACAAGTTATTTGCTTATATATATCCCTCAGTTTTTCTACTTATGTCACAGAATTATTAATAGTGGCCTTACTTTTGTCATGGCGGTTGTGACATAATGTAAGTGTAAAAGTGTTTTAAAAAGCTAAAAGCACTTTAGAAAATGCAAATTTAAAAAAAGTGCTCATGATAAATGTAAATGTGTTGAACTTTTAGAAGATGTATCTTAATTAGAGAGTCTAACATTTTTTAAAAATAGGGACCAAAGTTGGGCCAAGCTGGGCTGATATTTTTGCCACCAGTACTAAATGGAGCTGGAGGCAGTCACTCCATTTAGAGTGTGTGTGTGTGTGTGTGTGTGTGTGTGTGTGTGTGTGTGGTTCTCTGATAAGACCTAGGAAAGCACTGCTATTCCCCTGTGATGAGCAGAGCACTGGGCTTTCAAGGGATAATCATTATCCATCAGCAGCTTCCCCCAATTGGGGCAGTCCCTGCAGGAGGGAGAAAAGGAAGCCAGATTGCCCAGGATGGAGGGCTGTATATGAGTTGAGGGGGTGGTGAAGAGGAGTGAGCAGAACAAGGGTTGGGGGTGGGTGGGTAGTGTGGCCAGTGGATTTGGGGCTGTGGCACTTAGCCTGTTTGCTCCCTCTGGAAGGAAACCTGTGGGGGCGGTGGGGGTCCCTGGCCAGTGCTCTGGATGGTGAGGTGGATTCTCATTACTCAGTGATGAGCCAGCTGAGTGCACACAATTACCATTCTTTCTCCCAGGAGCTCACATTGGGACCTTCTTGACACCTCATTTCCCTCCTGTCCTCAGTATATGCAGTCTCAGTGGCTGGGACAATGGACACTTGGGACCTTTAGGTGGTGCCCATGTCACCTGGATTCCCTTCCCTGCTAGTGTCACATGTCTATGACCATGAAGATAGATGAGGGACTGACTGGTGGAGTGAGCCCTGGCTGTGATATGTGGACCCCACACAGGGGGTGGGTACCCCAAGCCTCAGCACTCTGGTACAAGACCAGCCTCAGATCACAGGAGAAGATCATTAGGGTCCAGAGAAGCAACTCTAGCTACAGTAGGGCTGGGACTCCAAGAGAAGATGCCACACTGGTGTTTATGCGCTCCAACAGTTTCAAGCCATGTATAGGGTCATGCCCTGCTAGGTGAAGAGGGTTACAAACCCCAAACTATACCCTACAAAACCCAGGTTCACAGAAGTAGCCTGCTCAAGGCTGTAGCAGTGTGCACCTGGGTGCTGTGATCCATCCATCCATCCATCCATCCATCCATCCATCCATCCATCCATCATCTCATTCAATAAAGCATTTAGGAGAACCCAGTCTTCTCTGGATGCTGGGGATCTAACGCTGAACAAAACAGCTGTGGTTCCTGTCCTCAAAAATTCACAGTCTGGTAAGGTAGTGGTAGGGTGGATGAGCACTCAACACCTCATGGTAGACATACGCGACTGTTTGTAATTGGGGTGGTGCTGTGAGGCGGAGTGGGAGGGTGTAAGAAGTATGGTTCAGGCATCAGACGTGACCAGGGTGGAGGGGGCAGGGGGTTCTTGAGCAGCTGCCCAGTGGGGGTGGTGTGAGGTTGGGACCAGTAACAGAC
Source organism: Vulpes lagopus (assembly GCF_018345385.1). Lineage (NCBI taxonomy): Eukaryota > Metazoa > Chordata > Mammalia > Carnivora > Canidae > Vulpes > Vulpes lagopus. The sequence goes on along the minus strand of NC_054847.1, from coordinate 2,097,993 downwards.
TGTAGGAGGCTGTGGGCACAGGGGGCAGGGCAGGGCCACACCTGAGCAATGGAAGGAAGCCCACATGGCAGAGGGAGCATTGGGGAGTGGGGGGAAGTAGGGAGGCTGAGGCCTACACGGTGTGTTCTGTGAGGACAGGACCCCTTCTTGAGAAGCTGTGCCCCTGAGAGTGTTGCAAGGGAGCAACAAGGGAGCTGCCCAACTTGGCACCCATCCATTCGTTCTTCAAGTGAGAGAGAGAATTATAATGCCGAGTAACAACCTGCCAGGGCGGGCCCCCTGAAGACTGTCGTGCTGTGTGGGATCTGCATGCACTGAGATCCTCTGGCTCCATGGGGTGAGGGAAAGAGAGGACGCAAGTGTGTGCTGGCTCAGTTATCCGCAGACATTGAGATGCCATTGGGGTTCGGGTCCCGGCATTCACACAGCAATGAATGGAGCCTCCTGCAAGGAGGACATGCGTGTACAAGTCAATGAGCAGCCACTTGTGGTGATGATCAGTGGTGGGTGGCCCCATGTCACAGCTCAGGGGCAAGGTCTGGGATGGTGTGTTGTCAGAGTCTTGCGGGGCAAAGCTTGGCATCTTCACACCTCACGGGCAGCCACAGGATCACCTGGGGGGGCGCTGGGGGTGTCCCCAAGCTGTGGTAGTCCAGCATGGGGTGACTGGTGGAATCAAAACCAGACCTCTCTTCTCCACATCTGCCAGTGTTTCCCACTGGCTGAAGGTGACAGGAAGCCAGAGGGCAAAGGAGCCCACAGAGGCCATCCAGTGTGTGGAGGAGGCTTGATCAGAGGGCCGGCAGCTGGCTGGCCAACATGTCTTGGAAGGGGGGAGTGTCTTTACACTCAAGTGTCTGCTTGGTCCTCTTCCCCTTGCAAACCTGCTTTCTCTCAGCGTGAGGTCTGTTGGGTGGACTCTTGGCATCTGTATTTACCATTTGGGGCCAGGAGGAGAGAGAATTGGAAAGAGCGGCTCTGGGTGGGTGTCTGGCCTGTTCCAGAGAGCCCCAGCTGGAGGAGGCAGGGGTGTGTGTGGTTGCTGTGGCTGGTGGGGTCCCTGTCAGAGAAGGGGCCTTCGGTGGGCTCAGGACGAGGGCCTGTCATCCTTGGTGGGTCTGGGCCAATTCACAGGGCATCATCTAGGCTGCCAAACCCTCACCTGGGTCTCTGCCTGCCCTATGCCAGGCCACAATCCCTGGCTTCTGCTGGCTGTGGGGAAAGCCAGATCCTTTCAGGACCAGAAAGGCCCATCAGTGGGGTCCAGAGGCAGACAGGAAAAGAGGCCAGCACTCTCTCAGTACCACCCTGTTGCCACTGCCTCCTTCCTTGGCTTTTCCTGTTTTGCCTTGTTTTTCCCCAAGAATATTTTGACACAAACCTGCCATAAATGTGGATCACCCTTGACCTCAAGCCAATATTCTGGAAGGGTGGGCCTTCCCAGAGCCAGCATGCCCCTGGCACGGTGTCAGGTGGGGTCTGAGGCTGATGGAAGCAGCCCTTGGCGGGGGCCAGGTGACACGGGCTGTATTTGTTGAGCATCTGCACCCATAACGTGTGTGGGGCTCCTGGGACACGTTTCGCTGAGTTCTCACCACTACCCCGTGTTATACGTCCAACAACTAAAATTGAGCACTGACAGAATTTCCCAAAAGTTCAGTGAGTAGGTGGTCAGCAGGGCTGGAGTCCACGGGCAGGGGTGCGTGTGTGTCCCAGTGGCTGCCTAACCCTGTCCCTGAAAGCCCGTAGAGACGGGCCCGGGCGAGTGCTCCCCTGGAGGGCATCCGGTGCACGCACACACGCTCATCCATGCGCTCTCGGACGTGCCCGTGGCCCCCCATGCCCTCCACGCACCACATCAGGCTGTTCCTGAGCCCACGGCCCTGGATGCTGACTTGGCTGTGGCAGGCGGTGGGGACCGGGCCCAGGCCTAAAGAGAGGTTTTTCCTGATTCGAACCGTGTCCAAGCCATTGTCTGCGGATGCGGCCCTGAGGCCGCCACATCGTTCACAGACAGCGTCTTGCCAAGAAAAAGAGGCGCCTCTGCCAGCAGCCACGTCAGGGAACTAGCAGGGGAGCTGCAGGCGAGGCAGGCCTGGCTCCGCGGGCCGCCAGCGGGGGCCCCTGACGCAGCAGCGCCTGGGCACGGCCCCTGCGCCCCCCCGGGGCCCCCCCCTGCCAGCGGGGAGCTGCGCCGGTGCACACCTTCGAAGCTTCTTTCCTTCTTTAAGAACAGTTGTTCCGACTCTGTGAACAGGCCGAGTGTCCACAGGGCTCAGGGGCGTCTGTGAAAGGCCCGAGCCGCACTCCGTGCCCTGTCCGCCTTCCATGGCAGCCACTTTGACACGCTTCTTGATGTCCTTCCAGGGACATTCTCTGCATATTCAAGCAAGCAGGTGTGTAAATTCCCCCTTCCCCCGATTGGGCCAAAAAGGCAGCAAACTATTATACTAAACTTCACGTCGCCGTCTTCACGCAACATTGCCATGGTGGAGGCCGCTCTGTGTCGGGCCGTGGCAGACTCCTTCCGAGCTTCTGAAGTTCCATCATAACTCGTGCTATGGAGGCTCTTAGTCTACTTAAGCAATGATGCAGCTGTTTTCTAGGTCCCTGTGCACAGCTCCCACCATGTGCCTAGCTCTGTGGCCAGGTCCAGAAGGAGGCAGGAGGCAGGAAAGGCCACGGAGGAGAGCAGGGCCTGCTGCTGTCCCTCTACTCTGATGACCACATGGAGAGAAGACTCCATGTTCACGGGGGCCAGGCCTGAGAGAGGACGCAGACCACAGGGGAACTCCCGTGGTGAGGCCGGAGGGTTGTTCTCATCCCCCCTCCTAAGAGCAACTGTGGTCATGGTGGCCAAGGAGTGTTCTGATAGCATGTTTGTAATTTTAACAAATTACATATATATATTTTTTGAGTATTGCCACACAGTGTTACATTGGTTTCAGGTATTCAAGTTCTCTGCACTTTAACCAAGTACATTTTAAAATATAAGGTACATGTGTAATGCCCACCCTTGAGACCTCCCTGCCTCTGCGGGGTTGGGACTGTCCCTGCCTTGCCCCTCCATGCCCAGGTCTGTGTGAGTACTTCATGGTGGCCGCAAAGGCCACACTACAGGTTTTAATTCCACTGCTTGTCCTTCTCCAACAAAGTTATCAGGATTGGGGGGGGGGGAGGACAATTTCATGACCCCCCTGTGCCCCTGACTGAAAACCAGCCATCCTGTAGCTCAGTTCTAGAACACTCTGTTTTCTAAAGCAGGGGAAAGGGAGCAAACCAAGAAGTACTGAGCATGTACTGGGTGCCAGAGTGAAGGGGAAATAAGGGCTGAATTATAGGGTGAAGTCAGTGGTATATTGGTATTCAGGAATCATCTCATGAAATCTGACAGTTACTGAAAGTGGGTAGCAAATTTGAAATTACGTTTCTTGGTGGCCAAAGAAGTTCAACTTAGAAAACAGACTTGTGGATATATGCATTCTTGATATATGACAAAGCTGGCAAAGCAGTAGGAAAGGAAAAGTTTATTTTTTTATTTTTTTACTTTTTATTTTTTTTAAATAAGCAGTGCTGGGATAAACGAGTGTCTAAGTGGAAAAAAAAAAAAACAACAACATTGCCCTCCCCCCCATCTCCCCAATCTCACCAGACTCTATGCGGATTTGGATTTAAATAGGAATGGAAAAACAACGCAGAAGGCAGTATAGGTGTAACAGTCAGGGTTCAATTAAAGAAGCAGAACCAGTAGGAGATGGTGTGTGTGTGTGTGTGTGTGTGTGTGTGTGTGGGTGGGTGGTCTGTGTGTCTGTGTATTTAATCCACGGCTTATACAGTGGCAGGGCTTGGCTAAACAAGGCTGAAGTCTACAGCACAGGCTGTCAGGAAGGAAGACTCATTGGCTGTTGGAGTCTGGCTAGAGGAATGGTTAAGTCCTTTGAGAAAGGCCTTTCCATTGGTTGAGTCAGGTCCACCCAGGATAGATTAGTCTCACTTTTGATTATCTTGAAGTCAAGTGACTTGGAAATTTAATCATATTGGTGAAATCCCTTCCTGGCAGTATGTGGGAGTATGTGGGGCAGTATGTGTGCTCCATGGTTGTTGCCTCCTTTCTGTCCTCTGGCTCTCAGGGAAGAGTGTCCCTTGTCCCTTGTCGCCCTGCCCTATCTGAAAGCATAACTAGAAAGGACATTCTGGTGACTGCAGTTCAGCCAAATCAAATTTGACACATCGAAAAGCCATCACAATAAGAAAATAGCTTATAGCTTTGGGGTAGGGAGAGACTTTTGAAAGTAGTATATAAAAAGCACAAACCATAAAGACAAAGTCTAATACACTGGGCTACGTTAAAATGAAGAATGTCTGTTCATTAAAGATATAATTAAGGATGTGCAAAAGCAAGCTAAGAGTGGGAGAAGATATTTGAAGCACATATAACTGACAAGGGGCTCTTTTCCAGGATATATAAGGAACTTTTACAAATCAACAGGAAAACACAAACACTACAGCAGGAGAATTGGATAGTTCACAAAGGAGTTAATCCAAGTGGCCAGCAAACACATGAAAAGTCAACCTCATTAGTCAGAGAAATATAAATTAAAACCACAGGGAAATACCTCTAGTGGTTTGAAAATATACACAAATTCTCCAATATTCCTCTTTTGAATAGGTGGACCTTAATTCCCTTCCCCTTGAGCGTGGGCTGGACTTCAGGCGACTCACTTTGAATGACTAGGACATGGCAAAAGCAATGGTGTGTCAGCTCCGGCACCAGGTCATAAGGGACAACATGGCCCCTCTCTCTTTCTCTTGGCTCGATGGCTGGGGGAAGCCTGATGTTGTATCATGAGGACGGTCCAGAAGCCCGGTGGAGAGATACGCGTAGTGAGGAGCCGTGGACTTTGCCGTCTCGTGAATGCGTCATCCTAGAAGCACATCCTCCAGCCCCAGCCAGGCCTTTGGATGAGTGCAGCCCTGGCTAACACCTTGACTGCAACCTTGAAAGAGACGTGAGCCAGAGTTGCCCAGATAGGTACATCCCTCCTGACTTCCTTTCTGACCCACAGAAACCTTGACGTTTGCTGTTTTAGGGTGACTTGTTATGCAGATAGGTACCTAATAGAGCACCTTTACCCACCAGAATGGTTAACATTACAAAGATGGGTAACTCCAAGTGTTGATGAGAATGTGGAGAAACTGGAACTCACACCCTGCTCGTAGGATCAATTGGTACAAGCATTTTGGAAAAGACTTTGGTGTTTTGCTTCTTTTTCTACTGTTTTTCACATAATCGATGGCCTCCATTTCCAACGTCCCATCCCCAATGATCCAGCAATTCCACTTACAAGAATACACCCAACAACATTCCTGATAGGATTTGTAGTCGCCCCAAACAGGAGGTTGACCCAAAGTCAACTTGCAGTTTGTGCATACAACAGGATACTGCAAGCTATGAAGATTAATAAATTGTGGCTGTAGGCAATGACATGGATGGATCTCATAAGTATAACTTTGGGCAAAGGAAGCCCGACACAAAGAATACAAATTGTATAATTTCACTTAAATGGAGCTCCTTTGGCGAGGTAGAGGGGCCCCAGAGACTTCTGGGGAGTCAGTAATGCTTTCTTTCTTCATCTGGGTCATGGTTATATGGGTGTTCACTACACCACCTGCCCATGTTTTTGTTTTGTGTCTTTTTCTGTGTGAATGTGTGAACCCTTTAAAAAGGATTTTAAAAACCCCCACAAGAGAACAGCATAATAACAACAAAACCCTGCTTTTATGGGCCTGCTTTAACAGCCCTCAGCACGGTTCAGCAGACAGTCCTGGTGGGCCAAACCACACAGTCAGGTGTAAGGCTCTCTGGTGGGTGTGAGCTCCAGGAATCCACGGAATGTGTGTTCTCTGGGCAATCCTCTGTGAATAATATTCCTTCAATTAAAGCTGGAGAACAAAGTTTGAGGTATGTTCTCTGGCAAGGGCCTGAAGCACTGCTCCTCAGCCTGGCGGACCAGAGGCTGGGGCACCCACTTTAGAGACTGAATGGGGGATCCCTGGGTGGCGCAGCGGTTTGGCGCCTGCCTTTGGCCCAGGGCACGATCCTGGAGACCCGGGATCGAATCCCACATCAGGCTTCTGGTGCATGGGGCCTGCTTCTCCCTCCGCCTGTGTCTCTGCCTCTCTCTCTCTCTCTGTGACTATCATAAATAAAAAAACAACAACAAAAAAATAAATAGAGACTGAATGGTACCCTGGGAGAGCTGACATCCTCTTGAGATGGCCAGGGAGTCTCAGCCTACTTTTCTTCTCTATCCATATGACCTCCTGCCCTTGATGGGCAAGGGGAGAATGGCTGGGGGAGGGGGGACTTACACTGGACATTGCTGAAGCTGGAGTTACCAATTGCCCCAAGGCCAAGGAAACATTCCAACAGGTAAACCCCATCCTGTATTTGAACGGCGTAGCCATCCCTTGAGAATAAGGCTATGGAATGAGCTGCGGTGACTCTACCGCCCCTAATGGAAGAGGCCAGAGGCCAATGTACCCACTTATGGAAGCAGCACAAGCTGCTCAGCCCCAGGACCAGCCACTGCTTATGCCAGATGGGTGTCTGACCACAGGGCTGGCCAGTGACCTATGCAGGGTGAGGATGGTGGTTCATGAGCCAATCCGATGAGTCCCTCTTCAGTCCCTGCCTTCTAGAGCCAGACGGGGAGCAGCTCTGAGGCAGCAAGACCCAGGAAATTTGGGCAAGAGCTTGGGACTTTGCTCTTTCTCAGAAGTCGGGGGCATCTCTGATCCTTCATGCAGTTTTTCCAGGCTGTCTCTGGTCCCTGTGGTCCAGATCTCACCCCTATCCCTGCTTCAAGAGAAAGCCAAATGCCTTCCTGGCAGGACAGTAAGGCAGCAAGCGAGTGAGGTAGCCCCACAGAGCATCAGATTGGAAGCTTTTGTATGCAAGAAGCAGAAAATCTGTCTCGAATTGGCTGAAACAATAAAGATTGTCAGAAAAAAGATGAAGTTATATGGTATATTAAGTCACATACCATAAAATTCACCATTTTAAAGTCTATGATTCAGTGCTATATTCACAGAATTGTGCAATCATCCCCACTAAGCGCAGACCCTTTCCATGCCCCCAAAAGAAACTCTGTACTGGGATGCCCGGATAGCTCAGTGGTTGAGTGTCTGCCTTTGGCTCGCGTCATGATCCCGGGGTCCTGGACTTGAGCCCGCGTCGGGCTCCCCGCATGGAGCCTGCTTCTCCCTCTGCCTGTGTCTCTGCCTCTTTCTGGGTCTCTCATGAATAAATACATAAAATTAAAAAAAAAACCCCAAATCCTGTACTATCCACGACCCATTCCTAGCTTCCCCGCACCACTAGCAGCTATAAATCTACTTCCTTTTTCTTTGGATCACCTATTCTGGATGTTTCGTGTAAAGTGGAAGACTTCTGTCTGGCTTCATTCACTTAACAATAGATTTTCAAGGTTCATACGTGCCGTAGCCTTTGTAAGTACCTTGTTCTTTATTCCACTGGGCATAGATGTGTGAGTTTATTTCTGAAATATCAGTTTTTTTTCTATTACTCTCTGTCTCTGTCCTTATGCCAATACCGTACTGTTTGGATTATTGTAATTTTTTACTCAGTTTTGAAATTGGGAAGTGAGAACCATCCAAATTTGTCCTTTTTCTAGATTATTTTGGTTATTCTCAATCCCTTGCCTTTTTTATTTATTTATTTTTATTTTTAAAGATTTATTTACTTATTTGGGAAGGAAGGGGCAGAGAGAGAAGGAGAGAGAATCCAAGCAGACACCACACTGAGCCGGGACTGATGTGGGACTTGATCTCACAACTCTGACATTGTGACCTGAGCTGAAACCAAGAGTCAGATGTTTGACTGACTGTGACACTCAGGCACCCCCCCCCTTGCATTTTTATATGAGTTTTAGGATCAGCTTGTCCAATTTTGATAGGGATTGCACCGAATTTTGACATTCTAATGATATTAAATCTTCCAATCCTTGGATGCCAGGTGTCTTTCCATTCACTTGGATCTTCTTTATTTCCTTTCAATGATGTTTTGTAGTTTTCTGTGTGTAAGTCTTACACATTTGTTAATTTTTTTTTAAATTTTTTATTTATTTATGATAGTCACAGAGAGAGAGAGAGAGAGAGAGAGGCAGAGACACAGGCAGAGGGAGAAGCAGGCTCCATGCCGGGAGCCCTGATGTGGGATTCGATCCTGGGTCTCCAGGATCGCGCCCTGGGCCAAAGGCAGGCGCTAAACCGCTGCGCCACCCAGGGATCCCCATTTGTTAAATTTATTCCTAAGTATTTTCTTACATTTTTTTATTCTATTGTTTTTTTATTCTATTATTAAGATTGGTTTATTACCTTCATTTTTGGATTGTTGCTAATGTAGAAAAACAACTGACTTTTGTAAGTTGATCTTGTGAAACTTTGCTGGACTCGCTGATCAGCTGTAATTGTGTGTGTGTGTGTGTGTGTGTGTGTGTTCCTTTGGTTATTGTATGCACAAGAGCATGTCATCTGCAAGTAGTTTTACCTCTTCTTTTCCTATATGGAAACATTTTGTTTAACTTTCTTGCCTAGTTGCCCTGGCTAGAACCTTAGTACAGTGCTGACTGGAAGGGCCTCCTTTTGGAAGAAGCTTTAGTGGAAGCCCTGCCCAAGACCTTCTACCTACATACCAGCAGCCAAAATTAGTCACACGGTCACTCACTTCTATCACAAGGGACACTGAGAAGCATAGTTTTTCTTATGGGCACATTGGTGTGTAAACAAAACAAGACAAAACAAAACCAAGTTTCTTTTATTAAGAGCAATAGAGGAAAGAATGGATATTTTTGCAGGCAACCTCACATTGTGTCCTATAAGTAAAATGCAAGAATTCTTGCTTAATTTTTCTGACTCTTCTGAACTTAACTCTATGGCTAGTCTCATTTCTTTTTTTTTTTTTTTTAAGATTTTATTTATTTATTTATGAAAGACACAGAAAGGGAGAGAAAGAGGCAGAGACACAGGCAGAGGGAGAAGCAGGCTCCATGCAGGGAGCCAGACGTGGGACTCGATCCCAGGACCCCGGGGTCATGGCCTGGGCTGAAGGCGGCGCTAAACCGCTGAGCCACCGGGGCTGCCCCCCAGTCTCATTCAAACTGACTTCTGCATGGTAACAAAAGGACTTGTGCAGTTCCAGGCCTCGCGCCTGTGCAGTTACATGATCTAGAGCTAGAGAAAGCACCTTATCCCATGATTTCTGCCAGGGTATCCTGAGATTGGCTTGATTGGATGAATTTAGGTTCCATGCTCATACCTGAACTAGTCACTGAGGTCAGTGGATTGAACATGCTGTTTGGACCAGCCTATATGCCCCTTTCATGTTCTAGAGCTGAGGGCAAACTGAGATGTTGGTCCTTCTGTATCCACTCTGCTCCTGAGAGTCTGGTGTTGGCTTTTTCAGAGGCACATTAGTGGTATTTCTGATTGTGTGTCTAGGATTCGTGGGTCCTCACACTTGCCCTCCAGGTTTTGGTGGCTGTGAGCCGTGGAGTCAGGCAGGCCAGGCTTCCTTCTAGCCATAAGCTTGGGCTCCCTTGTGCTGGCCTCACTGTCCGCTTCTTCCTTGCAGTGGGGGAAGATGGCTCTCAGCTGCTCCAGGCTTACCTCCTCCCAGCTAGCCCCACAAGGAGAGAGTGTGGGGGCAGAGATGAATCCTGGCTCCACTGTCTGCCAGCCGGGTGACTCTGGACACATGACAGCCTCTCTACACCTTTGTTTTCTCCATTATAATACATGTTACGGGTGGGTGCTGCTTCTCTTTTGGGGGCTGGGAAAAATGAATGGGATGGGTTGTGTAAAAGATACTTGGCACGTTTTAAAGTCAGTAGATAGGGTGACAATGACAAAGATGAAAGTGAGGCAGTGTCAGACATCCGCTGTTCACTCATTCACTCTCAGCCCCAAGAGCTGCTAATTCCTTCTGCTCACTGATCTGTTTTCTCATTTCCTCATTGCTGACTGTGCTCCAGCAAGTGAAAATGGAACTTTTAATTACTGATCCTCAAAATCGAGGCCCTTCACGCTGCTCGGGCAAGGAGGGCATTTACTTGTGTTCACCTGGGACAGCCAGGACCTCGTTCCTTATTCCACTGAGCATAGACGTGTGGGTTTATTTCTGAAATCTCAGTTCTGTCCTATCAATCTCTCTATATGTCCTTAGGCCAGTGTTATACAGTTTTGAATATTGCAGCTTTTACTCAGTTTTGAAATTGGGAATTGTAAGTCACCCAGATTGGTCAGGTGGGCTCCGGGGATGAGGCCTGGCTTTGTTCTAGCCCGTGAGCTTGGGCTCCCTTGTGCGGGCCTCCCTTCTAGTTTTCTCCATGAGCAGGAGAAGATGGCTCTCAGCTGCTCTGGGCTTACCTCCTCCCAGCTAGTCCCACAAGGAGAGAGAGGACAGGGGAGAGCGTTGTGCAGCAGGAGGGTCATGCCCTTCAGTGGTGCTAGAAGTGGGTGATGGGAGCACTTTCTCAGTCTAGCATGTACAACAAACAAGGACCGGTCATCTGGTTCCCCCGGGACAGGAAACCTGGCAGCTTGGAGATTCTAGATGAATGATCAAAAGGAATTTGTACTTCAGAGCCACGGTCTTCTGCACAGGGTGCCCCTCAGGGCATGTCGTGGCTTCATCCTCTGAGCCTTCCTCCCCTGATCATGCTCCAGATGCCTGGAGGTCCAGCCGCAGAGGCCCTGGGCTGTTTCACGCCTTTGTCATTGCCATCACCTACCCTGGGGCACTTGTTTATGCTCATGGGCATGGGACATTCTTGCTACTCTTTCACAACCTGGCACATGTTCCCTCCTGAACACCCCCTCATATTGCCATCTGACCATAGGGATGACCAGGGTCTCCCTTGGGCCCTGCTGTCAGCACCCCGTGGCCCTCCGTATCCTCAGAGCCTCAGAGCTACCCTGTCTGCCCACTAGTTCAAGGGCAGGGCAGCCTTATTCTTCTCTGGGTTCCCAACTCCTAGACCAGGGCTGGGCCAGTGGAGATGCTGGGAAACACGGTGGGCAGTGGCAAGATCAGAATGGTCACAGGGCCCATAGGCCTTGGGCTTGACAGCTCTCCTACAGGTTAGTTTTGGGGTCACTGTACAAACTCACATATGATCTGTTTGGTCTAATCTGGCTGCCTTCTGGAGGCGTCTTTCCCCTGTGAACCATTCTTCAACCCTCAGGCTTTCTGCTGCTCTATTTGTGTTCCTGCTCAGCAGCCCCATTGGCCAGGGGGCCTGGGGTCCACTGCGAGGAATGTGGCTCAGCAGTCAGGGCAGTGGTGCTGAGAGGCTGATCACAGCCCATTCCATCAGAAACCTGGTCTCCTTGACAATGGAACCAGACTTCCCCACTACCCTGGCCCCTCCAGACCCTGTGGCCCCGATCTCCTGCTCAGCCTTCTCCTGAACCTTCACTTCTGCATCTTCTACCTGGGTCTCCCCAGTGACGGTGGAGCTTCCAGAAGGCAGGACCAGGTCCTCCACCTCCTGGGTCCCCATTCTCCCTAATGCCATCCTCTGCATGTTGTTTGGTTAGGGGTGACCTCAGGGAAAAAGAGCTTCAACTCCCTCTGTTCTGACTTCAGTCGGTACTTTCTGATTGATGAAGTCCTTCTTTGGAGCTTATATTTCAAGTCAAGCAAATGACCCAGCGGGCAGAACATCCCCCAGTGGGCCCCCAACCTACCCCGAGACAGCGATGAACCTGAGCTTCAACTGCTAGGTTTATGTAGGAAATGTTTGCAATGCTGGAGACCGTCTTAGGACACCAGTCCACTATCGCCCTGAATAAATCCCTTTCCTTGTCACCGCTCTCTCTCTCTGTGGATTTTGTCCTTAATGAGTGGCTGGTCTGTGTGGGACTCCTGGAGCCCAGTTACATTAGGATCCTTTTGTGTTCTTAATGTTTACTGAGGACCCCAGAGAGTTCCTGCCTCTGTGCCCCCCGCCCCCGCCCCGGGGTGTGCTGCGCTGGGGCCATCTCTTGCCAAAGGGACTCATCGCTGGGCTCCTGGCTGTTTAACATCTCCCAGCACATTGCAGTTCGGCCTGTCTAGGGTCTGTCTCACAGTTTAAAATTGAGAACTTTGTAAAACAGAAACATACAATATACATTTCATTAGCTGTGAGTGTGAGGATGTATTACAGCCAGTGACCTCTGGAAAACTGGATATGTCCATGGGAGGATGAGAGTAGAAGAGGCAGATAACGTCTTGGCATTATTTTGAAAATAATTTGGGGCGCCTGGGTGGCTCAGTTGGTTAGGCACCTGCCTTTGGCTCAGGTCATGGTCTCAGGGTCCTGGGATAGAGCCTGTGTCCACTTCTCCCTCTGTCCATCTCCCCCCACACCCCTGCTCATACTCAAGCTTGTTCTCTCTCTCATCTCTCTCAAATAAATAAAATCTTAAAAGAAAAGACAACTAAACACCTTTAAAAAAAAAGTACTTTTGACCTCTGAATTCCCCGGGGGAGGCCCTGTGTCCAGGAGATCCCAGGTCACATCACAAATTTACAAAACCATGGGCAGCTGTCTCTCGTGTGGGGTGAATGTGTGTGTTCCGCCACCCGGCGTGGCCAGGGTCCCGGCTCCCTGTGACGTGGCGTACCCACAGCTGCCTGTGGCCCCGAGACCTCTCTGTGGAAGAGCCTCGCCCGGTGGGAGGCTTATGAAGCAGTGGGGACCGTCGAAGGCAGGGGGCAGGCCCCAGGATGGCCTCCCTGAGAGACACCCACCCTCCCGGCAGGGACCCTGTGTGGGTGCTTCCTTGGAGGAAGAGGCGGCTCCTGCCCAGGGAGGCCCCCCCCCCCAGCCTTGTCGGGCATCCTGGTAAGGGGAGCGCAGAGTAGACGGAGCCGTATCCACACCAGGGGCCTGGGTGCTCCTCTTTAGGCTGGAGATTTCGGCGTGTGCACATAGCCGCAGAGAGTCGTCACCCAGGACCGAGGGCAGTGACAGAACGAAAATAAAAGCCATTTTTATTTGTACCACTGACATCAGACTCAGAGGCGACCTTAGACACCAGGTTTCCCTGTCGCCTCCCTGGGCAATGGTGGAGGGTGCAGGGGGGTCTCAGGGCTGGTGGAGGGGCCAGAGATTGGCGGCTGTCCTGTCGGCTGTCCTGTCTGCTGTCCCCTATTTCTGTGTCCTGTCTGCTGTCCCCTATTTCTGTGTCCTGTCTGCTGTCCCCTGTCTCTGTCCATCCTGTCCTGCTTGCCATCCCCTGAATACTTTGGGGGGTACACACCTGCCTGCCACAGGTAGTGCAGCCTTGTCTCAGGTACATAATTTATCTTATAGATGGGTTCCTCCTTACCCCCAACGCCAGAGCAGTTTCTGGCACGTTAATCAGAGAGACATGTTTTTAGTGGGTGAGGGTTTTTCCCCACCAGCCTCTGACTTCTATGTCAGGGCCGACGTCAGGGAGGGCCTCTGGATGAGCTGAATTCAGAGCAGCCCTGAAGGAAAAAGCAGGATTTGCTGGGTGTCAGATGTTGGGGCCTGACTAGGGTTCCCTCCCCATCCCCTTGCACCTGCTTCTTGGGTCAGGAGGCTGACCTGGGTGGGGGCCTTTCCTGAAGACCATGCCCTGAGGTGGGGTCCCTGATAGCTGCATGATCAGGAGTGACAGGGTCAGCCTTCCTCCTTGGAACAGGCAGGTGTGGAGTGTGCAGAGGAAAGCTCTCAGCTAGGCTGGGGCTGGGGTAGTTCTATCCCATCTCTGCCAGGGGTGGGGGCTGGGCCAGCTTTCCCAGCCCTGCTCCGAGCCCTGGAGGCCTGGGGAAGCAGGCAGAGGCTGAGACAGGGCTGCATTTTTTGAATTCCAGGCATGTCTGCTTCCTTTCCAGGCTGGGCTTCGCCTAGAAGCCAGGAGCTGTGCAGACTTTGGCTCTGGGCTCCTGGTTAGTCCCAACCCCAAGGATGGTGTGGGTGGGTCTCTCCCAAGTGCTGCCAGATGAAACCCTCTCCACCCTGTCAGGCCTCCCAATCCCCTACATTTTTCTGCTGGGGGTGGGGTGGGGTGGGGGGGTGGGGTGGGGGTGGGGCAGCGGCCCCCTCCTCAAGCCTCTTCCAGACTTAGCCCCAAGGCACATGGTTACCAGAAAAAAGCCACAGAGAATGACATCACTTAATTTAGGGATCAAAATATCATAGGGCGTTCTTTTTTTTTTTTTAATAAATTAATTTTTTTATTGGTGTTCAATTTGCCAACATACAGAATAACACCCAGTGCTCATCCCGTCAAGTGTCCGCCTCAGTGCCTGTCACCCACTCACCCCCACCCCCCCCCCCCTTCCACCACCCCTAGGTCCTTAGGAAGTTCTTTTTAAAGAGGTTTATGGGGGCCTTGTGTAACCATTGAAATGTTAAATGTAAACATTTTTTTTTTAAAAGCTCATTTTACCTTATTCTTCACTTCTGGTTATGATAACTCCTGTGCAAAGATGATGCGTATGCATGTGTGATGTGACTGACCAAGCTGGACATCTGGCTCTTGTGACATAATCACAGGCAGGGCCTCTTTTGAGAAGACAAATCTGCCAGCTTGTCCATTTGCCTGTGCATCCTGCGAGTCTTGGCACCTGGTTGGTGGCTCCTCCTTCCTGCTGTTGGGGGCGCAGGGACCTCCTCTCCGCTGGTCGCCTGCCCATGCTGCTGACCCCTCTTTCAAGGGTTTGGGCTGTTAAGGGCAGCCGCTTTCCACTTTCCTGCATTTTTCTTGCAAGGTTTGCAATTTCCCTCTGCAAAATGTCTGTCAGGTTATGTGCACTGCCTGGAGAGGCGGCAGGAGAGGCTGGCGTCAAGACACCGGGGACATCCAGTCATCCCCAAGCAGTCCTAAGAAGTCCTTTATGAGAGCGCTTCCCTGCACTGTGACCTTGGCTTTTCCATCCCCACCTACGTGGAAATAGGTGCTGGAGACTTGGATGAAGAGGGTCTGGGACCTGCGGCTCCTCCAGATTCCATGATCTCCACCCTCCTTGCCTGGCCAGACTGGTGCCCAGGCTGGAATGCTGCTCCCCAGCACCCCCCACCCCCCGCCTTCAGGCCAGCAAGAGAGGCCCAGTCCCCACCTGAATGTGACTGCTCTCCACTGCAGCTGTCCCCAGGCAGCCCCTCCCTGTGGGAACCCGATGTCCCCACCTGTCCCTGGCCTGGTGATGTCTGTCTGCAGCTGAAATTGAGCTCGCATTTCAAGTCAGGTCCTGCCCACTCTGGCCAGGGTGCAGTCTTCAGGGAGG